>NC_068330.1:22615285-23225078 GCF_000147395.1 Oryza glaberrima
TTATTATCAACGTTCGTAGTAACAATTCATGAATCTTTTCTTCGAGAAGCATCGGATTAATTTTTGAGATGAACTCGATTGTTTGGGAACTTTACTAAAATAGAGATATATATGAAAATGCATGTATGAGCCCTAGGTGCTAGACCGATTTGATTACATGTAACCTATGGTCATCAAGAAATCTGAGTGCCGCCCCGACCATTAATATTATATCGTCAACGTCAAACGATATGTATGCTTACTTCACTTGTTTCTGCTGCTTACACTAATTCCCTGTTACTCCATCTTTTTTTTTAATAAATGACAATAAGTCAATAATTCATTTGTATGTTTTGACCACTCATCTCTTCCATAAAAAGGAATAAAAATATTTTTAAAGATGTATATTACACTCTAAACTTAACCATGCGTTAAACTTTCATTCGTCGTAGACTAACTGACTAAGGCCCCATTTAGCACAGCTCTAGCTCTCAACTCCAACTTATTTGGAGCCGGAGCTATACCAAACGGTCCAAATCCTCACTTTTTTGAAGTGGTGTTAGCAGAGCTACTACTGAAAAAATGAACTACGGGGGTGGAGCTGGGTTTTCACTGCTCCCCAACTCCACTCAACCCAAAAGACCCACTACCCTTTAAAATTTTAACATATTTACACAAAAATACCACTCAACTACCCCAAACTCGCCTCCTCACCCCCCTCTCTCTCTCCCTCTCGTCACCCTAACCTCTCCCACTGGCCATGGGCAGGCGCGGCTGGCGGCGGGGTCGACGGCGGCGCTCCGACGACGAGGAAAGGCGGTGCGGCTGGCGGCGGGGTTGATGTCGTCGCTCCGACGATGGGGACGAGCGGCGCGGGTGGCGCACGGCCAGGGAAGGGCGGCGCACGGGCGAGGACGGCGCGTTGTGGGCGGAGGATGGCACGCGGGCGGGGACGACGACGGGCTTGCACGCGAGGACGGCAACAGTGACCGGCGACCAGCGACCTAGACGATTGGGGATTGCATTCTTTTTCTTTTTTGTTTTTCAATTTTAAATCTGGAGCTGAAAACTAGCCAAACACTTTTCAGCTGGTCTCCGACTCATACAAGAGCCAGCTCCCATTAGAGTGAGAGTTTGGAGCGCTACCAAACGGGGCCTGACATTTTAAAGTTATTAGTTGTCGATAATACTAATCAACACTACTAGTAACAAATTAGTGAGTATTGTATTATTATTATCTCCCTGCCGACCTGTTCGATTGGGAATTAAGTAATGACAAGGACACAGCCAGAACATTCAACCTTATTACTCCATCATGGCCTTACTATAACCTTAGCAGCAAGTCCACGGTCAACCAAACCCCTACTACGATTGTGCGGAGCCAGCCCGAGCAGCATATGACTATGAGCTTCTCTTTGACGACAAATTCTCTGTACTAATGTGTGCCGGATGAGGCTGTCCACCGTTGAACCCTTGCAATTTGTTTCTTTTTGTTTCGAAAAGCCTTTGTTAAACTTTATAATGAACTCTTCTTACCATTTTGTTGTCATGGAATATGAGATAGATTCTCAGTGCTACATGTGATCTGTAGTGGACCTATTATGCTCGGGATGGTAAGTGTTTCGTTATGGCAGTAATTGGTTTGATAGTGGTTAGTTAAAGGATATAATAGAAATAAGTGGCATGCAGGGTAATTAAAAATATTTGAAATAAGAAATCCGCTAAGAGATGCATCAATTGAAATTCAAAATAAATCCTTGATTAATCTTAGAGGCACTAATCATAAGGTGGCTCGGTATAATGGTCATGAAGTCTATAGCAACTAGGGCATCACACCTTGCTTACCTCACTACTACAAGGGGACCAACGATGGGTTTTCGTCTGCATGGGAAAATGCATTTTGAATAAAATTTGAAGAAAACATAATCTTTGGTTGAGTCCTAGGCTTAGATAATTTCAGGCTTTGTCACTGCCGCTATACCTGCCAATTTGAATATGTCTTCATTTACTTTTAAAAAACATTTTGCTATCTGAATTAGCGTGCCACGAATACGCAACATTCAAATCTCAACATGAGACTACACAGAAAGCCCCCAGTATTTTGTTTATCTAAAAGGAAAAAAAACAGCAGTTGTATGTATATGCACACGGATGGACACATATTAAGCTAGCATGGAAATGGCATGTTCGAAAAGAATAGTTATTTTTGTTTCGAACTGTATAGGTCAAATTTTAAATCGCATATTTGCGAAAAGATATATCATATATTGATCTATTTTAACAAATTATTTAAATATTTTTTTATAATTTTTTGAACAACATTCATAAAACAAGAAGATATCCCCTCGAGGGACACAAATCCACTTCCTTCTGTTCAGAAGAGAGAGAGAGAGAGAGAGAGAGAGGATATGATGAGCTTGCTAATTGCCGCATGATGGCAAACCAAGAAACAGATTGCAGCTAGCAGCAGCAAGCGACGGCCGACGCGCGCCGACCCTAACCTCCACCGCTACGAAACCGCGCGCGCGCGCATGGCCGAAAAACCGGCGTGCCAACCCAACCCAACCACTCCCATGCACGCATGACGCCATCGTTGCTCTCGAGTGTGCTCACTGTCACATCACATCGATCATTGATTTCTTTCAAGCGTCGATTGATTCCTCTCCTCTATATAAACGACGCCGCACGCGCGGGCTCGCCGCGGCCATGGAGGAGTTCCAAGAAGCCGACGTCCTCTGGCCGGACCACCACCACCACCTCCGCCGCGACGACGACGCCCGCCGCCGCCGCCACCAGGAGCAGCAGCAGCATGGTGGCGTGGACGCCGCCGCCGCCGACGACTCACGTGGCAGCGCCGGCGCCACGCCGTCGGCGCCCGTGGGCATACCGGTGACAAGGGCGGCGACGACGCGGAGGATCAGCCACGGGAGCACGGCGCCGGCGGCGGCGTTCGTGCCGCCGCACGAGCTGGTGGCGGCGAGGGCGCGGCGGTGCTCGGAGGAGAGGGCGGCGTTCTCGGTGTGCGTGGGGAACGGGCGCACGCTCAAGGGCCGCGACCTCCGCGACGTCCGCACCGCCGTGCTCCGCATGACCGGCTTCCTCGAGACCTGATCGAACACCTCGCGACTCTTCTCCTTTTCTTTTATGTTCTTTCTTTTTCTTTTTCTGAAAGAACTCCTGAACCGCGCGTGACTAGCTAGCTTGCCCATGAATTTGTGCTTAGTTTTACCTATGTAATTCTAGCGAAAATTAATCTGAACTTTTCAAAAGTTTGGTAAAGAGCGACGAACCGCGAACGAATTCGCGACCAATTAATTCTCATTTCTCAGAAGGCATCTTAATTTAATTTGCATGAGTGGCAGAAAAATGAGATGAATTGTTAGCTTGGTCAGTCCGCTCAGCGACTGCGACACTGCCCAAATGGTTCCAAAACGCCGCGTCAGATGTACTGTGTTGACAACGGCATTTCTTTTTAAAATTTCCTCTGTTCGATCGTTTAATCGTTTCTACGTTACGCAAGAGGCAAGTGGTTTCGTGATCTGCTCAGCTGTATCCTGCAGAAAGTCTACGTGATGCACCATTTTTTTTATTTGCGCACGGCCAGCATGATTAGTCGTATGTATATACTCCTTCGTCCCGAGTTTTAATTGGATGAAACACGTACTAATACTAATATACTATAAATTTAAATAAGTTATCTGTCTAAATTTATAATATTACGATGTGTTCTACTCAACTAAAACTTCTTATATTTTAGTACGGAGAGAGTACCTTTTAAGGATGGACAAATTTTTGGCGATTATAGAGGGGGAGACGTGTGAAGTATAGAGACTTAGGGAGCGATCTAATCCTTGTCCTGATCATCATCAGTCGGCACCTGGTTACGTAGGCAATCTATGTGCTGATTAGCTCCTGAATCCTATAATTAATTAACCGGTGGGCTGAAATGAAGCATCTCACTAGCTACGCCATGACGTACCATTCCGGAAATTAACTTCTCGTTAAATATGAAACTGAAGCATCATCACTACATCATGACTGGCAGGGACAAATTGCCATCAAAATTTCCTTTCTACCGCTGGTTGGTTATTCGAAATGTTGGGTCATGATGTCGTAGTGAATAAGCACTAGTGCATGGTTGGGTAGCATCTGAACTTTTTGTCCTACCTTTCTCAAGCAAATGCGTGTGATGTATGTTGGATGAGGAGGCAGAAAAATCATACAAAAGCAAATTAAAAGTTCATGTATCACTCACGCGCTCCATTATAAACTGTAACTGTAGTTGGCCAATTGATTTGTGTGTCGTAGGTCTTGGTGAATACTACGGTCGTTTCCACTTTCCACTGCCGCCAATGGCTTCGCTGTGCTTAAAAAACTTAACATGCGCTGGATGTCATTGTTGGCAATCACTTACCCCTCCCCGTCCAAGATAAGATCAAATCAAAAGGATTCACCAAGATGTTACAGATCTGTATTGGTTAAATATATTTTACCTTTATATTTAATATATAACACCATTAACTTTATAAATTGTGTTTGATCATTCATCTTATAAAAATAATTTAAGTAAATATAAATATATATATATATATATATATATATATATATATATTGTTGTGGTGGCTTGATTTATCACAACTTAAGTAAATTAAGTAAACATTTTAGCGTTACTTATATTTTTAATATTAGTACAAAATTTTTGAATTATAAAATGAATAGTCGAAGGTTATAACAAAAGTTAACAGTGTCACATATTAAAAAATGGAAAGAGTACTAACTTATATGTGTTGCATCTGTCAAAAATATTATACTCAACGCATTGTAGGATAAGCTCAATGAAAAGAGAGAGAGAAAGAGAGAAAAAAACTATAGTATTTAATCATGGGTATAATACTTTATGCATGAAGAGCTAAAGATCCTCACTCCCCAAAAAAGGAAAAAAAACAGGAACTATAAGTTGACATGTTATATCTGGTATTGTGATTTAAGGCCATAATTCGAAGGCCTAAAGTGAACTTAGTCCTATTTCCCTGAGCTAGTAGCCCAGTGAATCCGTCGTTGCAGTCTGGTTTCACTGGGCCTCGTACACGGGCACTCCGCTCAGCACGGGCCAGCGCTCGCCGAAATCCACGCGACGCGAGCCCAGATTTCCTCGTGGCTTCGCCTCGTTTTCGCGCACGGTTCGGCCCAACAACACCCGCGACGCCGACGTCCTGGGCCGCGAGGGGTGAGGAGACCATGGGCATGGCCCAGGCGCCTTGCGGTGGCCGGTGGCCTTCCCATGGGCCGTCGCCTTCTCGTCATTGAATTTTTTTTATTTATACATTTTTTTATTAAAATATTTACAAAAATAATTTTTTGTTTTGAAAATTTACAAATCTAATCGCCTGCCACCCTTTGGGAGGGCGATTTTTTACAGAGGGCGGCTAGGGACCTAAATACAAATTTTTCAGCACAAATTGTTAGCTCTATGATTTTACAATTTAAAATTATATTATATAAAGTTAGATGAAATAAAACTTTATATCAAAATTGTAGATTTCAAGGAGATCTACAACTTTGTAGTTAACAACTTTTTCATTTAAGATGTTTTAGATATCCAAATATTCGTTACAAAATATAAAACACATTTTAAAAATCTCAGATCTACATTTCAAACGACATTGGATGGAGATAAACTTTATATAAAAGTTGTAGATCTTGATGAGTTCTATAACATTGTAGTTTATCAGTTTTCCATTTAAAATCATTTAGAGTATCGAATAAGCATTATTAGTTTTTAAGCAATTAAAACTGGTGGAAAGGGTTTAAACACAAATAAAAATTTTGCATTTACGTCCCTTGCCGCCCTCGCCCTTCTTGAGGGCAGCAGGCAATTAGATTTGTAAATTTTTAAAACAAAAAATTATTTTTGTAAATATTTTAATAAAAAATGTATAAATAAAAAAAATTCCTCGTCATTCACCGCCGACCGCTCTGCAAGAGAGCCGAGCCGACAGATCATCGGAGGCGGCGGCGGCGGCGGCGGCGGCAGCGGCGGCATCTGCTCGCGCGATGAGTTCCCCCAAATCTCTCCGTATCACGCCCGGTTTCTTTTGTATCTTTTGGTGATTGTAATTATCATCTGTAATACTAACACTTATCGAAGAGAAAAAAAAACAAGTTCGTTCTGGCCAAATCAGTAGAAGTGAAAAATGGTAACTTCAGAAAAATCGAATGAGAAAGTCTTCTCTAATTTTAATTTTTTAGGGCTTGTGCCATCGCCTGGGCTTGGATTAAAACACATAAGCATATAAATACCATGGACTGCCTTTGTTTGCCTTGAGCATTATGTTGGGTGGTGAGACAGCAAATGACAAGCTCTTCCTCCATATCATGGCAGTGAATCTACTTATTTTGTTATATCCTTTTCGTTATTAGAAAAAACATGTCAGTCAACTAACTAGTAGAACAGAAGCATATGATTTTCTAACTGCATTTACTTCGTCATGATGTAGTTTTAGACTATAAATTTGTCACTAAAAGAGTATAGTTTTAAAGTGGTTCACTAAACATCGTTAATACTACTTTATCATTTTCTTCTCATTTTTAATCAACGAGCCAATAATACATCTTGTCCTTCTCTTTTTCCCTATAGTTTTCTCTCCGTATTAATGAAGAACACATGTCTTTTACGGAGTAAACATCTTACTCAATATGTCTTTGACTAGCTAAAATTATTATCTTTTAAGAGACAGATGGAGTATAAAAGATTTGTTCCATTTGTGCATTCGTATACGATTTACCCCTTTTAACATGCCGTTAAATTATGCGCTTGTTAAATAGGACATGATACCTAACATAGAGACGTGTGATCTGAAGGTGGCCTTGTTCACTTGTAGTAATCCTGAAATCATCTGTGACACAGGCTTGGCTCCCTGTTTGGTGAAAACCGTAATGGTGCTGCCTCTGAATGAAGTTGAATTGTCTTCGCTCCATTGAACCAAACCATACGACTACATGTACCATTCAAGCTGTCAATATAGTTGAATCCATACGCCATTGTAGAAACTAGAAAGTAGAAACCAATATATGTCCTTTGCTCAGGGAATGTCTCTCAGGAAATGGATGCCTAGCTTATTCAGCCCCTCTCTTGGTCCCAGGTTCTGATGGTCCTACCTCTTTGTTTGTCAATGGGTGGTGGTGAGTCCCTATTCCACAAATGTCACAAGAAATGGAATTCACTTCTCTCGTGAGCTGCCCTTGGGACAACTTGAGCCAAAAAGGGCGTCTTTTTCACTCCATCTATGGCACGGTAAGTCCTCATCACGCATCAAATTTGTTTGACAAAAGATGAAGTAAAAATTTCCAACTTGTGGCATCCGATTTTATCATCATACGTCATAGTAGTAGCCAGGACAGCTTCAGGCGAACGGCGTGCCACTCCATTACTACGGGGGTACACATGCTGCTTTAACTGCTCTTTTTTTGGCATGTAGAATTGTAGAAACAATCAGCAGCATTGGATTCTTCAGTGCTAGATGGATAGCGAGGTCGGGACTCGTGAGCCGGTGAATCTATAGCAGCATGCAGCTGTTGGAATAGAGTGAGATCATAGCTGAAAGAAGAACCTGGTGCTAGATTTTTTTTTTTGGTCGTCAGAAAGGCATCTGGTTCTGGTCCTCCACCTGCATGGTCCAATGAGAGAGGAAGAACGAGAACCAAAAAAAAAATCAAGTCAATAAATCCATAGATGCATGATAGGTGAGCTTCACAAGAACACACACTATCCTGGAGACGCAAGAAAGTGAAGGATGAGGATGGGTACAGCAAAAAACCGTGTGCAGTCCACTACAGGCACGATGCTTTCTCTCTACGCTTTGGCTGCCAATTTGCTTAGCCCACTGAGAATTTCCATTGCCAATTGGCACCAAATTCAGACTGTTCAGGCAGTACAGACGACAAGAGAAACAGTGTGGCAAGCAAGATGAGCAGTGATAGCTAGTGTTCAGAACAAAGGAAATGTTTGTGAGCAGTGATGAGTATCACATACTTGTTGGGAGCTATTGAGAGTCAATGAGAGCTGGCCAGGTAGGCCATCTAATAACTGAAGAGTGTGTGACCGAGCTGAGTGTGGACAGCGAGTGTGGTCCGGATGGAGCAGCCTAGCCAAGGTGCAGGTTAGATGTAGAAATGTGCAACCTGTAGAAATGTGTGGTTGCACAGTTGGTTTCTTGGTGGTCAAAGAAGTTTTAATGGCCCCAAATTAGCTCACAACACCCAAATTATTAGCTCACAACACAAAGGCCAGGCTAATCTCTCCCTTTCCTTTTTCTTGTTCCAAGTGGGAACACCACCATTGGCCTGGTTTTCGACTCATTAGAACTTACGGAATCTGTGGAAAGAAACGTAGGTTGGACCCACCATGAACGAATGCAAGATTTGCATGATTTCCTAAGAGCAAGTGTAATATAAGAAGGCTAAATGCTGAGGTGGATGAGAAGCAGGCTTAGACATAGGAACCAAGAAAATCTGTGAGACAGACAGATGAATCATATATTTATATTAAAAAGTTAACCACTATATGAGTGAGCTGAAAGATAGGCTATAAAGATCTATACAGTAAGCAGCTGACCGTATTATTATTCTTGCTCTAACTCTGGAATCCCTCTTGGCATAGTTAGGCGGGTCCCTAGTTGGAACCGTGGAATTTTCTCCGTCAATATGGAATTGAGCTGTATGATGAAATTTCTGCAAAAGTCTGCCTATTTGCCAAGGCACAAGTGTCATTGCAATCCCAGCTTTTTTTTCATTGAACAAATGAACACCCTTGCTTATGCATATATGGCGACAAGGGTGGAAACAAAGGCTTTAACATGTTCTGACTAGATCTTCTTGACTTCATCGTCATATAATGTTTGCTTGTTTGGATTTATTTACCTGTTAAAAAGTCTAAGCCTAAAAAGAAAATCTCTCCTCCTTATAAAGTATAAGGCACAACTGATTTTTTTATATTTCCTAATATAAGACGTAGGGTGTGTTTAGTTCCTAGCCATACTTTGTCACCATTTGTCAACAAATATTACCACACTTACCTAAGTTGACGTGATCAAATTTTTTGCCACACTTTTCCGAGTCAATGATTTGTTGGAAAAGAATATTGCCCCAACTGTAGCTACAACCAAACAACTGTCAATGTGATCAAACATAGCTAACATTAGGTGTGTGACAAAAGTGTGGCTGGTAAATAAACACCCCCTTATATACATGCATAGCATATATCCTCTCCGTTAATTCATTTTTAAAATCTCCGCTCTTAAGATCTTAGTCTTATTGAATACTTGTATTTATTCGAGTGATCTTAGTGTTAGAATTATTTGTGTCTTACATTTAGATGAGTACTTGTACTGTCATACACCTCACCCCGTTAGACCCGGGCTCATCTGCCAACTAATTCACTTCATACAAGCCAGCTTCTCTCCATGTTAGCCAAGGTAAGCAGCAGCTAAGTATTAATCGGACACAAATCGTACGTACCATTCGTATGTGTAGCAATATCCCATTTAGATAGAGGGAATAGGTAACTTTTTCATTTGGCCTGTGCAAAATCAGAAGCCACTCGATCCTCGCACAGTCGCACAAAAACAGCAACGAAGGCGACGTTACGCGGCGCGAGTGCGCGACGGACCGTCGTTTGACCAGGGTGGTGGCGTGGTGCTATGATGATTCCGATCCCCTCGTCTCCCCCTCCCGCTGGCCTCGCCCTCGCGCCCGCGTTGCTGGCTGGCACGGCAGCGACGCCGATACATGTCAAACCCGGTGGAAAGCGAGGCGATCGAGCTCGGCTTACGGCCTTTTTGACGGCGAGTGGCGTCGACCGCGCGCGCGCGGGCGGCGCTGGGATCAGGCTGGGACCCGGCGCGGATTCGGCCGAGATCTCCCGGTCTCGTTGCCTGCTGGCTGCTGCTGCATGGCGATTGGCGAGCGCGAAGCCACCGCCGCCGACCCGGCGGTCGATCGGTCGCTGCTGATGTCTCCTCGCCGAGCCGCCGTCTCGTGCCATTTGTCACGCCCCGGCTTTTTTTTAAAAAACTTAAGCCAGCTTTTGCTGGTTTTATATTAAGGCTCTGTTTAGATCAAGTTTAGATCCAAATTTAAGTCCTTTTCCATCACATCAACCTATTATACACACATAATTTTTTAGTCATATCATCTTCAACTTCAACCAAAATATAAACTATGCGCTGAAAAAAAAAACACAGCCTAAGCGAGGGAGGATCACCGAATGGTGGGGAAAAGAAAAAAAAGAAAAACAGGAAAGGGGAACAGAGGGAGCAGAGAGCAGAAACTACAGAATCACACGAAGTCAGGAAGGTTACAGCACTATTCTAGCTAAACCTTTTGCCCCACATCTTGTCCATGTATTGACGCCCCGGCTTTTACCGCGGTTTTCCGCGACATGTCACCTGTTTCGCCGGATTTTGTTAAAAAAAAACGAGGAGGATTAGTCATCTGGAACTAAGAATTTTTGCGTGAATCCGTTTGTTTTTAGAGAAGAACACGCTGTTTGATTTAATCAGGGTTTTACCGAATCCGCTGCTACTAGTACCGTAGAAAGTGTAAAAGATGATGATTGACTAGGCCTTACTTTGATCGAATCACGCAAAAAACGAGTGTCGACCGGTCGAGTGAGATCGTCTCATCTCATCTCGGTGAAATATGAGCCACTTGCAACGTATTCTCCCTTTCTGCCCTCTGTGATCTTCCTAGATTTATCAATTGTGGCCAGCAGCATCCTTTCACTTGCTTTCTATTGTTCCCCTTCTCGTTTTTGGGCTGCAAGTACGGGTGCGTTCGCGGGAGGAAGTTGGAACCTATCTCAGACCACTGAAACGGAGCAATTCATTAGCACGTAATTAATTAAGTATCAGCTATTTTTTAAAAAAAATAATTAATTTGATTTTAAAGCAAATTTCATATATGAACTTTTTTTAAAAAAACACAACGTTTAGTAGTTTAAAAAGCGTGCGCGCAAAAAAGAGAGAGATGGGTTGGGAAAAGGGGTGCCGAACACACCCGTAATCAGTGTGCTCCCATTCTACGCCGTGGACTGGAGATAATACTAACCAAATCAATGGTGCATTGAACCGGCCAGAATTTGCTCTCGTGGCCGTCAAAACTGGAACTGGATGCCCGGTTTCTTGGTTCATCTTTTCATCGTGCATCCAATTTGCATCCATCTAGAATCTGGGCTTTCTGGTCGATCTCTCGAGTATGCACGGTCGCTGTTCAATTTCCCTTTTAGTATACTTTAGTGCTCCGTGTATTGATATGTTACATTCATGCTGTTTTGCTACGGTACGGGTTGTCCTCACTAGCGCACTAATGCCGGAATTTAAAAAGGGATTAATTAACTTGCGGAGGCATGTCCGGAGAAGGCATTCATTCCATGATTAATCGTTACGAGCCCCACATTAGGACTCTCGAAAGTTTTTTTTTAACAAAAAGGATTAATTTTTCCTAAGAAAGTGCATGTGACCGAGCTAATTTTGGCCCCTGCCTAGAGAGTTCCCACTTTCATCTCCCTTTCTTAAAAAAATAATAATCTAAGCTCGATTTATAATCTAGAAGTTGTAGTAGTAAGAAACAGTCCAGTTCCCGTGTAATCCATGTAGTACTCATCACATTGGAGACGTAAAATACAAGGGAACATAAGAATGCCAAGTCCAAAATAAATATACTCCTAATCTCATAGTACTGCTAAAAAGAAAATTCATGGGTGTTACATCGGATATTTGACCGGATATTGAAAGGGGTTTTCGGACACGAATGAAAAAACTAATTTCATAACTCGCCAAAAAAACGCGAGACGAATCTTTTGAGCCTAATTAAACCGTCATTAGCACATGTGAGTTGCTGTAGCACTTATGGTTAATCATGGACTAACCAGGCTTAAAAGATTCGTCTCGCGATTCTCATACAAACTGTGGAGTTAATTTTTATTTTTATCTATATTTAATATTTTATACATGTGTCTAAAGATTTGATGTAAAGTTTTTTGAAAAAAGAAATTGATAACTAAACCCGGACTCACTACTGTGCTAGAAATTTCTCAGCGATAATGGGTTTCATACAGAAAAGAGAAAGGGAATTGACTTGGCACATACCAGCTTTCACAAAGTCCCATGATGAGCCAGAGAAAGCAGGGGCGTAGTACCACCGGTTTCCACCGTGACAGAGACCACTCCAAAACCTTTTTTCACTACCACTACACTCCTACTTGTCGTCGTTCTCGTCGTCGTCCTGCCGGTACGTGCATGGGCGTTGCACTGAAATTCCAGTGGCAGTAAAATCCATCTTACCTACTCCAATCCGGCAACCACACGGTTGCAGCAGGAAGGCAGGGGCAGGCAGGTACGAGGCGATGACTCATCACTTGACAGTGAGGATGAAGTCAGCACACGTAAAACAAAACAAAAAAATCATTAGCAGTTCTAATTACTACAAATCTGAAAGCATATTTTTTTCATATATTTCAAAGCAACTATTATATATATTTCTTGAAACATGCCATTTCAATTTAAAAAACGTATTAACAGATATCATGGTAAATTTTGTACTAACTCTATTCTTAAATGAATCTTGATAAGAAGTTGTTCAGATTCATTGGATTAGAATATACTCTATATTTAGTTTTATATTTCTATATTTCGGAAAGTAAGAAGAAGCCATAATTCAGGGGAGGAAAGAAGGAAGCATTTTTTTTGTCCGGCCCACCACCCACGGAGGCGGCAGCAGCAGCTGCTGCTAGTGCTAGGCTGCTGATGGGGGTCAAGGCTGGAGGTTGCCCAAGTCAATGCTTGGCGCATTTCTTCAGCAAAGGCATCTTTCCACTTCTCCTTCCGTTTTGATATTTCTCTTTAGAAATTCGTTTGTTAGGTGAGAAAGATGTGGCTTTAATTTTTGAGTAATGACTTACTATAACTAGGGTATCTTGTTTTGCAACACCGTTTCGTTTATACTCCTTGTGTCCTGTGTCGCCACCATGAAGTTTTACCTTCGATATTAATGGTCATTGTCGCTATGGCATCTTTGTTGCCATTGATCAGGGCAGCAATGTGCTATTTTCCATCTATTTTCTTTGGAAGAGTGATCATATTCAGGCTCTTATAAATGAGGTTATAGAGAAGTGTGTATTTTAAAATGTTGACACAACAAATTAAAAAAAAATCAAACAGTAAAAAAAAACTAGACAAGTTAGAACAATAAGCCATTCAATAGCCATCACACTGTCATTTCTATTGTCCCGTACTAACCATGCCACCACAAAGACCCATAAGTGAGGAAACTTCTCACTGGTTGGCTCTTGGCACGACATGAGTGAAGATGTATAGTATGTTGTCTGGTTGGTGATGAATAAAACAAGAGATGTATTAGGACAAATAGATCATTTCACAACTAGTTGGATATTATTTTTCAAAAGACTTGACCAAATTGGAAATTTGAAGCAAAATTAAGAGGTAAAAAAAGAGAATTTCACACACGTAATTGTCTTTTAATAGAGTATATGATAAGAAAAAAAATCTTTAGTATGGAACGATCCAATTTCTTCTTTTGGTTTTCCTTCACTGTATATTGTGTTTTTCACCTGAAAATTACTAGGAAAAAAATCTAATATCTCCTAAACTCTTTCAAAACAAGAGAATACCATTAATTTTAAAAACATGAATTTACTTATAAAGAGGTGATATCACCTCCGTTTTTACTATATGGTACTGTTGATTTTTTTTAACCATGTTTAATAATTCGTCTTATTTAAAATATTTAAGTAAATATTATTTTTGCCGTGGCTTGATTTATCAATAACAAATTTAAGTATCGCTTATTTTTTAATATTTACATAAAATTTTTGAATAAAATAAATGGTCAAAGTTTGTAACGAAAATCAACGGTGTTATATAATAAAAACCGTTAGGGGGTAATTTTTAAGGGAGCAATACAGTTTTACTACCACAATCGCACTATACTCCCACCAACCACAACAGAAACCTCAAAACAGACAATCCAGACTTATTATTAGAAGGTGAGATACAGAAACTGTCAAACTGAAAACCAGCAAAATAACCTGTGAGAGGAAAAATAAAACAACACACACAGAGAGAGAAAATAACAGAGAGGCTGAGAGTCTGAGACAGTGAGACGACTTGAGCACCCAGCCAACTGAAGTCCCCCGCTAACCAAGTCGCATCAAACATTTCAACTCTACTACCCTCCTCCCCTCCTCTCTCCGCCTTCTTATTCCCACGCTTCTCCGGTTACCGCTCCTCCTCTCGCCTCGCGTCTCCTGCAATGGAAGTTGCTGCTCGGAAGCAACAACTCCTCCTCCTCCCGTCCATGGCGCACGACCCAAACTCCCCGTCCTCCTCCACCTCCTCCTCCTCCCCATCCTCCGCCGCCGCCGCCGCCTCCTCTTCGCCGTCGTCCCACCGCCCGCCGCCGCCGCCGCCGTCGTCGTCGTCACAACCCGCCCTCCCGCCTTCCCCGAGGACCGTCGTCCCGCGCACCATCGACACCACCCCGTTCCCCACCACCTTCGTCCAGGCCGACACCGCCTCCTTCAAGCAGGTCGTCCAGATGCTCACCGGCTCCGACACCACGCCGCCGTCACAGAGGCCACCGGCCAAGAGCAACCACCACCAGCACCACCACAGCGGCGCGCCATGCCGGCCCAAGAAGCAGGCGTTCAAGCTGTACGAGCGCCGGAGCGGCGTCCACAAGAACTTCAAGATGATCGCGCCGCTGGCGATGGCGGCGGCCGCGGCCGCGGGGGCGTCGTCGTCGCCGAGGAAGGCGGCGCAGCACCAGCAGCAGGAGGCGCTGTCGCCGAGCGTGCTCGACTTCCCGTCGCTGGCGCTCAGCCCCGTCACGCCGCTCGTGGCCGACCCCTTCAACCGGTCACCGGCGTCGGCGTCGTCGGCGGCGTCACCGGAGGAGGAGGCCGCGGCCATCGCGCAGAAGGGGTTCTTCCTCCACCCGTCGCCGAGGAGCGCCGAGCCGCCTCGCCTCCTGCCGCTATTCCCCGTCACGTCCCCGAGGGTAGCCTCCTCCTCCTCCTCCTCCGCCGCCGCCGCCGCCGCCGTCGCCGTCGCCTCGCCGTCGTTCGAGTGATCGAGCTATGCACGTCGGCGACGCGCGTCGCGCTGCTTAGATTATTTATGATATGAGCACTGCTCGGCAGTATGTACTGTTCGTACTCGTTCTTGGTGCTTAATTGCTGTAATTTTTTTCTCACTTCATTGAGCGATTTGCTCGCGAAGAAACAACGGAAAAGAAACACATCTTGATCGTCAGTTCTAACTGTGCCTAATTTAGCCTGTGTTTACGCCATTAATTTCTGCTGATTTCATTTGGTTGCTTCCTTCAACTCTTTTTCTCCTCTCATGAAAGGAACACGTCTCTGACTCTGATCTCGCTTCATCACCTGGTAAGATGCTATCTAATTCTTGCACTTCTTCTTTTTTTCGCTCATCTTTCAACTGCAAAAGATTCCTTCTTGCAGTTTTTGGATGACCTCCAAATCTTGTTGTCTGATGCAACAAGGAACGCTTACGCCGAAGTGCACAACAAGCGGCAACAACTGCGATGAAATTTCTGCCAAGTCTAAATTATTTAGACAAAGAGTAATACACTACTATCATGCAAGTCTGAAAAAGATAAAAGCTCAATACTGCAGTGCTAAGAAAATCTTTATCTTTTTTCCTGAACTTTTTACTGCACTTCAATTTTCCGGTCACTGAAGAGTTTTTTGACGGTTTTTTACTTGCCCATGCTGCATTACAGCATTACTCATTTACTGTGGGTCAGGAAATGGCTTTCGTTTTCATGTATCGCCATCAACCAACAGTGGTTGGACTGACCATTTTGACCAGTATGCCACTGGAATTGTGGTGCGCCGGCGACTCGCGACTGATGGCCGGCATTCCAACCTTCCGGTGGCCTCTAGTGGAGAAAAGGCAGTAGGCAGGCAGCCAGACTCAATGGTGATGTGCATGGCATATGGTATGGGCACAAAGCTCTAATCCTCACACAAGCTGAGGAATATTACAATTATCCAAAAAAGTTAAAAAAATTCCTTTCAAAAAAAAAGTTTAAAACAAATCCTCATGGTTCACTCAAAAACCACCCTTCATTAAAAAAAAACCTCAAACCACCCCATGCCTTATACATGGATCAGAGTTGTGTGCTCGGCCTCAGACAGAAAACAGAACTTAAATAAACGAACGAAGAACTACAGATAATTTCATTTATACGTAAAATATAAATTTTGAAACTTAACTTTGAAGTTTATTTTACTGTAATCTATTTTTAATGTTGGTCTATAGATATTAAAGTTTTACTAATAAATTATAATTGGTTGCTCGTTCATTCTCTTTATTCTTCCACGACTTAGCAGACATAGCTGAGACAATTAGAGCTGTTGAGGGGGTGTCCCACTAGTTGACCGTTTTTAGGAGCTGTCCGGAGCTGAGTGGAGTGGAAAACAAGAGAAAGAGGGAAAAGCGAAACATCATATTTATAAATGAAAAATAATTTATAAATAAATTTTTTATATACGTATTCTTAACGACGTAAAAGTAAAGGCTATAAAATAAACTACTATGAGAAACTCTTAAAATCAATTTCAAATTTAAAGTTAAAAATTTAAATTTTTTGCTGATAAATATAAGCATAATCGAAAAGAAAAAGATGACGCCGGAAGATACCCCACCACGCGCAACTTTTCTCACGACTCGTCTTCTCTTCCTCACCTCGCGTCGACGGTTGATCCCTTTACAACGACCCGCGTGACTCACTCCCGTCGCTTCGCTCGCACTGGCAGCCTCGGACTCGTCAAAATGTTCGTGCATCTCACCAATTTACCTGCAATTTTAAATCTTTAGCTGCCTTCTGCCGACCTCGAGTACCATTTCATCTCCTATAGCTCATTCATTTCCTCGCGAGCTTAATTAATTAGGACAGAAATATTTGCAGCTCCGATTAAATGCATATCGTTTTCGGTAGGGATAGCATGTGGATGGAGCTATGCTCTTTTCGCTCTCATATCGTGCAGGTTAGTCAACATGGCGAAACTGAAATCAGTGGAAGCATCTGCGATGATCCTCTTTAATTGTGTGTGTGTGTGCGCACAAGTCACTAATCACTCGGTGGTGTAGCTTTAGAACAGTTTCAACCCTTCACCTTAGCTAATTTCTATAACATCAAACATAATATCACATAATAAAAAGCTAAAGTTGCAAGAGAGTTAACGAGAGAAAAAAATAATCAAGAAACCATTTATCATGCACGAAACTAGTTCTATATATGAACCAAAATGAAAAGATGATAGATGAATGAAATGAGAGAAAAGAGGTGATAGGGTGAGAATTTATTTTGAAGAAAACACCCATTAAATCCATTAAATACACGAAGACGGAAGAACTTCATCTCACGTCTTAGAGACGGGGACCAGCTTGTCGTCACCCATGATGAGCTTCAGGAGCTCGCCTCTTCTCACTTTGGCGCCATCATGGGGACGTGCGTTGAGCGCGAGCTCGCTCTTGATCTCCACTCCCTCGGCCTCTGTCCGGCGCAGCTTGGGAAGCTGGATGGCCCCTTCTCGGAGGAGGAGGTGTGGGCGGTGGTTAAGTCTTTGCCTTATGACAAGGCGCCTGGTCCCGATGGGTTCACGGGTCGGTTCTACAAGACTTGCTGGCCAGTGATCAAGTCAGTGGTTTTGGCGGCTCTCAACTCCCTCTTCTTGGCTAACAGCCAGGGTTTCTTCTCCCTCAATGATGCCCTCATCTCTCTCCTTCCTAAGAAGGATGAGGCCGTTGACGTTTGAGATTTCCGTCCGATTAGCCTCATTCACAGCTTTGGGAAGTTGTTCTCTAAAATTTTGGCCTCCCGTCTTTCTCCTCTCCTCGACGGGCTTGTGGAGGCCAATCAGAGTGCCTTCGTCAAAGGCCGATCTCTTCATGACAACTTTCGCCATGTCTAGCTCGCGGCAAGGGCTCTCCATGCCAGACGCATTCCCCGCCTTCTTCTCAAGATGGACATTGCGAAGGCTTTTGACACGGTCAGCTGGGTGTTCTTGCTTGAGGTGCTTGCCCATCTAGGGTTCAGTCAACGCTGGCGTGATTGGATCTCCCTCATTATTAGCGCCTCCTCTTCCCGGGTGCTGATCAATGGGGTGCCAGGTTTGCGCTTCCTTCACCGGAGAGGTCTTCGGCAAGGAGACCCTCTTTCTCCTATGCTTTTCATTCTAGTCATGGAAGTGCTCAATGCGATGCTTCGTAAAGCCTCTGATTCGGGCGGGTTCTTTCCGCTTAATGATCGCGCTTTGCGACACCGCGCCTCCCTCTACGCTGATGACTTGGTCCTCTTCCTCTCCCCGGTTCGGCAGGATCTCGAGTTCATCCAGGGCATTCTCTCGGTCTTTGGTGCGGCATTCGGGCTGCGCACCAATTTTTCCAAATGCTCGATTACTCCGATCCGCTGCTCGGATGAGGACCTGGAGCTGGTTCACTCTTGCTTCCCCTGCTCGATTTCTGATTTTCCTTGCACCTACCTCGACATTCCGCTGTCCGTTCGCAAGTTGCCGAAGGCGGCTCTTCAGCCATTGGTGGACAAGGTCGCTCATCGCCTACCACCTTGGAAGGGGCGTCTCACCACTCTTGCTGGTCGCTCCGTGCTAGTCCAGTCTGTTCTCTCCTCCATTCCAGTCCATGTATCTATGGCAATCGGCCTTCCTGCCTGGATTGTTAAGGCCATTGACAAGAAGCGACGCGCCTTCTTGTGGACGGGTACAGATTCGGTTCATGGAGGACAGCGCCGGGTGTCCTGGACAAATGTCTGTCGCCCTAAGGCCTTCGGTGGATTAGGAATTCCTAACCTCAGGTTGGCAGGGTTCGCCTTGCGCGTTCACTGGCTTTGGCTTCAGCGTTCCGGGCATCCCTATTGGGATGGCTTGAAGGCCCCGGTCGAGCAGTCTGTCTCCGACATGTTCGAGGCGTCCACCTTCTTCGTGCCGGGGGATGGTGATTCTATGCTCTTCTGGACTGACCATTGGATTGATGGAGGCCGCTCAGTGGCCTCCTTGGCTCCTGACCTCCTCTTCGCTGTGCACAGCGCCTCCCTTCGCGCACGGTTGCTTCTGGTCTGGCGAACAACTCCTGGGTTTCGGACATCCGCGGGGCCCTCACTGTCCCTGTCATCTCCCAGTTTCTTCTTATCTGGGATGCTGCGCTCCGAATTGAGCTCTTGCCGGGTGTTAGAGACCGTCTTGTTTGGCGTTGGACGAGCGACCAGCGCTACTCTGTGCGTACCAGGCCTTCTTTTTTAGCCAACACTCCTTTGCCTGTGCCGATCTTCTCTGGCACGCGAAGGGCCCTGCTAAATGCAAGTTTTTCCTCTGGTTTGCATTTCAGCGGCGCTGCTGGACGGCCGACCTCCTCCTAAAGCGCGGCTTGGATAGTCATTCGACCTGCCCCTTCTGCGGTCAAGAGCTTGAGACAGCGAACCACATCCTCCTTGATTGCGTGTTCGCTCGGCAAGTTTGGCTTCGTGTGCTGTCGCCTCTTGGTTGGACTGCCCTCTGTCCTCTCCGGGGTAGCTGTCTCCAAGATTGGTGGCATTCTTCTAGGGTTTGCTTGCCGGGGCATCTCCGGGCCAGTTTCGATTCTATGGTCCTCCTAGTCTCTTGGCAACTGTGGAAAGAGCGGAACTCCAGAGTTTTCGACTCTGCATTGTCATCGGTCTCGGAGTCCTTGAGTCCATCCTCTCTGAGGGCCACCTTTGGTCTTTAGCTGGTATCACTAATTTTGGGGTTCTCCTGGGAAGGTAGTGGCTCTGCCCCCTCCCAGCTATTTGGAGTTGTGTGTAGCCGTCACAGTAGTCTTTCGTCTCTTCTTTATTTTAGTCTTTTTTTTCTCCTCTTTCTTGGCATAAATCGGTCTGACTGATTGCGTCATGTAACAAGCATTCTATTCTTCTAATATATTGATGTGCAATCCTTTTACGCGTTCGAGAAAAATAAATACATAGTTTTTATACATAGCGTTTATATAACATGGTAGGTATGAAAACTAACAGTATAGTACAATGGTTTCTGGATTAAGATGCCCTAAGCAGTTCATTGACGCGTACATCATATCAGTCCGATCGACATAAGCACTTCGTCTCCGGCCGTTCGTCCTTGGACCGTGCTTCGCGGTTGCTTTCGTGTAAGATGACGGCTCGGAGAAGACGCCACAAAGCTGAGTTTAGAGGCTAAGCGAGGTGAAACGTCTCGCCATCAACTCAATCGAAGAAAAAGGAAGCGTTTATTTCGTAGGAGTGAAGAAAGTTTCACGCTCTTTTCGCATTCATCTGCCTTGACCTTTTTGTATGCCAATTGCTCTGTACAATTATTGTACTATACTGCCTAATGTAGCTGCCCCCACACACACCTTCCTCTCTGTCGTCGTCGTCTTCGTCTTCCATTGTTACTAGTCCTCCATGGGGGTGAAATCGCAATGAATCGGCAATTGGCTGCCCTTTTCGTAGATAGTGATCTTGTCATCTTGACGACCATATGGCGGTTCTTGCATATATTGTCCTTAGTGCAAAGCAAGTATCTTACTGTTTCCTTGCGTCGAACTGAAAGGTCAGCAAAGGCTGCAGGGCACGACATAGACCGACGTCAGAAACAAAGATAAGGAAGGAACGGTTAGTTACAATTATGTCCTGATCGTGACACACACACATAGTTTGGAACTTGGATACCGGCAACGATGCTGTGAAACGCATGCTCTAATTGACTTTGAGCAGGAAGCTAAGCTATGGGTTGGCAACTTGGCATATACATCTATCACTTCACGCCATGAGTCACAGCACACACGCTTGTGTTCTCCTCACCTGTGCTCGTGGAGATATCTCGTTGTTAATGTGCAATTTAGGAGCCTGGATATATGTATATCGTCGGGCTGCAAGGTCAAGCTACTTTAAGGCTGAAATATTCTGTGGCAGACCTGTGTATAAATATTTGGTTTTTGATATGGTCATACTCAAGACTTCAGTTGTACTTAGATTATCTAAAAGTACTCAAGACATCAGTAATGAGTCAGGTGCAATGTATATGTGTGTTTTTAATTGGTGTAATTCAGAGTCAACTTTGCATAGCATGGACTATATCACACCTATTCTAATGAGATCATATTAAATTGGTGCAATTCAGGGTCAACTGAACACAGCAAAGAATATACTACCAATCTCTGTTTTATTTCTATGGACTTGTTTGGACAGGGCGTGCCCGAAGAACTTTATGTACTAGCTATCAATTAATTTTAGTTTTCTCACACCATTTTCTCCACAGAAAATTGGCTGGCATTTACCATGTCAATTGTGCAACGATCTAGTATTAATATTCTCTCGAACAGGTCAAATCTTCCTTCGTGAAAAATGGAGGCAATTTGATGCAATATTCCTGTTGGGACAACAAATAGAAGACGTAAACTTTAGGTGCTTTGGCTTTCAAGGAGCGTAAGTTTCAACATCACTTTAAGCGTGTTTTAGATCGTAAGTCAATATTCAGAACAATGTCCACTGTATCAATCAAACATGCGAATGGCACATCTCAATCAGAAAACCAGTATGTTCTGACGATCTCCAAATATGGAGACTTCTACTACTGTTGTAAAATAGTTCTCTGGCATTTATCTGTCACTAATTTTCTGGTGAAAAAAACAAACCTTGCCTGATAGAAACTACAAGTTGCTCATCAACATGGTTCACAAAATCGACCAGTTTTGTTGAACGAAATTGATAGAAAACTTCCGCAAGTTTTATGCCCCAAAACTTTCAGATTTATGACCATCGGATCGTCTCAAAATTTATGCGTGAAGGAAAAAAGTGATAGAAAGAAATATTCACACGTGTCACGTGTAAGATCCCGATGCTAACCGACCAAACCGTAGTAGTTTTATATAAGTTATATTGTAGTTATGATATAGTTACAATGCAGTTACAATATAGCTACAATGTAATTATAATTCAGTTATACTATAACTATATATGAAGGTTTTTCATTCAAAATAATTGCGATAGATTTTAGATACTCCCTTTTGTGAAACCGCCAGTGAATGGTTTATGAAAATTTTCATATGGCGGTGACTAAATGTTGTTGGTTTTTACAGTTTTAGGTAAACCAGCGAGGAGAATCTTTTATCTCTAAAATAAAAAGGTAAACCCTGCTCATCGGTCTATGGCTGTGTTTAGATTCCAAAAAAATTTAGTCAAAAATATCATATCAAATATTTGTAAACATGCATAGAGCATTAAATGTGGATAAAAAAAACCAATTGCACAGTTTGCATGTAAATTGTGAGACGAATCTTTTAAATCTAATTACGCCATGATTTGACAATGTGGTGCTACAGTAAATATTTGTTAATGACAAATTAATTAGGCTTAATAAATTCATCTCACAGTTTACAGACGTAATCTGTAATTTGTTTTGTTATTAGTTTATGTTCATATATGTTAAAAAAATTTTGGCCAACGAACTATGAATCATATGTAGTACTCCTTGAACTAGTAGTTTACACAGAGGGCGCTTCCTGGTAAGTGCAAGGAAGGTGACAGACAACAGGTTCAGAGGTCCTAGCAATTAGCAGTTCACTGGCTGTCTTCTCTGTTCATCAGAATCTTTGATGATCTTATCCTGTTGCAAAGCTGTCCGGTCGCACTGAAAGTCCACAATGTCGGTTTAGGGGGGGCTTGGATTACGCGACCTTAAGAGCAGAATAATGCGGCCTGTGCGCCCTACTTTGGCGCAAATCATGGATCGAATCGGTTAAGCGCATAAACAAGAACGACTAATCGTTTGGTTTCTTGTGGAATTCGTGACATGTGTGTTTCATCGGTTGCTTCAGGTGAAGCTTCGTCTGATCCCTTTCAGGTCCACACGCGAGGTCGCGAGGCGCATCGTTGGAACAGTATTTTTTTGTTCCCTTCAAATCATGCACATGTTCTCCTCGCATTATTTAGGCTCTCTACTCATCACAATCACAATGCAGGAGTTCCACTGAAAGCTTTATTATACAGGAGTCACGGGTTCTTTTTAGGGTCTCTTGAATGGGCCCAAACTGAATTATTTAGCCATTTCCTGAGGGAAAAAGTTCACCTTGACTCCCTTAATTATCGCGGAATCTAATTCGTGACCCTCAACTATAAAACCGGATAAGACGACTCCCCGAACTATTGAAACCGGTGCAATTTGACTCCCTCAGCAGTTTTGAAGGGCGGTTTTGCTGATGTGGCGCTGACGTGTCGATGTTGACCTAGTCTTCGTCTCACGTGGTGCTTACGTGGCATTCGAATTAAAAAAATATATGTGGAACCCATCGGTCATTTACACACAAAATATATTGTGGGACCCACTAACATGTGGGGCCCACATGTCATCCTCTCTTATCTACCTTCTTCATCCTCCCCCTCTCTTTCTCTCTCTTTCTGTTCACAAGAGTGGGATGGCGGGCAGCAGCGGGCGGGAGCTGGCGGCGGGAGGGCGGACAGGCGAAGGCCGGAGCAGGGGCCAGATCGTCGACAGCGGCGGCGGACGGGGGCTGGAGCGGCGGTGGCCGGCGCCTCCTTCAACCCCATCCCGGCCAGAGTTCACCTAGCCCGGAGCGGAGTCCCCCTCGCCGCCTCTCTTTCTCTCCCCCCGTGAGTCGTCGATGTCCTCGCCCGTCCCTCCCCACGGCGCCGTTGCCGCCCCGCCTCATCGTGCTCTCCGCCGCCTTCCTCTGCCTTCTCCTCCACCTCTCCCTCCGCTCCTACCGCCCGCCCTTCCCCAGCGGCGGCCACCGCCTCCCCCGGGACCCCCGGGCGTCCCCGTCCTCGGCGCACTGCCGCTCGTCGGCCTGGCCTCGCACGCCAACCTGGCGTCGCTAGCGCGCAAGTACAGGCCCGTCATGTGTACCTCAAGATGGGCACCTGCGGCGTCGTGGTGGTGTCGTCCCCGTGCGCGGTGAGGGCGTTCCTGCCGGTGCGCTGCGACGAGGTTGGTCAGCTGCTGCACGGCATGGCGGAGGCGTCAGCCGTCGGCCGCCCCGTCGTCATCCCGCCGCCGCCGACCATTCCTGCCGACCACACAAACTGGGGAGAAAGAGATGAGGGAGAGAGAGGGAGGAGGAAGATCTGGCCCCTCCGCCGACCACTCCCTCGACCGCCGCCGCCCTAGTGTCGCTTGCCTGCCGCCGCCGCTTGTCCAGCTCTTGCCCCTGCAGACCGCAGAAAAGAAGAGAAAGAAAGAGAGGATGACATGTGGGCCCCATAATATATTTCTGTGTGTGAATGACAGACAGGTCCCAGATATATATTTTTTAATTTGAATGCCACTTAAACGCCACGTGACGAACACTATGTCAACATCGACATGCCAGTGCCACATCAGCAAAACCGCCCTCCAAAACCGCTGGAGGAGTCAAATTGCACCGGTTTCAATAATTCGGGGAGTCGTCTTATCCGGTTTTGCGGTTGAGGGTTACGAATTAGATTCCGCCGATAATTAAGGGAGTTCAAGTGGACTTTTTCCTTTCCTGAGAGGTTTGAGAAGTCAGTACTATGATTTTAGATGATAGCCTATTCGGTACTCCCTCCATACTCGTAAAGTCGTTTAGGACAGCGACACGGTCTCCAAAACACAACTTTGACTATTTCTATAAAAATATTTATTGAAAAGTGATATATGTATACTTTTATGAAAGTATTTTTCAAGACAAATCTATACATATAATTTTTACATTTTCAAACTCAACAACTTGAGAGTTATTCATGATTTATATTTTCAAGGTTTGACTTAAACATTGTCCTAAACGACTTTTATGAGTATGGAGTAGTATGAATTTGCACACCTATGCGAATTATGAGCCATAGAAACACGAGCAGCCAAACGAAAGGAGAGCCGAATAGTTGGTCCAAACCTCCCGAACGAGGCCCACAGGAAAACCAAGCATAAACAGCCCGGTTACGGCCCATATAACAAACCGGCATGCAGCCCACACCCACCGCTTGTACAATCGGTACAGGTACAAACGTACTCCTCCACGACCGCGTAACTCTCGTCGCCACACGCTCGCCGTCGCCGATTTGGCACGCGCGACACGGGGAGATTTGGCACACGCTGTGCGCCTGTGCGGTCTGTCGCGTCTCGTAGCGGTTGGGGCAGGGGCCGTTCGGTTTCGCGGTCAAGCGCGTGACGTGAGGTCGCCCAAGCCAAGCCAAGCCAATCCAATCCACGCCAATGAGACGCGACTCCACTTGCCGCGCCCGAGGCCCACGGCGACGCCGACGTAACAACCGGGAGGAGCCGAGGAGGAGGAGGAGGAGGCGTCGTCGCGGCAACATCCCATCCCATCCCCCACACCTCCCACACGCGGACACGCCAAACAACTCCGGTTTGGACTCGTCTGAAATCCCTTCGCAAAGGGTGTGTTAAAAATTTAATTAAAATTAAAACGATGTGATGAAAAAATTAAAAATTTATATATATAGAATAATTTTAATGTGATAAAAAAGTTAAAAGTTTGGAATCGGCCTCGCATATCGCCCCAACCCCAAGTCGTCGCCTCCTCAAATTATTGGCGAATATACAAAGCGGCAAGTGGTGTACTGACCGTACAATCCTACTACTCGTACGCCTCGGCTGTACTTTGATCCCACCACCACCACCACTGAGATGACGCGAGGTTCGCAGTTCCACGCATCCCACCATCACCACACCACGACGACGACGACGATGCCGCAGCGCGCGTGAGCGATCACAAAAACGCCTCCGTCTTCCGGCCTTTTTCCCGTGAGTGAGAGAGCTCGCGCGCGCGCGCGTGCGTTCGCCTACTACATTCTTTCCCCTCCAACCTTTTCGAGGTAGTATATTTTTCCTCGTCCTCCCCGTGCTCTTGATTCTCTGCCTCGGTTTGGTATTTTGGCCTTTTTGATCGGGAGGGCGGGGGGCCAATTTGATTTGCCGTTCATTTCGATTTGATTTGATCCGATCTGATCTGTAGAATAGACATCACATCAGGGGTATGGAGGTTGGCGTGAGCGAAGCTTTGAATCCCGGGTAGCCGCCGGAGAGATTGCGTCCTCTCGCCTTCCCTCCCTTTGATTCCTGCTCGCCCGCCGCTCGTCTTTCCGCTCTCGCCGAGACACGGTGTTCGGCGGCCGCGCTTGTTTGGTCGCTGCCTTTTTATGCCAAACCCATCCGCTTTGAGAGATTGGCCTGTCGTTTTCCTGTTGTTTGGTGTAAGATTCCGTCGCTCTTGAAAGCTCACGATGCGAAAAGAGGGGCGATTTTTTTATGTTTTTGATTTATGGTATTGAGGGTTTTTTTTTTTTTTTTTTGCTTGCTTTGTTGATGGATTCAGGAGGAGGAGGAGGCGGTGGCGATTGATGGAATCTGATCGAATGCCGCTTCAGGCTGGGTCAATCGAGCTGGCTGCAACGATCGGAGGTTTCCTATCCCCTCGTGAAGGTGTCAAATCAGTATCCTTGTGCCGGATGGTTTGGGGATAATTTTCGTAGTGAGTTCATAATAGCGTCTCATTTGGGATTCCTCTGGTTGATTCAGTTCCCTTTGCAAGTTTGCGGGTTTGTTCACGGATTTGGTTGGCTTGAGATCGATCTTCATTCATTGGGAGATGGATGATGATGACTACTCCTGGGTGCGGCGCACCAAGTTCTCGCACTCCATTGTTAAATCCAACTCTGGCAGGGAGCAGTTTGGTGCATTCCTTGATCCGTTTGACAGTTCCACTGCATGGAGGCAGAAAGGATTCAGTGGAGAGCTCATGATTCATGGACATAATTTACAGCCGAGGGCAAAAGGAGCAGTCTCAAAGTCACCTAGGCCTTCAATCCCGTTGGCGAAATCACCAGTTTCACAGGCAGAGCGGAAGCTGAAAGCTAAGTTTTCAGATGGTGAATTGAAACAACGGGGGAAAATTAGTGATGGCTCGTTGCGAGAAGCATCGAAAGAGAAGGATCGCAAGGTTGGGCATAAAGGAGAAGGCCTTAGCCTGGATATTTCTTGTCCAATTCTGGATCGGACAGTTCAGGATGACAGTTCAGACACGCTTGACTTCTCTTTCCACTCAGAAGAGCAAAGTTTAAGGTTGCTGAGAGTATGCTCGAGTCCAGCTCCTTTCTATTCGAAGGATACAACTACGTTTGGTGATTCCAAAATACATAGTACGTCTGTTAAGATTGTTGGAGAGGGATCGAAGCCGAGGAGGAGAGCGAAATCCCCAATGCCGACCCGTGTCATCTCTGAAGTTTTTAAGGAGGCCAAAGCTGCCACTAAGAGGTTCTCTAGCCCACAGCGGCAAAGGAAATCTAGTTCTCCACATTCACCACGTTCACCCGATGATAGTCCCCGGTTTGGCTTTCCTTCAATGAGAACACCGGGTAACTTGAAAGCTAGGAGGGCCTCATCCTGGCCAAGGAACTATGACAATGGAGTGGCCAAGGCTGTTGCATTGGATATACTTGAGAGATGGACAATTGACCGCTCACAGTTACTCATTGGTCAAAGATTTGCATCAGGGGCATATAGTCGTTTGTTCCATGGAATTTACAAGGAGCAGCCAGTTGCTGTCAAATTTATCAGGCAGCCTGATGAAGAAGAAGATGCAGAATTGGCTGCTAAACTTGAGAAGCAATTCACTGCTGAAGTAACCATTCTGGCTCGGCTCCATCATCGCAATGTCATTAAGGTAATTACACGAATTCCGATTTAAAATTTTGTCTGGTATTCTATTTCTTTCTTTGAAGAAGCGCATGCTACAGGGCTACAACATTGTGTAATCTCTGCTGCTCTATCTATTTATTCATAGAACTGTCCATAATTAGAATATAATTCATGTGATCCATAACATTTACACTTCTGTACCTTTCTTTTGGCAATATGACCCTTTTAACATATACACTCAATATTTTACCAGAGCCAAAGGACATATACGAGGAATATGTCTATTGTTATGCGATTGTGATTACTAAGTATATGAGAGGTATATGCTATCAATTTTAAATCAATTATCTACCTACTGCTTTAGCTTTCAGCTGAAGCAATGTTATCATATTTATCAAATGGCTCAAATACATGACATACTCTGGTGGAGACGCTCAATTTTATATGTAACCTTAGAATTATTCAGAATAAAAGAACCCAAAGCATTTTCATTGTGTTGTCTAGATTGCTCCTGCAGTTTATTAACCATGTTGATTCTTTAGGTCTCATGTAATATGCTACAAGAAAGACATTTTTTTAATCCTTTTTTTTTTTGTTTAGCTGATTGGGGCATGTAATGCTCCACCGGTCTTTTGTGTCATCACTGAGTTCCTGTGCGGGGGGTCTTTGAGAGCTTTTTTGCGCAAGCTCCAGCGCCAAAAGCTTCCTTTGGAGAAGATCATTTGCATTGCTTTGGATATTGCACATGGTTTGGAGTACATTCACTCGCAAAGAGTAATCCACCGTGATGTGAAACCTGAGAACATCTTGTTTGATGGAGAATGTTGTGCAAAGGTTGTTGATTTTGGAGTGGCTTGTGAAGAAGTATACTGCAATTCATTGGAAGATGACCCAGGTACTTACAGATGGATGGCACCAGAGATGTATAAGCGCAAACCATATGGTCGGAAGGTTGACGTCTACAGTTTTGGCCTCGTATTGTGGGAATTGTTTAGTGGCTCGATCCCTTATGAAGAGATGACTCCATTGCAGGCAGCTTTTGCAGTTGTTAATAAGGTATTTTCTTTTCTAGTTCCTCAATCCTCATGTCCAGGACTTAGCAATTTGCTCCGTTCAAACTTAGAAGCAGTTCTCCTTATGAAACAACCACTTTACACACAGCAATTCTTATATTGATAGCCATGTTTTGGTAATGCATATTTTTCGTTACTTCCCTTATGCTGGCAAACTGTTTTGAGTTTCCCTTTTTTCAGACAAGACATATATCCCCATTTCAGAACTTAAGACCAGTTATTCCTCCGAGCTGTCTTCTCTTATGCGCGCAAACTGTTTTTGAGTTTCCTTTTTTCTTTTCATGACAAGACATATGTCCCCATTTCAGAACTTAAGACCACTTGTTCCTTCAAGCTGTCCGGCGCAACTTCGACTTTTGATCGAGCAATGTTGGTCTTGTCAACCAGAGAAGAGACCTGAGTTTTCCCAAGTAGTTCAGATCCTCAAAAATCTCAAGGAGGCCCTGGATAGAGATGGAACGCTTGACAAGATCCCAAGCACCAACTGCCAGGAACCTCCTGATCAGAACAAGAAGAGACTGTCCAATTGGATCCAAAGACTCTCGTACAGTCAGGCCGATTTCTCCGGACCTCCACCGCCAAAGTTATTGTAATTATATGCATTCCTCTCTTCCATAAATATCATAGCATCTGCTAGATGTCTCTGTAAATCATAAGGTTCTTCTTGGTGTATAAACTCCGCACATTTTTTTAGTGGACAGTTCATTCTTGTTTGGCTTAGTAATTTTGCCTGCAACCAACGAATGGAGTCATAGTTCCCGGCGGGTGGGGATGAATCATTTTGTGCATTGAGGTAGCAATCTTGTAGCATCTGGTTGAACGCTATTTATTGCTCATGCTTTTTTAGGCCGAGGGGCTAATATTGACGTGTTATTCATCCAAAGACTTGCATACACGTGTAAATGGTCCAAAGACTAATATTCATGCATTTTTCCCAAAGTTACAACTAACGAAATTTTGGACCAAGGGCTAATGTTTATGTGTTTTGGGCCAACTGCCAACTGCTAAATGTTTTCACCAATGTATGTATGTAACTCATGAAATTCTCTCTCAAAAAAAATATATCGTGAAATTTTGAGCCAAAAGCTATTACTCATACATCTTGTCCTTGGATCCTTGGATTAGTATCCTATGCAGCCTTTGTCACGTGACATATGGGCCTAATGATTCCTGGGCTCACATGTCAGTAACAAAGGCACCGTACATTTGATTGCAGAGGATCTTGATCCCTTATCTCTAAGGTCTAATCCTCTTTGCTAAGAAAACAATAAGATTTCTTGTGCTCAATGTTAATACTCATAAAGTTTCCACAAAAGAATAATACTTGGAAATGGCCTTTCCTCTTTTATTAGCTCCACAGGGAAAATATGCATTGCCTTTCCTCTTTTTTCCCTATTAAATTTCTTCAATATAAAATATTTACCAAAATGGCCAAGCTATATATCCTCATCATTACATAATCCTCAGAATTTCAGAGCCTAGCTGCTCCGTGCCTTGTTCTTCAGAAGTCAAAACAAGGTCAAAACCACGCGTGCACATACCCAAAAAAAAAAAAAATTCAAAATCAAAACAATCTTCTCAATTTCTCACCCATCGATCGCTAGCTCACACGACCTCCACGGCGGTCCGGCCGCCGAAGTCGAGCGTGAGCATGGACGCCCTGAACTTGGGCTGCATCTGCCTGTTCGTCATCCCCGGCGACGGCGGCGACGACGGCGACCCGACCGCCACCGCGTCGCCGGCGCCGCCGGCGTTGCCGGGCGGCGCGACCCGCTCCGGCGTGGCGAGCCACTTGGCCTCCATGTACCGCTGCTTCCTCCAGGGCGCCATGTGCATGCCGCTCTCCCGCGCGCACTGCTTCGCCGCGGCACACATGACGCGCACCACGCCGCGCAGCCGATCGGCGCGCCCAACGAACGCCTCCGGCAGCGACGCCACCAGCGCCCTGTACCCCGCGCCGCCGCGCGCCATCTCGAACTCGCCGCGGAAGCTGGGCTCGACCACCACCCGCACCGCCTTGCCGCTCCTGGTCGGCGCCACCACGTCCACGTAGCTGTGCTCCCCTGTGTTACATGCGTACACACAGATCACACCAAAATACCGATAAAATGTGTGCAATAATTAGTACTACTTTTTTTTTGCAATATATTTGTATATTTTATTTACATACTGTTTGGAAGGTGTGAAATGCCATGATATATCCATCAATTTCATGACATGGACGTGAATAGTAGAGGTCCATCTATCAGTTTGGGGTTCACATCAAGTCTGTCTTTGCAAACGTGGAGAGAAATTGACATCTGACATTTCTTTTAAAAAAAATTCTTCTCATACTGATTCTGCTTGGAAGCATCTCATGTGGTTGGTGACCATGTGAGGATGCGAGTTTGCACTCACACCGTTACAAATCATGGACATAAATTCTTGTTACAGCTAAGTGGTCCTACTGGGAGTTTGGTAATATGCTTCTCTTCTGAACTGAGATGGTACTTAAAATGGATCTGGCCATCCAGTGAACCAAACATAAAAGCATAAATCGACCATGCCACATGCAAAACCTTGTTTTGTTCCCTAACTGAAAAGTGCAACAAGAACCAGTCTGGACCAAAAAACTGTCCGTTAATTTGCCGAATTTAGCCTTTTTCGTGTTTGTCTGAACACATGATCATTTTCTCATGCACTGGGTTATTACCTGAAGGAATTTCCGGCGATCGCGGCCATTTGGACCTGCAGATCGCGCTGTTGTACCCGGCGTCGCGCAGCCGCTCGGCGAGAAACCGGAGCGTGCAGCTCCGGCAGCCTCCGCCGCCTGCCGCCGCCGCCGCCGCGCCGCGGCTCGCGCAGGAGCAGGCGCCCGCCGCCGCCGCGCGCATCTGCCTCATGGCCTCCTCCGCGTCCGCTTGGATCCTGCTCTCCGCCGAGCTCATCTTGGCCAGCGCTTCCTACACGTCCGCATGCAAACAACCCCCACGCATTGTCAACGGCGAGATATGCATGATCCATCCAAGAACACGCGAATCATTGGCTTTGACAACGAAACGATACAGTGTTCTTGCCACCAGATAATTAAACACAAGATCAAATGATGAAACAAAAAACAAAAAAAGAAGAAGTTGTTTTCGAAGAACTTACGTAGAGTTGCGACTGCTGCTCCTTCCAGAACGCCCTGCACTTGGCGGCGCCGCCGGACCCCTCGTCGTCGCTGCCGTCGTCGTCGTCGCCGGCGGCGGCGGCGCAGTCTCCCGGCGGCGAGCTCTGGAGCTCGGCCTCCTCGTAGAACCCGAGCACCATGTTGGACAGGCTCATCTCGTTGCCGGCCGCGACGACGGCCTCCTCCACAACCATTTTTTTTTTCTCCGCTAAAAAAAAATTCGTGGCGCGCGGCTCTCGTGCTTCGTTTCTTCGTCGATCGCCACGAGAAATCTCGGTGCTCCGTGGCTGCCGTTAACTCAAACCTGGTATATATATGAGGGGATCTGTGGGACGTGGCGAGCCGGCACTGGTGGTACGGCGGCAGGTGTGGGGCCCACGTGGGAGTGGATGAGGCGACTGACATGGAGGGAGGGGCCCGGTTGGCTGGAAATTCTGTAATTGAACAGCACGGATCCACGTCGGGTGATAGCCTCAGATCCTCTGCGTCTTGGGAGAGTATTATCTTCTCGGCCTGCAAAGATTTGTGAAGATCAGAGTGTGTTTAAGGATGCGTTATTTTGCATTGTCACAGCATACACGAGGCAAGTATTTATTTATATATGTTCTACTCCCGCAGCCCTATTGTTTAGCTTATTCGTACGATATATTTGTAAATGAAAAATAATTTATCAATAAAACATTTATATATGTGTTTTTAGCGTTCTAAAAGCAAATGCTGAAAAATAAATTTTGATGAAAAAAAAACTCAAAATCACCTTTAAATTTAAGGTTAAAAATTTAAATTTTGGTTGATAAATATAAGTATAAACGAAACAAAGAGACCGCTAGATTCTCCGGATTAAATCTAGGAATTGTGTCATTTGGCTACATTCCCATGTCTGCCACGCATGTGTAGCTCGGTTCCTCTGTGCAGCTCCTGGCCCGTTTCTAACAAAATGGTAAAGTTGATGCTCTGTTTTTTTCGGATGATCTAATAATGTAATATACTACTAGTAACGTGATGATGATGCTTCACGAGCAAATGGTTGTTGAAATTATTGAGTGAGGCAGCGTTTCACAGCATTATCTTCTCAATACATCATGGTTTGTCCACATGCCATCCTTCCGTTGTAAATGGACTAGGCGCAGCTGTCTCAGGCAATTCCTAATCTCAAGTGTCAAAATGTGGAGGAGAAAAAAGAAACAGAGAAGAAAACCGAATCATCTCAACGCAACAAGGCCACAAGCCCACAACCACGTGCGACAGAATCCCCAGCCGAAGGGAATCCCGCGCCCCACGTCAATCCCCCGCGTCCCACACCCACACCCGCTTCAATAATTCCCGTGGCTTGGGCCCCGCCGCCACGGTGTCTGCGCTGTGGCGTGCGGCGCCCGCGCCGCGAGCGCGCGGCGGCACGCCACGGCAGCGCGGCCACCAGACGCTTCCACGGGCTTCTCTCGCTGTCTCGCCGCCGCGACGGTGACATCTCCGCGGCGCAGGCCACGGCCGCGCCCAGCCACAGGAGCCCGGGACGTACGTACGCCACCGCCGGGGCGTGGGGGGGCGTACGTGCGCGCGACGCGACGCGGTTACTCGTGCTCTTCCTCGTGTGGATTTTCGCCTACGGCGCGCGTGGTGTGTGGCATAGCGTGCTCTGATACGCTCGTACATGGTACACGCCTACACGTTCTCGACGAGTGGCGGGTGCGGCGGGTTGATCAGGTGCTTGGGGTTGAGGGGGGACGCGTGTTGCGGTACTACGCTATTTTGTGGAACTTGTGTGGATCAGATCACGTCAGTGATCTTTTTTCTTTTTAGATATACTAATGATGATCATGCTGATGATCTTGGTGGTAATCGTGGTTGACAGTTTGACACACTAGTTTTGGGGAAGCTTCCGGTGGTTCGATGGATAATGATGTTTACTGGCAACTGGTCTCTGCTCGTCTTGTATTTTACTGTCAGTAGCAACCTTCTAGACAAACAATTTAGATGTGTTTGCCGCAGGATGAGCTTCATGAGGGCCTGATGGCTGGAGCAACAAATTCAAGCAGGAGTATTTTTATTCAGATGGTGTCTAGGTATGAACAAAAGCCAAATATGATAGATTAGTAATATCGCATAATTTTACATTTTCTATTCAGATGGTCAATAATCATTCCAAATATGATAGAATATCACCTTTCTAGCTAATGTGGTAAATATTAGTAGTAATGTTTGAAATCCCGTATCTCATAGTTTTGGTTGCTGAGCTACAACATGAATAATCTGTTATTTTGGCTTTTCGATACAGCTGGCAATTCAAGTGTATCGTTTTCAATTTGGGCATTTTGACAAATTAGTAAGTTAATATCTGTCTTATTTCCACTTGGACAGTTCAAGCACAAACATAATTAGGTGACCATTATCAACTTACTGAATTCTGCTACCAAATTTGCTGAGATCTTTTTTTACAGGCACTTGAATCAGATTGTAGCATGCGCATTATCATTCTCAGAGTAATAATTAGGTTAATTTTACGCATAAATTTTGTATGGCCAGTAGCATTAGATGATCAGAGTGACGTTTGTATCCATTTTCTGCTCTTTCACCTTTGAGGGGTTTTTTTTTTGCATTTATTTTATACCATGTACAATGGTGGAGTGGTGGAGCTGTGTATTATTGTATCCTTAAACGCACTTGTATTTTCATAATTAATACAATGTGGATTGAATACATATTTATTTATTTATTTATTACTTGGTAACATGAATTTCATGTGCAAAGTAAACTTTTTTGGCTGCACTACCAGTAAAGCTTCACTGGTGGAGAAACCATCTTTGATCAGTCGGCCAAAATCCACAATAGTCCCGGTTGCAATAAAAACCGGGACTAAAAATGATTTTTAGTCCCGGTTAAAAACACCACAACTATTTTATGATCTTTAGTCCCGGTTGGTAACACCAACCGGGACTAAAAATCATCTTTACTCCTGGTTTCCCGTGTCAGTAGTTTGTTAGGGGGCGAGGATCTTAATTCCCGGTTGGTGACATCAACCGTGACTAAAGATCATCTTTATAGTCCCGGTTGATAATACTAACCGGGACTAAAAATTATATTGATATTTAGTCCCGGTTAGTATTAACAACCGAGACTAAAATTTAATACGTAGTATATAATCCTTATCACTTATCCTCTCCTACACTTCACAGATCCGTTCCCCTTCCTCTTCACAGATCTAACTCCTCCTTCCCTCCTCACTTCCCATCCGTCCCTTCTCCCCTTCCTCCTCCCCTCTCCTCCCCTCCTCACTTCCCATCCCGTCCGGTGGCCCGCGGTGGCGGTCCGGCGGCCAGCGGGGCCGCGTCGGCGGCGGCCGTGGCGAGCGGCGGCGGTGCCGCGCGGGGCGGCGGCGGGCTAGCTGGCGGCGGTGCCGCACGCGGCGGCGGTCATGGCGTGCGGCGCCAAGCTGGCGGGCGGCGATGCCGCGCGTGGCGGCGGCCGGCGGGGGCGCGCCCGGCGGCGGCCGTGCCCTCCCGACTGTCGGCAGGCCTCTTTTCTTTTTTTAATTTTTTTTATAATTTGTGATTGATTGAGATGTGTAATTTTGTGATTCATGCAAATTTCATGGATATGAGATGTATAATCTGTGATGTATTTGATTTGTGTGTATTTTTTAGGATTTGTGATGTATTTGATTTGAGTGTATTTTTTTTAGGATTTGTGATGTATTTGATTTATGTTTATAAGTAACTTAAGCTTTGGGATGTTACTTTGAATTGGGGATTTGGGGATTGATTTAGGGATATACATGGCACTAGATTCGGGAGAAAATATAAAGATTAAATCTGGGCAAAAGAAAAAAAAAGTGCTACTATCTCTTTAGTCCCAGTTGGTGTTATCAACCGGGACTACAGATTCCTCTCTTTTTTCCCGGTTGGTAACACCAACCGGGACTAAAGATCGATCTTTAGTCCCGGGTATTTGAACCGGGACTAAAGATAGCGATCTTTAGTCCCGGATTCGTACTCCCGGTTGTAAAACCAGGACTATAGGGGGGTTACCAACCAGGAGTAAAAAGGCTTTCTCCACCAGTGCTTTATGCCCTCAGTTTAACTTATGTTATCAAGATAATGCAATTGATGCTGAGATTGTTAGTGGACAACATGCGAGCAAAAGGGTGTTCATCCCATGGATCCATTTGTCTCCCTCTGACGATATATCTCTACCTTTCAAATTCAAGAGAAAGCAATTCCCAATGTGTCAGTTTTGCGATGACCATTAACAAATCACAAAGACAAACCATCCCAAATATTGGGATCTATCTTTTAGAGCCCTTGTTTTCATATGGTCAGCTATATGTCGCATTGTCAAGAAGTGTGTCAAGACTATTGTCAAGAAGCGTGTCAAGGCTAACAACAAGGATTTTGGCAAAGCCAAAGAAAGAAGTTGATTCAATAGGGAAGAGCACTAAAAATATCGTGTATAAAGATGTTCTTAACTGGTGAGTAAAGGTAGGTTTGCATGATCTAAATTAATTCAAAAACATATTACAGAATATAGTAAATTACTCATCAGAATGTTACTCACCATCGTCCTCTTGTTTTGTACAGCACGCCATCACCTTTTTATGTGGAATGTCGTGTGATTATCTTCAACATACTATCTCACACTAGATGCGTCAGTTTGCAGCAGTTGTCATTTGAGATAGTAAATATGGTCTGTATTATATTAATGGATACATGATTACAAAATTGTTCTGGATTAATTTTTTTCTATATGAATTGAATTAAAGTTCAAATGCACAGATCATATAACAATATTTTTTTGCTAACATGAAATTTCTAAAAAATATTGATGACAAATAGAATTGCACCGTAACATTTAGCACGGGCATATTACTAGTATCAAAGGTTGACAGTGTTATCTATTAAAAAGTAAAGAGTAAAGAGAATATAATACTACATATTACAGATTTGTCTCTAAGGGTAGGGGTGGAGTTATCATGATACATGGGTATTCAGCTGAATACCCATGATATTTTGAAAGAAGCAAATAGATTTGAAAATTTCAATTTGTTATCACCTTTTAACTCTTTTATTGTTTTACTAGCTTTGGTGTTAGGGTTTTTATGGTTATTTTAGAAACATGGTACAAACGCAAGTTTCTTTGGGCAGATTGTAGCGGAGAACATATTTATTTGGGCTCAGGATTGAAGGGTTTTCTAAAGGTAAAATAGAGGAATCCAATCCATATAAATAATACATATTGGATAAAGGGTTTACATTTTTTTTTAGGATTTATGTTTCCTTTGGATTTGCTACCCACAGTGTTTGGATTATAGAAATCACGCAAAGGAATCTTATCTTATATGAAAAGCAACAAACTTTCTTAAACGAGAATGTGCCACATCATAAAAAACATATCAATCGTTGAATAAAAAGTTAATATAGATAATAGCCATTGGATCAAAAAGTTACATATGTACTTAAAAAAACAACAATTGGATAAACGTATGGGAATTTCCGGAGGTTTCTAGTGCCTTGTCTTAGACACATGGTACAGGGGGGCAAAGATAACGAAGAAAACAAAAACCAAGAAGCTTCTAATGATTTCTCATATAGCACGATTTAGTTAAATCTATAGTTAGCTAAACCAATAGATACTTTGTAAATAAATTAACTCGTGCTAAAACATTTTGTAACTAATAGATCCTATATAACAAATAGTTCTTATACATAATCAAAAGTCATGCAACGCGCGACTACGTGGCTTGTTTTGGAGGAATATTTTTGCATTCTCACGAAAAGGCAGAAATTCCAAAAGATTCTAGACACCCACTCTAACTTCTTTTTCTTTCATAACTGATGTCATGGGATGGAATCCTACATTCTAATCCTTTATTTTCTATTGTTATGTTCCGATTTCTGAACATCCAATCATAAGATTCCTCTGTTATCTAATCCTCCATTTTTTTTCACGTGTATACCAGATCTAATACCTCCCTCAGGTATCGGATTTGATACCTTCGGTACCAAATATGATATCTCGTAAGTATCAGATCTGGTATCTAGATAGATATCTCCGGTACCAGTTACCTCGTAGGTTAGGTATCATGTTGACATTATCATAACATCAACTATTCCGTTGAAACGGTAATACCGTTATATATTGTTTTTAAATCAAAATATAGCAAAATCGACCGATGGATTAAAATTTTTTAGGCGCATGTAGAATAACAAAGCTGATTCTTTTGTTTGGTTCAGGCCGCCACATACACAGGCACAGAGCAAGCGAGACAGACAACACAGCGGGAAAGCCGGAAAGGAGCCACCCCAAATCATATTCCTGCAACTCTGTGCTGGGAAAGTATCGAAACATACGGTTGAAACATGCTACATCGTGTAAGGTATAACCTCTGTCCGAATCATAACAACATTCCAACAAAAGCTCAAAGCGGCACAACAAGGAGACACGAACTTCAAAGATCAAACAACCCTATACCCTGGCGACGGTGGCAAAAGGGAGAACTTGAAGTAAGAAGAAATGTGCAATTAAATTCCTATGGTGTCACCTAGGGTTCATTCCGACGCCGTGTAGTTAATAGCGGATAATATCACTCAAGATGCTAAAGAAGTGGTTGATATCTATCTTTTCCTCTCCACCATAGACTGCTTCCGCGCTTCCTCCTGATGGCCCTTGTGCAGCCATCTCAACGAGTGTGTACAGCTTCTTGATTGGCATCTGCATCAGCCGAAGGATTAAAAGAGTTTGATCAGAAGGGTTTTGATTAAAGAGCTAATAACATAACAAGTAGAAAGAATATTTACATCGTCCAGTGCTTCTGCAGCCGCATCAATGTCCGCTTCATCGAACACATTGAGATGCCGCAACACCTACAGCGAGAAGGAAAATCAAGTCAACAAAACATGATTGTCTAACGTGCTGGAGAAGGTAGCAAACCAATGATTTTGTATTCCACATCATGAACATGAGTATCCCTGTCAATTTGCCAATTAACTGAATGCAGTTTATATCAGTTATTCTAGTATCTTGTGTATCCTCTCACCTTTGTAGCATCCTCCTTTTTCAGTTTGGGGACATGGTATGTCACGGAGAACACGTCGCACATACCAATGGATTCTAGAAAGCCTACTTCACTTGTTGTTCCAATAACAAGCAAGTTCTTGCCCTGTAAAGAAGAAAGCAGGTGAGGAAAAAGGTGGTTTCCTTCAAAAAAAAAAGGGAAATGGCAACAGCTGTGCAGCATCAATGTCCGACGTCCAAGAAGTGAAACAGTCCATGTACTGCACTGAAGGATGCTACTAAAGAACAAATGTGATTATGTAAACCTTAGGACTTTGGAGGAACCCCCTAGATGATGTAATCAAGTATTATGCTCAGGGTAATACTGAAGAGCAGCAACATGCAAACCTTAGGAGGAACCCTCTTGAGAAGGACTAGTAGAGTTTGTGAGATTATGTTTGAAAAGCGTGGTCCAATGGCAACATATTCCAGTAACCTACAAGATTTTATACGTGATTACAGGAACACATTAACCAAAACAGAATGTAGAAAGGATGCGTTGCACAAAATGTTTGCAGATTTGATTAGTCAACTACCTTTCGATGTCATCTAGAATTATGATGCCAAACTGAGATTTGTATGCATCCTCAAAAACCTGTATTGCAATGACGAAACACACTGCCTCAATATAATTCTGTGAGCATATAGAGAAGGCGGGCAAAATAGCCAGAAAAACAAAAACATGTACATTTACAAAATAAAATGATGCTAAGAGAGAGGAAAAATATATAGACTTCTACACCCTTCAAATGTCTCTTCCACACACTAATTAAATGCATTATGTAATACATCAAATCTGACCTTGCAAATCTGTGCACATTTGCTGCTTTCACTGAAACCAATCATTGTCTCTGCTGATATCTATAGTGGAAACAAATTAAAAAAAATAAGACATATACCTTTTGATAGAGAAATGAAGGAAATCCAGAAAGAAACTTACAATTTTGACGTAAGCAAAATCACTGTCAATGCCAACAGTAGCAGCCAAAGCCGATTTACCACTGACAAGCAAAGGAAATGTTAATTGAATTGAGGCTCTGGTAATGTTTTTAAAGATGAACATTCTGTTTTAGTTAGTTACAATACCTTCCAGCAGGACCTTCCAAGAGGCATGTCACAAGTGGACTACCTTTGCTAACTTTAACTTGCTCAACAAGAAGCATACCTCTCTCATACAAGTGCCTATGTGCCTTGCCACAATCAACCATACCCCTTAGCCTGTAATTTTTGCACAAAGGTATGGAAAATAGCATTAAACTTCTACCAAATATTCAGACAAACAGTAAAGAGTAAATAGAACACATGAAATTAATGAATGAAAGGGCATAATGCATTAGGTCATCCAAAACAATAAATTATGATAAATAACCAAGTGATCTGTTTAGCAAAATATTAAATTGACATGAGTTATCATTAATAAAAAAGATGTATTAATGCAAAGGAAAAAGCCCTATCAACTACTACACAAGAATGACATGCCCACAGCCAACAATGACTATGAATTAGGAATTGCATTGTGCCGTATCAAACGGCATAAGAATTAGATAGTCCCATGGGACACAGGAAAATAAAAAATATAAATTTGAAAGATGAGCCCAGAAACACCCTAAGAAGAAACTGATCATTAAACATTTTGCTAAAGCAATGCTCGGGGTATCATAGCACAGACCTGCATCTTTCAAGGTCATCAGTGGAAGCACCAAATGCAGGGGTAATTTCATGAAGTGCATTCACAAAATCATCCATAGTAACCTTAATGCTTTCTTCATCCAAAGGCTTGGTAAGGTCATCCATGCTTATCTGCCTGTTCAAAGCATATGAGACTGCACTTTTGACGACACCTTCCAGCTCTGCTCCACTGTAGTTCTTTGTCCGTGCAGCTTCATTCAGAAGAGCATGTCACAACCATCAATCACATTATTTTTGTAGATAATCGATTAAAACCCGGCCTCTACAACCAACATGGATGTACACAGCCAAGATCACATGCAGCACATCTTTTAGAACAAGAAATTCCCACAGGCACCTACTCAGTCATACTAAAATGGGTGTTGAAGTAAGAAGCATTGCTAAGACAGCAATTTTTGGAAATGGGAAACTAAAACCTTTGAAGCTTGAGTAATAAGACTAGAATGAGCTAATCAGTCCATTTTAAGAGATCATTTACAACATTTGTTATAATGAACGAATGCCTGAAAACAAATATGAATTATCAAAGAATATACCTAGCTCCTGAAGATTAACATCCGGGGAAAGGAAAGAGCTTTCTTTCATCTTATTCGTATGAATTTGAAGAATCTGCAAACGGCCATTTTCATCAGGCAGGTTTATCTCAATATGAACTTCCAATCGTCCAGGCCTGTAACAGATGTGTCAAATGTCAATGGACACGTGCAAATAGTAAAACAAAAATACAAAAAGAAGATTCCCCAATGGTTTAGGCCTGCAATATCTAAAATAATCAAGGCAAGCATAATTTTCTGAATTACACAGTAAATGCAGCACAGAGTTATGTTTAGATATTAAAATGTACATAAAATGAAATGGTAACAATTTTAGGAGGCCTGATGCATTTCATGATCTAGCTTGAGTGCATTTCTAGAGGGTCAGAAGTTACCTCAGTAAAGCTTCATCAAGTAAATCCTTACGATTCGTCATTCCAATGAGGAGCACATTATTCAATGCCTCAACACCATCTATCTAAAATGCAGAAAGTTTGACGAGAACTTAGTGTATATGCAGAAAGAAAATACGTGAGTCCAAAGTTCAAATTCTAGGAAAAGATACCTTTGTAAGGAGCTGATTTACAATGCTATCATGTACACCCGTACCATCTCTGGTAGATCCTCTAGACTGCACAGCACAATCAGAGTTTAATTAATTCAGGAGAAGTTAGCAGTTACTATAAATAAAGCTGAAGCAATGCTACAACTGATGTAATCAAACATAGCACACTGAAATATACACTGGACAAAATTGCAAGTTGAACTTCTAGAAGGGGTAAAAGAGTTTGATCTGGAGTACTTATGCTCTGTTATTCCCTAAGAACTTATGCATGACTAATCAGTCAAACTATTTGCTCTCATATTTCCAACTCACTTAATGTAAGGGTACTTCAACCATTCTCTTCGGTGACATTCTCAAACTAACCTTATGAAATTAACAAAGGAAGAAACACAAAAAAAGATGTTTTACATCTTGAGAGAAAGATATAGTCAAGTAGAAATATGCATGATGTTTATTTAAGGAAAAAGAACTCCACCTTGCAGATAGCATCAATTTCATCGAAAATGATAACGTGGAGGTCACTCTGATCACCTGTATTTGAAAACAAGGTACCGCGATTAATTGTTAAAAAGGGTCCATTCCACATAAAAATATGGAAAAGCTTTTATCGATGAGGAATCATACCTCGTGTCTTCTGGTCATTTTCAGCATCAGCGAACAAATCTCTCACGTTCTTCTCAGTTTCTCCAACAAACTTGCTCAAGACTTCAGGTCCATTTACAATCTGAGCTTGTAGAAAGGTATTAGACATTAAGTATGAGCTATCTGCATAGGTTACTGGGCTCTTGATTTCTAGTTTTTAACAATCACATATTACTGACTCTGGGAAGTTGTACTGCATAAATTTGTGTCATGATACACAACGATTTCATAAAAAATGTTTTATAATTCATGACACTTTCACAGCATAAAATGGAGTGTGACACAGAGCTTCTCTGGTTGAATCCTTCGAGACTTGAGGGCTTCCTCATTGGATTAGTATTCCAAATAACATAACTTAAGATCCAACAATTTGAGGTCTACTTTTAAAACAATGTTTTAGCATATTATCACTTATCGATGTATATCTGTGCTGGTGACTAAACCGTTTGAAACCCTACTTTTAAATATAATATTTGTACAGATTTGAGTATCCTACTAGTACATATCAGAAAGAAATAGGTAATATACAAAGGAAGCCATTAACAAATATCTAGAAACTTTACTCCATATTCAATAATAGATTCCATACCATACCTTGGGTTCATTTCCGTTCAGCAGTTTCCCAATTTGACGGGCCATAAGAGTTTTGCCAGTACCAGGGGGGCCATACAGCAATATACCTTTAACATGCTTGATGCCCAATCTGCAATATTCAGCCATTAGCAGCACATCATCTATTTTTTTTTATGATAGTAAAAATAGAGAAGATACTGTTCTTACTTATTAACAACATGAGGAGGAAACACCCTTGAAGCAAATGCCCTTCTAAATATGTCTGTGAATTCAGCACTTAATCCACCTATCCCCAACTTTTCAAGGTTAAACTCTTTGTGCTTGAAAAGCTTGCTGCTAGCAGCTTCCTTTTGGTTTACTACCTGCAGTAGAGTAATAGGTCTTATTTGTGGTGTTTCACAAGCTATAAGTAATGTTCTTGTCAAATACACTATTAAAAGAAGCTGACAACAATGTAGAAGGTACTCAAATGAACCTTAATTCCTGAATTAGGCGCAGCCTCAAATATGATGTATGTATCACTTGACAGGAATCCTCTGTCCAAAGGTGTGGAATTTTCTTGGCCATCTAGCAAAGCTTGATTGACAGTGAATATATAGTTTGTCCCACAAAATTCAAATGGTACTCTTTGCCCAGATGTCATGACCTGTTCTAGATAACACCATCATCAACATTTAGGGTATACAAGGACATAGTACTGTTAATTTACATGAATCCAGAATCTAATTGTGCAAATGAGACATTTTATGTATATCATGCACATTAAATCCAATTGACTGAAAGAATCAAAGGAATAAACCCTACTCAGAGAAACAATGTTAATTGACTATGGCATACCTGATCAAGAAATCTCCTTCGAAGTTGTTGGGCAAGCACAACAGCATCCAGCTGTGAAACCAAGCTCATGCAGATGAGATTACACTGACCAAGCACTAAATATTTGCATCATAAACAGAACAACGAACTTACCTCCTCATTTCGGTTGGCTCTTGCCTTGGTATACTCTAGTTCTAATGTGAGCAATGCCAATTTGAAATCATCGGGAGGGGCAAAACTGATGCAAATATTATCAGGGGAAAACAGTAAGGCAACACATAATCATTCAAAATATTGATCAGCACGCCACTTGAACTTCCTACCTGCTAACAGTGATTGAATCCCCAGCTGAAACCTTCGTCTGGCGACGCTGAATGGCATTCAATGCGATGCTTCCAGCAGAAACAGCATCATGGGCAGTGGATATTCATTAAGGATCACACGTGAGAAGAGAAACTTATAATTCAATTGGGAAGTAGGCACGAAATATCATCAAAGCATCTCAAAGCTGAGACATCATGATCTCATCGAAGGTAGATTTGAGAGCAATAATAACTGAAAGCCACATTACGGTGAGCCCAGCAACCCCAGCACAGAACACTAAACTAAACATCAACACTGGAGGATAACAAATCACAATAACATTTGCGCTTAGGCACGCTACTAACCATCACACCAAGTCACCAACTGGTTTTCTCTACGTTCGTGGATTCATACGGGAACCACTACCAGACCAGATCAAAATCGCCAGAGCGGGCTCATTTGGGGGGAGAGAGAGATCTAAGCGCGGGGGAGAGCACACGAACCGATTTGGTTACGAGATCGGCAAAAGGATATCGCAGGGTGAAGACGAAGGCGTCGCCGACGAGGGCGAGGGCGTTGGGGAAGCGGCGGATGTCGGCGGAGGAGACGTACGCGCAGTTGGTGAGGGCCAGCTCCTGCCCCGGCGTGCTCGCCACCACCATGGACATGCCCCCGCCGCCACCGCCGCCGCCGCCGCCGTAGCCGTGGTAGTTCCTCCCCGCCATGGCCGCGTCGCCGCAGCGGGGGTGAGATCTCGCGGGAGCAGAGAAAGGGGACGACGAGGAAGAGGAGGACGACTCGCCCGCGCAGGAGAGATGCCGAAAGGAAAGGAAATGGTGGCCGAGTAGTAGTGCAGAACGAGGAGGAAGTTATATTTGTGATTTTGTCTGATTTTTCCCTTCTTTTTTTTTTTTTTCTGTGTTGTATCTTGTTTGCTTCGATGTGAAGGTGCCGTGGTTATGGGCCTCGTGGATGTGCTCCATTGGTTAAACCGGCCTTCTGTTCTGGCATGGTCTAAAACTAGTTTATCCTTAATTTTCAATTTGCTTGTCGAATTTAGCAGACAAAATATCATGCATAATAATTTAGCAGACAAAATATCATGCATAATAAATCGTTCGAGTTAAAAAAAGAACATTGATGCATTAGGAAACCCACAAGTACTCCATACTTGTGATGCATGATATATTCTTTCTGGATCGTTTCAACAAAACTGGGTGACAAAATTTCAGTAAGGTGTGTACACACATCATCCATGATCCAACAAGGAAAATTTTCATGGTCGACGAGAGGGTCCATCTTTTGGGCAAAAAAAGCAACACACTGCCTGACGAAGCCTCAGGTCGACTCGCTCTTCGGCCGACAAGAGTTGTGGCGAGGACTGCAGCGCGGAGAATCGCGTCCAGTACAGATGGCCAGTACTCAGCTGGTGCCTGATGATGTGCTGCTCAGTTAACACTTTCCTGCAATAGTATTGACTGCAATAACGTTAAAACATCTCTTGCAGATATCTTTGTTTTGACAAACTTGATAATCATTTATACTATATTTTTTGTGACATTCAAAATGTAATGATCGGCAAAAAAGAAATACTCACATTGTCAGCATTTCTCAACCATAACCTAATTCCTCGTCCCAGAAGAGCACAGATACTTCAACATGTACTCATTAGAAGAACAAGTGTCGGCCAAATCCTGATGAATTCTTGTTATAGACTTCTGCAACGACTTCAGAGCAGGAAGCAAGGCTCTGGAGTTTTGTTGAATATAGTTTCCGTGAATCTTGCATAGCTCCTGTAACAAAAATATTAGAATTAGATTAATCTGGTATTCCCATCAAATCATCAGCTTCAATAACAATATAGAGAACAATAATGGTACCTGAGACCAGAGGAGAATAAATTCAAGATGGGGACAACTTTCCAAAAGGTCAGAAAATGCTTCGATTAATCTCTGAAGATACTTCAAGGGTGTTGATGAACAAATTGCTCGTACATTGGATGGATCCACTGAAAAAATGCACTTCTTGATCAAGGAGTCTTCATTTAACCGGAGGCTGAGTAGAAGGGCTCTTTGCTGTTGGTTTTCCTCAAGAGCTTCTTCCACTTTCTACAGAAGCATCATGTGCAAAATTTTATTTTTCAAATTGATTAGTATAATTGGAACAGAACTACTAATAAGAAAGAACATATGGTAAATACCTCAGGGGTAACATCAATGTCAAGATCTGTTGGATCAAAAATAAAAGAATCATCAACAGAGTACAATAGAACACCATCAGTGGTTGCTGCAGCGAAAGATCTTCCTGTTGGAGCAAATTTCACGCATTTTGTCCGAGCTATGGGCCTTCCACGATTTGCCATGGAACCAGGCAAACCAAGCCCCAAGTTGCCTCTTGTTTGTTGATCGATCCCCTCCTCAACATCACTATCCTCATCATCAATCAGATCTAGTGCACCAGCATCCGTCATCTTCTTTGAGTTCAGAAAATCAAGTACTCCGTCCAACGAGAGATTGCGAGTGATCTGGAATCTACGCAAGAGCACCTACAAAAGTGATGGGTACATAAAAACAATGATATTTCAACAATTAGGACAGAAAAGAAAAACATGTGCAAAATAACACCAATAACTAAACTAACTATATGTCAACAAGGACATGTGGTAAGACATTCTAAGTTTGAGCTAGACATCTATAAAACAACATTCAAATGACAAAACAGAACGAGCAGAAACTGTAAGAAGATCGTTCCAAGGCAGAGAGCTACTAAAATCCACAAAAATAAATCAGAGTATAGAGGGTGCTCTCCAGATCAATTAACAAAATACAAACACCAGATAGAAATTAGTTACAGACAATGATGGAATTGTAGAGAGTACACACGATTAAAAAAATGGATGCAGCTCTAAAATTAAGTTTTAAAATGGATGATGTGTGTATATACTAAAAAGCCATTATCATCATAAGAAAACTTTCCTGACCTGTTCTCCAACATCATACATGCATATATATTTGCTGTTTCCTCCAGCTAAAATATAAGTCCCGTCAGCAGAATAGCACAACGTTGTGAAGTACTTTCCTATACTTGTATTAGCAGCAGATCTTCTGTCAGTCATGAGACGACCCCCGGCAATATCCCTGCGGCCTTCAATTGTATACATCAACAGGCCGTCAAATGGATCCCAGAAATGGATTAAGCCATCTAGTGTGCTGCATGCTATCTGTCTTCCATCAGGGCGATAAGCCAAAGTAAGAACATCATGTGAATGTTGAAAAGTTTCCACTGCACCCTTGCTCTCAAATACGTCCCAAAGGCGAACTGTTTTGTCCCATGATGATGAAGCCAAAATAGCCTACCAGACAGAATTCAGTTTAACTCTTTCTGTGGATTTACACAACATATAGAGTAGACAACGCAGCAGATTGAGCAAAAAGAGCTTATGTACCAGTGTTTGTACTAAAGTGGTTTATATTTAGTAATGTTTGACAGGCAGGAAATAAAACAGGGGTAGAATAAAACATGCGCTCTTACATTGATTGGCGAAAACATTAGGCCATGAACTGGTCCTTGGTGACCACTGAGTATATCCAACAAACGACCAGTCTTCATTGACCAAACAAATATCTGCATGAAGATGTTTTGACAGTCAAAAAAATGAGAGAAAAAGAGAAGCATATGCACGGGGAAAAAAACTGCAGCAAAAAGGTTGACTTCACACACACACCTCAAATGAATCAAGTGTTCCAGCACATATTACTTCTCCACTCTGATCTGCCGTTAAAGAAACAAATTGTCTGGGTGATGCAGTAGTAAATGTCTTGAAATTTCGATAGCGGAACAGATCCCATGCTCGAATAGTCCCATCAAGGGAGGCACTGAGAAGAGAATGGTTATTGGCCATAAAATGAACTGCAGTAACAGCGTTTGTATGCTCCGAAAATGTTATGAAACAGAACCCAGAGGAGACTGTCCAGACCTGCAATACATCATAAGTGGTATGTGTCAAACTCAGGGTGCAGTATACTAATACTCCCTCCGTTTTTTAATAGATGACGCTGTTGATTTTTTCTCACATGTTTGACCATTTGTCTTATTCAAAAATTTTATGCAAATGTATAAGATACAAATCGCACTTAAAGTACTATGAGTGATAAAACAACTCATAACAAAATAAATTATAATTACATAAATTTTTTGAATAAGACGAATGGTCAAACATGTGAGAAAAAGTCAGCGGCATCATCTATTAAAAAACGGAGGTAGTACTAACATAGAAGGTCATAATATATAACTATATCATTTTTATTATCTTCTAATTCTATAGATAGACAACTATAATCTTCAGTTGACATTAATATGCTTTACATAAGTATTAGCTCAGAGGCAGAGCGACTGCTTTCTACTACCCACATAACATTCATGAATTGATTTCTTTACTTGAAATATCTCTTCATCAAAACTAAAAACACTATCTAGTACTACCGTAAAAGATGTTTTCATTTTTTGAATGACATAAAACAATAAATTTCCTCCATCTCCAACTAGAATGAGCGTATAATAGTGAGTGCAAATGTCACTGCTTGTAACACACACCTTGACTTTGTTATCATCAGCTCCAGTGGCCAGTAATTGGGAGTCTGGTGAGTATGCAATGCAGTTCACATCAAAGTAGTGCCCCTGCTGCTTCAAAATGTAGCTCTCTGATCGCCACTCCCACACCAGTAATTGCCCAAGTTTGGCACATCCAAAAACTAACCAATTCCCCAAACTGTTGAAAATAGCAGTAGTGATCTTCTCCCTTGATATTGACAGTAAGTGGAGGCACACAAAGTCTGGCATCTGGTACAGCCCAAATACACCATTAGAGAAACCAACCACCACCATGTCAAGCTCCCTATGGTAATCACAGGCTGTTAACTTAGCTGGTGACTGCATGAAGAAGTCCTTTTTCTGTAGCTCCCACCTTGCGAAATGCAGCGGGGTAGTGTCTGGTTCTTCTGATTCTCCGAAACTCTTCCTTTTCCTGCTCCCGCCATCCAATTCGGGCTCGTCACCATCCAATTCAGCCTCACCATCCTGTACCGCCTCCTGCTCTGGCGTCCCTGGTGAAGGTGGAGACGAATCATCACTTCCTTCCACCAAATTCCATGAAAAGATAGCTCCGTCCTTGGAAATTGTGTAAGCCCCAGTGACTCTCCCTGTCTTCTTATCTGTGGCGAAGAAGGCGCCAACCACGGCGGCGCGGTGGCCAACGAAGAGGAATGGTTTGCCTCCAAGGCCTTTCTTGACAGGCAAGAGGCGGGCGGTGAGGTCCTTGCAGGAGGCGAGGAGGAACGAGGAGTCGGGAGACCAGTCGAAGGCGGTGACACCGGCGGCGAAGCCAGGGAAGGTGCGGAGCAGGTGGAAAGGGAAGAACTCCTTGCGGAACGCGGGCGAGCGCCAGATCTGGACGAGCTTACCGACGGCGACGGCGATGAGGTTGCCGTCGGGGCTGAAGCGGACGGCGGAGGGGGCGGACTTGAAGGCGATCCGGTGGAGGACGGCGCGGCGGCCGAGGTTGGCGTAGAGCGCGCGGCCGGCGTCGTCGACGGAGAGGAGGAAGTCGCCCGAGGGGGAGACGGCGAGGCGGGTGACGTTGGAGGAGGACTCGAAGGGGAGCGTGAGGGAGGAGGAGGCGGAGAGGTCGGTGGACGCGACGCGGTTGCCGACGGCGGAGAGGAGGACGGAGGAGTCACCGGCGAAGACGGCGTCGCCGCCGCGGTACGGCGCGCCCAGGAGGTTGTGGAAGCGGTAGTTCATGGCGGGAGAACAGGGGAGGGCGCCGTGGTGGCTAGGGTTTTGCGGAGGGTGGGAGGGAGGAGGACGAAGACGAGGAGGAGGGTTTTAGTGGGTTTTGTTTTTGGGCCTGTAACTTCTAATGGGCCGAATGGTTTAGATGCATTTCATTTTGTCCTATTCAGCTACTTTTTCTGTTTCACAATGTAAGTCATTGTATTTCTCACATTCATATTGATGTATCTAGATTCATTAATATCAATATGAATCACTATGAATGTGAAAAATGCGAGAATGACTTAAATTGTGATAGAATGACTTACATTGTGAAACGGAGGGAGTATATCTATATCTATATACACCGTATATTACTACTTAAAAATTACTAATGGTGACAGTGACTCCAACCTAACAGACACGCGTAATACTAACTTTACGATCATGAGATCCAACGCTTCCGGATATCCCACACACTCCTCCCCTCCACACGCGACCCCATCGTGCTCCTCCTCCTTACATCGTGGTTCTCCCCATCAGGTTAGATCGTGCTCGCGATATAACCGTTGACGCCGCTCGTCTCCGCCGCTTCCCTCGCTCCATTCCCTCACGCCGTCCAACCCCCGCCGCCACCGCCTTCTTTCATGATGTTTAATTTGCTCTTCTATAGAGGTAAAGATAAAGATCTATCGTTCTTAGTTTGTATGGTGCTTAATTTGCTCTTGTCCTGCACACCTGTGTTCCTTTTCAGTACATGGTTATGTTCAATAGATGAATGTCGTTTAACCAGTGTTGTTTGGTCTGATTGTGGTCTGATGGATGTGGAATCCAATGCAATATGCACAAAAAGGTTTTGTTTTTGTTCTTTCAGCACACAAATAAATGCCATTACAAGTTCCAGCAGCAATCTTATATTGTCAGGAGTATATTATCACGACGCAGCCAAATTTCCTCGCACTGTAGAAAAGTCTAAAATCACAGCACAAAGGCTAGGAGCTGCATACCCAAACATGAAACTCTCTTTTTTAAGTGGCTTACTATTACTAGAATAAAGAGTACTTTAAAGTATTATTAATTGCAGCAATAGCAATTCTATGCAGATCAACATGAACTGTAACAGACAGATGTAGCCTGATTTCCCATGGTGATTTTTCATTCACCAGTCATATCCTCACATCTTCTTGGAAATCCTCGTAAAACCTGCTGTACAAATTTTGAGCTATTCTTAAGAATCACCAGGCCGACCTCTCAGTATTGGATGGACCATTTTGCAAATGGAATTAATTGCAGCAGTAGGGTCAATTGGCAATTTATGCTAAAATGTACAATTTTTCTCTTTTTTTATTGTGGAACCACAGCTACAAAAGCAATTGTACCTAAACATTACAAATGTGTTTCAGACAAATCTCTACTGCTTTAAAAATTGAAAACGTTTCCATCGTCCGTCCAAACAAAAAAAGTGAAAAAAACAACCTAAAAAAAGTATGAACCCCCTAAAGTGGCCAAAAAAACCGTGAATCCGATTCCCCTTAAAAACAAAGAAATACAAAAAAATACGATTCCTAAAAAAGGCAAAAAAAAAACCAAAAAAATCCGTAAATAATAAAAAGGCAAAAAAAACATCCTAAAAAGACCCGATTTCCCTAAGAAAGTGGTGAAAAAATCATTCATAAAAAACGCGCAAGAAATAAAGTAAAAAGGGCGGAAAAAAGAGTGCGGCAAAAAAAGTCTGATTTCTATTATTTTAGTAGTCCGTATATGTATCTTCTCTATCTCTAATCTAATATAATCTAACTATTTAAAAAAAGAAGTTTCCATAGTACATTAAAAAATAAAAAAAGCGCGAGAAAAAAAACGTTTTAAGAAAATGTGTGAGAAAAAAAAACAAAGTGAGAAGAAAATGTCAGAAAAAAGCGCAAAAAGCGCACTAGAAAAAATGTTTCCCTCGTCTGTAAAAAATAAAAAAAATGTGCGAGAAAAAATATTCCATCGTCTGTAAAAAAGCAAAATAAAAGGTTTTAGAAAAAACACACCATTTCTGAAAAAACTACATGGGAAAGGGAGAAGAGAGGGGATGGAGGAAGAGGATGGAGCTGACGTGTGGGTCCCACACTAGAGTGACGGCGATGGATGGAAAATGCGACGGCGGTGGCATGTATCCAATTTTACAAGGTTCCAGTGGCACTCAGCAGATTTCGCGAATAGTAGTGGCATTTTTCTAATATGGTAAAATTGCAGAGGCATGGATCCAATTAACCCTTTTTTGTATGATGCTTCAGATGCCTTGCAACGGTATTTCTCAGATCAAAAAATGATCCATTGTTCTACAATTTTTTTTCAAAATTTATGTTTAAATTTTTGTGCTCTAATTGTTTAAGTCTCATAAAATATACATATTAGTACTCAGCAATTTTTTGAATCATTTTCCAAGGTAGTTGTAGCTCCTTCATCCTTAAGGGCATCATGGACATTTCCAACCAAATCTAACGGTGAAACTAAGGAAACCTAACAGGAGGGGTATGGAAGAGATCAAAGTGAAAATTCAGAGGTACAAAAAGAGAACATCAAAATTCAAAGGTATTAAAGGGATTGGATAAGTTTTTATGGGCACATAAGAAATTTTCTCAAAATTTAAACCTTATCAGATCGAACCCATTTCGCTCCCCCCCCCCCCCCCCCCCCCCGCGCACGTGAGGCGCACGCCCCTCCCAGGAGCGATAACCCTATCTCCCTCCCTCCCTACCCCTTCACCTTTCTGTTCGCGTTTTTTTCCCATCGAAAGAAGGCAGCGGCGGCGACCGCGCGAGCGCGACGCGAGCCTGAGGCGGCGGCTCGCGACCCCCTCCCTCCTCCGTCCCCCTCCTTGCTGAAACTCGGTTGGTCAACGTCGTCATCCTCTCGCCATTGGCTGTTGCGGCAGAACAAATCCAGCGCCCATCCCCTAACGAGGTCTCCCCTGTCCTCTCTACTCTGCAACTGCTCGTTGATGTGGTATCTTGTGTCACAGAAGATTAATTCACCCTTGAAATATGATTGCTCGTTGACCCACTCGTTGATGTTGTTTTTCTTTTCTCAATTTATTCACAGTAGATTAAATTTTGAACCGAGCAAGTAGTTTGTGATTATATGATCTATTGATCTGTACTTGAGCACGTCATTATTCATCTTGTGTTGAGAAATCTTCTTTTATTTTTAGATGAGCAATCCTTTTGTTTGTTCAGTTGAAGCGCAAAAAAAATTATCTTTTGTTCATCATGAGTTCGACATTTTATTTTCTAATATAGTGACATAAATATTATTTTATTTTTAAAAAATAATTACATGTGTGAGAGAGGTAGCCTCACCATGAGGTATCTCTATCTAGACAACCCACCATCGTTTGGATAGAACTATTCTAACCCATCATATCCCACAAACCAAACAAAAAACCAGGATCCGTTCCATCCCTTCGAGAAAAGAGAAACTAGGTCCATCCCATCCAAAAAAAAACAGGGATAAACTTAACCAATCCACCTCACTCCCAGACCAAACAACCAGGAAGACCCATGGAGTGTGTACCGTTCGATCGCAATGGAAGTGTCACCTCATTCCCAAACAAGGTATCCATGTAGTTTACTCATTTGGGCTTGCAATGGTAGTGTCACTGCCGCGCTCCCGGTTGCAATGGTGCCTTTATGTCATGGGTCATGCTGCTAATCCATTACATAATAAAAAAATTAATTCTTTGTATTTTCCTTCTTATGAACCTTAAGTATATATTTCATTTCATGCTTGCTTGTCAAAACAGATCATGCCTTTTGTTTGTTTTTGTTTCTCACTGGACTATTATGTTGCCGTAATGTTAGCAGCAGCATATTACTAGGAGTTGTTCATTTCGTGCTATATTAACATTCTTATTGCAAGTAATTTACAATCATTGATTGTTTAGCATCATTTGACCCACTGTGGTTTTAAATTGATATATATATTTTTTTCTGGTTACAACGCACGGGCACCTAACTAGTCAATCAACAAAACTAAAACGGCTTATCCATATCCATTTGTTCCAGGCTCGAGCACTCCGTTCTCCCGGGTCTCCGGTGCTGCTCCCGCCGCAGCCGGACACCCGAACGCGAAGCTCCAACTCTCCAATGCTCCCCTCGTCTCGTTACCTCCTCGCCCCGGCCTCACTTCCCGCCATGGTGGTACGGCCACCGCCGCCGCATCCACCGAGCCGCGGAACTTCCCCTCTCGCTCGGCCACCATTGTGCCGCGCCATGGCGCGGGCCGCCCCCTCGCTCTCTGCCGCGGCCTCGACGGCTACCTCCTCCTCGACGACTCTTGCCAAGAAGAAGGTCCGGTTTCCTACTCCTGACGTCAGACTCCACTATTTAGCAATTTCAAGAGCTTGATTTTGTACAGTTTGTGCTGTAAAAAGGTTCTCTTGCCCATCGCCATAGGCACGGAGGAGATGGAGGCGGTCATCCTTGCCGGTGTACTCCGCCGAGCCGGCGCCGACGTGACGCTGGCATCCGTGGAGGACGGCCTCGAGGTGGAGGCCTCGCGTGGCTCCCGCATCGTTGCTGACAAGCGCATTGCCGCTTGTGCAGACCAGGTGTTTGACCTCGTGGCTCTCCCGGTAACTATCCCTATTCTCGTGCTGACCCATCTATTTGGGGAAACTATTTTAATCCCTTGAGGGGATATCCTCTCGTTCTTTGCATGCCACTCAAATGGTTATGAAAAAATTGAAAACAATTGAGGTGTATTAACATGTGATATAACACTCCACAAACATGCAAGTTCAAATTCAACTTCTACATCTCGTAACGAAAAAAACAAATTAAACCGCAACTAGTTAACGTATATTCAAAGTCAAATTTGTTTTTTTGTTGCAAGATTTAGAAGTTGAATTTTTACTTACATGTTTGTGGAGTAATGTATCACATGTTAATACATCTTCTCAAATTTTTTAAATTTTTTCATAACAATTTGAGTGACATGCAAACAACGAGGGGATATCCCCTCAAGGGATCAAAATCCTCTTCCCATCTATTTGTGTGGTTAGTTGGTTACGGATGTTGACATTAGCAGTAGGAATCAATTTTCAATATCATTTAAGTCTTTCTCTACGAAACAGAATTCAAGTACATCTAAGCACTATCTTTAGCATTGCAAAAAGTGGTCTATCACATTTTCTCAGTTTTCCGACTGATAGTAGTATCTGACAATTTCGTCGCTCTATTCCCTTTCTTGGACCTGTGGTGTTATATGTTTGTCATAATGTCACATAATGCCAGTGCCCAAAATCTTATCTTGGGTTCATGGTGTGACGTGTTCAGGGTGGAATGCCTGGTTCAGTGCGGTTGAGAGACAGTGCGATCCTTCAGAGGATCACAGTTAGACAGGCTGAGGAAAAAAGATTGTATGGTGCTATATGTGCTGCACCAGCTGTTGTTCTCATGCCGTGGGGCCTCCACAAGAGAAAAAAGGTGGTCATTTTGTGATCAGACTAAATTTAGTAAATCAACATTTGGCCTTCTTTAGCTGATATATATATATATTTTCCTTTTGCCTTGCAAGATCACTTGTCACCCATCCTTTATAGAAGATCTCCCAACATTCCGAACTGTTGAATCAAATGTTCAGGTGTCTGGAGAGCTAACAACAAGCCGTGGACCAGGGACAGCATTTCAGTTTGCTTTATCATTTGTAGAGCAGTTGTTTGGGCCTTGTACAGCTGAAGATATGGACAACACTTTGGTTCGTTAAAAGAAAACCTTCACGTACTTCACATCTTGTCCTTTTTAAGTTAATATGATGAATGCTCTTCAAAACTTATACTCACAAGTGAAAAAAAAAATCTCTTCAAAACCACTTAGCTCTTTTCATATTATTCACTGGATTGTTGAAACGGATTATTTACTCCACGCTTAAAAGAATAAGTTTTCTCAAAAACTTTCTTCATAATATTGCTTAGACCACCTGTTTTAGGTTATTTGTTAAGTATATTTATCAAAATATTTAATTCATCCCTATAGTCAAGTAGATAATCCGCAATAACAATCTGCTCAATAACCTGTTTCAAACTGAGCCAGTTTTTTAAGAGTTGCTAAATGTTCTGCAATTTTATTTATTTTCATAATGTTTCTTATATTTCAGTTGGCTATGCTGGAAAATCTCTACACTATGTTTTGTAGCTATTGTGTTTTACATTATAACACTAATCCATGCTGATCATTGTGCAATTATTGTATAGTAATCTCTAATATTTCAAGGGATAACCCCTTCTTTCTACAATTTTTAGTGCAATACTAGTACATGATTATGATTCTACGATTATTATATAGTCAGCTAAAATTTTTAAGCAACAATTCTATTTATTTGCATTGCAACACAAATAGATGCTGACTGCTGTTCAATTATTGTGTACTCTCTTACAGTTGACAAAGGTTGATGATAATCTTGAAAGAAGTATTGAAGTCAACGAAATTGAGTGGTCTTCTGATCACAATCCTCATGTAAGTACAGAAAACAATCGTGTACCTTAGATTTTTGTGCAAGAATGAATATGGCATGATACTAATACAAATATGAAATATAGTGAAGCATAGAAATGTTCTATTGAACTATGGATAGGTTAAATCTCAAAGATGCATGCTTGATGTAATGGAGCTCCATTTGGTTGCATATGGCCTGCAGCACTAGCATTTTGTGTAGTTGATAGAACGCCTTTTGACTTCTGGAACAGGTTCTCATTCCAATTGCAAATGGTTCAGAAGAGATGGAGATAATAATGTTGACGGATGTTTTACGGCGAGCAAATGTAAATGTGGTGTTGGCATCAGTTGAAAAATCAACAAGTATTGTCGGGTCCCAAAGGATGAGGATTGTTGCTGATAAATGCATTTCAGATGCTTCTGCCTTAGAATATGATCTAATTATCCTTCCTGTGAGCTATTTCTCATTTCATATTTTCATTTAGATATCATAAATGCCGACATATAAGTTCATTGTTGTTCCTACAAGATATTTTGCATATAGCTGGTTCATGGACTGGTACAAATCCCCATCTTATCACCATCATGATGCTTGCTTTTAACCTTATCTTGAATGTAGCTGCATATTACTGATAAAAGTAAGTCCATTCTGAAATGCATTCCTAACAAGCATGATCAACCACGGTGAGCTTTTGCTGTTCTATGCGTAGGACTTGACCTTCATACCGAATTGTGTATCAGCTCGAGAAAAAAAAAAGAAAGAACAAATATACTTATCGCTATATCCTTACATTTGGACCAGTTGTATGTGTCACTGACAGCCTTTAGGACTTCAGGATATCGCTATCACCTGTATTAGAATACATGTTTCTTCTGTTTCCTTAGACATTTTCTTTTGTTTTAGTGAAGCAGAATTTTATAGAACCACTGTCTTGGACTCTTGATGCAACTGTATTGAAGTATATTTGTATCTTATCACGTGCATGGTTCATAGCGACATCTGTACATTTCTCCGCTAAAATATTGTGTGTTGGTTGTACAAAGTGAAATCTAGGTCCCAGGATTTCTTACCATCAATGTGGTCAAAAGAATAATAAAAAAGCAGTTTCTTGGCGATTGTCAGAATTACATGTTCTTTTCGGGAAAAACTTTTTATGTATATGAGATCTCTGGACTTCCTTACTTCTATATCATGAAAAAGAAGATAATCCAAAGGAAAGGCGAGAGCACCAAAAGAAACAGATGTTTTGACTTTTGAGGAGGGATTGCTGGTTGTCTCAAATCTTAATCCTCTACTGGACACAGAAAAAAAAAAAGGGCGCAATGTCAATTCCTATCCTTGTATTTGTTTTGTCAATCAAATCCTTGGTTGTAGCACTGGGGACATTAGCCTTTCAAAAAACTATCGGAGACTTTGCTAGCAACCTATCTAAAATTTCAGCCCTCCAAGTGTGTGTATTTGTGCTCTCTATTTCACTTTTTTTGTGCTTTTTCAGCTAATATATTCACTTATTTTGGTTCTAATTTCATTGTGTGTATCTCTTGACATTTTCTAGGGAGGACCTGCCGGAGCTGAGAGACTGCACAAGTCCAGTGTTCTTAAGAAATTACTCAAGGAACAAAAGCAAACAGGCAGGATGTATGGTGGGATCTGTTCTTCTCCTGTGATCTTGCAGAAGCAGGGTTTACTCCAGGTGACATTCTAGGACTAAAAACTCTTGGCATCTTATATTCTCTGGCATGGAAGATAACTGCCATTGAAATTGTTGATCAGGATAAAACAGTGACAGCTCATCCTTCCATAGTCAATCAGCTCACGTGTGAAGTTATTGATCGATCAAAGGTTGTGATTGATGGAAATTTGATTACCGGGATGGGGCTTGGGACGGTCATTGATTTTTCGCTGGCTATTATTAAAAAATTCTTTGGCCATGGACGAGCCAAAGGCGTGGCAAATGGCATGGTTTTTGAGTATCCCAAGAGCTGAAACACCTAAAATATATCTGGCACTCTGTAATACGCAGACATGAGACATTTAGTTGTGCTACAAGTATATTGCAGTAGCTACGCTTAAGACAAAGGTTACCGGTGCTCTTCGTCTTGCTGTTTTATGGGCCTTCAACTCTTCTTGAGACAACAACATATTCCTCTGTTGCGTCATTGGACATCTGGACGGAAATCATTCCACTATATTTGTTGGGATGGACCATTTACATTGAGAAGATTCGGTGGAGGTCAATTCATCTCGATATGATCTGTTGGCACATTACGACACAAGGTTGATTGCTAACTGGTAACTTATACTCCCTCCATTTCAAAATATTTAACACCATTGACTTTTTAGTACGTGTTTGACCATTTATCTTATTCAAAAAAATTTAAGTAATTATTTATTATTTTCATATCATTTGATTCATTGTTAAATATACTTTCATGTACACATATAGTTTTACATATTTCACAATTTTTTTTAATAAAACGAACGGTCAAACATGTGCTAAAAAGTCAACGGTGTCGAATATTTTGAAACGGAGAGAGTATTTGATAGTGATAGGCATAAATGTTTGAGTTCTAACACAAATGATCTTTTCTCCTATTCTTAGGACTATGAATACAATGTGCTGTGCACTGAAAAGATAAACCTAACATTATAGCTTATAAACTGATAATTTGGTGGTACGGTGTTGTTAAAACATTCCTTTTGCTTTTCTCCCCAAGTACTTGTGTTGCATAGATAAAGCCATTTGTAGGATATGAGCTGATATGCTGGTATAATATCTTCATTCTCTTCAATTGACAGGATCTAAATATTGCAACTGATCAAGTGATGATAACCTTCTGCTTGACGGATGCGCTTTTAGAAGAAACCCATCATGTTCAGTGGGGCTTCCAAGGACCTGAAGCCCTTTTGATGTTGCTCTTATGCCCAGCTATCCAATCTGATAGTAGAGACTTCCAGCCTGCGACAAACCAATTTAGCTTCAAAATTCAGATCTTTTTTCAGCAATTTTGTTGCCTAAGAGAGCAGAAGCATATGACCAAACCAACAGCGGAATCCGAAGGTTAAGTGGAACTTCGCAAAACGCAGATCGAAGAGCCATGTTCATTGTTTTTTTTTATGCGACAGCCCGTTGCCGACCTGCCTGGTAAGCAATCAAGATTCCGCTACACTTTGATGTTCTATCCAAACTCATGTCCCTAAACCCACACGTGCATAAGTGATTACCGGGCAATTTATCAACATTAGATGCTCCATCTGTAACTTCGTTCCAGTTGAGGAACAAAAACTGCACCCTGCAAGTACTGCATATCAGGCCTCAACAAAGTTCCATTTTGTCACCCGTAAACACATGAACTTTCAACTCAACTCAACCAGAACGTAAACGTTTTTACACTTCTTCAGTTCATCAGAAATTTCACAAAAGAAAGTCGTCTTAGCAGAACAACTTCACAAAAAGGCATCATCGGAAAAACACCATATTTCACAGCTTATTCAACGGAGACACCCCACATTCATTCACACAGCTCGATCGGCGCCCTCCTCTGCCTCTGCCTCTGCCCGGGGGCGCAACACGCACATACGCGCTCTACTACTTACTACTCTTCGTCCATGCCGTCCTCCTCGTCCTCCATGATCCTCATCTTCTTCACCGCCTGCGCGGCGTCGCTCCCGGTGGCGGCGCCGTTGGGCACCTGGATGAGGATGTCCGACTTCTGCCCCGTCTCGGCGTTCACCAACCCCCCGCGGTTGTCCACCCTGTAGGCCAGCTCGTCCTTGTGCGGCGCCGCGTCGATGTACACCGTGCAGCTCTCGTCGATCTCCTCCTGGATCAGCATCTTGGACAGCTGCGTCACCACCCTCTTCTCGATCCACCTCCTGATCGGCCTCGCGCCATAAACCTGTACGTAGTACCAGAGTCACAGAGAGAGTTAGAATCAAATTCGACGAGAATTTCTTTGAAAAACTTCGACCTGATAGTTGGATGCTGTCGCGTACCGGATCATAGGACAGAGACAGAATGACGTCCAGCGCGGCGTCGGTGACGGCCAGGGCGACACCCCTCTCAGCGAGCCGGACGGCGACGTCCTTCATCTGGAGACGGGCGACCTTCCTGAGTTGCTCGTGGGACAGGGGATCGAATATCACAATCTCGTCGAGCCGGTTCAGGAGCTCAGGACGGAAGTGCCTCCTCACCTGCACAAAATATCGAAATCAATTCAGCATCGCATTGCATTGCAAATGAATCCATGGTTGTGGAAAGCAAAAGGCCATACATACCTCCTGCATGACAAGGTCACGGGCGACCTTCATGGAGTTCTTGCCGACCATGCCGGCGAGGAGGTGCTCGGCGCCGAGGTTGGAGGTCATGATGATCACGGTGTTCCTGAAGTCCACCGTGCGGCCTTGCCCGTCGGTGAGCCTCCCGTCGTCGAGAACCTGGAGCAGAGTGTTGAACACCGCGACGTGCGCCTTCTCGACCTCGTCGAACAGGATCACGCTGTACGGCCGCCGCCGCACTTGCTCCGTCAGCTGCCCACCTTCCTCATGGCCGACGTAGCTTCATTCACAGAGAGAAATTTCCCCCATGTCAGCACCCGAAATTCGGTTGCAAGAACTGTGAAAACAACATTAGGATTGATACTTACCCAGGTGGTGCTCCGATGAGGCGAGCGACGGAGTGCTGCTCCATGTACTCGGACATGTCGATGCGGACGAGCAGGTTCTCGTCGTCGAACAGCTGCTCGGCGAGGGCCTTGGCGAGCTCGGTCTTGCCGACGCCGGTGGGACCGAGGAAGAGGAACGAGCCGGTGGGCTGCTGCGGCCGGCCAAGTCCGGCGCGCGACCTCAGCACCGCCTCGGCGACGGCGCTCACGGCCTCCGCCTGGCCGACCACCCTCTGGTGCAGCCTGTCGGCGAGGCCGACGAGCCTCTCCTTGTCGTTCTGGCCGAGCCGGGTCACCGGGATGCCCGTCCAGCGGCTCACCACCTCGGCGATCTGCTCGGGGCCGACGGTCTCGGTGAGCATCAGGTTCTCCCCCGTCTCGCTCTCGAGCTTCGCGATGGCGACGTCGATCTCCTGGAGCGCGCCGTACTTGAGGTCGGCGACGCGGGCGAGGTCCATCCGGCGCTCGGCCTCCTGCAGCGTGAACTGGAGCTCCTCGCGGCGCTGCTTCAGCTTCCTGATCTCGTCGATCCTCTCCTTCTCCTTCCTGTACTTCATCGTCAATGGCTGCAGCTTGTCCCTCAGATCGTCCAGCTCTTTCTTGACCTCGACAAGCCGGGCCTTGCTTGCCTTGTCCTTCTCCTTCTCCAGCGCGTGGTGCTCCACCTCCAGCTGAATCCTCTTCCTCTCGAGGTTGTCGATCTCCTCTGGCTGGCTGTCCAGCTGCACCCTCACGTTCGCGCAGGCCTCGTCGACGAGGTCGATCGCTTTGTCAGGCAGGTGGCGTCCTGAAGAATTACAGAGCAGAAATGGCACAAGAATGTGAGCTCGAGCTTGACAATGTAGGTTGGCAATGGCAATGGCAAGGACGGCAGGAGCAACTTACCCATGATGTACCTCGCCGAGAGCTGCGCGGCGACGACGAGCGCGCGGTCCTGGATCCTCACACCGTGGTGCCCCTCGTACTTCTCCTTGAGGCCTCGCAGGATGCTGATGGTGTCCGGGACGCTCGGCTCCGCGACGAACACCTGCTGGAACCGCCTCTCGAACGCGGCGTCCTTCTCGACGTACTTGCGGTACTCCTCCAGCGTCGTGGCGCCGATGCACCGGAGCTGGCCCCTCGCGAGCATTGGCTTGAACAGGTTGGCCGCGTCCATGGAGCCCTCCGTCCTCCCGGCGCCGAGGACGAGGTGTATCTCGTCGATGAAGAGGATCACCTTGCCCTCGGCCTCCTCCACCTCCTTGAGCACGGCCTTGAGCCGTTCTTCGAACTCGCCGCGGTACTTGGCGCCGGCGACGAGCGCGCCCATGTCGAGCGCGATGAGGCGGACGTCGAGCAGGTTGCTGGGCACGTCCCCGCGCACGATGCGCTGCGCGAGGCCCTCCACGACGGCCGTCTTGCCGACGCCGGGCTCGCCGATGAGTACGGGGTTGTTCTTCGTGCGGCGCGACAGGATGCGCACGACGCGGCGGATCTCCTCGTCGCGGCCAATGACGGGGTCGAGCTTACCGGCCTGCTCGACGAGGTCGCGGCCGTAGGTCTTGAGCGCCTGGAAGTTGGTGTCGCCGGACGCGGACTCCACCTTGCGGCCCTCCCCGCCACGGAGCTTCTCGAGCTCGGCGCGCACCCGCGCCGTGGACACGCCGGCCTCCTTGAGGCAGTCGGAGATTTGCGAGTCCTCCAGGAGGCCCATCAGCAGCTGGTCGACGGCGAGGTGGGAGTCCCCGCGCTTCTTCTGCGCGGACTGCGCGCGGCGGATGACCTTGATCAGCGCCGTGGACGCCGGCACGCTGTCCGGCGGCGGCGACTGCGAGGGAAGCTTCTTGAGCGCCCCGCTCACCACGCGCTCGAACGAGTCCGGCGCGCCGGCGTCCCCGCCGGACGCCTGCGAGATCGCCTGCCGGAGTATCCCGCCCTTGTCCGCCGCCAGCGCCGCCGCCAGGTGCAGCGGCGTCAGCTGCGCGTGCCCCGCCTCCGACGCCATCTCGTGCGCCGCCACGAGCGCCTCGTTGGTCTTGTGCGTGAAGTTGTCCGGATTCATGGCTGCTCCTCCTCTCCTCACACAATCAATCTACAGCAACAAATCAAAATCTCTCGGTTTCGCTTGGATTGAGATGGGATCACTCGAAATCTTGCGGAAGAATTGCTTCGGCGTTTGATCTGAACTCTCTCTTCTGTCGATGGAAACACCGGGAGGAGCGGTGCGCGCATATGAAGGGCGGAGTGGATTGTTCGGCGGGAGTCTAGAAGGGGATGGAAAATGCCCGACGTCAACAGCGGCAGGAAGGACGAGAAGAGGCGAGACGGTGCGCGAATATTCCAGTGACATGTGGGGCCCACGAGCCTCCTACACCGTTGGATCTTAAGCGGCGCGCATCCGATGGGCGACGCGTGTGCCCGCTCTGCGAGTCTGTGGGGTCCCACGAGTCATAGTAGTGTAGTAGTGGATCAACTCAGTCAAGTCAGGTTTTATCGGAATCAGATTGCAGCTGACACTTCCGCCCTACGAGGAGGCCACGTGGCGAGTCACCTGGCCCAGCTGTCAGAGCCAAGGCTACCAACCAGGACATGGTCGATCCAACGGCTGAGGGAAGAGGGCGTGGAGAGATCCGAGCCGTCCCCCGCTAATCCCACCAGATCCAGGCTCGCGTTCGCGTCCTGCTGACTCCTCTCCTCCTCCTCCAGCCCGCGCCGCCGGAAGCGGGCAGTTCGTCGAGCACCTGGTGCGCGCGCTCCGCCGCCATGGCGTCCGCCGCGCGGGCTCTGGGCGCGCTCGTCCACAAGGCCTCGTCGCTGTCCTCCTCCGCCTCCGCTCTCAGGAGCGCCGCCGTCCTCCATGGTAACCAGTCCTCGCTCGCTCGCTCACTCGTCTCCCGTCTGGCCGTCTCCACGGATCCAGCGATTGATGCGTTGGTGTGTTCAGGGAGAGGCTCTGCTGGCGGCAGCGCCAGATTGTTCCAGAGGCACGCGGCGAGGCGGAGGATTTCGACGTTCCAGCCGCTTTGCATGGGACGGCGCTCCTGCAAGATCGCCGGAAGGAAGGTGATTTGCTCTTGCCATTTCGCCCCACATCATGAATGAGTTTGGCCTTAGTGATAATTCATTAGTAATTATGCCATTTTTGGCAAGCTCTAGCCTGTATTTTGAGTAAAAATGTTAGCGTAATGGATTTTTTTCAGTTTTTTTTTTAAATAGAGAAGCCAGGTTCCCTCTTCCATTATAGGGAAAGCACATTTCATTTTTTTTTCCCAGTTGTCTCTGAATTTGCTATGCTGCTAGTGCTAACTTTTCATGCACATCCTTTATGTGAAATGGTCTAAATAAATTTATGTAAAATTCATGTTTGTTTCTTGCTGAATGTAATTATGTTTAACCTCGTAATATGAGATATATAATCTTACCCCAGTTGCTTCATTTTCTCAGGATGCTCAGAATTTGAAAAAGATGAAGCGCAACAGTAAAATTGGGAAAGAAATCGTTGCTGCGTAGGTGTTTTTGGATTCTTGAGTTTTTATTGCTTGCAAATATTGTTTCCTAGTAGCTTGATAGTATGGTAAGTTTTACTACTTTCCAGAGTATAGGGTTACTCCACCACATGGTCTTTCTTCTGATTTGTCTGTCTGTGTCTTCATTAAATGGCACTGTTGCGTTGTGCTTTGCATTTGATCGTTACCCTCTTTAATAGCTATCAGACACCACTACTAATTCCCTGAAGGAGATACTCTTAAAAGAGATCTTATTAAGGTTGGTTTCTAGTATTCCGTTGGTCGTGTAATCTTAAAAGAGAAGTTCAAAGGGAGTTTAAATGGCATTGCAAAAGCGCATCAGACTGAACACCACTAACTCCCTGAAGGAGATAGATCTTATGAAGGCTGGTTTCTAGTATTCCGTTGGTTGTATCTTAAAAGAGAAGTTCAAAGGGAGTTTAAATGGCATTGTAAAATCAAGCATTAGAGATCTTATTAAGATCGGTTTCTTGTATCATGTTGGCCATTTAATTTTAAAAGAGATCATGAGTTTAAATGGCATAGCAAAATCAAGCTCAGAGTTCACATCAATATTGCCAGCATCAGAGTTTACGTCAATATTTTTTAGCTAACATGATCCCTTGTATGGAAATCATGCAGCATTAAGAAAGGTGGCCCAAGTCCTTCATCAAACACAACTTTAGCAGCAATATTGGAGAAAGCAAGGGAACTTGATATCCCCAAAGAAATCTTGGAGCGCAACATAAAAAGGGCTTCAGAAAAGGGCCAAGATACTTACACAGAAAAGGTTTACGAGGTAAAATTCCCTGTCGATAGTTTGACATAATACTTTGTTGTTGCATTCGTTTGGGCAATATGCTATATGACACGTATCTAAGGGCAATGCCCTGTTTACATGTAAAAACTAAGTTGGTTGGTTGGTGCTGATCTAGGGTAGGATCATGTACAAGGATTTACTGAGGTTGCTGATCACTTTGTTTCTTTCTTTTTTAAAAAAATCCAAATACATTGTCATGTGTGAAGTATTTTTCCCAGGTGTATGGTTTTGGTGGAGTAGGTATGGTTGTTGAGGTCCTTACAGATAAAATTACAAGATCTATTGCGGATATAAGAAATGTTGTAAAGGACTGTGGAGCAAAATTGGCTGATCCTGGATCTGTTACATTCAGATTCAGACAAGCTCGAGTGGTGAACATCAAAGTAACTGATGCTGATAAGGACCAACTGCTCACTGTTGCTTTGGATGCTGGCGCCGATGATGTCATTGAACCAAATTTTGATGATGATGATGATGACGACGACGACTACGATGACGACTCCTCTGAAGATGTTTCAGAAAGGTATCAACTCATGTTTAGTTGCACACGGTTTCATTTGATGCAATAGTTTTAAGTGTTAACTACGAATCTCTTGGAAAATCTAAATTATAATCCATTAGATTTGGTACTCTTATATATTGCAAATGGTCGATTAACACCAGTTTAAGTGTTGTAACTTTTTAGAAGGCACTGCATACAGAGCAGCTATGTTAAAAGTCACAGAACCATAGACAAATTAGATAACAACCTATGTACTTAACTTGGCCACATTTTCAGAGCATTCTTAAGTTTGTTCTCCAGGTAGCGTTCTTATGTCATGTGGTATTACTGGTGATTTACCTTCCACTTTGCTCCATTTAGCCGCAAACTTTTAGTCAGATATTCTGACACATCTGCTATTCTGTTGTTGCTTTTTATCTCTCCAGGTTTTACAAGATAGTTACTACATCAGAGAACTATCCTGTTGTGCTATCGAAGCTACAAGAGGAAGGACTAAAATTTGAAACTGATAATGGCTATGAATTGCTGCCTCTGAACCCGATTGAGGTATGCAATTTTCCCTTTCTCATTGTCAAGCCTGTAGGAATTGAGCAATTAATGAATTAATGCTATCATAGGTTTCTGTCAAATCATAAGTTTTCATCCATACTTACAACAAGATGTTGAACACCCTGGTTTTCTGATTCATGGTAATCAGCAATTTGTTTCGATTGTTAGCAGGATCCTACAAAATTATTAGTGGGCACTTCGCATTTGGCCATTTACCATATCGTCCAACCAAATTTTAACTTACACATGTCTAGCTTAGCAGAATATAAGCATGTGAAAGCAACTCATCATGCTACCCCTATGGATCTTTTACGATGCTGTTATCTATTGTTTCCTCCCTGTAGGTAGATGACGAGGCCATGGAACTAAACAAGGTCCTAGTGTCTAAGTTGCTTGAGCTTGATGACGTTGATGCTGTCTATACTGACCAAAGGTGACTCTGAATTCATGATCCAAGACACTCGATGCCGACGGTTCTTGGGTTACACTGTGGATTGGCAGAAAGCTGGTGGATGGAGCTGCCAATGGAGCCTGTTTACTTGCAGCCAGTTATATTTTGCCAAAATTGAGTTGATAATACGGCATTTTTTGTGTAACTACTTTGCACACTCGCATCTCAAACAAAGAGTTCTAAAAATTTTCCCTTCCAAGTCTCATCCCATCTTCGCCTGTAAAACGATTAGCCCATTTTTTCACTTCGTCTCACCCCATCTTCGCTTTGTAAAACGATAGGACCGACCATGCTATGGTGTTGGATCTTGACGAGCGTTCTAATAAAAAGTTTTGCCAGTTTGAAACGGCTGAAGATTTGTTCCTTTGACTGGCAGAAACTGTTGGCAAATTTCTTCAGCTCATACTGTACATCCTAAAAACAGCGGTAACTCTCCCTATGTGTAACTATATAGAAAAAATAAACAATAAATAGCCACGTTCTCATTTTTCTAAATAAACTTCCATTGTACGTCCGCCTAAACATCTTCAGTGCAAAAGGAGTATAAAAGACACTAAACCGCGTGTTGCAAACAATGGGGCCAAAAAGCTTAGAGCAGTCTATCAAAAATTTCTTCAGCACTCCTGCTGGTCCCAAAAACATATTAGGGGTGTCAAATACTGAGTGCAATAACGCAGCAATCTCTAATCCTAGGCCTGTGGTTTTCTAGTTCTTTTGAGCTTAGTTGCAGTTGAGCTAGCAAAAGCAAATTCCAAGCAGCCACGTCGCTTTTCGCATTTACTCATTTTTATTGCCATGGGTTCTTCTTTCGGCCCGCCGCATTCGTTGAGCTAGCTTTGGAGCCCTGCGGATAAGCAAGCGAAAAAAGGTTAAATGTGTTCAAACTTCAAAGTTATCAGAATAGGGGTGTGAAAATTAAAAATTTGCCAGACTTACAGATTTCAACTTCTTCAACTTGCCCCGAACCCTATTCTTTTGAGGTTTCAGTTTATATATACGGACCATCCAGTGGTGGGTTGTGAAAACCTTTATGATTTAAAAGAACGATAGGAAAACGCCAAGCAAATGATTGAGTTAGAAAAAGATGAAAATAAAACGACTAATTGGAAAGAGGAGTAACATCGCATTACCTCCTCAAAATGTGTTAGTTTGAAATGCTTCTTTCCTATTTCATATCCTCTTACTCTATCAAAACCTTTGCCATCGGTCTCAACGAACCTGGAGGAAACAAGGAAAACAGCCAAATGTAAAAAAAAAAATATTGATGACAACTAAACGTTATCTATTGAATTCTGTTTGTCAAACCTGTAATAGCAAAGCTTGTACATGAGGCAATTCAGCATAGTTGGGGTGCCTTGAGCATCAACACGATAGTTACCATCCCTCTGGCAACAAAATAACATGAGAAATCAGAATAGTGAATCAAGCTCATATATTTGTTTCACTATTTCTATTCTTCCTTATGCCCACCAAAATGATGTGTAAGGCACCATCCCTAAAAAGATTCACAACTCACAAGATAATCAGGTTCCTTGATGTGAGGGAATACACCACCTCCTATGCGAACCATCCAAAGGAACTTGTTAATATCATCGCTAGGGTAGCCAACAAGACCTGTAAAGTAAACACCCAACGTCAGGGATCTGGGGCCACTAGTTATTGATTTGTTCTAAAGAAGTCCACAAAGCATCAACCTCCAAATACAACAAGGACATATTTGACATCTAAAGAATTGAAGATCTCCCAAGCTGCTTTTTCTGGAGATGACATCGCTGTTCCAACTGTTGCTATGTGGGTATTATTCCAAGTATTATTGTCTACAATTACAGTCCTGTTGGCCATTGCAGTTGTTTGATAACCATAATCCCACCAGGACGCAACCTGCAGTGGACCGTCTTACTGTCAGAAAAACACAGAGCACTTAGAAATAGAGGGCAAGGGATGAGCGTACCTTGTCATCAACATCTGTGTTATGGCTGAGCCATGCATAGGCTTCACGGAAATCATCAAAAACATGCAATCCATCACGCGAACGAGAAGTCAACACAATTGAAGGAGCTGAGTACGCCTCAGCTGCTGCCCACACACAATGGACCTACAAAAAAGCATCTCCTAAGATACATCCAGACATCACTTATGGTATGACTGTTCTTTCTGTAAGACTAAGAATATTTAACTTACCACATAGAAACCACCTAACACGATCAGCAACAAAATGCCCAAAACAGATGCCTCCATAGGAAGTACTAAAAGCTTCTTTTCCTTTTTAGGCTTTACAGGAACACTTTCAGCCACTTCCTTTTCCTTCTTCCGGTTTTTCTTTGATGGTTTTTCCTTTGGGGCTGTTTCAGTTTTTTCAGGTCTAGTCTCATTTTTTGCTGAATTTGTGGAGACAGTACTAGCGCTAGAACTCTCTGCACTACTATCCCCTGACTTAAGTTTCAGAAGAAATAAGTTGTCAATAAGTTTGTTAAGGATGAAGCCAGGTAATTATTAACAGAGTAAAGAAAAACAATGAAGAAAGCAACCGTACAGCAGCAGGGCTGTCATCAAATAATTTTGATAGCTGATATTTAACGGATCTTGTGAGGACGTCGAAAGCCTCAGAAAGAGCGATTCCAGATAAAATGCACGCAGCAGGAGCAAGGACAAGCATAAGCCGCACCTAAAAGAGAATATATGTAAAGAAAAGTTAATAAATAAATACTAGATAAACATTGCTTTATAGATGCTTTTACATTACACATATTCTTACCATTACTCCAGAAAAATATACTGCGGTGACCAAGTACAAGACCACGAAGGAGCTTGCATCAGATAAAGGCAAGAAGCATGACTGTTGACAATGTCAATATTAACTAGAAAGAACAAATACTTATGCTAATTCAATTCGGATTGAAAATGTAGACTGCTTACAATGATCCCAGCAGGAATCAAGAAGGCCAACACGTTGATATCCATGAAATAGGAGGGCCAGGTAGGGGGTTGATGTTCGCTGACACTAGCAATAATAGGGATGTACTTGCTTGCATAGGTTCTGTAAAAAAAAAAGAAGCAGGAACAAACGTGAAGTTATGATGCAGAAAGAGAACCAGAAGAAAATAAACTCCAATATGACATTGTGATATACTCCATTCAGAAAATCATGCATCAGAAAGACTTGCTTTCATTTGTCTAAAACAGTAAGCATAAAAAATGGGCATTGTTTTTATTATTTCAGCCGGTCAAAATTAAGTATTATTTCATGTAATGGTTCCCAGCCCGTACGGAAAATAAACACCAATAGGACATTGAGATATACTCCATTCAGAAAATCATGCATCAGAAAGACTGCTTTCCTTGTCTAAAACAGTAAGCATAAAAAAAGGGGCATAGTTTGTATTATTTCAGCTGGTCAAAATTAAGTATTATTTCATGTAATGATTCCCAGCCCGGCACGGCAAAATAACATAATATTTATTTTCCATGGTAAAAAAACTTACGGATCAAGTAGACTCAAACTGCGCCCACTCCATCCTTTTGTGGGGCTAGATGCCACCAAAGCGATGAGTATAGCTACTACTGCAAAACAAACAGCCCTGGAGGAAGGATGTTGCCATTAGCATATGTGGGTTAAGATACCATCTCAAATAAAGAAATTAAATGTTTAAATTCTGATGGATAGATGGTGATTATTGGTCCAAGGAATAAACAAGCTCAATGTCTAGTTTCTCATGCACCTGACAATAAAAAAAGCAAGAGACTTACAAGCCAACTGTTATGACAAGAGTCATAGCTACTTTGAACAGCCTGGGAGTTAGAAGTCCTTTTATGTAATACACAAGAGCAACCACATGAAGGATTATGAACACCTGCAATTAAAGTATACTATTATCAATGAAATTATTGGTGGCTTATAGCAATTTTCTCCGATGAAGTTAGGAGATAAAGTTCACTGGTTATTTATTCTAATAGGGCAAAGTGGGTAAATGATCTGAATGAAGAAAATTCCACAAGGAAGAAAAGGTGTGCATAAGCCAATGAATGTATATACCAGAAATGATGCAAAGTGCTCAGACGTCATCACTGCATTAAAACCAACCACGGGTACTAAGGCTGCCAGAAGTGTTCCCAGTATAACCTGCAAAATGATAATTCTCTTATTAGGTCAGTTTCCAGACAAACAGTATCACTGAAACGTTTAACTCCTTTTATTTTGTTTGTTCAAAATGAAGAAAGAAAAGGATGATGTTATGCACTTACAAGGGGAGCATAAGCAATGTAAAGCCGTGAAGAATAACGACCAGTGACAATGCACAACAGTACATGAATTGGAATAAGGTTGATGATGAATGTGTAACCTCCCCAAGAACAGACCTGCACAAGGTTGTTGCTTGATTATAAAGGACATTGGAAAACATGGGTTCAAATTATCAGATATTACCATGTAGAAATATGAGAGAGCATTGAGCGTTGCATAAAAGAGTGATCCTGTGTTCAGTGTCTGCAAATCATTTGAGAACAGGTCAGTTCATAACGCTATGTTAAAGAGGCAACAAAAACAACCCATGCGCCATTACCTTTACATATAGATAAAATGTGAATATCAAAGCAAATATTGCTACGGCTTCATTATCATAGCTTCCTGCAACGGATCTTGAGATGTATGAGGGAACCTGTAATAAATGATGTGTGATTTGAGTGTGGAAAAGAAGTGTAATGTGGAATGTGGACTCAGTATTGCTACAGCTTCATTATCATAGCTTCCTATTACTATGACAAGTGTAATGTGGAAAAGAAAATATATGGATCATAATCGAGTCAAAATACTATAGTAATCTTTCATGATAAAAAAAAAGCCTAGTAGAAAAATCCATAGTGCAGTTTACCATTGCCAAAATAGCTGCTGCCATCAATCCAGCCCCAGTGCCTTTAGCTTCCTATGGAAGGTTAAAAGAAATAAGCACAATTATTTGTATGAGTACCAATAGTGTGAGAACTAGTGCTTCCGGGAGAGGAAAAAATAACACCTTTGTTAAAAGGTAAGTAGCCCAGGAAGCGTTTGCTGAGAATATTGGAGCAGTGAACACACAAACAGTCTCCACTGACAACGGAATGTTTAGAGAATTTAGCAACCTGCAAAACCAATCAAATATTTTAGGCACATCCACAGCATTAATGAGGAACAGACAAGTGCTTTCCTTTGATAACATACCACCAAATGGTTCCAGCTGTCAATGTCAAACCAGGATACACAGTGCCGCCAATCACACGGCCAAGGGGATACCTAAAACAGAAGCAACAGCAAGGGAATCAGCCAAGTAGGCGTATTACACATTCTATTTTACATCATGATTACACAATACTCCCTCCATCTACTTTTGATAGGCATATTCCCAAATCTGAAAAATTTACTTTTGATAGGCATATTTCAATTCAATCACCTATCATCTTAATGACTTTCTAGGATTTAATGCGTGACTCTCCATTCTTCCACACAAGATTGGCTACATGGGCATCGAGAAATGTAAATATTAATGAATCGCTTGTTTACGAGGAATAACTAGTAGCATGTTTAAATGGATGATAAGTAGAATTACTTATCCTTGGTCATTGTGCCAAGATGAAATATAACTATCAAAAGTAGATGGAGGGAATACTAAATTATTCATCTGACGTAAGGCTCTTACCATGTCCTGTCATCAAACCAGTTCCAGAACTCGTAGATCCCATTCTTCGACAAAAACTGTAATAGGTAAGATGGAAATTTTAGATCAGATGTAATCCACAACTGATTCCAGCAAGCATGTAACCATCTGTTGCTCCATACTTCCACTAATCATCCAGTAGTAAACGAAAATATACTCCAAAATCACTTTGCAAAACCCAAAACCCACTGACACCAACACTCTGAAATCAACACAACATTGCAGTCCCCTATGATTCGAGCTAAATTCCTTAAATCCGCATACTCCACAAAAATAATAACACACGAGATGGAAGCTCCCCGCAATCCAACCTGAGTGACGCGGAAGTTGAAGTAGGGGTCGAACTCGTGGATCACGCTCTCGTACTTAATCACCTGAGGCACAAAAAAAAAACGAAGGGGCCGATTAAGAATGCACAATTCCGAAACGCGAGACGAACGGCGAGCCGGATCTGGCCGCCGCGCGAGGTGGAGTGGGGGGAGGGGGCGGATCAGATCTTACGGAGAAGAGGCGGATCGAGAACGCGAGGACGCCGATGAGGAGGAGGGTGAAGGCGCACAGCACGCCCCCGCAGGCGTTGCGGAGGCGGCTGCCGCCGGCCGCGGCCGTGGAGGACTCGGGCTCCGCCATTGCGGCCGCGTCGTGGCTGTGGGTTTGGGGGTGTGGGGGGGGAGACGGGGGGCGGAGACGAAGCGAAGACCTCGCGAAATCGCGATCGCTAAGGCAAAGCACCACCAAGGCGCTTCCAGTCCAGTGTTGAGATTTTCGCGGGTAGGACCTTGGACATTATTGTATTCTAACAACAGTATGTTATGGAAAATGCTAATTACTGTACCTATTTTGAAACATCATTTGACATTGAAAAAAGAAGAGTCTATTTTGTTGTCACTTGACCTGCTAAACTATTTTTTCCTCATTATAGCTATAAATTATTTTAAATACTTCACTTTATTAACTAATAATATTTTTTTCTCTATAAGTTGTATTTTTAAGATGCAAGTTTATAAAGCCATGGATGACAACATTATCAAGTTCAAAAATATTTCAATGTTTCACAATCGTTTGCTTGATCTTTGATATCTCAATTTCAAACTAGTTTTAGGTGCTTACAACCTATATAAAGAATATAAGAAAAATTTAAAAATAATATTAATACATAAGCTGTAATACATCTTGGGATACCAAACACTTATTTATTAAGTTTGGTGGGTTCACCAACAGATTCCTACTCGGAGGCTGTGTTTAGTTCACACTGAAGTTTGGAAGTTTGGTTGAAATTGGTACGATGTGATAGAAAAGTTGTGTGTGTATGAAATGTTTGATGTGATGGAAAGTTGGAAGTTTGGAAAAAAAAACTTTGGAACTAAACAGGGCCGGAGTTAGGCTATGACGGTTTGATCGTTTATATGCTGTTGATCTGACTAGCCCTACGACAGTGTTAGACTGGACTCGCATGGTAAGTTTGGGTCCTTTTCAAATTTGTTCATGTTTTCCTATTCTTGCTATAGTGCTAAATTTAAGTGGTAACATGTTGTTCTAGTATGGTTCAAATCCCATCCTGAATTATAATGTTTTGGGACAGAGGAAGTCCTTTTTATAAAATCATCTCTTACATACAAAGACATATACTCCATTTATAGGCAGGGCGTCTACACAATTTTGGTGCCCCGGGACAACATGCAAATTAGGACCCTAATTTTACCTTTGATATAGTTGTCCATATAAATTAATTACGGTCATGGTAAACTCATTCAAAAGAAGAGTAATTTGGTATAAACATTTAGTGGATCATGCGTGCAACTCAGTAATCGAGTATCTGTCCAGTCTAATGTCTAATGAGGTCGACGAGCCAAAAATCATGCTTGTAGGTAAGGGCTCTAGAAAATCTCTTTTCAGCTTTGTTCCCTTAAGTAAATGGCTCCAAGAGGCATCTAATCAAGACACACTGTTTCTAGACACAAAGATGGTTTGCTCCAAGCTTTGCCATGGGTTGAATCTGGTGAGCATGAGGAGAAGGACTATCTGTTCAACCCGTGTACTGGTTACCGCATGATCTATTGGAACAGGCACAAAGAGCTGCTGCAGCTGCAGCTGCACCCAATGTGGAAAGCGCCTATCAGTTGCTGTGAACAAGAAGGCAATCCTTTTGCTATTAACAATAAGAATGTTGGCTTGGCATTCAGCCAGGTGATTCAGGATCATGTTGTTGTCGCGATTTTCTATGACTGGAGAGACTACAAAACTCGTGAATATTACTTAAGATGCGTGATGTTTGGTTGTGGCTTTGGATACAGCATGCATCTTCCTGGGCCGCCTCTGCCTGTGAATGACATGCCACCTGCTTCTCTGGATGGGTTCCTGTCCTGGATGAGCGACTAGCGAGCCAAGGTTGGGTTGGAGTTATGAGCGGGCCATTGTCTCTTTTGATGTTACTGCTAAGATATTTGATGTTATCCCTTGCCCTTCATGCATTGCAATGTGGGACAATGAAAGTCGCTGTCACGCATTTGTGGTCGAGCTTTAGAGGATGTTGTGTGTTGTTCTTTCAGATCGAGTTGCAGATGAGTTAGATATATGGAAGTGGGATCATGGTTTGTGGACTAGAGCATACACAATCAATTTAAAACTCTGGCTAGATTTTTCGCTTGCGACAAATGTTGTAGTGCCTCTCGCAGTTGATCCAACAGATGGAAGGGTTCTACTGAATACTGGGAGGAAGCTTGGTTTATATAATCCATTTAATCAAGCGATTGAAAACTTGTATGCACTTGATCAGGCATCACTTATGACTTCTAAAGTGCAGCGACGGTGCCCTGGAGTTCGTTAGAAGTGCATTACCAGATGTGAGGATGTTCCTAGCAAGTTCTCTTCATTGAAACTATCTATGGCTCCATGTGACAACATTACTAGCCCTTCAAGTGCTTCATCAAGGAATAAGGAGCTAAATTGTGTGAGCCCAAAGATTATGCCTGTGGTTCCTATGCTATATGAGGAAACCCTAGCTTACTATCCTCAAGTTGGCAGAGCGAGGGGCGTGGACTTAGGCTCCGTTCTTTAGTGGGAGTTGGGAACTCTCCCCCAAACACACAAAACGGAGTGGTCCATTAGCGTGTGATTAACCTAACATAGCCGGACCTGAGGGGATTGTATGGTTGAACCTTTGTCCAAAGCTACCATTTCCAGTAGCACAAAGTGATTTGGCAGTAGTTTTTGGGGATTTCTTGGGCCGTTTGCTTATCATCGTCTGTGTCATCCATATGCTACTCCCTCTATTTCACAATGTAAGACATTTTAGCATTTCCCACATTCATATTGATGTTAATGAATCTAGATAGATATATATGTCTAGATTCGTTTACATCAATATGAATGTGGAAAATGTTAGAATGACTTACATTGTGAAACGGATGGAGTATTTTGGACTAGTATTGGTGCAACAAGTTACTGCAATAGGTTATTCTAACATGCTTTGATTTTGGTAGTAACAGAGTGATTTGCAAATTTCAGGAACAACAAGGGAGACAGCCTTGCTGCTTCCTACTACCACAAGGTGAGCAAAACCAGTGCTGTTGGAGCAGGCCTGGCTCGCAGCTTCTCGAGCAACTACTCCATAATCATATACACACAGTTTGGGTTCGATCCCAAGCAGGACCTTAATTCTTCTGTTCTCTTTTCTTTTTAGATTTTTTAGTGCATGCGGTTTGTGGCTACAAACGGGTTCGTGTGTATGTGTGTGTATTTATTTATTTATTTTCCTAAAAAAAGCAAAGAAGAAGAAGAAAAAAATGGCTCACAATGAGATTCGAACTAAACTAAGCCTGTCTGTGATTTTAAAGTAGGCAAGAGCCATTGCCTTTACACGTATTAATTGCTACAGCTTCATTATCAATTTATCATAGCTTCCAGCAACATATTTAATAATTATTCTTAAAAAAAATGAATAAATGTAACTTCTATAAACTGAAATGGGACATTGGGGAAAAGCAGAAGATTATGTAACACAATTAAAAAATCATGAATCCAAATAACTGGTGAATTCAGCCAATCTATTCAAGATGGTGGCAACAACCACCAAATTATGTAGTATAAATATTTTCGAGTGCCAGTACAACACAATTTCGGTTATTCAGCAGCCTCCAGCAAGAATTTTTTTTAATCAACTGGCATTGATAAATCAACAGTAATGGATACTCAATCAAATTGTTCTCCCCGATCATTTTTAAAGCTGAAATCACCTAATTTTCCCTAAATTAATCCCAAAAAATCTCTGTATTTTCATCATTTCTATGGAATTTTTTTTTTCATCCCGAGCTATATAGCAACCAGCATACAACAACTGCTCTCAGTGAATCATAATATAGAAGTGCAGCCAAAAAAGAAAAGGTTGCAAAATATGAAGGTTACATCGCCAAAGATAAGTTCCCTCTCCAATTTCTCTAAATCTTAGGCAAATTTGCTCCTGGACCTTTGGCACGCTGACATCTTGCTCACCACCATGTCCTCCAAGAGGACTAGTAACATAGAAGAAACATGGAAAGGTTGAGGTCATAGGTCCTCAAAATGGCAGGTTAAATGCCAAATATCAAATCCATCACATTCGTTACAAGAGATTTTGCTGGTGCAGCAACGCTACCTGTTGCACGACGGTTAGCGTCTCTGATAACATTTGTGTTAGCTTTAGGATCATAGGGGCGTGGCAAGGCTCCCAACTGATTCGACGCACCGGTACCCTTCAGAACAAGAGACTTTGGAGGCAAGGAAACCATGAAGCCTCCTTGTTTGTTTCCAGCGAACCTCTCATCGAGCTGCTGCCTATGCATTGGATCAATAGGCTTCACCCCAATAATGACGCCACTGCTTAGCTGGACACCATTCTTTTGAAGGGCTTTCCGAGCATCATAAGAGTGCTTCAAAGCCAAGTACACAAACATTATTGTCAGTATAAGACCCAGACCAGGACTGAAAATTGTCAGTTTTGTCATATCAACAATGTGAAATTCTATGAAATATCAGCATGAGCACATCCGGGATAAAGATTTGTAAAAAAAAAAGTTGGTTAGACAATGGCTTGTACAAAATTTCAAAGAGATCAATATTCAAACAAAGTCCAATAGGCTATTAATATGTAAATAAAAACTATCACTGCCACAACAATGCTACTTGATGACATAAGGTGCTTGGAAAATTTATTTTTTTAAAAGCCTGAAATACGAGAAAATCAAAATTATTCTCTTACGAATAGTATGTTATGAAACTTAATAACTTGCAAGCATATGTAAGCCACTAGAGAACTACATCACTAAGGCACTATGACTGTTTACAAGGTAATCAAAAGGTAAAAAATAAAATGGAAGCCTGTTTATAGTTATCATTACCAGATATAATATGTGGATCCAATTACCATCTCGTGGACCAGAGTGATGCCGCAAAATTACTCCGCATTTCTCAAATTCCCGGATAACAAGGTTGGTATCTTTAAGGGAGAACCTGTTGGGGGAAACAACAGATATAAGAAAAAACAATTAGAAAAAACAATTAGTTGCATCAGGGACATAATAACATTTAAGGTTAACAAGCATCCGAGATATGCAGACGATGGCGGGGCATTCTCAGGCAAAACCTATTAAGTATAAACAACTAACAAAGTAACACTACAGAACTTGGTTCATCACCTCATTGGCATACATGCTAGAGGAGCAAGAAAATGACAGTAGGCATAAACTCATACTGCGACAATATAATTCTCCCAGCTACAACGGTGCATGACCGACGCCAACCGCAACACCAAGGAATTTACCATGTAATTGCGTTTCTACCTACATAGGACAAAGAACTGAAAAACTAGGCATCATTTCCTTACCCGAATACAGTGATCCACTCCTCCCGATCTACCTCCCCTCCTCCGTTCATCTCCTGCTCCATACCAGTCGACACAGGTGCCGGAGTAACAGGCGACTGTGCCTCGGCGGCCGGAGGCGGAGGCGCCGGGGTACCAGGGCTCGGTGGAGGCGGCAAAGCAAGCACCTCCTTCCGGGGCGGCTCCACGACCCCATCCATGGGGGATCCGGGGGCGGAGGCCCTGCCGCGGGAGCGGTCCCATGACGGGGAGCGGCTGGCGGCGGCCGCGGCGGAGCGCGGGGAGGGGGAGGAGGCGACGGGGAGGAGGAGTTCGGAGGCCGCGGCGTCGGGGGAGAAGTCCACGGCGGCGGCGCGGTCGTCGAGGGTGAAGAGCGGCGGTGGCGGCGGCGTCGTGGCGGCGGTGGGCCCCGCCGCCGAGGAGGCGAAGCGGGAGGCCGCGCGGTGGGACGGGATCGGGGAGGCGAGGTCCCGGAAGAACGGGGACTGCCGCGCGCCGCCTCCGCGGCGCGAGGTGGAGGCGGGGGAGCGCGAGGAGGAGGCGGCCATGGGCGGGGCGGCGCGGCGCGGGGGTTGAGGGTTTGGACTTCGAGCTGGCGAGTCTCTCTTCCCCTTTCCCACCTGCAACCGACCGAGCTGGAGAGGAGGAGGAGCGGGGGTGTTCGTTGCGGGGAGCGGAGCGGATGCCTCTGACTCGAGTCCGGTTGCTTTATTGGGCCACTTCGTATGCTTGCGTGTCTGGCAACTTGCGAGGTCCAGCCCGAATTCTGGCCTAATTATTTCGCTTATGATTATGATTATTGGGGAAATATCTCGTGAAAACGAGTTAAGGGTTAAAAGCTCATGAAAATTATACATAAAATTTTTATAAAGTTATAAAAATATGTTATTATAATATATATAGATATGAAATATGTTCTCATCAAATTTCAAATCCAAACTCTAACTTTATTCAAAAGAAACAAAAACAACAAATTTTAAGTGAATAGTGCCATGTTACTATGCGTTCGAAATTTATCTTTTTTACTCTAATAAAGTTAAGTCTGAACTTGAGAGGTCAGAATGTATTTCATATCTACATATATTTCTAATAATTTTTTTCATGAATTATATTTGATTTTCACGAGTTCCCAACACTTACCTCGTTTTAACCCGATATGTCATCTATGATTATAGAACAAAATTTAAATTTTATAACTTAATTTTAAATTTAACTTTTTTTGTTTTTCTCATCGTAGTTTATTTTACAACATTTGCTTTTGAATTACTAAAGAGACATATATATAAAAGTTTTACTAACATATGATTTTTATTTATTAATAAGCAATTTGGGATTAAAAATATGAATAAGCAAAACAATGGATTAAACATATGAATAAGCGAAACAACGGGGCTCTTCACCAACGGACATGAAAAGCACTGACCGACAGACTTGTTCAAAGGGCAAGAAATTTCATCGAATTTTGTTGGAACTACTCCTACAATACAATATTTCCATATTTGCAAGAATCTAATTTTGTTGGAACTAGTGCACAAAGTTCCAGCTCTGCAAGAAAGAGATTCAATTCCCAGTAGATATGGACTAGTTGGGAACTTGGGAATACAGAACTTTCACAGCAAGAGGCTTCACCCCAAGGATGTTTGACAAGACAAGTCACCTCTACGCATTTTGTGCTTCCTCTGGACATACGGTACATATGATCCGTTACTTTGAGGAAGGTGATAACCTACTACTTCGAAACTACAGATACTTGTTCATTGTCCCAAAGTAAAATCCACTCGCTGGAATGCGCTAACATGTGGGTAGACTACAATGACATGTGGAGGAAAAGATTACAACCAACGGCAATTTTGAATCAGCCACTCTAGAACTGGATCTTGAAGAATTGCTTCAGAGTTAGCCTGAGAACTGGGTAAAGCATCCCAAGGATTCTGACCTCCTGTTGTGGGACTACAAGCATAAGATACCACCGTCAACTGAACCCGACAATTGGTTTGAATCTTTGAAGGAATCAGTGTGTCTGTAGTCAGGATGAACAAAATAGTGAATTGTTAAGGTTTGGTAGAAAGTGTGAGTGGAAGGTGATTCTCAAACAACCATATGAATATGCAACTTGCATCAATAAATACTGTGGTTACTATTTTTTTTAGGAAAGAGTAATGCAAGCTAGTGGGTATTCGTGGGTCCTTCAAATTTCATTAGATAATAAAAGGCAGATGTATTCAAACCAGAAACCATCAGAAATCTAACAAGAAAGAGGTGAAAGTCTGAGGCTGACCATGTCTGAGATGCAGTTCATAGTAAAGACAACTTCCCAGTAACTGAATCTATGTCTGCTTTCCTCCCTGCATCACAAGATCATGATATATTATGTTGTGTGCCACATGATTCTAAAGACATTACTGGTTTACTTGGCTAAGAGGCATCATTTGTTGGTATTTCCAAAATTTGCATAAAGAACCTAAGGACCATCCTCTTTTAAAAGAATTAGCACAAGATAACCGCAAGGCAAACTTCCAAGTCATGGTAAATATTTGTTGCATTAACAAACAAAATAAGAACACTATGAGATGGACTTTTTTTTACATGAAAACTATGAGATAGATTCCAACTCATATATACCGTTCAAACTTCAAACGCACAAATCTGAGACAATTTGCAGCTAAGAGACACAAACGTGACATTCTGAGTGAGAAACCAACCTGGCCCTACTGCAAGAACTGTCTTAGACCCAGCTTGTACCTACATTAAGAATAAGAAATAGCAAGGATCAGGGTAAATAAAATTTTTCTTTTAGATAATGAAAAACCCGGCCTCTACATCCAGATGGATGTGCACAGTCACGGGTAAATAAGATTGTCTCCTAGAAAAAAAGAGGAAATAATGTAGCAATAGTTTCATAGCATAGCTGCCACAATTTATTGGTTATGCTGGAAAGTCACAAATGCTACAAGTATGAAAAATTCCACCCTATGAATAAGAAAGTAGAGTTGTAGAAGCACTATAAACAGACCTGTGTTCGTCCTGCATCAGCGACAACAAATGTTGGGATACCTCGATGTTCTGCGGTTTCCTTAATCCTATTCCTGTAATGCATGATAAGAAAAGGAGTGCTACATCATCATCCAGTAAATATTGTTCAAAGGAACATGTGTGCTAGGCAAAGCAACAGCTTACATTTCCTGCTGATTCTTGCATGTTAAAACAATCTTAGCTTGTCCAAATTGCTCCCACTGTCTCAAAAGACCCCGGTTGCTGCAAACAGATGTATCAGATGAATGGTGATTGGAAAATCTTCAACACTGCTAAGGTCAGGACATAGCTCCTTGATACTGGCACCTATAGACTAGTATTACAAGAGCTATATGAATCCAGTGCAACTCAAACCTCATGGATGCTATGCGATTTTCTTTCATACAAATAAAACAAAATATCAAACTCATGATAACCAAAACATGAACCGATACTTGTAAGCAGTGCCAATACAGTTTTAGATGCATAGGTAAGCAATATGTTTGTACAGATAGTCTACTACATATTTCAATTAGAACTACCTAAGTGAGAAAAATTGCAAACCGCGTTAGCACCTTGCCATCAGTTCTGCATACAGACCAGTTGCTGCATCTGCAAACAAAATAATGTAGGTTGTAGGTGATTCATAGTACAAGAGATGGAAACATTCAACGATCGGGCAACGAAAATAGGTCTATCCAAAAAAAAAATGTTTGAATATTTTAGTCGATAGAAGACTTAAACTGGAGCAGCTTTCATTACAATTTGGTTGTTGCTGTTCTGTTGACAATAGTCTACACTTCTAGGATAAGTCAAACAAAAATTAGTTCTATTTGAGCAAAGCACAATAGCCTACACTTCGAGGATAAGTAAAAAAAAAAAAAAGGAATTGAGGAAACAAAAATGCTTCTACTAATGTTCCGAAGTTGAGCTTACGAGCACATTGAGAAGCTATTTTTCCAGCCCGCATCTTGAGGTCCTTACGCACGACCAAAACCTGCAAAAGGAGTGCCAAAACTCAGAACAAAGTTCAGCTCTACAGTTGCGGAATTACACCAGCAGACAGTCCGATATCACACGAGTTCTTTCGAACAATTCCTGGTATATTGAGATGCAATCCAGTATAGAAGAAATCTTAGAAAGTTTTAAGCTACCATCTTAAGCTCTTCGCCGCCGATGCCCCCGCCAGCGGACGACGAACCACCCGTCCGCTTGGAGCCCCGCGGCGCCGGGGCAGCCGGAGCCAGCGGTGGACTCGATTGGGGCCTCCATGAGGAGGTCAAGTCGACGAGTAGGCCGAGGAGGAACCCAATCGCGAGCCCCGGGAGGAAATTCCCCGGGCGAAGGCTCGCCGCGAGCCACGGGTCCTCGCCCTGCGAGAGCAGAGAGACGAGCGGGGTTAGGGATCGGGAGCAGTAAGTCCGGCGAGCGGCGGTGCTCTCACCTTCCTCCTGCTGCCGCGCTCGGGGTTCGGGGTTCGCCGCGGCGGCGGAGCAGCCATGGCCGGGGAAACCGTCGGTTCGTCGAGGTGGGGGGAAGGGGGAGGAGAGGACTGTGCAGGGTGTGTGCCTGGCGATAACGGATCTCCAGATGGGCCGATGGTTTACTTGTCTCGTAAGGATAATGGGCCAGTGGGCCGTACTGTATGTTTGGGCCTTATCGGTTAGAATTTGAACGAAACCCTTCAGGTAAAGATGGATGGTGATATTGCTTGGTTTGATATGTTTTTCATATAAAAAATGTGGCGATGTAAATATAGTTACTCCCTTATTCTTTATGCAGAATCATGAAGTTGGAAAATATCATCATGTTTATTACTTGAGATATTCTTTTCCTTTTATAGATTTTGGATTAGTATGGATATGTTTTCCTAACGCTCAATCAACCAAGTAGGATCTAAATAAGATACTAAATAGGATCCGAAACAGCAGGAAGAATATTTTACAAATTCAATTATGCTCTCACTATCTACTAGTACAAAGTGTAGTGGCACGAACATGTTTTAGAGTGAGCTGTATGCTCCGAGATAGCTCGAAGGTTGACCCAGTAACGAAAGCACGATGCTTTCCATACAAGAACAGAGAACTTAGCAGCTTCATGCGTTGTACGCGGGGCCTCCTGATTTGGCCAGGCATCCCGGCGCCGCGAAAAATTAAGTTGGGCACATGCCCGCTGCACGGCAAATGAAAGCACTACTTTTTTGCACCGGAATTCAGAGTACGCCCTTGCTTTGTTGTCGTCAATAGTTTGGCTCAGATGGATTACCGAATACGTGCCTCTTTCTTGGACGTGCACGCGTTCACAGTTGTGATAAGCTCGCAAAGCAAAGGCCGAGTTTAATTCCAAACTTTGTCTTCAAACTTTAAACTTTTAACTTTTTCATCGTATCAAAACTTCCCTATACACAAACTTTTAACTTTTCCATCACACTGTTTTAATTTCAACTAAATTTTTAAATTTAGAGTAAACTAAACACACCCAAAACTGATGTTCACGAACCGCAATAAATCAGCTGTCACCCCTCACGTCTTCTGTTCTGCTTTTCTTTTTCTTTTTTTTTGGGTCTGAAGAATTGGAACAGTTCGTTCATCCCCCAGAAAGTCTTCAAACGCAGCATCCACTCCAAGCAAAGTACTAACGAGCACGACTGCACGACGCCCCCTGTTTATCAAAAATCATTTCTCATCTCACGACTCGAACAGCGCTTGCACATCAGAAAATCGCAGACAGGTTCACGGGCTCTCGCGTCGCGTTCGCGTCGGAGATATTTTTGCCCTCCCTATCAACCTTCACCAATCACTGCGTCTGTACACGGGAGCACGGCGGCACAGGGGAAGGTGGAGCCTCGCGTGACGTGACGACGCCGACGAGAGGTGGCGCGCGACGTGGCATTGACCACGTACCGGAGCCGGGTGCGGGCCGTGCGGTGCGGGTGGTGCGGCCCGCCCCCGCGCGTCGGTCGGTCGGACCCCGCCGCTCACATGACTCCTGACACGGCTCGCCAGCTAGCACTCACGTGGCCGGCGGGACCCACACCACCCCATCACCTCGCTTTATAAATGGGCCGTGCCGTGGAGAACGTGGGAGCGGATAGAATATTTGGCCCGTGTAGTCCACTTTGTCAGAGAAAGGGTAAAAGCCCTCGAATAAAAGAAGTCAAAGAAATGAAAGAAAAGATAAAGAAAACGAGAGAAAAGCTTAGGGACAGCGATAATATTATGTTCCCATCGTTCTCTTGGTTTTTCCTTGTGCGGATAATGCTTATTTATTCGAATTACAAAATTTGAATTCGACGGTAAATTTGGGTGGTTTGTTTTGTGTCAACTTGTTTATCTTGACGTTTGTGCCATGCATCATTGGACGTTGTAGGGTAACAAGTGATGAGTATTTTTGTTTAGAAGTGTGGATGTTTTCCACTCCACCTTAAACAGTGCTACTACAATGTCAACGGCCCACAAAATTATGCGTGATTTTATTTGTCAGGGCATCTCTTCTAATTTGCAGTGCGTTGATAATCGGCCTAGTACATAAACGAGGACGGTAGATTTTAAAATTACAAAGCACAAGGTGTTGTACTACTAGTACGTACTTTTCTACAGTACCACCGTTACGAGATGTCTTGAATTTAATCCAAGTGACAGTTCTTCTAGTTTCGTCTATTCCAAAATTTATAGCTACAGATTTGGATATAACCTACAATTAGATTGGTAGTCATAAATTGTTTTTTATAGAGGGGATATGTTTAGACTTATTATATAAAAATTGGTTTATTATTATATAATGGATAGAGAGAGAGAGAGTACTCTAGCATAGCACATCTTTTCTACCAGTACAAATACAGCTTCATCACTTGCTCTTTAGCTTTTCATACGCAATTAAAAAATAAATTTTAGAACTTAATTTTAGAGTTAATTTTAATGCGTTTAGTTGCAGTATCTTCAGAACATATAAGTAGTAGGAACATTCTAAACACTTGTATACAATTTCACACTTGGAACAATACCAAATTGACAAAGTTGTCGACATCTTATTCGAAATAGCTTGTTTGGCTATCTACCCTAACAAAACTAGGTGAGAGCCTAGGAAGATATAGAGTAAAAATCATGTTCATTTCGTTTGTTACTGAATATTTTAAATATACTATAGTTGTGTAAATGTTGCTAAAATTTTGAAAAATTAAGTGTATCTGAACCGTGAACATACCAACACGCTAAACCAACAAAGGAGTACATGAAAGTTTTAGAAGTTGCATGGAGAAATTGTCAGCTTGAATGGGAAAAAACAAGTGGTTAAATCTCACAATTGTTCTCCTTCAAAATTTATATTCAATGGCAATTCCTATTTCAATACAATTGAATTGGGTGTATCATCATTCTTTTGTTCCAAATACTAATCTTCTGGGACTTTTTTTTTTACAAAAACTGAATACTTTTGAGTTCCTAGGATCTTTTCCAATGTAAACAAGATATGAAATGTGCTGCACAGTGGTAATATTTTGGGCCACTGTTTTTAAGCAAATGATTCAGCCATGAGGTTGAGAGGTTCGTGGTGGTAACATGCTGGTGGATCACCGCTCCCGAGGTCAGGAATTATAAATTTACAGAAAACAAAACCGGCCCCAGCATTTGTCACGTCTCCCGAGGCCAATCCACCTCGGGATCGGTGAGCCTGCAGGGCCCGGACCCTCTTATCTAATCCAGCCCAGTAGCCCACTCTGATGCCGGCCACGTGGTGGGCCGTACGCATCCAACGGCCACGGAGCGCCTAGCGGCGGGGGCGGCCCACGTGGTGCCTACGTGGTAGCACGAGACAGGCCCGTGACATGCGCATCTCCCACGAAGGCGAAATCCTACGGATGGGTGGCGCGACGTGGCAATATCCTGGACATTGGTCCAGTCTACAACTACTAAAAAATCCTGGACGCTGGTCCCTTCTACTAATGTTGGGGCTAATAAACACCGTTTTCTTGAAGCTATTTTAACCGTACCACAGTAAATGGAAAAGTGCAGGTGCTGCGTGCAACAATGCTTACTGCATCCGTGATTCGTCGTACTCCCTCCGTTTCATAATATAAGTCATTTTAGCATTTCTCATATTCATATTAATGTTAATAAATTTAGACATATATATCTATATAGATTCATTAACATCAATATAAATGTGTGAAATGTTAGAATAACTTACATTGTGAAACGGAGGAAGTAGTATGGATAGTACAGTAGAATACTTTTTTTTACTGGGCTTTGTTTGAAAGCTAGTAATCACTGACTAATGCTTCAGAGCATACCACGGCTTGATTAAAAAAACTTTTTCTTATTCAAAAAATTTAAGTAATTATTTATTCTTTTTTTTCACAAAATTTGATAGGTGCATTTTGGAGTAGATAAGTCTATGATAGTACTGAATGATATGATGGCCAAACATGTGATGCTACTTTTTATATGATTATGTCCCCTTTTGAAGTGCACAAAACACAATAGCTCAGCCATGCTCAATTTTGTGCATCACCAGTCAGCCCCACACGTTAATGAAAACGAAATTGCTCAATGGTCATATTCAGTAGCAAAATTACCTTTTGTTTTGTCCCCTCTTTTTTTTTTTGCTAGTAGCAAAGTTACTTCTTTTTTCTGTTATGATAATACGTGAATAGATTTTTTTTTTTGAAAAAAAATGTGAAATACAATTTGCACCCACTGTGTAGAGAACTTTCTCCCCCACCATCCTCACAAATAACCCCAATTCACACTTTTTTTCAATTTTTTGGCTAATACAGACAAGCCTAAAATTTTGTTATAATTTATAAACATTATGCTTATAATAGAAGTTCGGTTGTTTTCCTCTTTAATATACTTGGATTTTTTTTTCTTCTAACTAAGAGCTAAGCGAAGGCTTGCTTAGTAGGCCAATGGTTTTGTTCCCCTCTTTTTTTTTCTCCTTTGAGGACAGTAGCAAAGTTACACATTTTTTCTGTTTTGCTAATATATGAAAAATACAATTCAAACTCACAATACTCTAACAACTACTCCGTAATACACTTTTCAAATCTTTGTGTAATGTAGATAAGCCTGAAATCCGCTATACAACTTTATGCCAACAATGAAGGTTGAGTTGTTTCTCTTTAATTTTATATGAAAACTTTTTTTTTGTTTTTTTCCCCTAACTAAGTGCCAAACAAAGGCTTCTTTAGTGATATCAGCGGTCTATAGTCTCTATCTCTCTAGCATGTGTTAAGGAAACGCGTGTGTACATGTCTTTGTATAGAACTTTTTTCCCCACTGCAACAAATTAATTCCTACCCTAAAAAACAAATTAATTCCTCATATATATGCTAACTAGAAAAAAAATTCTGTGTATTGTAACAGGTGAAGGCAATTTTACGATTGAAAAAAACTTTACCAATTTATACGACAAACCAAAATAAGATAAACAAAACAATAGAAAAACACACGAAATATATAGTATTGAACCCGGTTGTATTCGCTTCATGCGTCATCACGCGAAGAATACCTTATATACACCATTCCATAGTCTCACAAATTGATGGTTGGCTATGTCATAAGTTGATGCATGGGTATTTTGTTATACTTCATCGACCATAGGTTGGAATTTTAATTGTTCAATTAGTAAAAGTCTTTTTTTTACTATAAATGAAAAACATTTGCAAAGTATTAAACTTATCGCATACACATTTTAAACAATTATAATTTTAAAAGAAAAATATTTATGAAAATATAAAATTAGAACATAAAAGAAAAGGAGAAAACAGAGAGAAAAGGACGAGTAAAGAGAGGCCATTAGAAAGAGCAGGAGAGGATCAGGATGATTGGGAGAAAAGAAAAAAAGATAAAAAGAAAACGAGAAAAAGGATAGAAAAAAACAGGAGAGGGGTGCGCAGCGTGTTGTGGTGGTGCACATGACGTGGTGTCCGGATGGTGTGGCTCGATTGGGTTGAGCTAAGAGGAGGGTTGGACTGAAAGGAGGTGTATAATAGATAATCTAGTTTTATGATGAATTGGATATAGATGACGTACAACCAATTTAAAAAAACCACTCAAACATAACATTTTTAATTTTTATAATAGTAAAGTTAGACTCAAATATGGATAAGATGTATTAAAATTTGGATGAAAATATTTTTAATTTTTATAGTAGTAAAGATAGAGATAGTAGCACTATCACTATGCAATGAGCATTGCTGCATTGGCAACGATCACATGGTTCCGTTTTGGTGTACACTACAGTTGTCGTCTTCTCCCAAGGATTACTGCTATAAATGTGGGATTTTGGATTTAACCGGCTTTTAAACTCGTCCATGTTTTCACCCCAAGGGGTAGTGGCTCTGGCTTTATTTACTCCTTAAGAATCGTTCATTCGAGCTGACCTGACCACCGCTCTCTCGCCCTCCCTCCCCTCCCCTCCTCCTCGTCGTCCTCCACTCCGCTCTCCAACGCGAACGCTTCCCAATTAAACCCTACTCTCTCTCTCTCTCTCTCCGCCCTCACGTTATCTCCGCCTCCTTCTCCACGCACGCACAGAAGAGAAAAAGAAAATCATGAAAGAATAAGCATTAGCAAAAGGTGAGGTAGAAAGGAGAGGAGATATAGACGAATTCGGTTTTCAAGAACTGCGTGGTGGTGAAGTAGGGATCGATGGAGGTGGCGGCGGCGGACTACGCCGGCGGGGTCCGTGTCAAGAAGGAGGCCGGAGGCTGCGGCGGCGGCGGGGACATGTTCCTCGTCGATGACCTCCTCGACCTGCCGTGCGACGAGGAGGAGGAGGAGACGGGGTTGTGCGGGGCGTACGGCGGCGGCGGCGCCGGCCTGGGAGCGGGCGTCGTCGGAGGTGGCGGGGATGACCGCGCGGCCGGGAACGCGTCGGCCGACTCGTCGACGGTGACGGCCGTCGACAGCTGCAGCAACTCATTCTCCGGCCTCGCCGACGGGGACTTCTCCGGTGGGCTGTGCGAGCCGGTGAGGGCTAAATTTGGCTTCCGTTTATTTGATTACTGTCGCGGCGTCGCAAATATGGCACATATTTTTCAATGAATTTTGGCCAGCTGTGTACAATTCACCCGTAATCCGTTTCCAAAATTCACCACCCCGCGTTAAAACTCCCCCATGAATAAAGGGAACATAAATAGCATCCTGCCGAGTAAATAGTAACCGAGGAAATCTGCGTCCAAAAATAGTAGCATCCTATGTCCACTCGCCCCACTTAGCCAACTTAGCCACTGTATTTTTTTGTTCTGATTTTCATGACAATATCTTGTTAATTTACTGAGTTTAACAGCTAGCGCCATTGCTGAGACGGTTGTCTGATGTGAAATTTCTACGCAGTATGAACAACTCGCGGAGCTGGAATGGGTGTCCACCTACATGGGCGAGGAGACCTTGCCCACGGAGGATCTCCGGAAGCTTCAGCTCATCTCCGGCATCCCCGCCGCGCCGCGCGCGCCGCCCGCTCTGGCCGTCTCCGCGGTGCAGCTGCCGGCAGGAGGCGCCGGCGCGCTGCCCACGGAGGCGCCCGTGCCGGGGAAGGCGCGGAGCAAGCGGTCCCGCGTCGCGCCGTGCAGCTGGTCGTCGCGCCTGATGGTCCTGCCGCCGCCGCCGGCGTCGCCGCCGTCCCCGGCGTCGGCGGTCATCTCGCCGTCCGAGTCGGGCACCGCGGCGCCGGCATTCCCGGCCAAGAAGGCGGCGAAGTCCGCCAAGAAGAAGGACGGGCCGTCCCCCGCGCCGGCGCCGAACGCGGCCGCGCAGGCGGCGGCGGAGGGGAGGAGGTGCCTCCACTGCGAGACGGACAAGACGCCGCAGTGGAGGACGGGGCCCATGGGTCCCAAGACGCTGTGCAACGCGTGCGGGGTGCGGTACAAGTCCGGGCGGCTCGTGCCGGAGTACCGGCCGGCGGCGAGCCCGACGTTCGTGGTGTCCAAGCACTCCAACTCCCACCGCAAGGTGGTGGAGCTGCGGCGCCAGAAGGAGATGCAGCTCCTGCACCACCACCAGCAGCCGCCGCCGCACGTGGGCGCGGGCGGCGGCGGCGCCGCCGGAGGGCTGCTCCACGTGACGAGCCCGCTGCTGTTCGACGGGCCGACGTCGTCGGCGCCGCTCTTCGCCGGCGCGGACGAATTCCTGATCCATAACCGCATAAGCCCGGACTACCGGCGCCAGGCCACCTAGGAAACTATTCATTAGCCCAGGAATAATTCAGCGATAAAAACAGCTAATTTTTTTTTGTTCTGCAAACCGCATTTTTGGTTACTCTTTATTTCTCAGCTTCTTAAGTTTCTTTTTTCTTTTTTTGAGATTTTTAGTGTTTTTTCCCCCTTAGAAGCAGACTCTGAGGAGTTTCTTTCGTAGCACAATTTTTTTTCTTTTGAATTTTGTAATGCAGGACTCTTAGAAGAAGAGGAAACAGGAGCAGTTTCAATTAGTTCAAAGCACCCGGTACTTTCTTTTTTACACGTGATTTCCAATCTTGTCTGTGTTTTGGTGAGCAAGATGATCGTGCCCTTGTGGTGGTGAATCAATCGATCAATGTTATGATAAGGGAGGCATGCATGCTGGTGCGCACAAAGTGACACAAATGTGGTGCATGCAACCGTGCTACTAGTAATAACCAGTGTTAAACAAAAAAAGCTGCACGTGATCATCAGAATCTTGGCAAAAACACACACATGTAAAGAACAGATGGTCAGATGCCTCCCCCGGCGTCTTAGGATTCTTTTTTACGAGTACAACTTCACTGGGAGTGGGCCCAGAGTGTCAGCCAGAGTGCCAGAGTTGGTGAAAGGATTATGCTGTAGTTGTAGCAGCCACTCTGCTGGTAGCTCATGTGTGGGGGACTGGGGACTGGGAGGTGGTGATTGCAAGGACGGGATTTAGATCCAACCACTCTGCTGTAAAAATGTTTTGGACCGGCTCCCGTTGGATGGATTCGTAGGCACATCAGTACATAACCTCCCTTGGCCGGTGCGGTGCTATCTACCACCTCGTTTGGGCCCTTTTTTGGACGTTCGCTGCGTACGTATCTGACCACCGAAAGCTTATAATTCGTTCGTTTTTTTTTTACCTATCGCGTCATTCTCACTTGCTCACTTGTGTCCATCCTATTCTGTGTAGTGTGTATCATCTGCTTTGCCAAAGCTGACACTTGTACATACTGCTGGAGTACTGGATGGCCTTCAGGTTCAGGGTAAGTAAATTGGTTTGACAAGTGAGAAGAGGAAGCCGTGGATGGCATGTGCATCTGGTTGATTTCGTCTCACGCAAAGCGCCGGCCTGGCGCGCTCTTTCCAGTGAAAGCGAAAATTGGTTCTCGTTTTTGGCGCAGATTTCGTAGAAGGTTTTGTTAGTAGAGTACTACTGGTAGTACTAGCTAGTTGGTGCATGCATGAACAGTGTAGGTACTCGTAACTCATAAAGATGGGTTGACATGGCACGATTGTACACATGGCCGCAGTTGGTCCATATTGGGGGAAACGATAGGGTCCCTGCTGTACAAGTAAAGAAAGACAACTCTAATCTCGTCGTCTGGGAGACTTGGGACAGTGCAAGAGGAGGCGATTATCTAAAATTTTTCACGTGAAACAAATTCAAGTCAGGAATCAGGAAAGGGTTCTATGTCAATCCATAGACACCAACCACATATACACGATGGGCTCCGCAGGCAAAAACGATCACAAATCCCATAAGCAAAAAAGTTCATTTTAACTCCCTCAGCCATAAAGTCAGATGCACGGACTCCATAAATTGTTACAACCAGGTTAATTGACCTCCCTCGACTGTTTTTACAGCAGGTTCGGCTGGCATGACGTTTTGGTGGTACGTTGACCAATCTTCGTCCTACTTGACAACCACGTGACGCTTATAAGACATTATAATTATAAACAAGAATTTTAATATAGTGGGATCCGTGTGGAGTCCATATGTCAGTGAGCACCATTTCTCTTCTCTTACTAGGATGACACAGTGGTAGATTAGGGCATCGGCCGAGAAGGCGGCGGTTAGCACGACAAGGGCCAAACACGACTGAAGAGGAACACCAATTGTCGCCCTCTCGGCCTATCCTACCGCCCCTCTACCACCTTTGCCCGTCGAAAGGTGACAGGGGAGAGAGGGAAGAGAGAATATAGGATAGGGAAAAGTTGGACAGATGGAGAAAGAAGATAAAGGTTGGTGACTTACAAGTGGTTCCTATATTTATTTTTTCAATTTTGATACCACATAACCACCATGTAGGATAAAGATTAGAATTTAATGTGACATGTAGCCATCACACATCAACCAAAAACCCTTTTAAAATAGCAGAGTGAGATCAATTGACATGATTATAATAGTAGTTAAGGGAGCCTTTATATGTGATTTTGTGAATGAGAGCGAATCAAGCTCAACGCATAGTTAAGAGAGGGCAATATGATTTTATTCCCACATATGTAAGCACATAGCCCGACACATAATCAAGGGAATGGATTCTAAACTCTCGAGGAGACATCCCCTCGTTATTTGCATGACATCTAAATGGTTATGAAAAAATTAAAAAATTTCTAAGATAGATTAATATATGATGAATCACTACACAAACATGTAAGTTAAAATTTAACTTCTACAAGCTGTAAGGAAAAAAAATAAATTAAACTATGACTATTTAATGTATATTCGCAGTTAAATTTATTTTTTTATTGCAACTTATAGAAGTTAAATTTGACTTTGCATTTGTGTAGAGTGATTTATCACATACTATTAACTAGCATGGTGGCCCGTGCAGATTGCGCGGCTAGCATCATTATTTTTTCTCTCATATAATAGCATATATGTTTCTCATTATATTATTCAAATATATTAAAATGACAACATAATTTTAAATTTTGCAATAAATTTACAAAACTATTAATGTGTAATATTCATATTATATTTTATATACGTGTTAGTTATTAATTATTTTTAATATCAAATTTTAGTTATTTGTAAATTATATATATTCCTATATAGACTCTAGACTTGTCTTTTAATATTTCTTTTTTTAATTCTGAATTTTCTGTAAATTGTATTTCTATATAGATTCTATGCTCTTCTTCTAATATTATTTATTTTTATTTCTGAATTTTCATATTATATGTTATATACGTGTTTGTTATTAATCATTTTTAATATCAAATTTTAGTTATTTATAAATTATATATATATATTCCTATATGGACTCTAGACTCGTCTTTTAATATTTATTTTTTTAAATTCCGAATTTTCTATAAATTGTATTTCTATATAGACTCTATGCTCTTCTTCCAATATTATTTATTTTTATTTCTGAATTTTTATTATTTCTAATTGTATTTATATCTGGACTCTAAACTCATCTTTCAATATTCTTTAATTTTTAATTTCGAATTTCAGTTATTTCTAAATTCTATTCATATGTTGACCTTAAACTCTTCTTCCCATGTTTTTCTTAATTTCGAATTTTAGTTATTTGTAAATTATATTTTTATACGGACTCTAAACTCTACTTTTAATTTTATTATCTTTATTCCAAATTTTAGTTAGTTTTAAATTCCTATATGGACTCTATACTCTACTTCTAATATTCCTTATTTTAATTCTGAATTTCTATTTTTTTTCTTAATTGTATTTCTATATGGACTATATACTCTAATTCTAATAATCCTTATTTTTAATTCCAAATTTATATTATTTCTTAATTGTATTTCTATATGGACTCTATACTCTATTTCTAATATTCCTTATTTTTAATTCCGAATTTCAGTTATTTCCTAATTATATTTCTATATGGATTCTATACTCTACTTCTAATATTCCTTATTTTTAATTCCGAATTTCAGTTATTTCCTAATTGTATTTCTATATGAACTCTAGTCTCGTCTTCTAATATTCCTTTTTTTAATTCCGAATTTTAGCTATTTCTAAATTGTATTTTTATATGGACTCTAGTCTCCTCTTCTAATATTCCTTATTTTTTAATTCCGAATTTTAGCTATTTTTAAATTGTATTTCTATATGGATTCTGCTTTTTATTTTTCTCCGATTAATGTGAGAATTTCTAGACCATGAGAGCGAACGTGGAGGCTCCTTTTTCTATTCCTTTAATAATATAATAGATCTATCTTGTTGATTTTTTAAAAATTTCTTTTATAACTATTTAGATGACATGTAAATAAGCAGAGGATGTACCCTCGAGTTTAAAATAATTTCCTTATAATCAATTGATTGTTGGGCATGATCCGTAGCGGGGAGCCTGGGAATAGCAAGGTGGTAGAGTAAGCGATAAGCAACACATTAACGTCCATTAATTACTGGCTTACTGCCATGCAGCAAGCAAGTTGATGAATCTGGTCTACAAACCAGTAACCAGTACGGTTCCAGCTTTTATCTCCCCGGAATTAAACACTGGGAGCAAGTTAAATAGTATAGCCTACTACTAGCTCCAATTCATTTATAGCCAATCTAAGAGCATCCATAATGGTTATCTATAAGCTCTATACAAGAGATCCATGTCAGCATATTTTCCTATTTAGAAGATATTAAATGAAAAGAGAGAGAGCAAAGCTATCTACTAACTTAGAGATAGTCTATAGAGAAAAACGAGGCAATGTATGAGAGAGCTATAGATACCCATGTAGATATACTATTGAGGTGGTTTACTATTAATCTAGTCTATTGCTGAGATGTACATGTTTTATAAAGAGCACCTTACTTTACCATTGCGGGTGCTCTAATAGCCAATTCATACAATAATTGCTTACTATACTATTAATATATGGTCCCATTTGTCACACACACACACATTGTGTCTTGAAGTCTGTGCTGCAGCTGGCTATAGATCTGTAGCCCGTTGCTCTTATCTTTTATATTTTATCTTATTAAAATATGTTTATAGCTAGCTAATAGTCTGCTATTGTACCTACTCTGATGAATGTACGGAGTACATTCCACAGACTACAGTACGATAACAGTTGGCCCGGCAAGGCGGCAACACAGGACATATACACCAGGAAGCAGCAGAAGAGTACGTATCCTCTCACTGATACTCGATCTAGTACATAGTTATCCTTTCCAGATGGAAACATACGTAATTCCGCGCGCGCAAACAGCCTCTGAGCCGCGCATATATACGTACGCAACAGTGCTTCGCACCATCAAATATTCAAATTGCCCGCTTGCGCCCGTCGCCCGTGAAACGGCGGCGTCCAACTCTCCAACACGCGCGCGGCTGTGCCAAGTGCCCAAGTGGGACGCGCGGCTCGGCCAAGTGGCCCGGGCTGCGCTGCGTCCCCCGCGCGCGCACGCACACGCGGCGCGTTCCACCGTACGTTTCGCCTCGCGTGCCCAATCCACACGCGTCACAGTCGGCCGGGCACCGCGCGCGTGTGGCAGCGCAGGCCGGGCGGCCGTGTGTCGCCGTCGACGGATGAATGATCGATGATCGAGGCGTCTGCCGCCGCGCGCGCGTGCACGCGACGGCCGGGGGCCGGCAAGAACCCCATGAGCTACGGCCGCAACCGAGCACGTACACCGTGTCACGCCACGCGCGGTGACTGACTGACTGGGTTGCTGCGCGCAGGCAGCTACTGCCGCCTAGTTGCACCGGCGTTCGTGACACTGGTTGATCTTTCCCGTGCCACCTTGCCGTGCCTTCGTGAAGGCATTTACTACGCATATATACGTACACTAATCACCGGTACGTGGTTGCGTCGTACGTCCACTGAACCGGCCAGCAGGAGCAGCGTGTTGCTTCTCATTTCTTCTGCCACTCCATGGGATCACCTGATGGAGCAACAAGGCCGAGTAGGCGAGGAGTATTTGCAGCAGGCACGAACAGTTAACCAGGGTCCTCGCTGTCGTTGGTAGATCCGCATGTGAACCGAGAAAGGTAAGGAGTAAATGGAGTTGTCCGTTTTTTTTCTTCTTTTTAGCGATAACGATTAATGTCACGGCAATGTCTAAAACCTGGGCCACGGCAATGTCTTTGGTATTGAGATACTGCGAATTTGCTGTGAGAGGCTGTCATAGCCCACACAGTACACAGTACAAAGTTTTTAGTTTCTCCATCTGCGCACAGCCTTTCTTCTGGCTTCTGATTCAGGCCCAGGTGCAGAAAGCCCATTTCTGTATTATCTCGGCGGTTTTATGACTCCTATGGCTTTGTAACGGGGTTGTACTCCGTTTACTGACAATGGGTTCTTTACCCCGAGGGTTGTAGCCTTTGTAGATGCTTGAAACATCTATTATATCATGTGACAACCTGCAGAAAGAAAAAAAAAGTAATTGTAAGGAGGGTGTCATATTTTCCACTTCATACTTCTCGTGATTCTACTCTACACTTTATGTTTTGTATGTTGAAATATCAGCCGCTTGTTAAATAAAGACACGTATCATATCCAAGTCTATTTATGACAAAAGTACCTGTCAGATTCATACATGTCACGGACCTACATATTCTTTGCTTGATAAGTAGGTTGATCATATATATAATTATTAGGTCGGCCAACACTATCAATATCATAGCCGCTAAAAACACCTATCATTCATAAGGATGATATCGAAGATGTGTCTTATTTCAATTTGTGTGGGACAAGTTGTCTACTTTTTTATTGACCGTTGATTTCAACTCAACATTGACAAGACTATAGCTCGACTTTTAGACCTTAACACGATACCTTTTAGATGATCAAAATACCATGGACGGAATACACCACAAACCTAACTTGTTTAGAGCGGTATTGCCTTTCCTATGGGCGAACCTATCTTTCCGATGTCTATATCCTATCTATCTCAGGTGTTTTGTGTGTGTGTGCTACTTTCCTCTTTTTATTTAGCACCATTCTGGAAGAGGTATGTTCTTTCCATCTACATATCATTTCTCCGCGTACTTATTTAGATGGCATGATGGCAAGCTTAGTATCCCATGCGCATGCTTACCATGTGCGAGCCAGAGAACTCAGAACTGAAGAATGAGCTTGCAACAGCAAGACATGAATTGTGTCCAGCCTTTAATTACTACCGTCGCATGCATACTGCAGCCTGTACCTGCAGGTGTCATCGCGATAAAAGTGGTACCGGGAACATTGATCAACACAACACATTTTTGTTCCTGCTAGCAACAACATAATGAACCAACACTGGCACAGCTGCTCCAGGGAGTACATGTACAGTAGAAATCTTGTAGACTTGTACTAGAATGCAGGCGAGTAGGTGACACAACGGCAGAGAGGCACTTGCATTATCTGTCAAGTTAGTACACTGCTGCATGCATCAAGTTTTAATTGTTCATGAGCTGTACAACTGTGTGAGTAAGTGTGTGTGATGGTAATGTAAGTGGTGAACAGGTTCACGTTATAAGTCTTGTACATGCTGTATAGTGTACTTTCCTATTTTAGTATAGAATTACTAGATCATGTTGGTTTTATTATACATGCTGCTGTAAGTTGTACATTGCGTGTAACTTTCATATTCCGATGATTTTTCTTCTTGCTACCTAGGAACAGTTACTTTTTTGCCAATGGATTATTTTGTCGTTTTTTTAGTTGCAAGGAGGTAACAGATGGAACATGGATGCAATGGCAAAAACAAACATGTTCCTAATCGAAGGTCTACTTTGAAACACCGGAGTTTTTCCTATTCCTATGTAAATTAAACCATATCTTATAAAAAAATACTGTAAAGTTGCATACAGAAGTGCCTAAATTTGAGCACTTGAGAATGGGCCGTACTTTTGTGACAAGAACAAAAGTTTCATGCTCCAATTCATATCCACCACCTTAATTAGTTTGACTTTTCATTTGAAACAACCTTTTATTTGTCTTTTCTATTTTCTTTAAACAATGAAGAAAACTTTGACAGCCATTAGTTACCATCCATGGTGCATAAGTGTATATTGTATTTTAATTTAAAGCATGCATGCCACATTTTTTGCTCCTATATCTTTTCTACATAGAGTGAGATTGATAATCTTCGAAACAACTACTAGGGTCATGGGTGCGAAGATGCCCTATGCGCCTCCTACTCTTCTCGGAATAGGCAGGATTTGCTAATAAACTAATGGTCTTCGTGGACATGAAAGTGGTCTATGTGGCCACTAGCAGTGATCTCAGTGACTATGGCGGTGGTCCCTCTAATCTCCGATGGTCTCTGTGTTGCTGGCAGTGATCTCTAATAGTCTTTGCTAATCTCCAGTGGTCTCGCGACTACTAGTAGTGGTGTTCACCGTCTCTCTATAGGTCCCTTGGTCAAGACATGAGTATAGAATGTAATGTACATTTAAGCATCCTGTCATTCCACAATAAATACGTATGTCTATCACAAGTCTTCTCACATAAAATACAGGTGATAAAGCATATCTCGTGTACCCATAACATACATCATTACCTGCCCCTGTCCAGTTAGATGGGAAAGCAAATGTCCCGTACAACACAGCTCGAGACAATGACTAGTTAGAGACGCCCGGGAGCAATACGCCTGTCGATATGACATAAGGTGAAGAAGGTAGGATAATGTAAATAGAACGACGCTAGCATTGGTGTGGCGCAATAATAGGTGCTTTTGCACATGAGAGAGAGAGAGAGAGAGTGCTTTTGCACATGAGAGAGAGAGAGAGAGAGAGAGAGAGGGAGGCATAACATCCTTGCATGAGCAAAGTGTAATCCTTTTTCCCTCTCAATACATTTTGATAGGAGTAGCCGTATTATCATTCAGGAGGTCTAATCCTGTGTAAAAAATCTTTGTGTTCTTTGTTTAGTTAGTCAAGTGCCCACAATAACCTTAAACCCACTACCGAATACCGTTTCGCTCACAAACCTCTCTGTCGACTACAGAAATCGACAACAGCTAATAACCATATTGAGATCAGATACTAACGACCACACACCATCGCTACAAGAGTGAACCATATATCTGCAACAAAACAAAACTAATTAAAGTGCTACAAGAAAAAGATAATGGTTTGAAGCAGTAAGCTATGAGTACAGGGATTCAACTCCTTAACAAAAAAAAAAAAATCATATGAGGCTACTCCTTAAGCAACACAGTTATCTTCTTTTGCAAAAAAAGAATCTACGGCATATATGTGAGTATTTACACAAAATTACTCCAACCGCCTTCATTTGCTTGTCAGTTGTCACCGTTGACTATCAAATTTTAACGTTCACTATATTACTATCTTTCAATAGATAGATTGATTTTATAATTAATAGAAGTTACGGGACATTTAACTATTTATCACTCTTAGATTTGGCGTTTAACTATTTTGCCACACATGTGTTAATGACATGTGGATACTCATGTCATGAGTCTATGACATGTGAATCCATGTGGTAAATAGTTATTTGCCACATCTAACAATGGAGAAATAGTTATATATATATATACACACACACACACACACACACACACACACACACACACACATACATACATACATATACATATATACATATATATATACATACACATATATATATACACATATACATATATATATATACACATATATATATATACATACACACACACACACACACACACACATATATATATATATATATATATATATATATATATATATATATATATATATATATATATATATATATATATATATATCTCGTACCATCGTCAACACACATTGCTAATATGTCGTGCTACCTACATACTACGTACGAAAGTACTGCGACGTATAGCTAGCTAGTAAAGTGAGGCACATACGCAGGTATATATCGATCGATCTCTCCACATGCAAGAAAGAGCACGCAGATCTTGCGCAGCAACGTACGCTTTATTTAGATATCTAATTATTAGTTAGTATCACCAATTGCTGGGGTTCAATCAATATCCACTTGGGACACGCTCACCTGAATCTCCTCAGCTAGGCGTATGGCGCCGGAGGTGAAACCACCGGCGACATGCGGACGATCGAATGATGTACGCCGGCGAGCGATGACCCGCACCCGAAAGGGAGGCGAAAAAGAGGAAAAGTAGTCGTCATGTTGCCGGAGATGAGGTTAGGCGATGGAGCTCTGTCGATGGCGGCCGCGATGCGCATCCCGTGAGCTGCTCACAGGCGCGCGCGCGCGATTAATTTGATTTCGACAACCCGCTTGATCGATCGATCAATCGATCCCCATCCAATCCGCCGCACCATGTGCAAGCGTGTGCGTGCAGTCGATCTCTGCAGATGAAACCGTAATCCGAAAAGAATCAAGATAAATATATATGTTCAGACATTAAAAAATCCCTTTTGCCACTTACTTAGATGGATGAACAGATCGACCATATAGGTAGCTAGAGACGATTATGTGCGTGCACGCTGCTGTATGTGACAGTTGCTGGTATCCTGAATCGTACTCCATGCAACAGTAGCAGTAAAATTAATCGACGAGAAAGTTAACCTGCTTGGCTGCCCATTTGGCCGCTTGAAAAGATCCGCTCCTGTGCTGGATCGATCTTGTGCACTTTTCTGCGAAAAAAACCGCAACACAGATCAGGCGAAATCATGCATGGAGATATTTTGATCGCTTTTTCCGCGAACTTTTAACCTGACATTGGCCATCCATCCCCCAAGTTGCTCGCGAGCTCGACGGCGCGGGTGTGGTTCGTCCCCCTTGTCGAAGATGGATTGGTTTTCGTGGGGAGATTTTATCCAGTGAGAGACACTGTGCGCGCACACTGGACCTGAGCCGGACCAACCCGAGACCTCGATTGCTTCGGGGGCTCGTGCCTATAAATAGGGCCAGGTGGTAGGCCTAGCAGCTTGCGATTGGTGTGCACACACACATTAGACAGCTTAGCTCATTGATTAGCAGGTGATTAAAGTAGCTTTATTTAGGAAAGGAAAGTTCGAGAGTGAGAGAGAGAGAGAGAGGACGAGATGCCTTGGCGTTTGGCTATGGCTAGGCAGCAGGCTGAGCCCCCCACGGTAATGACCCTCTTCAATTCGAGCTATCATTGATCTGCACGTATGATCCATCATTATACTTTGTGTTACTTGGTGTTAATTAAAGCTAGTATGTGAAAACTGCCTTTCTATCATCAAAGAATTAGTGCTGATAGATCAATCAATCAGAATGGCAAGTAAACAATCACCTGTGATGGGCTCGCTCTGTGTACTTGTAATTAGTGAGGTTGGTGATGAATGGTGACTGCTATACGTACGTGACAAGGAGGGAGCTAGGCCGGCGACGGCCGACCCACCTATAGACGTGTACACGCAGTTGTGTCTATAAATACGATGGAATTTATATCATGGTGACGGATGGGTGCTCTGCGTGGTTTGTATAGAGAAATACCTAGGGATCTTTCGGCTAGCTTCTTAGGGTGGTGAGCTAGACGATTTGAGTTCGAAGCCCTCTTTCAATTATTTGATATTAGTTTCTTCTCTAATATTTACGTCTTTTTGCGTGGTTTGCATGCAGGGCGCGGCGGCGCTGCAGAGGTCGAACTCGGACGGCGGCGGCGGCGGGATGGCGGCGGGGGCGGATCAGGAGGCACGGAGCGTGCGGTGCGAGTGCTGCGGGATGGCGGAGGAGTGCACGCCGAGGTACATCGGGCGGGTGCGGGAGCGCTTCCACGGGAAGTGGGTGTGCGGGCTGTGCTCGGAGGCCGTCAAGGAGCGGCAGAAGCGGGAGCCGGCGCTCACCGTGGACGGCGCCGTCGACGCGCACGCCGCGCTCTGCGAGCGCTTCAACTCCACCGTCCGCCTCAACCCCAAGCTCTCCCTCGCAAGCTCCATGCGCGACATCGCCCGCAAGAGCTGCCAGCACCGCGCCACGGCCACCGGCGCCGACGTCATCCCCTCCGCCTGCTCCGGCGCCGGCGCCGCCACCATGGCCCGCTCCACCAGCTGCGCCCTCCCCTACGTCTAACGATCGGATTGCCTACGTATACGTATACGTACGCGTGCCCACGCTCATGCATGCATCCTTAAAAATGTCGTACGTAGTAGTAGTATGTTATATAGCGTTCCCTCCGTTTCAAAACATAAGAAGTTTTTGGTTAAATATAAATTACTATAAATCTAAACAGAATTCAACTAAAATTTTTATATTTTAAAACGGAGGGAGGAGATATATCTGTTCATATGTACATATTTATGCATATATATATTAAGTTACAGAGTAGTAGTATACATAAAGCGAGTGAAGACCTGCTGCTGCAGGCATTTGACGTGATATTTGTATATACGGTCATACGTGATCAGTGGTGTACATGGTGTATTGGAATAATTGGATTAAGGTGGTGGGCACATCTATGTCGATGTATAGTTACAAGTTCTTGTGATGAGTCAAGTTGCGTGGGTAGCTTGTGCTTGCATGTGGCTCCGTGTACGATGTAAGCAGTGTCCACCGTACGCTTAGGCTCATGGTTTTTGCATAAAGAGACTTGACGTTTTGATCACTGATATAACTGCGACGGCGAGAGGCGAGTATCAGAGGACACATCCTTTGCAAAGCCTGAAACAACTCTGCCAGGAGCCAATTATATTTAATTAAGGTGTAGGAAAAAGTATGTATTACCCCCTGAACTATTGTGTGTGTGAGTACGAATTATTCCCCTAAACCAAAAACCAGTTATTTTGCACCCTCAACTATCGATACCGGATGAAAAACCTGTAGACCAACATAGTGCGTAGTGGCGATTTCCCCTCGATATATATGGATTTTCATCCGTAGTGGCGATTTCCCCTCGTTACTTACATACTACTCCTTCCATCCTTCCATCCTTCCATCCTAGGATATAAGAAGTTTTAGAGCATCTAAATAGTTATTAAAAATTAAAAAAAAATGACAACATAGATTGATATGAAATATACCACTCCACAAACATACAATGTCAAATTCGATTTCTGCAAGTTGCAACAAAAGGAAAATTTAAAATAATTATCATGCATTCGCAATTATATTTATTATTTTTGTTACAACTTGTTGAAGTTGAATTTTAACTTGCATGTTTATGGAGTGATATATATATCATATTTATCTATCCTATCAATTTTTTCATACTTTTATTACTATTTAGGTGGCATGCATGAAACGAGGAGATATCCCCTCGAGGGATGAAAAAACTTTTTCGATTTAGGTGACGAGTTACAGTAGTCATCCAAAAGCTAGACAATCCCATAATACTATATACCTAACAATAAAATGTTCAGTTCAGATCATCAGATGTACGGGAGAAACTCGATTGGTAGTTCGATTCGTCAATTATGTATTATGATGCCTATACTTTATCGATATCTCAGTGGGTAAGTGAGTCAACCCGTGAATCCACTACTACAAAACCCCTTATAGGTATCGGCTTGAGCATAGGTGCTAGTTCATTGGACCTTTTCCCATCTTCATGTGATAAAAAAAATATAGAACCGATACCTTTGAACACTACAGGTATTGGTTCTAAAGGAAAAACTGACACCTATATTGTAGCTACCTTTTCTTAAAAGAACTGACACCAATATTATCAGTGCTCTTTTTTTTAAAAAACACCGGCACCAATTAAAACTGACAGAGCCAAGCCGAGCCCCCACCTCATAAAAAACTTTGTCCGCTCGCACTTTCCTCCCCCTTCTGCGGTTCTCCCTTCCCGTCCTCGATCCCTCGGTCTCCCCCTTCCCTTCCCCCCACCCCCCGCCGATCCGTTCTCCTCACCCTCCTCTCCATTCACGCGCACCTCCTCCTCCTCTCAAGAAGTTCACGGATGATGGCGGCCATTGTGGCTGGGAGCGCGCGAGGAGGTGCCTCACCGCTGCCACTCCTCCGCAGTCACCTCGCCATTGGCGCTAGGGCTGGTCACGGCCATGAGGGCTTCCATATCTTCTTCACCCACCAGTTCCGTGGTAGGGAGCGGTGGCAGCAGCGACCGCGATTGGGGAGGTGGGGACGAGGTGACGGGAGGTGGTGGGGGGAGCCGTGGGGTTGGAGGACGGCGGTGGATGTGGTTGATAGTGGGTGTGCTACATCCTGAGTAGTTTGGAGGCAGGGGAGGCGAGGAGGTCTCCGATGCGCAAGAGTGTCATTAGAGATGTGGAAGACAGTGGGAATGGGGCACCCCATCGCCTCCTGGCTTAGGGGAGATAGTGAGGGGGGAGAGGGAGAAGAATGGCTAGTGGGGCTTTACTACTGTTGACGTCTTCTAGTGTTGGCGAGGGCGGGGAGGTGGGAACGGCCGTGGAGGAGGCGAGCAAGAGAAGGGGAGGGGAATAAAATGGCAAGGTTATTATGTTTACATAAATGTTAACACGATCCGAGCCTTTCAAAAGTGACTGAAATGAGAGTGGTTTCATGCAAAAGGTACGTCGACAGTTTCTCAAATTACTGTATTGAAAAAAATGACCAATTAATCGCATAATACATTAATACACAATAGGCTAAGCCAAGCAAACCCGGTTGCTATTTAAAATCACACTTAACACGAGGAAGCGTCAGAGGTGTAGTGGTAGAGTTGACTGAGTTGTGGGTATATGACTTCACCGATCAAATGCTAAACTCTGATGCCCATAAATACTACACGCACACATAAGCTTTGAGTATAAATTTAATGGACTATGGGTATGTCGTTAGTTTCTGTTTAACTAAACGTGTTTTCAGGGTCTTCATATGTTTTCTAAGTATCTGTTAGAGGCTGCACTCGCGAAAATATGATGTATCGTGCGAAAATATGATGTATCGTACATTCGTACGTGCGTATCGTATGCGTGTTTCGTGTAATAAAAAGAATCACACTCAACACAGCATAGAATAGTAGTATAGTTCCTTAATTAACAACCGTCAAAGCCCTTGATTGGTCGTCCCGCTGAAACGAAGGCATTTTATGGGCTTATATATTCAGGGAATAAGTTCACCGGCCGTCCCTCAACTTTACACCGAGATTTTTTAGGCCCCTTAACCACAAAATCAGAAATCTCCACCCCTAAACTATACAAAACCGTTCACTCAAGGTCCCTAGGCAGTATATACGGATGATTTTGCTGACATGGCATCCTAATCAGAAAAAAAAATTAAAATTAATATGTGTGGCCCACATGTAAGTGAGACAATGGTGGGGTTCCACATTTCTCTGTTTTTTTTTCTTTTTCACTTCTCTTCTCTTCGACTTCTCTCGAGTCTCGAGCAGGCGCGGCGACCGAGGGGGAGAGAGGTGGCCGGCGGCGGAGCGGGGACAGCGGCGGCGGGAGAGGAAGAGAGAGGCGGTCGACGCGACGGCGGTGGCGAGAGAGGAGGAGGGGTGGCGGCCGGCGCGACAGCGAGCTCGGCGGCGGAGATGTTCGAACGTCCCGGGTGCTTGACCACGGGCCCCGCCGCCGCCCGCCGGCGAGCGGCGCGCTCTCCCCGTCGACCCTCTCTCCCTCCCCAAGGCGGTGGGGCTGCTCGTTGCCGAAAGAGCTGCTGCCTCCACTGGATGAACTACCTTAGCCCGGACCTCAAGCACAGCAACTTCACCGACGACGACGACGAGCTCACCATCAAGCTCCACGCCCTTCTCGGCAACAAGTAAGCAAAACAAATTTCAACGTGTTGTCATCTGCTCCGGTTAGCTCTTTTTGTGTTCTTGGTGCTGATTGATTGGTTCTGCAGGTGGAACACGCATATCAAGCGCAAGCTCATGAGCCAGGGCATAGATCCGCAGACGCATCAGCCGGTTAGCGCCGGGACCAGCGTTGCTGCGGCAAGCGAGCTGACCACGATGGCCAGCACTGTCGGCTTCCCATCCCTGCAGGCGCCGGCGCCGGCGTGAGGGAGCTCGAGGAGGAAGGAGGGAAGGCTGGGAAGCGTCTTCCTCGTAGTCGTCGCTGGCGGCGGAGGTGTCTTCGGCGGAGGCGAGTCAGCGGCGGAGGTGAGCTCGAGCTCCGCGTCGAGGAGCACCGCGAAGTCATCGCTGCCGCTCGATGACGACGGGGAGGACGGCGATGGTGACTTGGCGGCGGGGCTTATGGTCGAGGGCAAAGGGCGTGCTTTGGTCGGTTGGGGTGGGGTGGATGCGCCTCCGCGCTCGCCCACCTCCGCTCCGCTGCCACGCTCGCCCTCCGCCGCTCCACCCGCCGCCGCGCTCGCCCTCCGCTTCTCTGCCCGCGGCCGCGCTCGCGCTCCACTACTCGACCCGCCACGCTCGCGCCCACCGTCGCTCCGCTGCCGCGCTTGCCCTCCGCTGCGCCACCCGCATCCGCGCGCGCTGCTCCGCCTGCCGCCGGTCTCCCTCACTGAAGAAGAGAAATAGAGAAGAGAGAAAAGAGAAGAGAAGGAGAATAAAAGAGAAGAAAAAAAATGTGCAGTTGACATATGGGCCCCACGTATTTTTTTAAATTTTTTTGGTTGACTAGGATGCCACGTCAGTGAAACCATCCATATATACTGTCTAGGGACCTTGGGTGAATGGTTTTGTATAGTTTAGGGGTGAAGATTTCTGGTTTTGTGGTTAAGGGATCTCAAAAAATCTCGCTGTTAAGTTGAGGGACCTCCGGTGAACTTATTCCTATATTCAGCTGCGTACTCAGAAGTCAGAACCCGGACTCCAGCCCAGAATTCATCTACGGCCCAAGTACCAATCTCCTCGGCCCGTTTATCCACCACCCGCGTGATCACGTCCTTAAGTCACCGGCCCGCCCGAAGTCCCGAACAATGTTGGTTCTATGCAGCCGCTAGCCGCCAGCTAGTCGACTCATCCGGCGCGACGACGACGACGACGACTCGCCTGCGTCTCCAACACACGGCGATTGCTTCACTTCGGCGACTCCGCTGCCCAACCTGCCATGCATCCGGCGTTCGCAAAACTTGATCGTCGACCAAGAGGCAAGAGCCCCTCTCGGTTCCGTGTTAAGATCGACGTGAGCTCATGCAGGCATGGTTTACAAAACCGTACGCGATATTCTTTTCAGATTTTAAAACTACATCACGGTTTTTTACGGTGACAGTTAAATTGTGAGGTGATTATAACTGTACCTTTTAAAACGGTTTAGTAGACCTGGCTGCAGGTCTACGACTCAACGAGCCACGCCAAAACCAGTCTCTCCAAAGAAGTAAACCAAACGGGTATACTTTTAACCAGGCGAAAACACATCGAACCTTTTAACTTGATATGATCCAATAGTTACTAGGGACTAACAATTTAATTATTAGGTGTCTGAAAACACAGCAGCAAGATAGATACGTGGGATAAGCTGGTAGCTGAATTCGTTGCCGAACACATATACAGTAATTAATTAATACACTGTATCTAAGTTAGGCTTACGTAGGTAGTCGGGTTAGGCACATGGAGAAACACTATCTAAATCTCCTGCTGATTACTGCAACAGGCAGTGGATCAACCACCGGTCACATTTCTAGGTCCATGGCCGAGCCTTAAATGTCAATTAGGAAATATCTTGGTTAAGTATTCAACGCGTCCGGTTGATCAACACTGATGAAGACGTATAATGCTTACTAGTACTAATTATTTGAAATTTGGACTTAAATACATAGCGCTTTTTGCCCAAGACTACACGCATAATGCATGAAAACTGATCGTGACTGAAGGAATTAGTCCAAGTGATTAACTGAAAACCTGCTCTAGTACACTCTTGAGTCGCATAACAACTTAACTTGTTAATAAAGCAGATAAATATTTCAAGTAAGAGTGTTGTCGACGGAGAATTACATTAGAGTTCGTTTTTTCCCCTGAAAATACTGGAAGGCCGTTTTAAATTTTGCTTCTTAATTGTGATTTTTCTGATTTCTATATACTCTCTATATGTTGTTGTAGAATCGGCAAAATTTAGGAGCAAACGTAACTTCTCTCTCTCTCTCTCTCTCTCTCTCTCTCTCTCTCTCTCATGGAGAAGAGCATAATCAAAACAAAAGCCATGTCAAAGAAAAAAAAATTCTAATCATTTACAAAGATATTCAGCCTACTCCTTGCACCAGAAAAATAGCTAAATTTTACCAAAAAAAAGGGGGCAACGTATTGGCACATTATATATACTACATCTTATGAAATTTAAAACATAAACTTTATCAACACACTCAAACAGCCAACAGGTCTTTTTGTCCCTTGTGTGCTGTATGTGAGAAGTGGGAACGTACAGGGGACATCCCAGGGATTAGAAATATCTCAATGTGGCGTGTACTGGAGTATTTAATTAGGCCCGGAAAATACACAGTAAAAGCAGTAAATGGCGCTATTTCTTGCAAGTGTTGAACAGTCCATGGATAGACCAGATTAATGACAAGTTAATTCATACCGAATACTAAACCATGGAAATGCTGTTCATTTGCTAGCTGAGTACTAGTAGCTGTTTGCTCGAGCTGGACAGTGATAATTGGTGGGGCCTCATTAAATTTGGACAGTGATATCAAACTTAGGGCATGTTCACTTTGATGAAAAAAAACCTTATCAAATTTTGGCAATGACTTACCAAAATTTTGGCAGGATTTCTTATATAGTTACCAAAATTTGACAGCAAACTAAATATAGCCACTTTTTTAATAACTTTACTAAAAATTTGGTAATGTTAAAAATGGTATTAAAGTGAACAGGCCCTTAGCAGCAGCCTATGGACTCCTTCCTGCTATGAAATTGCAGTCCATATATATATAACCTTTTCAATAATGAACAGTGACTTGATTTGTCCAGCTGGTGACATCAAAATTCCACTTATAATTCATAAAAGACAGAAAAAGACATCCTTGATATTCTTTTTTAGTAACGCTTCCTCATTATATTTTGACAAAAATGTCTTTAATATTAAGATCCCATCTTATCACTGGTTTGCCGAGTGTTCATGGAGCTGTTCTTTCAGGGTTGAATACGGCATCAATTCTTCATTATGATCCCGTCCGTATGGACTAATGACACCAGTTTTAATGAAAAGTTCATTTGCCCTTTCTTCTATGGGCCCAAAACAAGCAATGATTGAGTATTTTCTAGACAATTTCTTCCCTTCAACCAGCATGTCCGACACTAAAAGAAGATCCTAACTAATTGTCTTAACACTAAAAAGCTTTCCAAATGTCTAAACCTAATTAGAGCTTGATGATGGAACCATGAAAGGGACCACTTTATTTGTTTCTCTATTGACTTCAGTTTTTTTTTAAAAAATAAGTACTTACCTAAATGAGCACTATGCAAACTAGTAGTAGTAACAAATAAAAATGGTAGTACAGTCATATACATCTGGCCGAAAAAAATGGTAAGCGGTTATTTGAGGTGTATGACATTGATAAACATGCAACTGGACAACATGGATTAGAAAATCGTTTGGTCACAGCAACCGGTTAAACTCAAACAGATTTTACCACAAATTTGAACTTTAGTTTGATTATTTTTAAATTGACGAGTTTATCGAACGGTTTCTCAATTGATATATACTGGATCAATAAGTCCAATAGCCATGATAATCGAGCGGTTGGCATTGTATTTGTCAACTTCCTAACCAAAATCCTTAGGACAATGTTTCTGCAATAACTTAATATTTTCTCCGGGACAAATATTATCAACCGGAAAAGAGTAATACTAAAATGGAGCAGCTACGCAGGTCATTCAACAACTGTATCTTAACTTATTATCGCCGCGTACAGTATATGCAAGTGCCATATATGCACGTGTTTTACTACTTAAACACTCGGATTAACCCAATTGGTAAACCTCTGAAAGCGTCTCCAGAAAGGTAATTTAAAAGCAGCTATCTATATACTGCCCGTACCTATCAGATCCGGTAGAGCTTAGGGGGTATTTAGATCCAGCAGTGTAAAGCTTTAGCATATCATATTAGGTATTATATTGAATGTCGCATGAGGTGTTCTGATACTAATAAAAAAACTAATTACATAATCCATCAATAAACCACGAGACAAATTTATTAAGCCTAATTAATCTATCATTAGTAAATGTTTACTGTAGCACCACATTGTCAAATCATGAAGTAATTAGGCTCAAAAGATTCGTCTCGTAAATTAGTCGCAATCTACATAATTAGTTATTTTTTAGCCTATATTTAATACTTTATACAGGTGTTTAAACGTTCGATGTGATAGGGTGAAAATTTTTGGGCGGGATCTAAATAGTGCCTTAGTTAGCTCCAGTAATAAACCAAGAAAACCACCAACTAAATCACACTGATCAAAACTGAACGCGTCACGAAAAAAAAAAGCAGGCATGTGTCCGAAACACGAAAGGAACAATACGAAGACGATACGTACACCAATAATTTCCCTTTGCCATGAATGCCCAGCTAGTGATCTGGCCCCCTTTAAATACCTCTCCCTCTCGCCTCCTCTCTGATAATAAGCCTCATTGGTTGCGAAGAACACAGAGAGAAAGAGAGAGAGGAGTAGCTGGTCCAGGAGATCGCAGCTGAGATCACCGGAATTTTCTAAAAACGAGAGAAGAGACAAATATTTTTTCGATCGAGATGAGCAGCAGCGAGCAGGCGGCAATGGAGTCGGGTGGTTGCCAGCATCATCAGGAGAGGCAGGCGGCCACCGCGGGCGAGAGCGCCAAGAAGCTGTGTCGCGTGGTGCGCGCCGTGTACCTCGTCCTCGTCAAGGGGCTCGGCAAGCACCAGCCCAAGCTCGCCGCGCTCGGCGTCCACCTGCACCAGATGATGTCCTCGAGGCGGCATGGCGGCGGTGGCCACGACCACGGCCTCGACGATTTGCGGGAGCACCCGGCGTTGCTGACGTACCTGTCGTCGACGATGTCGTGCAGGTCCATGGACCCGGCCGCGGCGGTGCACCCGTACCCGCGGGGCCGCGGCGCGCACGGCGCCGGCCGCCGTCGCAGCGGCGGCGGCATCAGCAGCGCGTCGGGAGGCGTTTCCGGGCTCTCCTCGATGTCGTGCCGGTCCATGGATCCCTCCGCCGCCGTGTCGCAGTACCAGTACCGGCCCCGTGAGGTCGAGTTCAGCTGCAGCAGCACGCCGCTGCACAGGCGCCGCCGCGCGCAGCGCCGCAGCCAGCTGCGCCTGCAGCAGCACGGGCAGTGGCACGACCGTTCGTCCGCCGCGGAGCCGTACGGCTCGGCCGCCACGGTGTCGAGGCTGTTCGAGCTGATGGACGTGAAGGAGGAGACCGCCGCCGAGGCGATGACGACGGACATCGACGACGAAGACGGCGACGTGGTCGCGTGGCCCGCGGTAGTGGTGCCGGCGCCGCGGCAGGTGCGGATCACGGACTCGCCGTTCCCGGCGTGGGAGGCGGACGGCGACGACGACGAAGAGGGGAGGCTCGGCGTGGTGGACCGCCGCGCCGACGAGTTCATCATGTGGTTCCACGAGCAGCTGCGCATGCAGCAGCAGCAGCGCGCCGCCGCCGCCGCCGCCGCCAAGGAGCGGAGCACCTACTACTTCGTTAGATAGTCAGTACGGATCAGTACGGCACCATGTGAATAGTTCATGAACGCATGGATTATTGCAGAGTACATACATAGAGACGAAAATTGTGCGCATGCTTCAAGTTTTTCTCTTTCCTGTTAATTCTTGATACGATCGAGTGTGATCGAGTTGGTATATTTGATTTTGAGATGCATATATTTTGAGAGCAAACATGTTCTGAACTTGTCCTACACTCTCAGTGGAATTGTAGGAAGAATCCAAGATTTTCTGAACTAGTGCTAAACAGCTACACTCCCAGTAGAACAGTAGGATGAATTCAACGATTTTCTGAACTTGTCCTATACTGCCTATACTCCCAGTCAGGGTTTGAAATTTCGCCCCCCACCGGCATGCTCAATTCTCGCCCGAAATTTTTAGTTTTTTTACATTTTTTTTGTGAATTTGGTCAAATTTTATTTAAATTCAGTCAAATTTCAAATAATTTCGGTCAGAAATTTCTGAAATTACATTTCGGTCACCCCAGGCATAAAATCCAATTTCGAAATCAAAACCCTGCTCCCAGTAGAACTGTAGGAAGAATTCAGGATTTTCTGAACTTTTTCTGCCATCCTAGCTAGTAGAAATGTAGGAAGAAATTCAGTGTGATCGGCATGTCAATTGTCACTTATAAATTTCGATGTTTACAGCGGTAACATCAGACCGAAGACTAGGACAGCGAAGTCTATGCCCCAAATTACTTCTCTTTTTAATCGGTGCAAATGCGTATAGGATACGTTGAGTTTGCCGAATTGTCCCTTCAAATTTTGCACCGAAACTTCTGTCGGACTTCACAAGAGTGGAGAAAAAATGAGAAGGTTAGAGCATCCCAGCAGCTCATCTAAATTTTATCCTCCATACTCTTATTTGGATGGCCATCCAAAAAGATTCTCACTCTATATAACTTTTCACTCCAACAGATCATTCATATTACATCCCACATATACCAACATCCTATATTTTACTAATATTTTTCAACTACCACACATTTTTACTCCTATTTCTCTCACCTTTCACCACTTAAAAAAATCTTGGGGAGTGGGTAGTTGAGGATGGAGTGAGGAGAGAGAGCTCCATATTTAGCTTGGGAAGGGCTAGGTTTGGAGGACCTCCAAAAATGGAGCATATGATAGAGACTCTGCTAGAGCACTGTTTTTCTCCTCCATACTCCAAATATCGGATGGATGACTAGATAGAGGAGCTGCTGGGGATGCTCTTAGTCCACTGTGTATATACATATGCATCAAACTATACATCATAGGTTGTTCCTAGTAGCATACTCCAAAAGAAAAGAGATGTTGTTGGTAGCTTACCCGAAATGATAACCGATAAGGAAAACTAGATTGATATATCAGGGTAGCTATCATCTTGAACATGCATCCTCTCCCATTTCTGTGATGTTATTTGCCTTAATTACGGTACCACAAATTGGAATGAACTTTCTCTTTAGGGATGTCGACCTACACGCATCAACCGGGTAAATACTACTCCTGTATTTAAATATGTGACACTATTGACTAATTTGGTTAAATTTTTAAAACTTTGATAATCAACAGCTCTCAAAATATTTAGTTTAAAAACATATAAATAATATGGTAGATTTATCTCTATAAGTACTTTTCAATATTATAATTTTGTTAGACATTATCGTTTTATTCTAATTGAAAAGGAGTGGTCAAATAAGTTGCTTGCCATATACCAAATGACATTAACATCATCATATATATTGAATGAATTTCGCTTTGGGGCCACTTTTATTATCAATGTTTTACTTTGAACCATCATTTACCAATGTTTTCACTTTAAACCGGATAATTTTACCTTTTGTGGCCCTTTGGATCACCCTTAACTCTTTATCCATATATATATATATATATATATATATATATATATATATATATATATATATATATATATATATATATATATCCAGTTTGTATTATAGTAAAGAAATTATCTCTCATACGGCTATAGGAGTTCATTGACGAGTAAGAGCCGACGTATTCGAAATCGTTTATATGCTTGAGAAGTGAGTCAATATGGCCCAGAGTGTAACGAAGGTAAGATTACCTAATCCAAAGTTCAAAATATTTGTTAAACGGTAATCCAAAGCAAAATGTCAGTAATAAAAGGTGGTGAAAGTAAAATTTACTGTTATATATTTATATTTAAATATGAATGCAATAATACTGTTTTTCCTACCTGTTTGAAAAAAATATGAAGCGTGGTGTTTTATAAATGGAAGTAAATAGTTATGGCACGTGAGATTTGACATTGTCAAAAAAATTTTCATGAAAATGTAATGTCAATTTTTTGTAGTCATTGTCTTAATAATTTGGATCTGCCCTTCTCAATCATTGGAAAAGTATGTATTGCTGTTACTTGTTACTAGTGCAATTTATTTGTAGAGAAGGGTATCTTTTACCCGGCCTCTATATTCTACCGAGATATATACCGTCTTTTAAATTAAGAACTTAGCTCATCGAATAATTCAATCTAAAATTCGCTCTTATGGAGATTACTAGTGCAAGTATGTAACTATGAGTGGCTTCCTTTGATTTACCTATCTGTTACTCTGAGGGGCCTAAAATTACTATCGCCGTTTTTAAAACAGAGGGAGTACCACGTTAATTGGAGAATAAGAGAAATGTTTGTACCATTTAATCCTAGTATCATCATGGTGTATGCAAAATCTACTTGTATTTATAAAACTAAAAAAACAAGAGTTGTATATCAAATACAATTCTACTTTTATATAAAATTTAATCAAGCTGTGCAATTACCAGGGAATTTCAGCTTAGTTCCCATTATGACAAGCTGAAAGTTCACGGCACTATTAGTTTGCCCCCCTCTTGAAGAAATGATGGAATTGACAGCTTCTCTGAATGTCGTCTGCTTAACTTTCACAGTTTAAATGAGGCTGTTGCTTTTGCTTTCAGATACAGCACAGAAAATTCCGTCTGAAAATGCAGAGCCCAGACGGTATATCATTCTCGTTTCAACTGTGATCTATATTCTGCGTACATTTTTCAGTACTTGTCGATTATTACTTTGGCATAAGTAATTCCGACCTACAAACCTCACCTGAATATTTCATTAGAATGCGCATCAAAACCTGACAGTATTCCATTCCTGTTCCTTCAGGCTTCTCAATCCGTGCCGATAAGAACGAATTCCAGGTTGGTAATAATCATATCTTTTTCCCTTTACGTCGATCAAAACTCCATAATTCATGAGTTATCATGCATGAAGCAGACAATTTACCTATGATTGTTCTCTCGGACCTACAGTGTCACAGCAGCCACAAGAGCAAACAGCAAGAACCCTTTTCTTCAGCCAGGACCACTGCAGGGAAGAAGGAACCCATCAATTGCCTCGCATTTACTCCGAGCCAATCGCCGGCCACTCGGTGCCACGCATCGACGAAGCGAAATTAGTGTCACGAATTATTGCCTTTGACTAATCATGGTTAATTATGGTCTCAAGAGCTCTCGCAAGTTGTACTTCGTTCCATGGGCGGGCAGGAGACGCAGGACAATTCTACGTACGCTGGAAGAAAGTCTCCCGAGTGTGCGAGGCACAGTTATGATGACAGGTTTAGCCGGGTGATTGTCGATCGCACACATGATCAGTATCCAAAAACACGCGAATCGGTGCAGGCAGAAAATCGTGGGCTGGCTAGCTCTATGGACAGGAGGCAGAACACCGAGACGGAGCAGCGATTCTGTGGCGCCGCGATGGCTGGCAGGAGAGAAGTGAGGAATCGTGCATGATGAATCCCCGGTACGGAGATGTACCAGATAGTGTAGTAAGATATGTGTAATTTTAACCCAATATTCAATGTTACTAATTCTCAATATGCTCACATTCTTTTCTTAAGAATGTTTGAAAGGACGTCTTTTCCTCTGAAGCTCGTTTTTTTTTTCTTTTAATCTCCGGTGCGATTCCTTCCACGAATCCGCCGGGGGCGCGCGGCCGCGCGGCACCTAACCCGTTTTTCCGAACGTGACGGGCTGGTTGGCTGGCTGATCGATCGATCGCTCGCTTGCTCTCGCGGTCTCACAATAATCGAGCAGTTTTGTGTGCGCGGTTCGGAGAGGCCGACGCGGCGCGGGCGGGCGCGCGCGCGCGTGGCCAGTTAGGTGGTTCGGTCGCGGCGCGCGTTGCGTTACGTTGCTTGCAGGAGCGCGGCTGCGCGCGAGACGCGAAATGATGAGGGAGAAAGGGATCGGGGGGCGCGGCCGGGCGGGCGGCCCGGTGGCTGCGAGGTGGCGGGGATGGGAGGGTCTCACCACCTCGATCGATCGCACAGCAGCTGCACTGCAACACGGCGCTGTCTGTCAGTCGGTGACGTTGCTTTCGGGGGGTTGCCGTCCGACGACGCACTGGCGCACGCCGGCATTTGACGGCTTCTATTTATGCTGGAAAGTGAAAAGGCCATCTCGTACAGCGGCTGCAAAACAGCACACGAACAACGACGGTTTGGTTTGGCCGGCATCCAAGCCGTTCATACCTGGAGTTTTACGGAAAACTTAATTCATCCCTTAAAGGATATCCTCTCATTTTTACATGCACTCAAAAAGTCATCAAAAAAATTTAAAAATTAAAAAAAATTAGCAGGATAGATAAATACGTAATATATCACTTCACATACATACAAATTCAAATTCAACTTATACAAGGGTGTGTATAGTTCACGCCAAAATTGGAAGTTTAGTTGAAATTGGAACGATGTGACGGAAAAGTTGAAAGTTTGTGTGTAGGAAAGTTTTGATGTGATGGAAAAGTTGGAAGTTTGAAGAAAAATTTTAGAACTAAACTCGGCCCAAGTAGAAAAAAAAACAAGTTTGACTACGAATAGAACACGTAATTTACGGTCAAATTTGTTATTTTTGTTTCGAATTGTATAAGTCGAATTTTAACTCGCATGTTTGCGAAAAGATATATCATATATTATCTATCTTGATAAATTTTTTTAAATTTTCTGATAACTTTTTGAACGACATGCACAAAACATATGTGATGTCCTCTCGAGGGATAAAAATCCACTTCCAAGTTTTACATGTTGTGTTGCAAGCTTGCAGCATTCAACTCAGCCATCGTGCTGCAAGAAAAAAATTGCATGATTCGTGCGATAACTCTAATAGTAAAATTTAGTGACAACTTTTACTGGTATATAACACATGTAAAAATTTATATTGTACAAGTATGAAAAACAAGGGTTGTACAAGGAAGGGCTTAGAGTAAAATCTATGCTAGCTAGACGCTTCACCCCTGCAAAAGTCTAAGTTATTGCTTTTTCCTTGATTTTCAACGGAGGTTATTATGGATATTTCTTTATGTCGAAAAATTCCCTGATTCCTCTCCTTCCACAGTTCCTAAGTTTGTTAGGAGGGTGAGGGAGCAAATTCCTTGCTTGGGTTCCCCAAGGCAAGTTGCGAGCGCCTCCCACCACTCATGTATGTTTGTACATGTTTTTCAATGAATAGGCTTCACTTGTTCGAGTTGTTCCCACGAGATCTAGGTTGTCAGCATGTCTTAGATTTTCCTCGTGTATCTACATTCGTGAGTAGATGGAAGGATGTTTCTAACGTAGGGGGCAAAGAGGGCAGTATGTGTTGTTTGTCCATTTTCAGATTGATACTTTGTCTGATGTCCAGACTTAGTTTTGTATTACTAGCTAGGCAAACACCTTTTTTTTTTTTGGGGGGGGGGGGGGGGGGGGGGGGTTGGTAAATTATGTTTTGTAGGCAGTTGCTGTCATGTATTCCTCATGACTTGTGAGTTTCCAAGTTTTTTTTGTCCATATCATCGGGGATGAGCTGCACCTCTTGTACTATATTCCATAAGTTTACAAGTTGATCTAGCAAGTTAGCTATCATGCATTCATTCATTCGCATGTCAAGATCTTGCTGTCACACGCTGCCTTATGTGGTCTTGTTTATGTGTTCTGTTTTTCTTTCTGGAAATTGCGTGGACCTTTGGTGTTATATTCTTTCGCCTCTATCCTTACAACCATGCCAAATCCCATAAACAGATTATACCCACGTCTGCTGGTGGTCGCAGCGAACAAGAGCATGTCAGCATCTTCTCATGGTGTTTGTGATCCCACATGATTTTTCCGGAGATCTCCTTTCGTGTCATAACCATCTCAGGCGCATCGCTCTGGAAGATTTCTCGAGGTGCTGGATCTGATGCCCCCATATACTCGGTTGGTGGGTATGCTTCTATCCAATTCACCTTGCACTTTCCTCCTCACATGCATGAACTTGTCTAACACCTCAAATTGACCTCCAATAATGAAACTGGATTGGACGACAACCTCACATAAACCACTTTAACTACTTGTGAAACGCATATTGAAGCTATTTATTTGGGGCGTCTCATGCTCCGATTTCTCTAGTTGTCTAGCACCTCTAGCTAATGCAGAAAGTAAAGTAGAAGCTAAAAATCGATAATGCTTATATTCTTATCTATTGACTATTCATCAACTGCTTATCAGAATCTTGACCTGTGTCCCAACAAACCGTTGCATTTAGCAGGCGTGCATCCAGCGGGAACTTTTTTGCTATTGTTGCAGCAACGTACATTCAGCGGGAAATTAAACACGATTTGAGAGGTTGTGCTTTCGGCGGAGCGGTGGAGACTGGAGAGGAGTTCGTGCGGGGAGGAGGTTCATGGTGAGGCAAGGTGGCAGTTGGTGACCGTCGGAGGAGTGACAAAAGGCAAGGAGAGTACATATTTAGGCTAAGCACGCACAGGAATCTAAATGCAACCAAAATATGAAAACTCTGGAACCTAAATGCAAAAAGTCATGAACTCTTGATCACTGCCAATGGGTTGCGAGTTACTTTGCCAAGGAGTGAAACGAAAAAAAAATCGGATTGGGCTATTGCTGAGGTGTAACTCAGCCCAACATATATATAAATTGGCAGTTTGACTCCAATTAATGGACCATTTCAAAATAATTAATTGGCGGACCTCGGGCTCAATACTTCGAGGCTCCATCTTCCATTACATCCTAGCTGTGTCGCACTGTAATAACACTATTACATAGACTCATTGCCGCCGCAGATGCAGCAGGCGCGAGGAGGGACGCGCCATGGCCGAGCATCTCCTCATCGTGGCCCGATCGATACAGGATGGAGGCTGCTATGAGAAGCCCTTCTTTGTAAACATATCGAGGTGGCCAGCATGGTGAGCATCCTAATCTTGGCCTACCAACACGGATGCTCCGGCTTGAAGAACGCTGCATGCTTCGAATTTCTCTAAGGGCCCAGGAAAATTTGCAGCCACCATGATGACACAGGATTACGACAACCTGAAGCCGAACTACAGTAAAACCGAACTACAGTGCTCTGGCGGATGAGGCTGTCTTCAAGGTTCTAGCGTCACAGAAGTAGGATTACTTGTCAGAATCACAAGATCTGCAAGATTGAATGTTCTATCTTGTTGGTTCAATAATTTTACACCTGCAAGATTATTCTGAAAGATTGAATGTTCCATCTTGTTGGTTTAATAATTTTACACCTGCAAGATTATTCTGAAAGCTCTCTATGTATGATAATATCCTAGATGCAGAAGTATGTCATACTTAGTCTCTGTTTTTTTTTCTCTATCTATAATCTTGCCATTTGATCAGTAACACAATTGTTATCTGTCAGCAATGCTATTCAATTTCCACTAGTTATTGTCATTTAATCACATAACTGATATTAGCAATTTGCAATTTATGTTTCAAGTTTTTCACCAGCAAATTCTCTATCTATTTTTGGTATTGCAACTGTACAACATCACATAATTGTCAAAAATGTGTCTGTTATTAGATAGATATAACTGACAATTGGATCTCCCTAGGGCCATATTGGTTTGTTTTTGTTGCTTTTTTTCTTTTTTAAAATTTATTTGGATTGCTTTATCTCTTGGCTAATCTGATAACCGATTAATCATGTTTCTGTTTTGGTGTCAGCTAGCTCGTGTAGCTGGTAAACCCAGAATTACTCTTATTTTCATTATTTCACTATTTATCCAGTAGGCATGTATCATCTAATGCTATATGCATGCTTATATATGAAATTTTAGGTGATCAAAATTTACACAAGTTTCTAAGTGAACTTGAAAAAAAGGGCACTTCATGAAATTTTAGTTCAGGTTCACTAATCACCTATAATGTAGATTAGAAAATCAAGACGCCGTTTGGCGCGTCCACTGATTAGCTTGGGTGTATGGCTTTTAAAAACCATATAGTTAATATACTAATATTTTAATTTTTCTTTTATGATTTTGAGCATTATGGTGTTTAGATTTGACATAAAACTCTAGGTATAAATCCAACACCAAAATTAATATTTGTTTTATTATAATTGTAGCGTAAAGATCTACATATTATTTATTTATAGTATAAGCAGAAAATACATATATTTAGAAATTGGTTATCAGGATTATAGAGTTTATTGTTTATGTCATTTAGTTTTTCTATTTATTGCTTTTAGTTTCTCCAAATATAGGATATGTGGTCACGACACGTGGAACGACTCTTCTCTTGTTTTTCTATTCACCGTTTTATAGGGAGGGTTTATTAACCGGCTCTCTTTTCGACGCTTGTATGTCGTCACGTGTCGCTCAACTAAAGGATGTTGAGGGCAACAATCAGCTGGCATAAAACCAACCAGCATGGGATAGATAGATTGCAAAGGGGAAAGATATTTTGGGAAGCCTTTACAATCTGGATGTTATGCCTTTTATTTGCTTCTCGGCATTCCTTTTATTATGGATATTCTCTATATTTATCTTTAAGAGATAGATAATTGAGAAGTCTTTAAAAATTGGATTTGTGTCTTTTATTTTCTTTTGGTTATTTTCTCTTATGCATGATTTCTTTAGATCTATTTCAAAATTTAACACTGTCATGTGACCCAATAAGATAGCTCGAGACAAGCCAACTTTAGAAAATAGATTTACAAATACTAGATGGAAGGACCTAGCCTATGTTGTGCATGAAACTGGTTGCCCATTTGAATAATTAATTTCCCATATATGATTTTTCATTTGGAGGATTGATTGCGGTACATATGCAATGAAGTTTATGGTGCTCTGGAACCCAAGAGTTCGGGTTAATTTCTATTTGCTCCATACGAGATAAATTGCAAACATGTGCTAGCAAATGACATGTACCTTCCTAAGCAGAATAGTGAAACAGAAACAAAGGAACTTTGTTTACTTATGTGATCCAAATATTCGTAGTAATATGTCGGGCATTTCTGACCCAGTGCCGCCGCCTTGTCCGTCGACGTGTCTCAAGAACTACGCTGACCGGAGTGGCGGAGTTGCTGCAAGTTCATCGAGAGGGAAGTCTTGGAGAAGTCGAGGTATATGAAGAACGATTCCTTCACCTCCGCTGCGACGTCGTCGTCGTCGTCGTCAACGATGACACGGCGGCGCCCCAAAGCCTTGTCGTCGCTAATAAGCCTCCCCGATTGCCCGACCTGCACCATCACCTCGGCGAACTCCTAAATCCTAATTCGTGCAGGGAAGGACGCGGATGTGGCGTTCGAGGTCGGCGGCGGCGGCGGGGAGAGATTCGCCGCGCACCGGTGCGTGCTCGCGGCGCGGTCCAAGGTTTTCAAGGCGGAGCTCTTCGGCGCGATGAAAGAGGGCGACGCCGCATGCGTCGTCCGCATCGACGACATGGAGCCGCAGGTGTTCAGGGCGCTGCTCTTCTTCGTGTACACCGACTCGTTGCCGGAGATGAGAAAGGAGGAGGAAGAAGCCATATGCCAGCGTCTGCTCGTCGCAGCCGAAGTGTACGGCATGGAGAGGCTCAAGCTGATATGCGAGAGCAAGTTGTGCAAGTACATTGACGTGGGCACAGTGGCGTTCATCATGGCGTTGGTTGACCAGTACCATTGCCATGGCCCATGGCCTCATGAAGGCTTGCTTAGATTTTGTCAGCTTTCCAGACAATCTAATGGCGGTGTTAGCCACTGATGGTTTCTACCACCTGAGTAGGAGCTGCCCGTTCATCACGGAGGAGTTGATTGGCATGCTCTGAAAGTTACTCCTCCCTCCGTTTCAGGTTATAAGACGTTTTAACTTTGATCAAAGTCAAACTATTTTAAGTTTGATTAAGTTTATAGATAAATATAGTAATATTTACAGTACTAAATTAGTTTCATCCAATCAATAGTTGAATACATTAAGTAGTTTGATTCTGACCAAAGTCAAAATATCTTATAACCTGAAACGGAGATAGCAGCTCGTTGTACAGTGTTAAAGCCGTGTTATATATGTGGGCTCCGAATTGGACCTATCATTGTGCATATTGCGTTCTTGATTAATTAGTTTCTACCAACAATTTCTCTATGTTTGAGATATAGATGTTGCTTACATATTTTTTAACATATTCAGAGATGAATTAGAGGGATAAAATCGTAGCTAGTATTATATTTTGTTATATTCATAGGCGCATGAAACCGCCTGTATTTTATCACCTTTTTAGGGTCATTCTTTGACTGCTATGTGTAGTTGTACAGATGCAGGGAAAACCATCGAAAACAGAGGGAGAATTTGCTGGTGTGGGTTTCTTGATCCGGCTCATTAGCCTCCACGGCCCATTTGGTCGTTCAGAGCCAAACTTCCCTTCGTCCTTGTGTACGCGTGATCCAACGATATGCACAAACAGACCCAGATTCGGACAAGATCAGAGGGCCTAATTAACTATCTGATCCGATCAGCATACGATGACGGAGTAGTAAACTGAAGGCACCTGCATTTCCAACACACCAAGGTTTGCCGGCCATGGCGTCGCGATCCGCCTCCATCGTCCAAGCCAACGTCACGAGCGGGTACAACCTCCTCACGATCGACGGCTACATGGCCACCACGCCGATACCCACCGGAGTGTACATGACGTCGAGCGCGTTCGCCATCGGAGGCCATCAATGGCGCATCCGTTACTACCCCAACGGCAAGAACTCCGGCTGCGCCAACTACATCTCCTTCGACCTCATCCTCGACGAGAATGTCGCCGCGCCGGTGTACGCGCAGCACCGGTTCCGGTTCGCCGGCGACGCGGAGAAGGAGGCGGAGCAAGCGCCAGCGTCGCCGCCGCCGTCGTCGTCTTACGAGCGGGAGCGCGGCGAGGGGCCGAGCCGGTTCGTCAAGAGGAGAATCTTGGAGAGGTCGAGGAGGAGGCATCTGAAGAACGATTCCTTCACCGTCCGATGCGACGTCGTCGTCACCGAGTTCCGCCCGGCGGAAGTGGCGCCCGGCAGCGTCGATGTCGACGGGCCGCCGTCCGACCTGCACCGTCACCTCGGCGACCTCCTCCGCGGAGAAACTGGCGCCGACGTGGTGTTCGAGGTCGGCGGCGAGAGGTTCGCCGCGCACCGGTGCGTGCTCGACGCCCGGTCGTCCGTCTTCGACCTAGAGCTCTTCGGCGCAACGACTACGAAGGAGGTCGTCGTCGGCCAAAGCACCGGCATCGTCCGCGTCGACGGCATGGAGGCGCGGGTGTTCAAGGCGTTGCTCTTCTTCGCGTACACCGACTCGTTGCCGGAGATGATGACGACGACGAAGAAGAAGATGGAGGAACAAGCAGCCGGCGACGGCGACGACAGGTACGACATTGATGCGTTCACAGTGGGGAAGGTCATCGCGCTCGCGGAGCAGCATGATTGCCGTGTTCTAAGGAAACTTGCCTCGATTTCTTCATGCGTCGTCCTGGATTTTAGAAGGATGTACTGTTGGCTCCATCAGCTGCTCCTTTTCTTTTAGACAAGAGTTGTTTGAAGGCCTCATCAAAAAGTGGTAGCTGAGCAGTTCTGCACAAATGATTTGAAGCAATGCTGAATAGGATCAAGGATCGAAGCCGTTAGATGATCTTCTTAAAGGAAATAAGGGTGTGTTAAGTTCACACCAAAATTGAAAGTTTGATTGAAATTGAAACGATGTGACGGAAAAATTGGAAACTTGTGTGTAGAAAAGTTTTAATGTGATGAAAAAGTTAAAAGTTTAAAGAAAAAGTTGGAAACTAAACCATGCCTAAGCATGAAAATACACTGTTCATGTAAAGTGGTGAAGCCAGATTTTAAATATGAGGGGGTCAACTCGACAAGTGATCGTGATCACAAAGTAAATTTCAAAGTAAAAAATATGGACGAGACTACAAAGCTTGTGCTTTCATAAATAATACGATGTTTAACCGAGTGCACTTTCCGAAATTAGTTATGTCTAATTAGCATTCATGTATTTCCGAGTATGCAAGTATGCAACAACAAAGAAAAAATAGTCATAATAGCTAAGCCTCAAATAAACTTTTGTTTCAAATTATATACTGGATCCACACTCTGATAGTATCATTGTATTCTTTGATTAAATCTTTATAACAAGATCTTACATAATTATATTCTGATAAAAATAAATATATATGTTGTAAATTACTTTTTTATATACGCAAATTACTTTTGTTGTAAATTATTTCTAGATTTGATTAATTTACTTCTCAGATATTTATGATAGTAAATTCAATAAGACCTAAAAGTGACTTATACAAATCATAACTACTTCTAAATTTTATTCTTATTTTTAAATCATCTAGCAATATAGGTATTCCCAGGATGTTTAATTCTATTTTTTTTTCAAAGAGCTACTTTTAATACATGAAAAGTTACTTATATTTTTCTTGAGAGTTACTTCCTCTACCAGTGTAGCCACTTCTTACATGAGTTACTTTTAATACCATGTAAAGTTATTTCTATTTTTTTAGAGTTATTTTCCTCTAGTAATGTACTTGTAATACTGTAATTATTTTTTAAAGTTATTTTTCCGTTACTGTATAGTTACTTCTAATCGTCAAAGGTTACTTCTATTCTCTAGTTCCAAATCCCAAATAAAGTGGTAATAAAATGAATAAGCCTAATGTCAATCGCTAACTCGTGTCGAATTGCCTTCTGTGAGTTCTGTCTCAAGTCTCAACTAACTACTGCTCTGTTCTTTCGGCTAGGTGGAATGGTAGTTGGAGCACGAGCCACCTACCGAACCAGGACACATCAGCTAAGACACCGATTCCACAAAATCCCCCGCGGCCGTGATCCGTTCAGGTATTCACAGCTTCTCTCACGCGTCGTCTTGCTGTCCAGCGCCGGCGACGGTACAGACTTTACAGTCATGGCGGCGGCGGTGCTCTGCTTTGTCACCCTCCTCGCCTTCTGTTTCTTGGGTCAGTTACTCCGAATCTCTTTGATCGACAACACATAATATGGCTGTGTTATTCCTCCCATTTTCCTAACTCACCTCTCTCGTTTTCCGCACGTACGATTTTTAAATTGATAAATGGTGTGATTTATAAAAAAACTTTCTATATAAAAGTTGTTTTAAAAAAATCATATTAATCTATTTTTTTAAAAAAATATTATTTAATACTTAATTAATCATGCAATAATACGAGCTTCACTTTGCGTGCTGGGAAACCCGAACACGGCCTATGTCTCAGTGCTATAACTCGCTTTGATCCTTTACATTGATGGAACAGCGCCAGCGGCGTTGATGTTGGGGTATTACCACGGCTCGCCGGAGCTAGTCATCGTCGGCTCAGGTTGCTCAAGGCTTGTGGAGACGAGCTCGTTCTTTGTGCAGGACATCAAGGTGACCATCCTCCCGTAGCTCGGTTCTGCACGAGCTCAGTCAGGACGAGTGTTTTAATGTGTGCACTCGCTCTTGCAGGCGAGGACGGAGGGAGGGTCGCCGGAGAATGGGTTGGTGCTCTACGGGATGCCGGTCGCTCCGCCTCTCGGCGTCCCAGCCGCTTGGTTGGAGGCTCGCCGCGCCGTCGTACCAGCCAATTCTCACATGGTAATGCTGCGTTATCATCTGTGTGATTCTGTTTGAAACTCTGAACTCATGATCATGTCAGTTATTTTCAGAATTGAAGATTAGTTGCTACTTACTATACTCCATGTTGTGTGCTGCAGGAATGGGGGTATTTCCTTAACAGAGGATCGGAGATAGAAGTAGCTTACAGCGTCAGGAGTGAAACTGAATCGTCTCGTCCAATCTGCATGATCATTGCGCGAGGTAAGAAAGGTTCAGATATATGAACAAGTGTGTTTAAGTGTGATTTTTTCATATCAGTAACAGAGTTTCACTGACACCATTAAAATTCTTGCGTGTTGGTGCTTCACTGCTTCATAGGCAAAGAAAGCTTCTTGCAATGGGCTGAGAATCCATCAGCAAATGAGACCACATTATCTTGGCACTTGGTGCACGGTAAGCATGATCTCATTGACTAAGAATCAGTTGCAGACTTGCAGTACCCCGGGAGAATCCGTATACTAATGCTATCAGGATATGTAATCACAGGAAATGGAACAATCAAGCAGACTATCAATCTCTCTTCAGAGTACTTCATTGCCTTGGGAAACTTTAACAATCAGGATGTAACGGTAAATTACCCCGTGTCAAGAGCGACAGAGCTTCCAAAATGTTTTTGTGGCATCTTCAGCCTTGTTACAGAGGTTTCATCTGGCAGGTGCTACTGGAATTCAGAATCAGGACCTTGTTCTACAACACCAGCGCAGCAGATTATACATGCTCACCGGCCAGCTCTCTTTGCACTTACAAACTGCCGTTTTTAGGACAAAACGTTGTGGTTCTGTCATCCGGCCCCAAAGAGGTGACAAAAAGCGTCTTCTCTGTCATCTTCAGATTCCTCTCGTATACTGTACAATGCTCACTTTAGCCGGATGCAGTACTGACTAGTCTAGTGCACAATTTCATTCAGGGACTGAATTCTGATGGTCATTATGTGAAGCTGTCATATGGACCTCGCTGGATAGTGTACATCATCGGATTAGGTACCAACTCAATAATCACCTACAAGAAGAACCTCTCAAATTAATGGTAGGATTGACTGCACACTAAATTATTAATCCCTCTGAATTGCAGTTCTGTTGGCTGTTGCACTGCTGATCATGTACGATATACTGAACATGCTGTTCGGTCCCGGGCCTGGAGGAGGAGACGCGAGAGCCTCGCTGCTGTCGTCGTCGTCGGCGGCGGCGGCGAGCAAAGAGGAAGACGACGCGAGCCTGGGGTCGTCGTACGACTCCGTCTCGCACGACGGCGACGGGGAAGACGACGACGACGACGTAGAGGAAAGAGGCGGCGGCGGCGGCGGCGGCGAGGGGCGGCACCTATGCGTGGTGTGCTGCGACGCGCGGAGGGACTGCTTCTTCCTCCCCTGCGGGCACTCCGCCACCTGCCACGCGTGCGGCACGAGGTACTAAACTGTTTTAAGGGTGTGTTTAGTTCACGCTAAAATTAAAAGTTTGATTAAAATTGAAACGATGAAAAAGTTGAAAGTTTATGTGTGTGGAAAAAATTAGAAGTTTGGAACTAAACTCGGCCTAAGTGAGATTATCGTTATCTCACGGTTTAACGGTTATCATGGTTACCATGAACCGTGGTTATCGTCCGTGATAATTACGATAACCTCAGGGTTTGTAAACCTTATCACCATAAAATTGCAAACGCTGTGGTTGCAGGGTGGCAGAGGAGGACGGGAGCTGCCCGTTGTGCCGGAGGAAACTGAAGAAAGTGAGGAGGATCTTCTCCGTCTGAGCTGTCCGCGAGCTCAAGCATGGGGTTTCTCCGAACCAGTGGAGTGGAGACGAGAGAAAAAAAATGGAATGGACGCCCACCGTGGGGCTCGAACCCACGACCACAAGGTTAAGAGCCTTGCGCTCTACCGACTGAGCTAGACGGGCTTGGTGTTCGAGAAATGCACAAAAAGCATACATTTTACTATGTCATATGACGCATTGAGATGATAAGATTATTATTATAGACCTATTTATGAGGAGAAAATGTTTGATACTCGAGAACGGGAGTTTTATGGTATAACATCACATAAGAGTGTTTTAATTTTTTTTCCTTTTTCTCCATGCCAACTCCACTAGCATTAGTATCAAATGCACCTAGTTAACTTTATGCAAAATTTCCATTTTACCCCTTCAAATATATCAAGCACTTCCTACTCTGAGACTCTGAGATATGGTTCTATGGGTAAAATGTATTTTTTGTATGACGTGTTAACGGAATGTATCTAATGGGAGACTTAATGAAGATGGCAGAAACAGAAGAAAAAACACTTCGGTAATGGTATTTCGTAGAGTTAATGTTCGTTGATAGCAGTTCGTAGAGTCAATCACTTATCAACGGTAAAACGTAGCATTTCTTGTTTAAAAAGGAAAATTTAAAAAACCATCCCAAATGTCACCCTCAATTCGATACTCCCGATAAGATGATTTATCACAAATCTCCCTCCTCCTAATTCACCTATGCCCACCCGTTCTCATAGCCGCAAACCCCACATGGGCTCACCTGAATACTACTCCCTCCATTCTAAAATATAAGCATTTTTATAGTAGGACACAGTTATTATGAAAGTGGGTAGAAATGAATGATGGAGGGTTGTGATTGGTTGAGTAGTGGAGGTAGATTGGAAAAGTGAATGGTAGAGAGTTGTGATTGGTTGGGAAGAGAATGTTGGTGAAGAAGTTGTTATATTTTGGGACAAATCTTGAGAGCTAAAAGTTATTATATTTTGGGATGGAGGGAGTACTAGCCAAGGAGCCGTGGTCACCAGTAATATTGGGTAGGCTCGATGGCACGATTGTAGCATCTGGCATCCAGCATGTTGTTGGGCGATGGTAATCACGAGTCTCAGCTCTTAGAGATGGGGGTCGCCGGAAGATGAGTCCATGTATATCAAAAGATGTGCTAAGTCATATAACACATAAGGAAAGAGAAAAGGAAAGAACTTGCAACAAACAAGCGACGAATTGCCTTCCTTCTTCCTTGAAGGTTGGACTTACTCGAATTACTACATTTCCTGATTCCGCTAACCCTGTTTGTTTGCATATCAGGTTCGGCTTGAGCGTAGACATCGGATCGTATTGATGGATATCGCATATGTGCAAGCAGTGACAATTGGGAAAGGATATTGCTACAAATGGTTTTACAGGGATCTCGAACTCAGATTGAGATCCTCTAACTTATTTCCCTCTAACTTGTGTCACTGACATGTGGACCCTCTACTTAGTGGGTCCACACGTAAGCGACTCAAAGTCAGAGGGAAATAAGTCAGATAATCCACTTCCCTCGAACTCAGTGTGATATTTGAGGTGGTTTTTGTAAGTTCCCCTTTAAAAAGATCAAACATGATTTGCCCTTTTCTTGTTTATAAGTTACGGGGTCATTATGCATGCAGAATGGCAGGATTTGTTCAATCTCTCAAAATAAAATTTTAAACACAAAATTACATTGCAACATAAACATAATCTACTTGAAGATATATGTAAAATGTGTTTATATGAGATAGCTTAAGGATACAGATATATTTATAGTAGATCATTAATTAACCAAGGGCGGGGATAGCTCAGTTGGGAGAGCGTCAGACTGAAGATCTGAAGGTCGCGTGTTCGATCCACGCTCACCGCATTTTCCTTTTTTTTTTGTTTTACCAAGGCTTCACCTTTTTTTTTTTTTTTTTTTTTTTTTTTTTTTTTTTTTACCAAGGCTTAGTTCTTCAGTTTTTCTGCTTAGCTCTTTTGCATAAGTGTTTAGTAGTCACTGGTCTTCAAGGGATCTTCAGTGCTCCAGCGATATACATTTGGACTTTGCCCGGCGACAACTCGTTATTTCCGTGCTACTCTTTATAAGTTCGATATCGCCACCGTTCTCATCTGAACAAGTTACAGTAATTACAGAAACAGCGGCAGTGTGTTCGAAAAAAAAGAAACAGCGGCAGTGATTTTGTTAAAGCAGTTGCGATTATAATTTTTTCTGACCTGATTTGCTATCAGAATCGACAAACTCCAAAACTTAGGTCCAAAGGGCGACCAAAGCGAAGCTTTACACCATTGATTCCGAGGGTGATGCAAGCATCCATTGATCGAGAGAGAGAACCAAACTGTCTCTCTTCCATTACACCACGCAGACTTCCATGCCCAGTAACATTTGGCTTGCCCAAAGAATCGAGCATGCTCGAAGTACGTCAGAAGCTCAGAGCAAAATAAAAATAAAAAATACCAGTGTTTCTTCCAAAATTGGAAACGTTTGATTCCAGAGATGCAGTAACCATGACAAAAATTGAAGTACAGGGGAAACATGGAGAACAGAAAAGGGGATCCTTTCCTGGATATTTGATCTGTATGAGCAAAGGATGAGTCATCAGCTGCTCGTCCTTCGTCAGCAGAATGCTCTCACATCTGTAGAGTTACAACTTACAAGTACATTGTCTCCTACAGCTACTTCGCCTATTTTCACATTCTGGACATACAAAATACAACTGAGCAACCGGAGCGTGCTCTACTTCTGCCACCTTTTAGATGCCCTCAGTGAAGAGCCTCCTATCAATTGGCTCGATTGAACTCTCGTTTGATCTGATAATCAATATATTTCTCATTAATAACCAAGGATAATTAATTACATCATGTGCAGGTATGAAACTATTTGGACAGTGCACTAAAAATTTGAAAAATATCTTTAAAAAAAACTAAAAGTTTTACAATAATAGCAACCACATGTGTATGAAATTATTTGCACGGAGCAACATGACCTTTCTATTCCCAAAAAATTACCATTTGTTTTTGAAAACCAAGACAAAGTTGGCAAGTGTCTTCTGATATTGGCATGATAATTTGGACTTGTTGAGCACATATACTAAAACTGTGTAGGCAGTACAGTAATAGTTACCAATCTGTTGAAGTAAATTAGTGGCTTATAGTACATACTTGGAGTCTTCGGAGCAGTATCCTTTGGTTTTGGTCTGGATGTTGCTGGTTGTCCATTCTTTGTGAGACTGAATCGAGCTATTCGTGATGAAATTCTCCTACTGCAATCATTAGGAGGTACCAAATTAATGCTTCTTCATCACAACATGAAAAGATAATGTTGCATAAAGAATAATAAGATTATATTACAACAAATTGAGTAAATGTAATGAGAGAACAATTAATAGCTGCAAGTTAGTTTGGTGTAAGTGATATAGGGAGATGAGAGTACATGGAGGTATCTGCGGTTCTATCTGAGCAGGAATTTGGGAAAACGCTGGCACCGGCAGCACAGCCAACAGAATAGTCGGTTCCTCCAGAGAAACCATCTTCTGATGCATTGTCCTCAAAATCTGCTTCATCCAAGCATGTTGGTGTAATGTCAGTGTATGAAGTAGGTCCACCATCTCTGTTCACCTCAGCATAACTCTGAGGATCTGATAGTTGGCTCTGTTGGTTTGTTGTGATTGACAATACTGATCTTAGGTCAGAGTTAGAATTTTTTGGCATGCTAGCACCATTTATATCGACTGCAAAACTTGGCGATTTGACTTTGTCTTTCATGAGTTGGAGCTGCTCAATTTCCGTATCTTTTCGTACAATAGTGTCTTTCAAAGATGCAACCTGGACAAAATATGTGAAGTGACTTTTCAAGTTGGGAGGACAAAATATTTATAGTAAAAAGAAGGAATTGTCATTATAACAGAAACATGTCTCATTGGCAAGCACAAACCATAACATGAGTTCAACTAGAAATTTACACCACTAGCAGCATATAGACTTGAATAATTACATAGAACATCACAACAAGTCACCATTTTGATTTGTTTATATTTTTTTCATACTAGACAAAAAAAAAGGTTGTTTGCAGCAGGTTTTCTGTATCTCAAGCCTAATATTGATGATAACTTGTATTACTATTGGGAGAACATTTGTTCAGGATCAAGCCTAATATTGATGATAACTTGTATTACTATTGGGAGAACATTCGTTCAGGAATAGCTTGGAAATTGCTGTTGTTTTACTGCTGATTCTTTAGAATGTTTGAATAAATTTGTGGAAAATATGAAGTTGAGAACAATGGCCATGCTTTTGAGTAAAACATCAGCAACATTCTAAAATAGAGCTCTAAGTTCAATTAGAAATTACTTCAGTATTTGCAAGAAAATTTGTTGCATGAACATCAAATTTACACATAAGGATTCCCCTTCTTCCTAGAACTAAATAGTTCAGCAATTATGTAAAACAAAAGCAAAGAAATTTCAGTTAATGATGAGTCAGACAGAACATAAAAAGCAAGAACCTGTTCCAGCAGCTCTTTTATATCCTTTCCCTCTTTATTACTTCTTGCAGCACCTAACTCAACTCCAGAAACCCTTTCAGCAAACTTTAGAGTGCTTATAGTCTCTGAATATGACTCAACATCAGGATTTATTTGAACAAACATTAGTGTCTTTGCTTGTCCACCTGCAAGAGATTATTTTATAAGATTATAGTTACAAAAACCATAAATCTAACTCCACATGCATGATTTTTCAACTAAATAATTGATTACCTAAAGAGCTTTGAAGAACTTGTGTTAGCTTGCTGTTCCTGTATGGCACATGAGCATTCTTTTGCGCCAAAGCAAAAATCACATCACCCAAAGCAGACAGTGATTTATTAATGTGTTGAGCCTCTTTCAATCTATCTCCAGTTGCTTCAGACCGCTCAACCCTTTCACTCCCTGCAAGATCAATAAGATGTAGGCATCCTCTAGAAGTGGATCCATTCTTCACATCCAACCCTCGAACATGTACAGTCAGAATACTGCATAGAATAATGTGTTTCAAAATAAAATCATATTGAGAGCAAAAAAGATATAGTTTAACTTCAGTTATCAGTCACTCAACCTATGAGACCGACTGCTCCTTTCATTAAGAGCTGTTGAACCAACAGCTCTATTTGCCTGTCCAATTTCCATCAAGTCTAAAACATCTGATGTTGATTTAACTGGGTGTAAGCTCGCATCTGGGACGACAAGTCCATTAGGTTGAGAGGTGCTCCATATGCCAAGTGTTTTTTTATGTTAAAGAGAACACAACCATTCTCTTACAAACTAAAAACATAGGTACCAGAAATATAATTAGAAATGACAATTTAAGTATGAAAAAGGATATCGTTTCTGTGCAATATCATTTGACAGAAGATCCCGCACTTGTTCATTGTATATCTCAACCATCTGAACTCCCACCTCATAAGAGAAAGCATTTCTCCTACTTAGTGAGATATCAAATAAATCATTTAAAGCCCTGTAATTGACACCCCAATCTTGTTTTGATGTGCTGGGTCCACTCTAAGAACAAAATTATTGGAATAGAACATAAGTGATCAAAAGTTAGTAGCAGCGCATCATGCTGAACCAGTACAATACCAATAAAAAAGATCAATATAAGTTAACAACAATGCTGAGCCAGTAAAATATCGGTAAAAGTTAGTACCATTGTGTAAGTTTTTCCTGAACCAGTTTGACCATAAGCAAAAATACAAACATTGAATCCATCAAGAACTGATCGAATCAGCGGTTGAATGTCCGAGAAAACCTCAGCTGTAAATTGAAAGATAAGTATTAGAATTTATTTGCACACAGATAAGCTTATACCAGATTTCCATTGTAAAAAAATATACCTTGAGAAGAAAATGGACTAAAAACCTTGTTAAACTTGAACATCCGATGTCCATCCTTTCCTTGTTTAAATGGATTTGAGATCAAAAGCTCACCATTTTCACCAATGTAATCAACAGTGGTTGATTTTTTATCTTGACCAGGAAGAAATGGTCTTACACGACAATACACCCTTATATTACCTAAAAGAGGCAGATATTGAAATGGACGTCAATAGGTGCATTCTGAAGCTATAAAAAATTTGAGCAGTAAAAAACCTTTTAGTTCTTGCACTTCATTGAACAACTTTTGATTTTCAGCAAGAACTTTGTGGTAGTTTTCAGCAGCATCAACCAAACACTTTAAACCAGAGCCTGCAAAAGTTTAAGCAACACAATGTTAAAATATACAAGTAAATGTTTACTTTATAGATTATACAACACATACCAAAATTGGACATCTCATCTCTCAACTCCATTTCAAGGGCATGCATCTCATTTTTTATAGACCATGATGATATCCTTAAACCCTGTCATTTTCAAGCAATAACCCATAAATAAGATGAAAAACAAAAGGAAGTAAGAGCAAGTTAAAGATAAACAAACCTTGACATATAGTTGTTGACTATTCATGTATTTCTGAAAAATGCCCTCCTTCTTATTCCACAACTGTGATTTTAACAGGGAAGCAGCCTCAACTTCTTCAATTTTCTTGTTTGATTGCACTAAAAGAGACTCAACCTCCTTAATTTTGGTAGTTAAATGTTCTTCCATTTGCTTTGCGGTCAGTTCGATTTTCTGAAGTTGTTGCTCATGCATGCTAGTCATGACTTCCATCTCTTTCTTAAGACTAGCTATTGTGTTTTCAGAAATTTCTTTTTCTTTCATTAGCCGAGCAACATCTTGCTCACCAAGTTTCCTTTTCTCTTCTATTTTTGACTTCTCTTCCTGAATGCAGAAAAAAATATATAATATGTTATATAGTTGATATAACAGTTGCCATAATTTCTACCGGTCCAGGCGGTAACAAAATTAACATCAAATATCATCCTTATAGCAATAATATATGATCAAACATTATATAGTTAATATTTCATTTGTTTATATTATTACAATAAATAAAGATAGCAAATGTACTATAAAGATAGCAAATGTAGGAAATCAAATCTTTTCAGTGTAGGTCTAACCTTAATTATCTGAAGCCGGTTTATAGCCATCTGAAGAAAGGAAGTCCACAATGTCATCAGTTAGGGGGGAGAACTTCTAGATTATGTAATTTATTATAACAATGAAAATACTGAATATTTACCTGGTTTTCTTCATTTGTCCCATTTACTAATATTTCAAGTGCTTTGATTTTTGAATGGTATTTATCTTCCCTTGTCTTAATGATCACATTTTGCTGCAACAAGAGACATCTGATTCATGAGTTGCATTTATTAGCTAAAGGATATATAGGCTTCAGGGAAAAAAGACTCTCTTACACTTCTTATGTGCTCTGCTTGAATACAAAGACGACGCTCAATTTCTTGAACTACTTTCCTCAGTAGGTACACTACACGCTGAGGTGAGGTAGATAAATTTATTAGATTTAAAAGATACCAATGAAAAAGAGAGCATGCAATTCAGAAACACAGACATACATGTGGTATTTCTCCCTTTTTCCTTTCAATGCTTTCGTCCAAAATGCCATTAACGACGCTAAGAAGGGATTGGGTTGGTGCATTCTGTGAGAAGGTAATTACTGTTAGGAAAGGAATAGCAAACAACAAGATAGAACAATTCAACAAGCATAAGCAATGGAAAGTTACGTCTAAACTGTTAGAATGCATCATTTCTGAAATCTTGGCAGCCGGAAGATCAGCATAGGATCCACGTTTTAATTGGAAAATCTCACGAAGCTTTCGTCCTGCAGCATATATGACGAGCTATTATAAACTAAAAGGTAGGGAACAGTAGTGACCCAGATATAGATTATACACAATAGCTTGAGTTACAACTTGCAGCAAGCATACACGTTAACAAGTTTGTAGTTTGGAGCTTGGAAGCCATGTTGAATTTAAGAAACGTTAAAGTAACCACCCCACCATGATCAAATCTAGCTTCATCAGAAAGTTTGTATGTCCACTAAGATTCTATGTTGAACATAGTTGTCCAATCTACAGCTTCAACCAATAAATCGTTGACCCCCCACAACATGGCCAAGTGCCCAATCACAAATAGCCCATGTCATTTTCCCTTTGAGAATTTGACTATATAGTACAGAATTCTAGAGCCAAAGCGTAAACATGTAGGGACTTCTTTTCAACTAATATTTTTAAACTATGCACCAAAATAGTCAACAATGTGCATACCATTAAAGATGGGAGTTTTCTGCTGAGACTTAGGGTCTGGAAGGCCATTCCTCTTGTCCTCTCCAGGGGATGTCTTCCCTTGTGCCACACCAGGGACAAGAGGTTCACCAGTTTCTGGAACTCGCCATTTTTTCCTCAAAGGAGCCTTGGAAGTACCATCACGTAATCCAGAACTCACACTTTCCCTCAGAACCAAGAGGCAGTCCACTACCCCAGACATTGAACCCTGCCATGGTCAAGTTATGAGTTAACATAAGCAATCAGGAACTTTGGAAATGGTAAACATTTTTTTTAATGAAAAACTGTAACATCTTACATCCACAAATAGTGAAATTGGGGGGATTTGCTCCAATGCTTGCATGTTTCCGTCAATTGCGAGTATTTAAAAGCATGTCATTTTAACTATGCGGTGTCAATCCTTTTTGCAGATTTGCTTCCTAGATGACAGCATCCGGCATAGAATAAATCTAGAACTAATAATCTAACCTCCTTTTCTAGCAGTCAACAATCTATCACAGAATTTGAGTTATTACTATAGTGCAATTATGGTTAGGCGATATTAAGAGGTTATTCATTTATTCCTCACAGATTATAATGGGAAAAAAAACTCTAGAAATATAGTTCTACTTATATGTGTATGCATGACTAAAACTTGTCAGCAACGCAATACCATGAGCAACAAGGCCAAGCACCATTATATTGACTAGCACAATAAGGCTAGCACGCAAACATTTAAGAAAACTAATCTCAACCATTTGCATTTCAGAACTCATTTCTGCAAACCAACTACATAGTATGATAAGACCAACCTCACCTCCTCAAGATCTTTAACACTGAAGCCTGGCAACCCCATATCAGCAACCACTGCGAGGAACTTCTTCACATGGCCTGCATGTTGATCTGACGATGCATAAGCACCCCACGACTCCTAAACAAACAAAAACTCACATCCAGAGAGCACCAATATCAACATCCACAGTTCAACAAAAAAGCCAAAATTCTTCAAGCCCAAAAGGACACACCTCGAGAACACCAGGAATGAGTGCGTTCACGATATGGCACAAGACCGTGCCATCACTGAGCAGCTCCCGCAACTCGTCATCCGATGAGTCCAGTGGCAAACAGTACTCCGGGAGTAACGCATTGAGCCATTCAATCACTTCCGCACGCTGATCCGCTACAATGTTTTTTGCACCATCATGTAAAGCAAGTATGAGAAATTAAAAATCACAACTCAGATCGGCAGCTCGGAACTGATATCTCAGATCAAAAATGATAATAATAAAACTTTTGAACCCTCCGGCACAAAAACGGGTTAACACACGGTTCTTCTTCGGCAAACATTTTACTATCGAAACAGCAAAAAATTCAAAATCCAGCGGTCGCCAGCTAACTTCAAACACTAAAACATAGTAACTGAACAATAGCTGGGCTGGCGATAGCTAGAAGCCTAGAACCAGAGGAAGAATATGCACGAATCACTGAGGTCGCTGAGCTGAATTCCAACTCGAAAACCACTAAATCAGAGCGCAGAAAAAGCGGGTTCGCCCATCGCCGACCACCACTCCTCGCCACAAATTTACCCCCAAAATCACAAAAACTCGCAGCAACCCAAACCTCGAGCAGCTAGGGCTAGAATTCAAACTCCCGAGAGCATCCGGATCAGCGGGGCGCCTCACCTGCCTGGAGCCCCTCGAAATCTCCGTCCACGCTCCCCATTCCTCGCCGCCCGGGCCGGCGCACGGCGGCCTCGGCTCAGATCGAGGCCGCCGCCGGCGAGATTGGGCGGATTCGAGCTCGGGCGGCGCCGCCTCGGGGCAATGCGGGGGCTGGTTTTGTTGCTCCGCCACGCGTCTCGTCGCCGTCGTGCGCGGTGCGCCGCCCCCCGGCCGTGCTTTGTGTTGTCCTCTGTGTTTCGCTTTTGGTTTTGGTTTGGTTTGGTTTGTCCTCTCGCGCAGGTCGCGGGTTTGTTTTTGTTCGCGTGAGTTTTTTTTTTTAATTTCGTTTTCGAATTTGAAACTTCGCTTGCGTGAGTTTTGCTCTGGTCGCCGTTACCGTCAATTCGAATTTGTTTTAAGAATAGTTTCGTTTTTTTTCCAATTAACGTACACAAACTACTACACATGTAATATCACACTAATACACTCATGAATAAATCCCCTAACACAGTAACGCACGTTTAAATATCTAATAATATGAACAACAAGATCTAAAAAAAAGTAACACACGTTTAAAAAGAGAAGCCAACGATAAAGGGTATGTTTAGTTCACACTAAAATTAGTTTGTTGAAATTGAAACGGTGTGACAGAAAAGTTGAAAGTTTGTGTGTAGAAAAGTTTTGATGTGATGAAAAAGTTGTAAGTTTGAAGAAAAAGTTTGAAACTAAACAAGGCCAAATTTCTAATATTGCTAACTTGTATGCGCACCAAGATTTAAATTTTGGTGGGTAAAAACCCCAACCAAATTACTTTGATTTGCTTTCGATGCTCCCCATATCACCGGTGGTGCTTTCCAGTTAGTTTGGATTTTGATAATAGAAAATTTTAACCTCATTGAGGCTTGACTTTGAAGCATTGAAAAGCGTGGAACTATTCATAGACATATTTTTGTTCTTTGTTCCTTGTTCCTACTATAGTCTAGCATAATTTGAACAACGCAAGAAGTACTCCAGTAAACAATTTCTTTGTTTTGGAATCCTCAAGGAGCCAATTGGGTAGAACATCTTTATCGGAACCAATAGTGGTACTCGTTTGAATCCCTGGGACCTGATTAAGCTCCAATATTCATACGACGTGCGCGGCAGAGTGCAGAGTCCAAACTCAAACGCCGAATCCTGTATCAATTACGAGGATACCCTTTCCCATCGTGCAGGCGACCTGAGTTTTTTTTTCTTTTTCTTTTACACATGGGCCCTACCTTAAGCCGGCACGCCGGAGAGTTGACGTCGTCAAACAGGTTTTAATCGCACTCCCGCCAAAGTGGCCAAACTGGCTACCTCCGATTGATTCGGTCCGTGAAGCCGCAAGCCGGCCTCGTGAAAGGATTTTTTTTTAAATTACTTTTTGTACTTTTTAATTTTTTTTATTTTAAAAAATAAACACTTCTGAAACTTATTTACAAAATCTAGACATTTTGTCTATATTAGACCAGTGTGACCAAATAACACTGCCACACCGTTCAAATCTTGAAAATAAGTCTTGGAAATATTTAGTTTTAAAATTAAAAAATTAAAAAGTTCAAAAAGATAAAAAAAAAAGATCTATGAAAGCCGGCGGCGAAATGCTACTCCACTTTTTCCCATCGTGCTGGTGCTCACTGCTCAGCGAGAGCTTGACAGGAAATATTTCTGAATTCCCATCATGGAATGAACCGTATTGGTTGTGTGAAAGTAGGAACTACTACTTGCATATTTCGGCCGGTTTTAGGTCCCAACTTTTTCTTAAAAATTCCAACTTTTCTATCACATCAAAACTTTCCTACATACATAAACTTTTCTTTGAACTTTCAATTTTAGGCTATGTTTAGTTCAGCGCAAAGTTTGGATTTTGGTTAAAATTGGAGATGATGTGACTGAAAAGTTGTGTATGACAGGTTGATGTGATGTAAAAGGACTGAAGTTTGGATCCAAACTTTAGATCTAAACACAGCCTTAGTCAAACTTTGACGTGGAACTAAACACACCCTTAGATTGTGGTTTTCAAATTTTCCGTCGTCAGAGTTTGCTCCGGTGTCAGTAACACTGTAACAGAGCTGTAAAAGGAGCCAAACACAAAATGTACATCTTGAGTGGTTGCAACTTAACCGCCAAGATTAGAACATAGCTCATGCTTTTGCATATAGGAGTACTTATCTTAGTAGTAGTTAGCTCAGTCATGTCCATCACATAGATATCAGATACACCCCTGTCATTCCAGTTAGTTCAGTAATACCTATCACACTATCAGGGCTATCAGTCCTGATTACCTTCATAAACTTTTGTCGGTCGATCACACTATCTCCAGCATAGCAATGGTCATCGACACAGCCGGACAGTTTCATCTGTGGTTATAGCTGTATATAAACCCATCGCAATCTGGACAACAGCATGGACAAAATAAGGGCAAAGAGAGCAATCTCATGATGATGTAGTAATCTTGATCGGTTTTATTTTTGTCATAAACAAGCAGACATGCATGTCACAACTCATAAGTCGTAGCACGTCTATATACGGGTTTTCACCGTAGTGGCATACTAGAACAACGGCAGGCTGCTCTTGTGTACCAGCCTAGTCGCATCCACGGCAGCAGCAGCCCGAGACCAATTCAATAGCCGGCTGCTTATAGCTTACTTGCCCGCAGGCCTAGTCGCGGTCCCAGCAGGACCAGCTTGTCGCAACAGCTGCACAAAGCCACGTTGTGTTTATTATGAGATAGGTGGAGAAATGAATGGTTTATTAGCCATAGGTGTGTTCAGTTTGTTGCAGAAAGAAAACTTACCAAACTTTGGCATTACCTTTTTTTTGGTGAAATACTCCCTCCGTTTCTAAATATTTGACACCGTTGACTTTTTAGCACATGTTTGACCATTCGTTTTATTCAAATTTTTTTATGAAATATGTAAAACTATATGTATACATGAAAGTATATTTAACAATGAATCAAATGATAAGAAAAGAATTAATAATTACTTATTTTTTTTAATAAGACGAATGGTCAAATATGTTTGAAATAGTCAACGGCGTCAAATATTTAGAAATGGAGGGAGTATATAGTAACATTAGGTGGTATTTGGTTTAAGGCCTTACAAAATTTTATTTTGGTAAGGTTATGTTGGTAATGCTATGTTGTCTTGCTAGAATTTGGCAAGCTTGAAAATGGTAACGAGGTGAACACAACCTTAGTAACAAACATATATTGCCATTAATGAAAGCTGGGTACGAAGTGGCTGGTGAAGATTACCTGGAAGTAGGACTCCAACTTCTGCCTGAGGACGGCATGCTCCCTCTTCACTTTCTGGAAGGATCTCGTGCAACTGCATAACAACAGTAGTAGAGATCTATCATCATACGAAATAAGCCAATGAATTGAACAAAAAAAGATAGACGGCAAGGGCTAATTCCAGTTCACTAGCAGGAGGAACTTTCACCCATCAGAATATGCATGTGTAACTAGGTACTAACACTCATAACAGTGAGGGCTGACAGGTGACACTTCTACATGCCTCGACTGAGCCATGCCAAGTTTGACAAGGTGGCAGACTGGCACTTAGCCATTTACTTTGTTGGTTTTTCCGTAATGATCAGGCCGATTGGATGCTCTGGTTGCCACAGCCACTGCAGCTGCGGCAGTTGAAACCAGCTGCAGCCGGCAGCCATTTACAACTGCCACAGCCGCTGTGGCTGCAAGCCTGCAAGCACAGACGAGCACACCCAGTAACAGCCATGGGCATGGGAAAATCACAATGCTCAAACCATGAACTTTTACCATGCCATACCACATATGTCATAAAAGTGGAGAGAGAGAGAGAGAGAGAGAGAGAGAGATACCCTTCGGCGTTTTCTTCTCCACAGAAATTCCTGAATGAAGTGCATTCATTCTTCACCCTGGAGGCACCAATGCTGTGACAAACCATATCATGTCAAGCATTGATAAAGTACACAAAAGATTATCACATATGTATAACTAAGCAAATTGCCAGCTTCTTTTATCATGTCAAATAATGAAATAAGGAGTGAGCATGTACTCATGATCTACCAGCTGTGCACCTGCAAGGCTGCACCAATCAAAGCAATATGGGTCTCTGTAAATATCTCTGTTTAACATATTCCCTGACCGTTCACTAGAATTTCACAAGATACTAAGCAGGCCATTATTTGAAGGTCTTTTCTTTGTTGTGTGTGCGTGTGGTGGGAGTTCAGGTACATCAGGCTTCTGGAAGTTCTCCTTCAGCTTGTGTTCGAAACTGTCATATTTGCTTCCATTGAGAAAAGGATAAACTTAATATAAAAACCTGAGAACTATGCCAGTTAGGAAAGTTAAGCTACTTTCTTGAAGACTGAAGGGAGAAAAACTAAGGCCATATAGTTTTTATAGGGTAATGTTAGTTAGCTTTTTATAGATTCTTGACACTCTAAATTAGATTTAGTGATAAAATTATTATCACATACATAGTATTTTTGAAAGATACAATTGTGTGCAGTTAAAAACTTAAGATTTCAAATTAAGTTTACCTACAGCATATGCTCAAAATATAGAAAATCTAATCATGTTCATTTTCACCCAACAAACCGACCTTGCGATGTGTGGCTCTCCTTCTCCAAGCAATGTTTTTCTAAACAAAGTTAGGTGGTTTGTTGGAAAAAGGCAGGATTATTTTTTCCTAGACAAATGGGTAATTGCACTAGGCATACACTTTCCTAAAAAGGCAATAAAATTCAAACACCCTGTAAAAGTCCATCAGTGCCAGTTCCGTCAAATGACAACATGGAGATCTCACAAGAAACTGAGCTGAGGCTTACCTAGAACAGCTGCCTTTCAATTGCTGCATGTGTGCGTCCCATCTGGCGAAGTCTTTCGGATGCTTCTCACTGTGTGATGTTAGATATTAGTAACCAACAATAATGCTGCTGAATGTGAAAAGATAATCAAGACAGGTCTAGTTTATGAAATTGTCACCACTTACATAGCTTGCTCAAAATTCAACATTACCCTGGCTGAATCCTTAAAAAACAAGGAAACAACCTCCTCTGCAAAATTTGGATTTGCTTCATCCTGCAAATCCTCAACCTGACAAAATTGCTCATCCAAGTAACCCTGTCAATACAAAACGATTTGTTAAACCAGCACACTTAACACATGTTAAACTAAGATAAAGACCAGAAAAGAGAGTTCCGAAATGGTGAAAGGCGTTGATTTTAAAGCATTTCTTTGCTAACTGGGGTGGGGATAAGTACGAAATGGAATGAACTCTACAGAAATATCGATAACCCACTTATATTAATATAATGTGCTTCAATCTGATTCTCCTTAGCTTTGTTTTCATTATCTGTGTGCAATAGTGTCAATCCATGGTATGGCAATTAAAATGGCATGACTGTAAGGTGATGTCCATCAAAACACTGTATTCTATGTCTTGCTGAATGATAAATAGCAGAAGAAGATATAGCAAAAGGACTGATGGATATATTTGCAGAGTCTCAGATATGCCTCAACTATAATGCTTGAAATTTGAGATGAACAGAGCACAAGCCTGATCGAAGAGGCTCTTTTTCAAGGAAGCTGCTTGACGTCGCAAATTACCGTACTCCATTCACAAGTATTGAACAGTCAGGAAAAAAATGAGGCGAAGTGAAGCCTTTAAAGTAGGAGTCAATCCCAAAAATGAATACACAGGTTGCCAATCACCTAAGTTACAGAAAGTAGAACATGAGGTTCATTTATATAGCCCAGGAGCCTGTTACTATTCCTTCACCAACATAAGTGAAGATATTTTAAAGTTCGTATACAAGTGAGTTATCCCAGGGTGTGCAATATCTATCCACATTTTAGACAGTGACTTGAATAGCTGCAGATTCTGGAGATACTTTATAGGATACTATTTTGTATATTTGGTGTTCAGAAATCAAAATTGCTCATCTATAACTAAGTGATCATTTATAGAGGCTACAGTACAAAAATATTGTCAGTATTTCAGTTGACATAGGACCCAGTATTATAAAATCCGCCCATTAAATTTTATAGCTAAATTCTACTAAAAATTATAAAACTAACAAAAGGATTTGTGATGAAAAATACATTCACACCATTTTCTAATGGTCAACTAGATTTTTAACAAATTATATTGCAAAGTACTAAAGTATCTTTCCCACATCAACCCCAACCTTAATAATCTCGGTTATTTAATAAAGATCCAAGATGAAAGTATCTAACCTTTGTAGTTGCTTTTAGTTCACTCAGTTTCTCATTCAATGAAAAGACAAAATTAGTGCCTCTCGGTATCACATAATTATGTAGAAGCATGCAAGCGACAACTTCTGATATGTCGTAAGAACTCTTTCAAGACTTGATGCGTCAAACTTAATATCTCACAGGCACAAACAAATAACCGTCCAGTTGACAATTTATTTTCAAGGCCATAAGAATTCACACATGCAGGGCTTAGAACAAGAATAATCATTTTTGGGAAAATAAGAAAAATGAAAACTATGAATTACTTCATCTGATATAATGTTTTAGTTAGTAAGTACCTCTTATATTCAAATAACATATGTTGAGTCCAAATATATGAATCATAATAACTCCTAAAATAAGAAATTTTCTAGGGTGACACGTTGCAGGAACAATCAAATAGGGAAATGATACTATCATTTTTTTTCACCTCAAAGTTCAAGCATAATGCGGTGATAAAATCATTGACAACGATGGGAGGATTATAATAGGCCGAAAAGATTCTTACTTTGTACACATCAAAAAAAAAGTTGGAGAAAGAAAGCGATTTCAATAGCTCCTTTGAAGTTACAAACAAAATTCTCTCAAATCAGTGGGCCACGTGGCAAACTAGTAGCCTTTGCCCTTGCAGAAAAAATAAAGAGTATCATTTACCAAAAGGTGTAAAATAAGTTCATTCAATGATTGGTCGAAAGAGTACATTCAATCACATCTTGATAAGAGAATCTGACGTGGGTTCAAACACAAGGAAAGTTTCAAACATATCACAAAAGCAAATTCTAATCTATGCAGATCAAACTGCCATGGCAGCGAATGATAAATGAATGGGGAACAGAAATAGAGTACATGAAAGCTAGCAGTTGCTACCTCCCCTGGATAATGGGTAATGTGTTTAAATAAAGGGACAATGGCATGGCTCACTATTCATCCTTACAGTGGCATCGCTCTCCCTTTAGCTACGGGACATTCTCATGACGACATCTTTCTACAGAACATTTCAACCTCCCACCAGTGACCTTTCCCCCCCACCCCCCAAACGAAAACATTTCAACCTCGATATGCAGCAAGCAGTAAAACATCTCCCAGGACCAGCCACACAAGCAGAGAGCAATAATTGTATTTCCTGTAAAGATGTTGAAGATAGTACGAAAACTACAAATACATTATTCACGTATTGCAATTCTAAACAAAAAGCAACAGTGGAGTATTGAGTCAGGAATTCTGCTATGAATAGTTTACATATAATGTCACGACAGCACCTTAGCACACAGAATTATCAATTTACTTACTGTTCATTGAAACAATAATCACTGCCCAGGTTTTGGTTGGAATTTTAATGAATGCTTATCTCTGAAGCTATTATCCTGAACACAATTCCTCTCAGACGTTGATTTACACCTGCAACATACACCATGTTTATTATAGTGGGTCACCATGGTATGATAAGATTCTCTAATTGATGAACCATAAACATGGCATATATATCATGTTGCTAGGTATTCATAATACTCTTCAACATATATAACAACAAAAATCAGTAACTTCCTAGATATAATATTCATAGTATCAGCACAGCACACACTTAAAAACTCTCATTTACATTGTGTTCCAAACATGTTTGTTTTATTTTCTTTGTATGCACACAAGCTTGCTTTTGCTACTATAATTTCAATTCTGAATATGAATAGATTATGTATGATTGATAGCCAGAAAATATTCCGTGATTTGCAACAATGCTCGATGTTATCCATTTTAACACTTTGTAATGACCTGGCATCATCAGATTAACAGTGACTGCAAACATCACTACGGCAGAAGTACACAGATGATGGGTGCAACCCTTAGCCCTTACAGCCTTACTCAGGGGGTGTTTGGGAGAGAGGGGCAGAGGGGCAAGCCCCTCTCTCCCAAACACCCCCTCAGCAATGCATACATATCATGCTGCTAACGATATAAAAAAGCTGACACAACGGAATCCATAACTACATAGTAGAGAATAAGAATAAATACAAGGCCCCGTTTAGTTCCCAAATTTTTTTTCCCAAAAACATCATATCGAATCTTTAAACTCATGCATATAGTATTAAATATAGATAAAAACAAGAACTAATTGCACAGTTAGGGAGGAAATCGTGAGACGAATCTTTTGAGCCTAATTAGTCTATGATTAGTCATAAGTGCTACAGTAATCCACATGTACTAATGATGGCTTAATTAGGCTCAAAAGATTCGTCTCGCAGTTACCAGGTGAGTTATGAAATTAGTTTTTCCATTCGCGTCCGAAAACCCCTTCCGACATCCAGTCAACATTCGACGTGACACCCAAAAATTTTCTTTTCGCGAACTAAACGGGTCCCAAGCTGAGGATACGCTACCTCCTTTTCGATGTTTTGATTCCTTGTCTGATGTGATGGCAGCCAATCCATTCTTTCCTAGTGGCATCCAAATTGGGGACAAAGGTGCAATGATGCCTGCACAACACAACCACACAAGTGAGAGTTTTGGTAGGTACCGATCAATGGATAAGAGTCTCCTAGCAGCCGATTTCCGTTCGATTGAAGACAAAATCAGCGTGGACGCGGATATAATCACATGACATCGTAAACTCCAAAACAATATCTGAACAGTTCGCTTGGCTAATCACTAGCCAACTGCACCAGCGCGACAGATGCAAAACTAGTTCACGCCAAAATTGGAAGTTTGGTTGAAATTGGAACGATGCGATGGAAAAGTTGAAAGTTTATGTGTGTAGGAAAGTTTCGATGTGATGGAAAAGTTGGAAGTTTGAAGAAAAAGTTTGGAACTAAACAAGGCCTAAACAGGGTACAGGGGTGGGGACTTGGGTGTGTTGTGGTGGTTACCTTCCGGGTTCCGGCGCATCTCGACGGCGGCGGCGGAAGATTGCATCACCCGCGGTGAGCACTCATCGCCGACGGATCTCACTGCTTTCGCGCGCCCCAACTCTACACTCTGGTGGAATGGTAGAGCCAATAGGCCATGGAAAAATACGATTAGGGAGCTTGCGCTTCCAGCGGAAGAGAGAGCAGCGAGGAGATGCGGCGACTCCGGTGGGGAAGAGGCTCATGGCGAGGCCGCGACGGCGAGGCGGCTGTCGGCTTCGCCGGACGAGCGGCGGGACCTCGGGAGAGGGAGATCAGAGAGCCAAAATACAAAAAAAAAAAAAAAAAAAAGAACGGAAACGAACACAACGTGGCCCTCTTTGCACGGTCCGATGCGGATCGGAGCAAGGCCCAAGAAGAGATTAGTCGAGGACGAATAAAAAAAAAAGAGAGAGAGAGAGAGATAAGTCGAGGACGGAGAAATTCCCCAAGCCGCCGCCACTAACCCTAGCTTCCGCCAGCACGGTATTAAAACCCTTCCGCTCTAATTTCCTCGCACCATTGATTTTTGTTCTGTGCGTTCGTTTCGATCCAAGTAGTTCCCCAACAATCCTGCTACTGCGGAACTGCCGATTTTGCTGTCAGTTTATTTTGATCGCAAACAGTAAATATTAGCCGAGCGTCGTTTGGCATTATCTTTCAATTCCATGCTTCTTTCAAATTTGACCCATCATGCATGTTATCAAAATTTACTAGAGACCCAGAAATATGCCGATGTTCTGTGGTGACATACCTATGTCCTGTTTTTTCTAGTTAGTTTGCATGTCTTGAAATAGGCTTGTGGAAAGAACTTGTGTTTCGAGCTTCATGTTAGAGAGTGGTGGGATGGCACCCTCTAATAGGCCACTTGAGGTCTCTAATTCTTTTGTTTTCCCAGTCTGAGTCAGATCTGTGTAAGAATCTTACATTTCTAGTAATAGAAATTGGGGGTTACTCCCTTGTTTTTTAAAAAAAAGGAAAGACCCAAAAAAAAATCACTAGACTAAGGGCATGTTGGGATGGTAGCCATTGCCAAAATTTTGGCGAAGTGGGTTTGTTTGATTTGATGTGAATATATTTGGAGCTTTTTTTAAACCTTGCCAAAATATTAGCATTGCAATTTTCCTTGTATCAAACCAAATAAGTGCCTTGCCGTTACCAATTTTTTGTGTTGTTGATTTAGGCACATAAGATCCAAAGTATTCATCGTTTCCTGCAGGGTGCAGATCAAGTTCCAAATCAACCTGATTGGTCCTCAACTTTGAGGGTAACTTGATGCGAGACAGCAAGAGGACGAGGTCCGCACCACCCAGAGAACCACTGGAAATGACAGAGGACATGACCCCAAGAAGCAAGACGAGGAAATTTGTACCATTCGGAGAAGGTGCGGTGCTACCTGAGGAGATGCTGACGGAGGTGTTCCTACGACTGCCCATTAAATCCATCCTTCGTTTCCGGGCTGCCTGCCACTCCAGGTATGCAATGTTGTCTTCCCAGGAATTTTGTCAACTCTACATCACAAGAACTGAGGCAATGCCACCACAACCTAAGCTTCTGTTCATCTCGCCTACAGCAAATTTCAACTCCACCGCGGTGTACACGTGCTCGCCATCGAAGCCCATTGATGACCTACTGTTCACACTCGATGATGTGCGTGGAAACTATGTGGAAGTGGCACCTTCACCATGCCATGGCCTCACCCTCCTGTATGATGCTGTTGCGCCAGCTTACTACGTCTTCAATGCAACTACACGGGCAATCACACGGTGCGGTGAACTGATGACAGGGAAGCCGGCGACCGAAGCCCCGGTGAACGGCGGCCGTAACTATAACGGTCCTAAGGTAGCGAAATTCCTTGTCGAGTAAGTTCCGACCTGCACGAAAGGCGTAACGATCTGGGCACTGTCTCAGAGTAGCTTATGGTTAGAGCAATAGGAAAGGGCCCAGCAGAGAGAACAGTCAAGATAACGAGCGCGGAGCCCGCTTGGCAGGCGGCAGGAGCTGCGGGCAAGTGCTTGCTTGGTAGGCCAACAGCCCTCCTCCTGGTGTGCCATGCATCTCTCTTATCAAGTTATTTCTGACAGCGGGGAATTCATTGACTGACTTGGCCTTGATTGATGATCCATCAACTCGTGGCTTTGCGCAGTGGGGAATTTTCCGCAATGGGCGAAAGCCTGACGGAGCAATGCCGCGTGGAGGTGGAAGGCCCACGGGTCGTCAACTTCTTTTCTCGGAGAAGAAACAATGACGGTATCTGAGGAATAAGCATCGGTAGTCTCGCCCTGCTTCAAAACTACAGGGCGCACGCTACGGCTTTGACCTAACGGCCTCCGTTTGCTGGAATCGGAATAGTTGAGAACAAAGTGGCGAACGGGTGCATAACGCGTGGGAATCTGCCGAACAGTTCGGGCCAAATCCTGAAGAAAGCTCAAAAGCGTTGTTTGATGAGCCTGCGTAGTATTAGGTAGTTGGTCGGGTAAAGGCTGACCAAGCCAATGATGCTTAGCTGGTCTTTTCGGATGCCCAGCACCTCTCTAGTTTCTCTACGAGATGGAGATGGCTCATTCTCTAGTTTTCCTACGAGATATAAGTCAGTTTCTATCGTACTTTGAAGTTCAGGAAGGAGTTATTAATTAAGACGAAGAAGAACTGGGTGGGGATATGCCTTTCCCATAACAATGGTCCTCCCAATCGAATTGTTAAGTATGTTTTTTCCCTTTCGAGAAATGGTGGCGAAGGAACGCTAGCTATATGCTTCACACATGCAAGTCGAACGTTGTTTTCGGGGAGCTGGGCAGAAGGAAAAGAGGCTCCTAGCTAAAGTAGTCTCGCCCTGCTTCAAAACTACAGGGCGCGCGCTACGGCTTTGACCTAACGGCCTCCGTTTGCTGGAATCGGAATAGTTGAGAACAAAGTGGCGAACGGGTGCGTAACGCGAATGCAACGAAAAGACCCGGAAATAACAAATAATGAGAAAATTCATTTATAGACATTTCGTGCTCATTTCAAAATTTCTGCTTAGTTATTCCCATCATCCGGTAACCACAGGATGATCCCAATCTCCTTAGGCCGTGGCGTTGGGTTTTCCAACGAAAAACAAGAACATTCTTTCACGAACTTTCATGACACTTTAACCTTACCAAGATGTGATTCATGCCACTGCTGGCGTTGGGTTTGATGCCGGACGAAGGAGTTCAAGGTGGTGAGGCTTTTTCGAGGAAAATCGCATGAGATCCATTCTGTAAAGTATGAGATATTCATTCTTGGGGGTGAGGAAGGGGATCATTGGAGGCCTACCGCTGGTGGAGTACCTTTCAGGTTCTGTAGTTTTGCTCTTTCTGCTATCCGCAATGCAGTGGTGAACAAACTTCAGCCAGTTTTTGTTAACGGATTTCTCCACTGGTTGATCAACCCCTCGTTTTTACTCAAAGCACCAAGAGCTGCTATCATATCATTTTCTCTCACTGATGAAACCTTCAGATGGATCCGATCACCACCCTTTGAGGTATCCAGAGTGCACTTGGCTGAGCTTGATGATCAGTTGTGTATGGTCCGAGACCTTCGTAATGGCTTGCCTACTGGTAGCATGTTTGAAATTTGGAGGCTGAATGACTATAACTCTGGTGATTGGTCGCTTGATTACCGAATTGGTTTGACAGGGAATTTGCCAAGAGATTTACTTGAGCCACGAATTGTGAAAGTTATTGGTTCCTTTGGTAGCTACAGATCAAGCAAGAAGATAATCATCGCTACATCTAAGCACAAGGTGTGTGCCTATGATCCAGTTTCTAGAACTCTTGAAACCATTGTCTCAATCATGGAGACCTGCAGTGCCTATCAAAACGAGAAATCTGATATTAGATTCAGTTCATTTACAAAGAGTTTTACCCCAGTGCATAGGACGAGGAAAGAGATAGGGTTCTCTACTCCCTTGTCTAAGGCTACTAAGGAGATCCTACTCCGATTACCAGCTGAATCAATCTTGAAATTGGAACTTGTTTGTAAGCAATGGCGTGGATTGATAAAGAATGAAGGTTTTGTTCATGCATACTTTGAGCATAAGAACATGGACAGGAGGCCAAAGATCATGCTTGTGGGTAAGGGCTCTGAAAAATCAGTTTTCAACTTTATTCCCTTGAGTAAATGGCTCCAAGAGGCAAATCTAGGCACAATGTTTCTGGACAAAAAGGTGGTTTGCTCCAAGCCTTGCCATGGGTTGAATCTGGTGAGCATTGAGATGAAAGACTATCTGTTCAACCCGTGTACATGTTACCGCATGATTTACTGGAACAGAGACCATCAGCTGTACCAGGAATGGTCCAATTTGTCTAGTGATCGCTGCAAAGACTAGAATCCTTTTGTAGTTGGCAATAAGAATGTTGGTATGGGGTTTTGCCAGGTGACTCAGAGTCATGCCGTTGTGGGAATTTTCTATTACTGGAAAAACTACGAATCTCGTCAGTATTACTTAACATGCTTTATGTGGAGTTGTAGCTCCCAAGGCCAGCCACTCCCCGATCCACCTCTGCCTGTGAATGACATGCCGCCTGTTTCTCTGGATGGTGTGCTGTACTGGATGAGTGAACCAAGGTTGGGTCAGAGTTATGAGCGGGCCATTGTCTTTTTTAACATTGCCGCTAAGATTTTTGATGTTATCCCTTGCCCTTCATGCATTGCAATCTGGGACAGCAGAAATCCATGTCACGCATTTGTGGTCGAGCTTTAGGGAATGTTGTGTGCTGTCCTTTCAAATCCAGTTGCAGATAAGTTAGATATATGGAAGTGGGATCATGGTCTGTGGAGTATAGCATATGCAATCAATTTAAAATTCTGGCCAGATTATTCCCTTGCGACAAATGTTGTAGTGCCTCTCGCAGTTGACCCAATAGATGGAAAGGTTCTACTGAATACTGGGAGGAAGCTTGGTTTATATAATCCATGTGAGCAAACAATCGAAAACTTACTTGCACTTGATCAGGCATCGCAGCAACAGAACCCTGGAGTTAACAGAAATTTCCACATTGCCAGATGCCAAGATGTTCCTAAGAAGTTCTCTCAGTGGAAACTATCATTGGCTCCGTGCGAGAAGTTTGCTAACCCTTCAAGTGCTTCATCAGGGAAGAATCCATTTTACTCCAGAGACCAATCTAAGGAGCTAAATAGTGTGAGTCAAAAAATTATGCCTCTGGTTCCTATGTTGTACGAGGAGGGTTTAGCTTACTATCCTATAACTCCTAAATTGAGAGTATTGTGCGATTGAAGTGTTGTCATATTATGGGCCTTTTTCATGGCTCTTGTTCTGCCTCTCTTATAGCTGGAGCGTAACTAATATAGATGGCCATAAGGCCCGAGGCCCGAAGGCCTGGCCCATGGCACGGCTTTTTGGCCCGGCCCAAAGCACGGCACGGCCTGACTTGGATCGGGCCCGTGCCGGCTCGGCCCGACCGCCGGGCCGTGCCTGGGCCTCCCCACCGGCACGCTGGGCTGGCCCGGCATGGTCGGGCTAGCCCGGCAAGATGGGCCGGCAGGCCAGGCCCGGCAGACAAAATATAGGGACTAAAAATAGACATAAATGTCACTGTCCAAAGAATAGGGACCTTAAATAGACTTATTTAGCTATTTATATATCACAACCCAAAGAAGAGGGACGTAAAATAGACTTTTTTAGCTATATATAAGTCACAGCCCAATAGGAGGAAGGAAAATTAGACTTATTCTGAGGAAAAGCACGATGGCCCATTGTGCCTTCGGGCCGGCCCGACACAGTCCGAGGCGTGTTGGGCCGTGAGTGCGGCACGTGGGCTGGCATGGCATGGCCGGATGCATTGGTCGGGCCGTGCCGGCCCGACAAGCCTCGGCCCAGGCACGGGCGGGCCTGGGCCGTGCCGTGCCGGGCGCCCCACATGGCCATCTATAGTAACTAAACGGTTCCAGCTCTATCAAAAGGAAGTGAAATTAGTTGGAGTGCTCTCATAAAATGAATTATTAGATAGGTGGAGAGTTGGGTTTAGGCCGCTTTCGCTCCAAATCCAACTTATGAAATTAAATTTAAGAGTTGAAGCTCATATATAGTAGCTAAGATTTTATAATGTAAAAATGCCGTGGTATGTCTCGTTAAAATTGTAGTCAGGGGTGAAGCTAGCATCAAAACAAGGGGGTGCACTACCATTGAGAAGTGAGAAATTAGGAATTTAGGGGTTCATGTGCAACACCCCCCCCCCCCCCCCCCCCCAACACTACATAGCTTCGCCACTTATTGTAGTTGTCATTTCAAGCCCAGCTTTTATAGCTCAAAGACCTTAACATTATTTCCTACTCTTGTCACTGCAAGAATGTAAAGGCGGATGTGAAAGCAACTTCCTACTCAAATGCAAGATATTTCCTATTTTCAGCTTTCTCACTTGTACTACGTATTTTAACGCCCCTTGTTTCACTTACATTTATACTTATCCGTGAGATTTATTAATAAAAGAATAATTTATGTATAAAACTTCTATATATCTGTCCTTAGCAATTTTAAAAAGTAAACCATGATGAAAAATTCACAAAATTAACTCGAAAGTTAAGTTTTAAAATTTAAACTTCGGCTTGTAAGAATAAGCGATAGAATGGTGCTGTAGATTATATACTCGTGGAACGATGAGGTTTCATTGCCTGAGATCGAGTGCATCATGTCTCGAGCAGTCAAATATTAGAGTTTCCTTTAGCCCAAGTCATAACTAGATGGATTCACAGTTGATGAGCTGGGAACACTGGGCGAACGGGGTGAGAACGGTAACGGTAATTCCCGGCTGACCGGCGTTTGTTTCTGACTTTCTACCGGCCGAGCCATATGAAAATGGTAATCGATCGAAAAAAATATGGAAATGGTAAAATATATGGAAATGGAAACGGAAATGGTTTTACTGTTTTACCGATCGTTTCCGTATTTACCGTATTCTTGTGGAAATTACCGTTTCTTATAATATGATAATTACCGTAGTTCTAAATATGTCGATATTTATAGGGCATGTCTCTACTTGACCCATAGTTTAGAGGTTAAATGACTCCTCAATCAAATTCCTAACTTGAGTGCATGGCTAAAATGGAGTTAATTTATGTTTTATATAGATTAGCTTGAATTTATTTGTACATATATCATACTTATGTAAAGTTAAATATATGTTTTCTATAGTTTAATGTTTTTGTATTTGTTACCGGTTTCCGATTTGTACCGACATGTTTCCGTCCGTATTATTCCGTTTTCGGTTTTCCGATATTTCTGATATCGTTTTCATTTCCGACTTTACCGTTTTCGATATTATTTTTGAGAAAAAAATGATTATGGAAATGGTTGAGGTGTTTTCAGATCTTTTAGATCGTTTCCGACCGTTTTAATCCCTACGCGAACCTAATACTCCTCCTAGTAGTCAAGAAAGTCACTGACAAAAGCTCCCTACAGAAATAAAGAACTTCTGTAATTAAATTTCTTTCTATAGAAATATCTGAAGACTTTATCTAGGAATTTTAGATAGAGATTTTTACTATAAATTTAGAAATCTTTTTTAACGAAACTTTCTATAGTGAATCCTTTCACAGGAGTTAAAAATAGAGTAAAAACCTCTAATGAACATTTTGAAGAAATTTCTATTAAAGCCTCTGATGAAAATAATTCTCTACCTTAAGTAGAACAAACAAATTGCATTTTTAAGTTTCAATCAGCTAAAAGTACTTCGTCTATCTCAAAATATAAGAATTTTTAGTAAGTTTAGAACAATTTAGGGTGTGTTTGTGTTTGGTTTGAGGGATCATGAATGGGAGACGGTGATCCAACTTTTAAGCAACAATAAAAAACATACCATGCCCCTTATTGAACAGGCATGGCAGATGGCATCACTCTTGATCGGTTTAATTGTCGGCCCATCTTGACTGGTGGGCTAATCTATACCTTAATAGTTACTACATATACATACATATATATATATATATATATATATAAATATAATATATATATATATATATATTTTGAGGGAATGGTTAGTTCATATCTAATAATTGGATGGTTACAACCAAATACTTCTACATAGAATGCCAAAAAAAAAAGGTACTTCTACATAATAAAATTTAAACGCTAGACATCCTAAAATATTTTGAAACAGAGTGAGTAATATTAAAAACAAACTGGTAGGGAATCATTAGCTCACTGAAACAAGCCATCGATCAAAACCTCGCCTCCTAGTCCTACACCCATGGTCTTTTGATCGAGGTGTTCATTTTTTTTCCTCAATCGCCTCCTACAAAACACGCCGGTGTTGCACACCCGCCACTGGTGTGGAACGCTGCTTAGAGCAGGTACAATAGCAGACTATTAACTAATTATAAACATATTTTAATGAAATAAAAGATAAGAGAGAAGAGCAACGGGCTACAGATATATAGTCAGTTGTAGCACGGACTCTAAGATGCAATGTGGGTATGATGGGTGAGACCATATATTAATAGTATAGTAAGCAACTATTGTATGAATTAGGTATTAGGTTTGGTTATAGATGAATTGGAGGTAGTAGTGAGCTGTCCTATTAGACTTTCTCTTATGTATTGGGCTGTGTGGGTCAAGTACGCCTCGCTTTGCGTCGTCGAGACTCGACAAGACGAGAAGCGTCTACAGAAAGCTGGGCCTCGACCCGGCCCAGAAAGGAAGGAAGGGGAAACCAACCCAAATCTCGCTTGCGCGTCAGGCCGGCGTCTCCGTGATTCTCCCCGTCCCGCGGCGCACCGGCACCGGCACCGGCACCGGCGGCGAGATGGCGGACTGGGACGGGGTCCCGGCGAGGGAGCGGCGGCAGATGGAGGAGATCCTGCAGCTCGATATGGAGGAGCTCAACGTGGAGATGGTCGACGACGACGGCTCCTCCTCCGAGGAGGCGAACGGCGGCGACGACGGCGCCGACGCCTTCCTCAGGTCGGGCGCCGCCCCTCCCTCGTTTCGCCATTTTTTTACCCTCTCTGATGCGACCTAGGGTTCTCTAAGTAGAAACTGGGTCGCAGCGTACTTGGTTACCTGCTAGGGGTGGTGGTACTGTGCATTTCTACTAGGATTGAAATACGTCAACCTAAGAATTCAATTCAACCGATAGCATTTCCTGTCCGAGAGAGTGAGGATGGGAGGCGTTAGCTTATGATTTGATGTTTGTTTCCCTGATCTCGCATGTGGAGGATTGGTGATTTCAGCTCGGGTAGACTAGAGAGCGTAGGGATTTGAGGGAAGGGTGTTACTAGGGGAAGCCACGATCCTGGTCAGTGTGTACCCTTGAGCCTTGACCAAAGTTTCACTTTGGGCATATTGATTTACTCTCTGATTTTTTCAATTTATTGGTGGGTGTGCTGTGTGCCACGATATATCTGTAGCTCATGGCCAGATACCTGGAAAATTTTTGTTTGTTAGTCTTAACTATGGTTTTGAGAGATTTCACATTGTTCATTTCCTAATTCCTGATTATCAGAGATACCGACGGGGAAGGAGTGGCTAGCACTTCTGGACAATTCACATTCAACACATCTCTAGCCTCGTTGCACACCTATCTTGGTGGTAAATGTCCTCGCTATCCTTGCTATATGATGTTTGATGCTGATAGAAAAGAAAGTGTAATAAGACTCTTTATGTGTCACTCAGAGGTTGATGATACACGGGGTCGAGTTTCTCTCTTAGATGGTGGCACAATCCTCAGCTTGCCAATGCTATATCTTCAAGGTAGGTCTTGTATGTTTGTATTTTATTTCGTTAATCCGCAATCTTGATTATCATGCCAGCGTTGAAGACACATTAATTAGTGATCACAATTTTTTTTTCATGCCATCATTTCTCCATATTATTTTGTCTGCATGCCAGCCCTTCTAAGTTACATTCTTTTCTTTTGAACTCACTTGACATAACCTGGTCTATTAACGTATCCACTGTTATTGTTAATGTTAAAAAGAGCTTGTGCAATACTACTATCTATTTATATAGACTTATTATTTCAGAGGAATTGCACATACCATTTTTAGTCACTATTTCCTTTATATTGCAGTTATACAGCCATGTGAATATACGGAGTACTTTGTAGTGAGTTTAGGACCTGAGGTTTCTTTTGATAATTGATAATTTCTTAATGCATATGACTAGAGAAGTGGCATCCAATAATCTAAAAGGCTACAAGCATCCCTAAACAGTGTTGTTATGTCGACATTTTTCTGTTCCAGTCCTGCGGGTTCATGATACAATTGGATATTAACTCCATGGGCAGTGAAATATATTCTTAATTTTAAATCTGGAACATAAGAACAGGCACAAATCCTTACCTGTCTCTCTCCTGACTAATGCATAACAGTGATAGTGTAAATGCGACAGGATTTTTCTGGTAGGTTATCAAGCATCAAATTTATTATAATATGAATTTGTTTCAGGTGTTGTCCTATTTCCTGGAGCTACCCTGCCTCTCAGACTAATTCAGGGTAGATTTGTAGCAGCTGTTGAGAAAGCTTTGAGGCAGGTCGATGCTCCATGCACAATTGGTGTGGTAGGTGCCAGTCTGTTGAAATTAACTAATTTTATTTGTTGAATTCCTTTCCAATGACGCAGTTTAATTTTCAGGTTCTCATGTACAAGCGACACAGTACTCGACATTATGCTAATGCTTCAGTTGGAACAACAGCCGAGGTGTTGTACATTTTCTCTGCTGTGCTTCAAGTTAGAATTTGTTTATCAGTTAGTCATTTTCACCGATTCTTCATGTGGTTTGGTTGTTTTCTGTGCTGCCAATTGAGCTTTTCCGTAGCCAGTTCCATCATCCTTGGGTGATTTGTTATTATTTCTACAGGACACATAAGTTACCCTCTCGTCACATTTTGTAATTAAGATGATCTGCTTAATAAATAAATTAATTTATATCATTCAAGAATCAGGACCCAGTCTTAGCAGTTAGCATTTAATATTTCTTGTAAATGGGACAATTGAATCATTCATTTAGAATAGACTGATATCCAATATTTCAGAATTTCCTTCACTTGGTCACAATATCTCTATCAAACTTTTGGAGAATCATGTACTCATCTAGTTTTCTGATACTTCACAAGATCTAGAAGACCAACAGAACATATAAAGCCCCATCGTTTGGCTTATCTGCGGAATAAGCTAAACGGCGTATTTGCAAACGAAAAGTAATTTGTGAATAAAACTTTTATATACGTGTCCTTAGTGATCTAAAAGCAAAGGCTGAAAAATAAACTTCGATGAGAAAACCTCAAAATCAGCTTCAAATTTAAGGTTGAAAATTCAAATTTTGGCTGATAAGCATAAGCATAAGTGAAAAGATGAGGCCGATATGCACTGTGATGTCTTGTTTACATGTCAAGCTCGGTCATTAGCCCCTTAGTATGATTTATGTATAAAGTGATGTATAATTCCTTTCGAACAGCCTCACAAGGTAAGCTGGTATTTTGTTATTTCTTTAACAGATAAGACAACTTGGGAGGATGGATGATGGTTCATTAAATGTTGTAGCCCGTGGGCAGCAAAGATTTCGTCTGAAGCGTCATTGGATGGATGTTGATGGGGTGGTAAGTATAAATTTAATTGAAGATATATTATTCTGAATTAGGAGCTGGAGAGAAGTTAGGTTCGTTTTTTCTCACTCAACAGGTGTGGGGTGATGTCCAAATCATTGAAGAAGATACTCCTTTAAGAACCCCAAGGGATGCATTTGCACAGCTAGCATCATGTAACAGTTTACGGCAGCATACCTCCTCACCAGTTATCAATTTGGATGTCTCTCCAATCAAACAACGGGATCATGTGGATTCAGAATTGGATTGTGGTACACCATCACCTAAAAGCACTGCAAGCAATCATTCAGCGATTGATTCAAGGATGTGCCATTCAGATTCACGATCCAGCAGTTCAATGAGATCTTCTAATGAAGATGGGATTTTCATGCATGAGCAGTTTTACAGCCAGGAGCTACATCCTTTAAAAGGAAGTGCAGCAGTTCAGTCAGGCGAGAATACCAACATGGGTGAGGAGGATTTTTGTTTAACATCGCTCAGATCCTTGTCAAGTGCAGGAACAAGAGATACTAAGGAGCAGCGTCAGTACATTCTTCCAAAGCAACATTTTCAGGCACCATTATCATTTTGGCCTCGGTGGGCTTATCAAATGTACGATTCATATGCACTTGCTCGTAGGGCTGCAGGTAAAGTGCTCCCATATTCATCAAACTGAGCCTTACAATGCATTCTTGTCATTCATGGATTCTTAGCCCAACGATTGTAAATTCTTATGTTTTATAGATACCACTCCACTAGTGTTTCCCATCAAAAAAGAACTTTTTATTGGATGATTGATCGTTTTGAGTGTTATGGAGCATCTCGCTCTGTATGTTTATTTTAACCAAAATACACTATTGTCATTTGCTGCAGACCTCTGGAGACAGATAATCACACACCCAAGCATGGATGATTACGTGAGAAAACCAGATCTTCTGTCATTTTCCATTGGAAGCAAACTTCCTGTATCAGAATCTGTGAGACAAAAGCTACTGGAGATTGATGGAATCTCGTATCGTCTTCGAAGGGAGATTCAGCTTCTCAAGGCCTTTAATCTCATAAAATGTAGATGCTGCAAGGTAACTATCTACCATGTTTGGAATTGCTAATTTATCGAGCTTCTGATTGGAAGTAATGGACTTATTGTTGGCCATTTCGTTACTACTTTAAAAGAAGGTGAATTGTTTATGGTGGTGTTGTATGTTAATCATATGAGTCTGTCACCCGACAGCTCACCATTGCAATTTTTTGGACAACCCCTTAATTTTTCTTGAATTGCACAGTAGTTAAATATCTAACTGAATACACATACACAGACACACAGTATATGAGTTAGTCTATAATCAAGGAGTTTAAGCACTGTCAAGTTCTCCCTGTAGCGAAGTTATAATTCTGTTAATTGGTATCAACCACAAGTATTTAGCTAGTTTTCCATATAAAATGGATAACTATTCTAGTTCATCTGTATCGTAGCAATTTCATTTACCATGTCATGGCCTGCTAAATTATCTGTATGTACATCCCATTTTCATTTTTCAGCAGGGTATGACATGGTACAGTTTGTCGTTGTAGAATGCTGCAGCTGCAGCATTGGAAGAATTAGCACTAACATAAAATCAAACTACTTGATAGTTCATATTGATTTGCTGATTAGGCTCATTTGGCTGCTAGGAAAACAATGCTCCATGTAACCTGGTTTTCGTTGATCATAAACATTATTTGGAAATGGCGTGTAGTTACATCAAAGAATTTCAATACAAAGTTTATCACTCTGTGTTGACATGATTTGAACTATGGCAGTCTCTCATAGCAAAGCGTAGCGACATGGTGGTGATGTCTACTGATGGTCCTCTTGGTGCGTATGTCAATCCTCACGGTTTTGTCCATGAAACAATCACAGTTAGCAGGGCAACTGGGCTTGCTCTTGATGGCAATCCTTCAACGGTTCACAGCTGGTTTCCAGGGTAAATCTACAGTTTCTCCTTGTTCTTTGTAATCTTCATGTCCATCATACACCCTTTAACTGTAAAAAACTAAGTTCATGCATGATTTTCTTCTTGTAACCAACTTTGTTTCTGCTGCTATGCAGATACTCGTGGACGATTGCATCATGTACGGACTGTGAGTCCAACATAGGCTGGTTGTTCAAAGCAACCAAGAAGAATCTGCGACCGAGATCCTTCTGGGGGATCCGTAGCTCCCAAATTGCAGATGATGCACAAGAACTAGATCAGGACGAATGATGCTCCGTGTACAGTAGTAAACTTTGTGTGCCTCTCCCTTTTTCTTATGAAGTTATGGAAAACACTTTATTCTCTGGTCCATAGGCCTAGTTCTCCGTACCTGAGTAGTGGTCGTTGTGACGATCGCTATAGAATAACCACTTCCTCCTGTGTGTATTACACAACCATTGCCTTATGCTAAAGTTCCGTCACAGAATTTTCTGAAATGTAGTGTTACTAGAAATCCATAGTACAAGATGAATGATGATATGATCAGATGTTTCAAGCAATGGTTTGACATGTCTGATGAGCACATAGAAGTTGGTGCTTGATACCTTCACTTGAGGCAAATACTCGTGCTGTAGTGGTAATTGGTAAACTGGTACTGGTAGTGAGCTAGCACTGGCAGTGCCATGTTTTTGCTATCTGTACTGAAATTGGGGCCAATTGCACCTGACGAGCAGCAACTCAATATGGGCATATGGCATCCTTTTTTCCCTGCGTATTGTCCTTTTGTTTCAGCCACAGTAGCAATTGGCCGGTATTCCATTGCCACCTTTGATGAGAGGGAGGGAGAGAGAGACCTCACGGGTGGCAGCAAAGGCAAAGGAGCAGCAAGAAGCCGACAGAGAAAGTAAGGCCATGGTAGAATGACAGGTGAGGAATCGATCAGACGGGAGGAAAACAACACCGAAAAGGAATGCACTTCTCTGCTTTTGTATATGCATGCACCTCTACCTACCCATTCGCGATGCACCAATGAAATACGTTGCCAAATACCTTAAAATACTAGTCTATTGTTCAGGTGATAGTAATATTGACACTAGTAGTTCTCTAATCTCTAGTTGCTAGTCTTGTTTATGTTCTATTTTTTCTTGTTGCAATAGTAGCACATGATCGTAGTAATGCTGTATGATTGATGATTGGATGGCATGGAGCTATGAACGGATCAAACTTATCTCGATAATATGGTAATAACAAGGAGATGTAGACATGTACTCCAGCATTGTAGTCAGACAGCCGAATCACGAAGCTAGTGTGGAACCATGACAGAAGAAGGCACTACTCAGAACAAATCCAGTCACGGGTTTAAAAAAAAACAGAGAGAGAGAGAAGAGAATCATCATCACAAAGCTAATGCAACAACAGCACAAGCGTACTTCCGCATGAGACCAAGCAAGGAAAAAAGAATTTCCAAACTGTCCCCAAGAAAATTCCTGCCCCAGGAGAGCACAGCACCGGCCTGTACAGGTCACCGTTCCCAATAAGACAGGGGGAAGCTGAGAGGCAAAGAGCACCACCAACAACGCGTGCACTGAATTGCATTGCACATGGGACATGGCAAACACCGGCGCGTCGCCACCCGCGCATGCACGCACGGGCGCGGGCGCGGCCACGGGCACATCCTCTCCTGCGACTCGTGAGCCGTGTCATTCCATCGCGGCTTCCTGCTCGATCCGCTCCCTGCCATGCCCGTGACCGTGATCTCCATAAATTCCCCCACCCTGTGCGCGATGCGTCTATCCCCCACGATAATTAGTAGGCCTGCCACCTCTTGCCGCGAGCAAGACGGCCACACCACCAACCACCATCCATGGCGGTGTCCGTGTCGTGGTCGTGGGCGCCGCGGTTCTTGGCCTGCGTCGCGGTGGCGGTGTTGCTTGTTACGTCGGGTTTGGGCGGTGCGGCTGCCGGCGGCGGCGGGCGACGCCATGGGCACACGAAGGGGTTGCGGCCGGGGAAGGCGGCGGCGAAGCCGTACTATCCGGTGAATGCGACGGCGGTGGAGGCGATCGAGCGGCAGTTCACGCGGTGGGTGCGGTCCATGGTCGGGCGACGCCACAGCACGTTCCAGCGCGCGCTCTACCGCGGGCTGCTGCCCACGCGCACCCTCGTCGTCGACAAGAACCCCGCCGCCGGCAACTTCACGTCCATCCAGGCCGCCGTCGACTCGATCCCGCTCATCAACCTCGCCCGCGTCGTCATCAAGGTCAATGCCGGCACATACACGTACGTCACTCACGTGGCTACTTAATTTGGTCTCTGTAATTTTCTTCCACACCCCCACCGTATCCAGAGCGTTCGTCCGAATGCCTACACCGATCTCCCCGTGCACCGTGCAGTGAGAAGGTGACCATCTCGCCGCTCCGCGCGTTCGTGACCATCGAGGGCGCCGGCGCGGACAAGACGGTGGTGCAGTGGGGCGACACGGCCGACACGGTCGGCCCGCTCGGGCGCCCCTTCGGCACCTTCGCCTCCGCCACGTTCGCCGTCAACGCGCAGTTCTTCGTCGCCAAGAACATCACCTTCAAGGTGAGCACCACTACTACACTACAAATGCGGCATCATTTGTGCCGTGGCGTGGCTCATTCGTTTCGTCTGTCGCGTGGGCAGAACACGGCGCCGGTGCCGAGGCCGGGGGCGCTGGGGAAGCAGGGTGTGGCGCTGCGGATATCGGCGGACAACGCGGCGTTCTTGGGGTGCAACTTCCTCGGCGCGCAGGACACGCTCTACGACCACCTCGGCCGCCACTACTACAGAGACTGCTACATCGAGGGCTCCGTCGACTTCATATTCGGCAACGCCCTCTCTCTCTACGAGGTACACACATTGCTTCTTTCTCTTGGTTGCATACACATTTCCTCCATGAACATTATAGCAGGGAATTGCATGCAACCCGGGTGATTAGGTTGAAGGTTTGTTGCTAACCAAGATAGATAATTTAATTAGCGCCTGAAATCGAGTCAAACAGGAAATCTATGCTCAATCCTGTGTGTCAGTGTCCAGTGCTACAGCCCAAATGCACAACAGATACACCGTGTCAGTAAACACTGGCCCGCAGCTTTCTGACAGGGCACTGGCCTACTGTGGCACCTACTACAATGCACCACACTGGAGTCACACAGAAGAAAGAATTCTACTATCGACCACTGTTAAAACTCACAGGGTTACAGTAGAGGCAAACCACTATTATCGGCCACATTAGCCCCCCGATCTTGTGACTGGCCCTACTACAGCTACACGAACCAGATGGTGCCAATGCGTTGTACATGCCCGTGTGGCAATGCGAAATCCAGCGCAAATGGAATGTTGATGAGCCCACTAGTAATAGCATAGTGAGTAATCAGCCTTTCGGTTTTTAAGAGGAGTGTGGTAAAACCTGCGTCGCTTGTCGTTGGCGCCGGCACGGTTGCCGGATGGGGTTTTCTGGAGCCCGGCAGGTTCTCTGGTCCCCCTGGCCCCAGGCGCCGTGACCGCTACGGCCCGTGACGCCCATAGCTGGACGTCTCGTGCCGTGCATATGGCCCCAAACCGTAGCGTATGTGTATAGCCACCAGTCTCCTCTGCAAATCCTGCTCACTTTGGTCGTACACTTTAAAATCTGGTACTAGTCCAACACTACTACCAGTAGTAACCGACTTTTTTTTTTGGTCAGAAATCAAAAAATGACCTTTGGGACGATAGGATCGTCCAAGCTCCAAGGGAAACATATTATCTGCTGTACCGTGCTCTAACTTTAAGTGATTGATATGTGTACTATCCCACATCTAATATGTCCACATGTCAATGACCCATTCACCCATATCAAAGGATAGTTCTGTAGAGAATACTCATCCGTCGTGCAAGTGCGCAACGCACCTAGCATGGTTCGAATGCTAGACTTTGTAATAGTATACACCGTATTTCAGACATTCAGTAATACTCCACACACCACACTAGTGGTTATTCTAACGTGTGTTACAGTGTGTGATCGTAAAGAATACTAGGGTTTACGCAAATATTTGATCAGAAATCCTTTGCCGTGTATTACTTTGGTCATGTATGTACTCAGTACTCACGTTGGTGACACGATTGCAGGGATGTCACGTGCACGCGATCGCGCGGAACTACGGAGCCCTGACGGCGCAGAACCGGATGAGCATCCTGGAGGACACGGGTTTCTCGTTCGTCAACTGCCGCGTGACGGGCTCCGGCGCCCTCTACCTCGGCCGCGCCTGGGGCACCTTCTCCCGCGTCGTCTTCGCCTACACCTACATGGACAACATCATCATCCCCCGCGGCTGGTACAACTGGGGCGATCCCACCCGCGAGATGTAAGTAGCTACCACTAGTACAGAATCGAACATCGTGAACGATCATATCACTACTATTATAATCATTGATATGTGGGTCTCATCCTATCATACCCCACCCATCAATATTTATGATGATAGCGTCATAATGGTAGAGGATGTGAACCCCATTCACCCCTCACATCCATCTCGTTCTTGTGTTTTTTCGCTAACGATGCTGGTGTTTTGTGTGTGGTTGGTGGCGGTGGCAGGACGGTGTTCTACGGGCAGTACAAGTGCACGGGGCCGGGTTCGAACTACGCCGGGAGGGTGGCGTGGTCGAGGGAGCTCACGGACCAGGAGGCCAAGCCGTTCATCTCCCTCAGCTTCATCGACGGGTTGGAGTGGGTCAAGTTGTAGCACCACGTAGGAGAGAAACACAGCTCACTCGACTATTAGTTAACTTGTGAAGAGAAAAGAATAGGAACAGAAGAAGTGGCAGATAAACACTGATTTGATTCGATTGCAGATTTCAACTTTGCAGTTGCATTGTGAGTCAGTCCTTTACTGTGTCCGGCCTTCGCCTCGGTTTTGTTTTGGACTGCAAACAGTATAACATCAAATTAGGCCCACTGGCCCAGGCAGTAGAGAGGTAGCAATCGATGCGATCTCCCTGCTCAGCCTAGAAGCCCATAGAGAATTGAAGTGGGGAAATAGGCCCAGAAAAAGGTTAGAGTAGTGTAGCAGAAGTGAGCCCAACAATCACAGGTGTGTTGCTTCCATGTTCCAACACGTATAGCCTTTTCGAACATTATTCCTTTTTTTTTCAAACATTATTCTAGACAGACATTTTAATGGATTTCTGCAAACTTTTAGTAGTAGTAGTATTATAGACCCAGTGGCCAATCTCTAATACCGATTTCAGGGTTCTAACCCTGGCTAGAGATTGGGCCACGTGGCGCCCTGAAAATCAAGCTTTGCCTCCCTGCGAATTTGCCACGTGTCTCCTTGGCTCTCCTCCCGCATTGTTTGATCGAGTATCGACGGCTAAAGGCTACAGCTCGCTGTGGTGGACCTCGTTAGAAAACTGGAATTTTTTTTCCATGAAAGTGCTCCGTCCCTAATCCACCCATCTTCCTCCCGGACGCACGCACCGCCGTCCCCCCGCCGCCCACCGGATTCTCCACCACCTGCGCGCCGCGGCCAGCGCCGCAGTAGACCACCCGCTCGTGTCCTCCTTCAAGACGCTAGGCTCGTCTTCTTCAACGCCGCCCGGCCACCTTGCCCTCCCCTGCGTTCCCTGCCGCAATGCCGCTGCCTTTCCTCGAAGCCGGGGCCGCCGTCAATTCGCCGGCAAGAGTCACCCTCTAACAGGCGGTGGCCATCGCCGATACAAACTTCGGCTAGATCCGGTGAGCCCACGAGAGAAAGAAGGGAGGGGGCGCTAGCTAGCAGAGGAGGAGAGGAGGCGGCGTGCGCTGGTGAGAGGTGGCATCGCATCAGATCCTTCGCCACCTGCGCGTCGCGGCCGATGACGCCGTGATGAACCACCCGCTCGTGTCTTCCCTCAAGGTGCTGCGCCGACTCGTCTTCTCCCCCGCCGTCGTGCCCGCGCCGAGGTTGAGGGAACGTACGCAAGCGGCTGCTGTGCAGGCTCGATGTGGAGCGCGGCGCGAGGGCTGCGGCCAAGCGGCGGCAGCGATGTCGGCGATGGTCGTGCGGGCCTAATGTGGTGGCAGGGCAGGGCGGACGAGGACCGACGATCTGGGATCAACACGGCGGCAGCGGTGGCTGGGGCACTAGGCACTGGCCACGGCCATGTGAACCCAATGTGGCAGCAGCTGCCGCGCCGCCGAAGGCCATGTAAATTTGTGCTCCGCAAAGGCTCCATGAGGTGTAGGCTCCACATATGTGAAAACGACGGCGGCTGGCTCTGCTGCAAGGTTTGTGCAATTCATTCTACAATTCATTCTACAATGCATATCTTGCAGCTAGGAATCATGATATTTCTTTTAAATAATTACCATTATGTCTCTCAAAAAAAAGTATGCAGTATTTATTTCCAATAACCTTGATTTGAAAAGGGTGAAAATAGTTTTTGTTACATATAGTTATGAGTTACATATTTAAACGCACTTTATTAAGTGAAAAAGGATTGCTCTGCACTGGACGGGTTTCAGATTAGAAGTTCAGATTTGCAAGATGCGGTTTATGGGCTTTCATTCCATTCTGTTCAAGGAACTTATTTTCATGGTTGCTGTCGGTCTGAATCCATAAAACTCTTCTATGAGATGTAGCTTACTTTTTTTTTTGAGTCATGTCATTGTATCATGCTTGCTCTATTAAAATTTCCATCCTCATTAGCTAATAGAAAGCAGATCGTCCGATTTGAATCTGATTTCCATCGTCAAGAAAAGCGGTGATTCACAACCTATACTCATCTACTAGCTAGCTTAACTTATCAGAAAATTGTAAAGGACCTTTATCAAAAGCTGTGATCATTTCCTCAACAATGTATGTCTATATCTTAGATAATCTATATTCATGTCTTTGATAATCTACAATAAATCTAACTACTAAACTTAAGTAATACAAAGTTATGGCTACCTATTATCTATACATATATATATTCCAATGCTTGTGATATACATACTATTACAATTTCATCCTCGATCTTTAAATTCTAACTTGATTAGGCACTATGTCATACTTTGGCAGAGTTGTAATATCACTGAACTGAAACTTTCATATGACAAAAATGGCCATTAATTTGTATAGATCAGCTGCTGCTGCAGTTACAGTGCATCTATATGTCATGGTGCTGTTTGGCTGGTGCTTTAATCAGTTTGTTACATGCTGAATAAAATGTCATGATCTTTGTACATGCTGTCAAAGTTGCAAATTTTAGCTACATGCTGCCAAAAAATTTCATGATCTGTGACTCTGTGTATGTGCTGCCATGATGAAATTCCTAAGCTGCTGGATTTCCAATTTCTTTGTTCCCCTACTCAATTTAGAAGAAGTAAGAGTTGTGGTCAAAGTGAAGGAGCGTTCTCAGAGTAAATGTGCTCTACTCATTTTTTTTTAATCAATTAGTTTCTCTGGTTTTGTTTTATTCAATTCCAATATTATGGCATGGCATTGATAGCTCAGGAACAACATCAATATTCGACTGAAACTAACTACAATATACTTGCTAAAGTGCATATCTGCAGCTAAAACAAGCAAAAAAGTTTTGGATCTTAACGAACAATCATGTAAATAGCTTATATAACTGCTAAATTTTATTCACATAATGCTAACTAAATTTAAGTTCCAAATGCCTTGCTATGTTTTCTTTTTCTTTCTTTCTTTTTTCTATTGCAGATTAGTGTAGCGGCTTCCTGACCAAAGGTGTAAAGCATCACTGCTATCAAAGTCATTTGACTGATATCTGATTGACGTCCTCAACGGTTGACACATACTCATCGGTCAAGTCCTCAACGTACATGGAGTTGGATAAGTTTGTTGCAATCCATTAGCAAACACCAAATGCAGAGTTAGTTTTTTGGTGGTACAAGATGGTTATGCACATGAGCAAGAGAGGCAGAGAGCAAGTGAAGGGGCGCAAGCAACGATGTATCACACAACTCACACTCACTGGTGCTTTGTCCAGCACCAAACCTCAGCACCAGATTTTTGTGCCAATAATCACATCAGCTTGGGAGATGTCTTCCTGATGCGGTGGGCAAAGGTATCGAGGGCCATGGAACCGGTTGATAGCCCGAGGAGCAAGAGGGATTTACAGGAGGTGGAGGACAGGGAACGCATCGCAGACTTGTTCTGTACATGTTTATTAGATCATTGTGACAGAGTGACATGTTGCACTATCAAGTACCAATAGTTGGTTGGGATTGGAATGATCAAAATGAGTTGTTCATGTTTTAGAAGGCTGTGTGTTTCTCCATTTTAGTTTAGATTTGAGAAGGTTCTAGGTTTTTCCTTTAACCTTTTCACTCTGTTTCTCACCCAACATAACTCAGTTTTTCTCTTTTTCACTCTGTTTAATTTATCAATTTCTAAATAGTGCCACACGGTCCAATCTCCGGTAAAACTGTCAGCTTGAGAAAAGTGATGTGGAGGAACCATGAACTCAATGTCTTGCTGCATTGAACTAATATGAATAAAATGGTAAAGTTTAAATAATTTCAGGTTTTAAATAGATACTCCCCTCCGTTTCACAATGTAAGACTTTCTAGCATTGCCTACATACATATAGATGTTAATGAATCTAAACACATACATATGTCCAGATTCATTAACATCTAAATGAATGTGGGTAATGCTAGAAAGTCTTACTCACTCCGTTTCACAATGCAAGTCATTCTAGCATTTCCCACATTCATATTGATATTAATGAATCTAGACATATATATCTATCTAGATTCATTAACATAAATATGAATATGAAAAATGCTAGAATGACTTACATTGTGAAACGAAGGAAGTACATTGTGAGATGGAGGAAGTAAAAAATATTAGGTGTAATTATCGGAGCATTTCATTCATTTATTTCATAAAAGCTGGTCAATTACGCGGCAAAGCCGCGTATATTTTCTAGTCATATAGTATACCACTAGAATTCTAGAAGTACTGCACTGTAGTACTTACTACGAGTTGTAGTAGGTATTCGACTCCTACTGTCCTACATTGAACTGAGCCACTGACAACATCAAGATTAGGCAGCGTATTTTTCAGGGGCTGATTGATGAAAACTAACGGATGATTTTCTTTATCATGGATTTGAATTAAACAGTAGTATTTTATATTATAAGTCTTAACTGATATAGTTTAAAACAAGTTATCTAAATAACGTAATAAGAAAGTTTTTTAAAAGAAAATGTCTTTTTTTTTGCGGGGAAAAGAAAATGTCTTTTTAGAAGCGTGAAATACATAATCTGTGCTGATAACGGGCCTTGACCTGTTACGGAGAGCCACCGAGGCGACAAAAACAATCTTCTACAGTACCGTAGACCGTATGCTTCTGCATCATAACTACTCCTACACAGAATCAGAGTTCGGACCAATACTAAACTGTCAAAACTCAGATCTACTGTTGATCTAGATCCACCAGCAGTAGCAGCAGCAGATAAAAACAAATCTCAAGTCCATCCGTTCCGACTCACACCGTCAGCAAAAACAAGATTGACAGCTGCAGGTCGTGTCCTCTTCAATGGAGTCCAAATCGATGTGTGCATTGTCGCACTGTCCTAGCTCCGCGGTCGAGAATAGCTGATGGAAATAAATTCCGCGCAGCGATCCTCCAAATGCTGCAAACGAGTGACATATTGTATTGAGTTCGAAAAAGTTTGAACAGAATTCAGTGGTTAGCTGCTGACATGTGCTTGGTTAATGAAAACAATATGGTCACTGCACATTTCAGACGGTCCAAGATGCTACTAGTAACGGTTAAGCAATTCCCTCATGCATCCCGGGAGACACGCACAAGTCCCTTTGTACTTTCAGGTGTGCCTTTTATCCTAAGAGACAGGATTATCTGCATCTAAATCTGGTTCTAGAGTCACTACCAGAAATGACAGACAACATCAACAGCCAAACAGGAAAAACGCTGTGCACATGACTTGCACATCACTTTAGTGCTCGTTGGAACAGTGTTCTTATTAATGTATAGTACTGTATAGTATTCATCCCCGTCTTAGGTAAGCTGTTGTATCAGGATATTGTTAAATGGTCAGTAGCGCTCATTAACTCTGAAGAAATTCTGAAGACTGAAAAGGACGGGATCATCTCGGCGTCCAAATACGCTCAGGCAATGAATTTGGCCACTCTTTTTCCGAGCCAAACCAGCTCTGGACGTGTCATGAGGACATCCACAATATGGAAATATAGAGGGCCTTAAGCCTCTCAAGTAGTCTTTATATATTGTGCAAGTGGTCATTATAGGTATTTTTTGGATGAGCCACCCTTATAGCTAATGCCTGCCCTTATGGAATAAAAAACTCATTATTTCTCTCTCTCTTGGAACTCTCCTCTCTCTCTCACCTATCAGTTCCTTGCCGCCACCGGAGAGAGAGCACCCGGGAAGAGGTCGCCGGAGATCCGCCCACGAGAGCCGTCTCCCCAGCCACTGGAGGATCGCCGGAGAGTTGCTGCTGCAGCCATGACCTCCTCGCACCGTTCGTCACCACCGCCGGAGAGCTGCGCTGCCGCCGCCTCCTCCTTCACCCGCCGGCGTCGCGACCGCCGCCTCCGTCTCCTCCAACGCCTCTGCCGCCGCTGGATCTAGCCCCGCCCATGAGCACCGCCGCCGTCGCCTCCTCCTCCTCCCGCGGGCATCGCCGCCGCCGCCTCCTCCAACGCCTCCGCTGCCGCCGGATCCAGCCCCGCCCATGAGCACCGCCGCTGCCGCCTCCTCCTCCTCCCGCGGGCGTCGCCGCCGCCGCCTCCTCCTCCTCCTCCAACGCCTCCGCCGCCGCCGGATCCAGCCCCGCCCATGAGCACCGCCGCCGTCGCCTCCTCCTCCTCCCGTGGGCGTCGCCGCCGCCGCCCCGTCCTCCAACGCCTCCGCCGCTGCTGGATCCAGCCCCGTCCACGAGCACCGCCGCTGCTGGATCCAGCCCCGTCCACGAGCACCGCCGCCGCCGCCTCCACCTCCTCCAACGCCTCCGCTGCCGACGGATCCGACAAGCACCGCCGCCTCGCGAGAGAAGAAGAACGCGAGAGGAAAGGGGATCGGATGAAGAGAAGGGGAGAGAAGAGAAGGGAAGGGGTAGTTGAGGAGCAGTAAGATTTTTTATTTAGATGGGACCCACCTTAAGAACCACTTTGCCGTTTATACATTGTAGCAAGTGTTATTAGTTGTGGACTATATTTATATGGGCCCACCTTAAGGACCACTTGGGCCATATACATTGCTAATGCCCTGAGACAACCACCGTTTGCAACCATGTAGGGAGGGTACTATTTTAGCGTCCTTTTGCCTGATGCTTCACATCAAATGCACGTCAACATTTAAGCCATCCATAAAGCAATGCAGTTGTGGTACACTGCAACAAACAACCACAATTTTGTCTTCAGTGCAAAGGATCTGCCAGTGCCAAGAAGGCAGGAACTCGTCCGTGTACTCTTTACTTCTTCCTTCCCTTAACTTCCATGCCATTTCAGCTATCAACCTATACAGGTCGGTATCAGATACCGCATCAGCATTTAAGGGGGAGGGATCTAGGACTGTTCAGATTGTAGTCAAAATAGACCTTATTAAATTTTGTTATTGCTAAAATTTTGGTAGGATTTCTTATATATTTATTAAAGTTTGGCAGTAAACTAAATGTAGTCACTTTTTGACAACTTTACCAAAATTTGATAAGTTTGAAAATGGCATCAAGGTGAACAGGCCTTTGTTTTTTTGTGAGGTTTAGTCCCTCTCACCAAAACACCCCGTAAGGCCTGAGTTTAGTTCCCAACTTTTTCTTCAAGTTTCCAACTTTTCCATCACATCAAAACTTTCCTACACACACAAACTTCCAACTTTTCCATCACATCTTTCCAATTTCAATTAAACTTCCAAATTTTGACGTGAATTAAACACACCATAAGCCACACTAGCAGTGTCAGAAAAACAAAGGAATGGCATTTCGGAACTGTATGTACTTTTGTTTCTTCCTCCTCTTTTTCCCTTCCTTTGGCAGGGATTCACCCGTCCAATTTCTCATAGGTAAGTGCAGTAATTTAGACCGTTTTGGTAATTGAGAAACCCAAATTAAATTTACAATTTTATACCATGAAGACAAACTTTACTCTATGACACTTAAAAGTTTATATAATTAACTAGTGGACATTGTAAAAACATATCATGGCTAGAGAACACCCTAAAAACGTGTTATGTTTATGGAAGGATATTTTCGATCCAATTAAAAGAGAAACTCTTAAAAGAAAAACAAGAATGTCCTATGGCTACAAGTTTCTAACCTAACATACAAGTGAAGACGGAATATGATATATACTAACAATGTACACCTTAGAGTGATGGCATTTTAAGAGTTGCATAATTTCAAAGCTTTCACTCAAGCGCTAGGTTAGAATTTTGTGGCCCCAAGTAGGTAAAAATGTCGTTCGATAAATTACCAATTATTTATTATCCTTCAATTATAGCACATTTATACGATATTTATCAGTAAATTACATAAGATTTAGTTGTCGTGGAATAAAATTTGTCAATAAGAAGAGAGAGAATGTGGTTAGAGCTGTAGCGGTAGAACAGATTTTATTCCCTGCTCTTTTGCCATACTCGAGCTACATATTCTGGTGGTACTTTGCGAAGATTTACCATCTTAGTCCTAACACTAATATGTACCGAAAGTTAATTAAAACACACTCCTGGATTAGCATTCGGGCTCCGGTTGTGAGTAATCACCAGAGCTGATCGAGGTAATAATCTCTAGTGACGTCGTCGCTGAACTCCGAGTCCTCGTGGCGGCTCATCTCCGAGCTCTTCAAGCTGATGGCGCTGTCCGGCCGCGACTTCCTCGACCCGGCGCGGGCCAGGCTAGGCCTCGGCTCGCCGGCGGCGCCGTGCCGCTGCCTCGGCGCGCTCTGACACCGCGCACGCGCCACGGACGACGCCGTGTCCGCCATGTACCGCGGGCTCACGACGCGCCCCTTCGCCGGCGACGCCGGGCCGTGGTACCCCGCCGGGAGCGCGGCGGCGAGCCGGGGCGTGTTGTGCGTCGTCTTCGGCTGCGCCCGCGCATCGTGCTCGTGCTCCTCGGCCTGGAGGTGGCGCGACGGCGGCGGCTTGTAGCAGTAGAGGTGCGGCGAGGACAGCGGCACCGACCCCGGCGTGCCGTCCGGCGGCGGGTCGGCGGCGTAGCGGCTCGTGATCCGGGAAGACCGGCACCGGAGCTGGCACGTGTCCATCTCCACGATCCTCGGGCTGCGGTCGAAGTTGATGTCGCCACCGTCGGACACCCGACGGCGGTGCACCACCGGCAACGTCAATGTCTTTACCCGCCCTCCTTGCATTTGCACGACAATCCTCTCCTACGTACAAAAGATGCTCAAAAATTTAACTTCATCTGATAAAATCAAGGTGATCCGAGGAGGCATCACAGTGAAAAATCTCACCTGTTCGACGGATTTCCGCGATGAGGCCATCTTGATGGCGCGAGAGGAGGCTTGGAGCCTCATGAGCGCTTGCAGCCTCTGCAGAGTCGTCGCTGCTTGCTTCCTCACAAGGTAGCCACGTACCAGAGCTTGTATCTTGACAAGCGCCTTGAGAGCGCGCAATGCCCTCCTAGCCTGCATTTGCGGTGGAAAATTCAAATTTTTACAGTTGCTTCGAAAAGCAAATCAACAGAAACAATATGGAAGTTTTTGAACTATATGCCATGACGACTAGGTTTGTGTCCCCACTGTGCAGTTACCTAAGCGTTTGCAGCAAATCATCACTAAACAAAAATATCCTAAAAAGTGGAATTTATCTATAGTAGGAAGCAGATTAAACAATGTGCATTGTGCAATGGCTAGCTACTCAACGGCAAGAAACAATCAAACAACTGCTGCCATTAACAACAGTTAGTAAAGTGAAGTCAAATCTCCTGTCCAATATAAAACCAGGAGAATCCATACCACCTATTTTCAAAAAGAAGAATCTACTAAAATCCCGTGAACCTATCCTTGCATTGATTGCTAACTGAATCGTGGAAAACCAAATAAAATGTCATTTACGAATACTAGGCTAATGTTCAAAGTTCAAACACATGCAGCAGCTGCAGAACAAAACTCAACATTTTCAGGGGAAAAACAAGACACCAAAACAGTACTTGGGAGACGTACCAGGTATCCTCTGAAGGCCTTCTGGATCATGACGGCCGCCTCCACCTCCCGTTGCTGGCCGCAGCTGCATGGCCGGACCTGCGAGAGCTCGCCGGCGACGACGGCGGTGACCGAGGGCCTGCGGCTGCCGTCAGCGACGCTGCTCCTCGGCTTCGCGAAGCTCCACCTCCTCCTCTCCATCGGCGGCGGCGCGACGCCACCATTGGCGCCTCCGGCGGCGCTGTGCTCCTTCCGATCCCTGTCTCCTCCTTCCTTCTTGCCGGTGAGAACCTTCTTGAACCACCTCATCGCGCGGCCCATGGTGAATCAACCTATCTGCAGCACGACGAATGCCACGAACAGAGGCGTCAAAAAAAATGTGTAGAGAGCGTGGATAAAAGGATTCAAGAACAGCAGCTAGAACTATTACTCCAGTGCTGAAACAATGGAACTAATAGGAGACGCAAAGATCAACTCGGGAGTTGTTGAAAGTTGAAAAACTGTAGGCGAACAGGGGAAAGAAGGCTATAGTATACCGCTATAGCTCAATAAAACAGAGACGCCACGATTTGAAATGAGATACTCCAGAGTCCAGATAGCAGAGTGGACAAGAAAAAAGCATGGAAGCAAGAAAGCTTGGGTGAAAAAAGGGTCTTTTTTCGATGGTGAAGCAGGGAAGAAACCTTTTTACAGAGAGGGGCTGCTGCCGAGAAACATGGGACCGAACAGAGATGGAAACCGAACTGAAAAGGCCTCAAGAAGCTTAGCGGAAAAAGAAGGCAAAGACGTGTAATGTAGCGCCAAAAACAGCAGAGTTGGTGGGGGAGATCACAGTGCTCCCCTCCAGCTCACGAAACGTGACTCCCTGATGCGGAAAAGGACCTTTTCATCAGTGAAACCCAGTACCCACCAGCCCAGCCAGCCCAGCCGGTTGAACTCTCCCAGGCGAAGCAGCGAGCCAGCCGGCGATTCAGAGCGGAAGCAGCCGGCGACGAAGTGTGAGATAGCGAGCTATCGAGCCAGCCCAGCCACCGCAACCGCAGCGACGCTCGCAGGGGAAAAGAAAAGATTCCCCCTGCTTGCCCCCTCTCGCCTAAGAGTCCGAGCACAAGGCAACAAAAAGGCTAAGCGAGAGGCAAGACCAACCGAAGCAAAAAAAGACCCAAACCCCGGAGGGTTCACCACCACGCACCGCACGAGACAGCAAAAGAAAAAAAGAAAAACCGAGATGGCAACAAGATCCAAACGGCGTCGCTCGCGCAGATGCAATCATTCGCACGGACGCACCTCGCCTCCGCGCCGCGCGCGCGCGGGGGCCGAGAGCCCGAGATAGCCGCGCAACAACAAGTCACAAGTTGGGGGGGGGGGGGGGGGGGGGGGGGGGCGCTCGCGTCTCTCGCCTCCCACTCCGCGGCACGGCTTTTGGAGCCCGAGTCTGGCCGAGAACTCACGCCAAGATCCGATCCGGCATCCGGCTAAAAAAAACACGTAGTACGAGCAGTGACGCACGCCCACCCCACCCGCGATGGTAGCAGCTCGGCTACCCCCTTCCACACCAGCGCAACGACGGAAGTGTGTGACGCGGATGGATGTACGCTGTAGCATGTACTCCCTCCGTCCTTAAAAAAAGATAAACCATGGTTTTTGTATTTTGACCATCTGTCTTATTTAAAAAAATTAAAAAGAAAAGTCACGCATAAAATATTAATCATATTTTATCATCTAACAATAATGAAAATACAAATTATAAAAAAATTTCATATAAGACGGACAGTTAAAATTGAAAAAAAAACCCAGAGTTTATCTTTTTTTTTTTTACGGAGGGAGCACCAGCGCTCACTGATCCGGTCAAATAAATGTTTGTGCCTTTGTTTATCGCCTTGTGTAGGGATACGGATTCTAGGCCTCTGGACCACAGTGGGAACGTCCGAACGTGAATTGGTTAAGGCTGTGTTGTGTTTAGTTCACGCTAAAATTAAAAGTTTAGTCGAAATTGTAACGATGTAATAAAAAATTTAAAAGTTTATGTTGCAGGAAAGTTTTAATGTGATGAAAAAGTTGAAAGTTCGAAGAAAAATTTTGGATCTAAACACGGCCTAACCATCGTTGGCATGGAAGTTGAACCGCTCGTATACTGTATACTTCGACTCTGTAATGTGTATAGTGTCATAACTCACGGCAACAAGCTTGAGAAAATGGAACACCAAATGTAAAGATGGCAGAAAATGGAACACCAAATGTAAAGATGGCTTAATTAACGGGTTGTGCATCTGTAACTCCAGAGGTGCTAAGCGTTAATTATCAATCATGACGGGAATGCACATGCCTTGCCTTGCGTTGTGGTCCATATTCCCCCGGTTCAGTAGTAGAAGATCACAAATTTATTTACTGTTCAAAATACACAGCCGATGGCCCCCGCTGGAGACGCACGCGTGACGCAAGCGGCGTGCACGCAAGAAATTTTATGGGAGGAGAGTGGTACGGATGCGGAAGGAAAAATTTCTCATACGAATTGGCACGCTTCTCGAGGCTGCCGCTCTGCGTGACGCCATCCTCCAGTCGTGGAACACGGTTTCGACAGGGCATGGCCGTCCTTTCGACAGCGCAGAGCATGTACTCCTCCGTAGTAGCAGATCCGTCGAAAACGAAAACGGAAAAAAAAAAGAATGAGTATCTGTTGCACTGACCCGTGGGTCCCACTCCATCGTATATGCTTCTAATCGGCGTAGCTACAGAGGTGGCAAAGGAGTAGTAGGGTACCAAGATACTGGTATACTACGGCTGTGTTTAGATCCAAAGTTTGGATCCAAACTTCAGTCTTTTTTCATCACATCAACCTGTCATGCACATACAACTTTTCAGTCACATCATTTCCAATTTCAACCAAAATCCAAACTTTGCGCTCAAATGGGTTTATATCATGTACCATAATGACACTGTTATTATAAACACCAACATGTGAGGCAATAGGAGAGTAGAAGTGTGGGACCCACACACCTACGCTAGTGACATTATGGTAGAGGATACTCATATACCCCAAACACTACCAAGACACCAACACGAAGAGAGTACAAACGCTAGTAGGGCGTTCCCAGCGCGCCTTCATGGTGTTCGAACTGAATAATCAACACCATGTTCTCCACACAGGAAAACCCGTGAAGATCGTGTAGTCAAAACTGATCGCCCGTTCTTTAGCTTGAAAAACCTGTAAAAAGCACATGCACAAATGACTGGGAAGAGGAGAGAGAGAGAGTGTGTGTGTGTGTGTATGAAAGCTGTGGAAGGAATCGACAGCGGTTGAAGCCACCTTGATGAGTAGAAGTCAACGGGGAAATGGAGGGGCTCGCCGGCCCGATATGCTGCGCCGCTGGACATGATGACTCAAAGAGCAGCCATATCCACTTGTCCACCAGACCACGCTACACCGACCTCGTTGCAGAGATGGCATGGAAGTGTGGAAGGGAGGAAGATGAGGACGGATCCGTCATCGACCGCTTCAATCTACCACAGAGATGTCGAGCGTCGCGGCGAACAGCAAAGGAGAAGAGAAGGGTATGGCGATGGCTGTTGCAAGCTCGATTATTTGTCACTCAGTCAATCCACAACCTGCTCTCGGTTCATCGCTATTGGGGGAGTGCTGGGGAGCTGCCTCCTCCGCCACCAGGGATCGTGCCTATCGCGGCCACCCGCTCGTCACCACCTCAGGGAGCTTGTCGCCCGTATGGATCGAGGCATCGCTGGGAGAGGGTAGAGGTTGTGGCGCCTGGGAGATAGAGGGGAGAGGCAGCACCGCCAAGGAGCACATCGCTGGTGATGGGTTGATGGAAGGTGTAGGGATGCCGACGAAGTGATGAGGAGAGGCGTAGGGAAAGGGAGAGGTGGAAAATTTTATATTTGTTTTTGAATTTTAGGCTGTTGAGTGTAAAAATTGGACCACTTCATAATTTGAAAACATGTGATGACTGAAGTGAAAAATATTACGGGTTCACATGAAAAATAAAATCCATCTCTAGAGCCACTTGCACTATAAGACAAATAGATTTAGGTTTAATTGGATCCATGCCATATAAATATGCTTATTTAGATAAATATCACTATAATTCGTCTATTATATTTATAACCGTGATATTAAAATGTTACAAAATTTGGGCCATGCCGCTAATGTCATGTTTTCCATCCATCTCAGTCTTCATCCTCATATACACATAGGACCCACCTGTCAAATTCATCAACTTTATTTTTCCTCTTATCTTCTTCTTTTTTTTCCTCTCAGCTCCTCATCGTCGTCTGAGAGAAAGCACGAGAAGTTTCTGTTGGCGCTCATCTCCTCCTCGGTTACCCCATACGCCTGCCACATGCTGGTCCGTTCGCCACAGCATGCCACATCGTCGTTGCCGTTACGGTATCAGCTCGCCGAGTCAGCCGCGGAAAAGCCTAGATCCAAAAATGAGGTCCTACTCCCGCTGCGCCTCGCGGTCCCGACGCGGCGCCACCCATGCTACCGGTGTAGGCGTGGGCTCCCTCGTCGTTGGCGCCACTACTTTCGCTCTGTGGACAGGCGTGCTCAGGTGAGGGGGCTTTCTCCAGGTTAATGCGGCGATGTGTGTGCATTGCGTGTGGATTTGTTCATACTGACGATGTTGTTGTGATAGATGTGCAGGGGATGCGCCTCGCTGCCTCTGAAGCCTCAACCGCGGTTGGGTGTGGGTGCGAGGGGTGGGGGCTATGTCTATAACAACGAGAGAAGATGAGAAAAAAAAGAAGAAGAGAGGAGGATGGAAGAAGAAGAATCCTATGAGTGTCCCACATACTATAGATGAGGAAGAACACGGAGATGGATGGAAAAATGTGGTGACAGCGGCACGGTCCTAATTTTATAAAATTTCAATAGCACATTTACAAATTGGAGATTATAGTGACATTTATCTGAATCGGTATATTTACAATGGTATGGATCTAATTAACCCATATATTTAAGACTTGTAGCTTAATATTATGTTGTACTTGAAGCCTCCTCAAAAGTATGCATTGCACTGCTAGTGGCCGTAGTAGTATACAGTAGTATAGCGCTAGTCATTCCCTAGATGCCAACTTTTGTCGCTGGTGGTTGGACGGCACTCCGTGGCAACCGCGTACTCTCGTACAAGTGCTGGCGCCGTGTCGATCGGTTTTTCGAATCCACGCTTGCCTGCACGGAGATCCTCTCGCCGAGAGCAATTATGTGGTCACCGTGTAGCTAGCGATCGAGTACTTTGCTGGCGCCGTGGTACGTAAACAAATTTACTCCTCATGCAGTGGTACACGCTCCGTTCTCGCCAGAACGAAATCTAGTCCTGCACGAACCGCACGCTTTTGGTGTGTAATGGCCGGAGGCAGCAGCAGCAGCAACGTAGTAGTCCACAGTCGCGAGCAGAGTGTAATCAAGGCTAAAGGTTAAGGTACGGCCATAATGGCGGCGAAGGCGGACCAAACGGCAGCATCGCCGAGCCTGAATCCCGGCTCGCTGACACTGGCAGGGAGGGATCAACTGGACCCCCCCTTGGTCCCCTTGCAATGCTGCAACTGCGAGCCCTGTGCAACGAGGTAGCTAGCCATTTCCGTCGCAGTTCTAGACCTGTGGCCCGCTACGCGTGGCATTCGAGTTTTTAACCGAGAGGGGGACCCCCACCACCGCCCTGCCCCAAGTGCAGTCCGCGAGCCCCGTGCCGAGGCTTTGGGCCGACTCGCCGCGTGTGCGCGTGTGTGGGCCTCGACGGACGGTGATGCGCGCTGCGTCCTCCACCGGGTCCAGGCGCATTGAAGAGGTTTTACGGATCGGTGCAAAGCGTCGGGCTGTAAATGTGTGTTGGATCGCTGTGGTCGGCGAGACGATTGATGCATTGATAGTTCGATCGATACGCTCGCTGTGGCGGTGCTGCGGCCTACGGAGTACTGTGCTGGTGGCTACTGGAACCATGGTAAGTACTACAAGTACGCGATGTGTTTGCTGGTGTTGCAGGATGTGGATTTGGCAGTGAAATTACGTTGTAGTAGCTGCTAGTCGGGGAGTTACTCATCATGTGGGTACAATGGTACTCCTGTTTTGCACCTGCACGGGTGCTCGTACCACTCCTTGGTTTTGGGCCCGGCCACGCGTTGCTGCATGTTCTTGCCCGCTGGTTTGATGCACAAGGGAGGCCTCGCTGAAGTCCGAGCTCCAATATTTCACACGAGGAAAAAGTACAACCAAGTTCCCTCAACTTATCATCGAGATAAAAAACATACTCAAACCATAAAACCAAATCAAAACCGGTCATAAAAATCCCTTGGCTGTTTTAACCCCGATTTTAGTCTATATGACAGTTGAGTCAGCGCGGGACCCACGTGGGTCCCACATGTCTTTCCCCTCCTTTTTCCTCCCGCGGCGCGCCGGTGCCCGCGGAGAGACGACCCCGTTCTCTTCCCCAGCCACGACGCGCTCCGCTTCCCCGTCGTCGAAACCTGCTTCACCATGTACACCGGCGGCCTCTCGTCGAGACCGTCGCCGCCACCACCGCATGGGCGAGGTCGAAGTCGCTGACGCGGCTCGACCGGTTGCAGCACAGGCACAGCACGAGCGCCACCACGACGGCCGAGACGAGCAGCGTGACGAACGCCATGGGCGCCCTCTTGGACGAGCTCGCCCCGCCGTCTGCACACGCTTGCACGGCCGGTCGGAGGTCGGCACGTAGTAGAGGTACTAGTTGCTGCCGAACCTGCCGCACGTCATCATCTCTTTTCCCTCCTTTCCCTTCCTCCTCTCTCTCTCTCTCTCACTCAGTTTTCTCCTCTTGCAGGCCCGCCGGTGGGTCGGGAGGAGGTCGACGGGGCGAGCAGGGAGAGGGGAAGGTGCGGCGGCTGGCGACAGGCGACGCGGGAGCAGGCCGCCGCGCCGGGTGGGGAGGAGACTGGCGGAGCAGAGGTCGCAGGCGTGGAGCCGGAGGAGCGGCGATGGCAGGAATAGTACCGACGGGAGGGGCCACGAGTCGTGCGGCGGCGGCGGCGTGCGCTGGCTCTGACTCGTGCGTGTCCTCGAGCTCGTGGCGCCGGCGACGAAGACGGCATCAGGGGAGCTAGCGATAGTCGGCGTCGCCCTGCGGCTATATGAGCCCGGAGCTCGCTCTAATGGAAGCAGAGGTGGAGATCGTTGGATGGCGCGGGGAGGCCGGCGTCGGCGTCGCCCTGTCAGAGGCATCACGGTGCGGCAACGTCGAGCAGTCGGCTTGGCGGCGGTGGGAGAAGGAGGCAGTCGATGGGAGAAGAAGGCAAGATGGGAGATGGCGGGCGAGCAGTCCTCAAAGCAAGCGTACGCGGTCGCCGCTGCCACCACCACGGCGACGAGGAGCAGCAGCACTACGCCCGTCCTGCTCACCGGCGGCAGACACCGGAGAAGGGGCGACGCGGCGGCGGCGGGCTAGGAGCGGTGGCACAAGGCGGTGCGCCGAGAGCGGTCTTGCCCGCCACCGCTCGCCCGCTGCCGCCAAGCCGACTGCTCGATGTTGCCGCACCGCGATGCCTCCGACAAGGCGATGACGACGCCGGCCTCCCCGCGCCTCGCCGCCACCACCAAGCTGACGCCGACGCCGGATTTGTAGAGCTCACCGGCCACCCCGTCGCCTGTCGCCAGCCGCCGAACCTTCCCCTCTCCCTGCTGGCATGCGAGAGGAGAGAGAGAGAGAGAGAGAGAGGAGGGGGAGGAAGGGAAAGGAGGGAAAAGAGATGATGACGTGGAGGGATATGAGGGGAAAGAAATGTGGGGCCATATAGGTTCCACGCTGACTCATCCGCCACATAGGCTAAAATCGAGGTCAAAACTTCCAAGGGACCTTTCGTGACCTGCTTTGATTAGTTAAGGGATGCGAAATATCTAGTTTTGTGGTTTGAGGATAATTTTGTATCTCCATGAGAAGTTGAGGGACCTTGGGTGTACTGTTTCCTTTACATGATGAGTACTAAGACTGGCCCTGGACGATAGGAAGTCCAGACTACATCCTTAGTGTACACTTGATTATGGGCCTCGCTATGGATTAGGCATGCCTGGCCTAGCAGGCCACTGAAAGGAAGCCCACCGGGCTGACAGTGCAGTAGTTGGGCTTAAAGCATTTGTCTGTTAGGCTTTTTCCGGCATGTGAGTACAACATTGCTCCCGTTTTAGCATTTGACGTTGCAAGTTATTTGTCGTTCAACCTTAACCCAAAAGCCAAGACTAGCTTATTGTATTTTAGGTCATGTTTAAAATTACATGATGAATTTGATCATTATAGTGGACTTTTAATCTTCGGCCTGGGTCTATGGCCCAAGTGACCTGAGACTTTGGGTCCATTTCTAAGTCAATCGTTAATATGCTATTTTAATTTTAAATAACTTTGTCTATGCCAATTTTGTTCCCAATTATTTCTATTCATTCTTCCTCTGAATATTAGCTTGCTCCGATCAACCATTGCAGCTAGCAATAGCATCGGTGCAATGCGAAAGCCAAGTATAAAAGCAACGATGAGGCTTGCACATGCCGACATCAACTGTCAAGGAGCCTCCATAGCACGATTCACCCAATCGTTTTGGATAGGGTTATTGTCATCCCACGGTAAGACGGTTATCGCTATAACTATATGATTGTCGTGAAAAACCGTACGGTTACCACAAAGATTATCGCGGATTCAAGAACCGAGAAGATCACCGTATGTGATAATCATGATAACCGCGCAAGTTTTACAAACCCTGCTTTATAGTCCATAACATCTTCTTCTCTCATTTTGCTTTCTCCCTGATATATTGTTAGAGCAGCATTGTTAGAGTATAGATAACTCTATTGGATTCAATTGTTATGATAGGATATGATTAGTTTTCATTGAATCTATCAGGGCTCCTTAAGATCTAAACCATGTACTCCCTCAAGGTTCGATACATTAATCCACAAAATATTACAACACATCTTCTATCCATACACGCTTTCACATATGATCGTTTGGACCATTGAAGGAAAATTGAAATGAGAGTTGTTGTGGAGTTTAGTGCTAAGAAGGAAAACAAGGGAATGGAGCTTGTTAACTCGCCATGGGCAGAGAGAGAAAAGGCAAACAAAAGCGCCAAAGAGGATGAATGGGCTGGTTCGGCTGCGATACAGCCATCTGGAAACAATGCTCCGTGTAAGCAACCGTGGCAACAAAACTGTGTTTTAGTGGCTACACCTTGCAGCTGAATAGGCCCAATCATAACATAGGAAAGTTTTGTACTAAAGGTTTATGTGAACAAGCTTAGGCATTGATATATCGCCTCAACCCAGGGCCGTGCACATGGGCGTGCGACCCGTGCGACCGTACAGGGCCTCTAAATTTCCAAGGCCTCAAAAAATCAGCCCAACCGGAGAAGGCCCATGTATTCGTGTGAGGCCAGAGCGCCAGAACCCGGTACGAGTCCGCGCGTGTCTCTGCGCGGCAACTTCGTGTGCGTGGTGCTTCGTATTCTCAACTCCGAGCTCCGAGGCCCCATGGTGTTTTGCATTCTCTTTCGTTCGTACCTGTGACTTATTCAGTTCGTCTCGAGTCTCAATGTCTCATCTCCTCCGAGTACCAGGCTGCCAGCCGGCTCATCCAATTTAATATTTTCATTCATCGAGCGAATAGCAACTTAGCAAGCAACTAACAAGCAAGGTACTAGGCAGCAAGCCAGCAACAGCAACGAACATTCTCTGTTTTCAGTTTAACAGTTTTCTGATCATGCAAAACAAGAGTTAAAAAAATGTACTATTCTTGATATATCGCATTTGCTCTGCAGTATATACATTATTTTAGGGGACAATTTCATTTTTGCCCCCACTTTCATCTCTAAATTGAGTTTGCCCCTACTTTTTAGAGTTTTCGTTTTTGCCCCTACTTTTTTGAACTGAAAGATGCTTTTGCCCTGTTTTGGATGGAGGAGTTAACGGTGTTAAATATGACATTTATGCCCTCTCCCAAATCTATTCATTAATTGTGTTTTTGCCCCTAATATGCAATGGCTTTGAATTTTTTTTGGTGAATATGTTTAAAACTAAATGACAGATTTGGACATTACAATTTGGATAAAATTTGAATTTGAAGAAATTTTGGCAAAATTTCGGCATCATTTTAACAGAAATTGAACAAAATTTCAAAAACATTTTACACAATCATATGAAGTCAAATTGTACCTCACAAGTATCACAAAGCATGACAACATAATAACCAACACCAAAATAGCAAAGTTTAGTTCATAACAAGCACCAACATAGCCAAGTTCACATCATAACCAACATAATATCACACATTACAGGTTCAAATCATAGCCAACATAGTAAGAAGTAATTGTCCAGATCATGCATTCAAACAAAAGCACCAATAGAGCTATTACATATGAGGTCCAAACCATTTAGCTAGCCTCCCTCCTCTTCCTCCCCTTCCCCTCCCACCACCACCACCACCACCACCACCACTAGCAGCACCACCACCTCCACCAGGGGCAGCAGCAGCACCTGCTCTTCCCTTCCCACCACCACCAGCAGCACCACCTCCACCTCCACCTCCACCTCTAGGGGCAGCAGCAGCACCTACACCTGCACCTCCCCTTCCCCTTCCCCTCCCACCACCACCAGCACCAGCACCTCCACCTCCACCTCCATTAGGGGCAGCAACAGCACCTACACCTGCACCTCCCCTTCCCCTTCCCCTTGTAGTTCCACTTGCACTAGCACTAAGTAATGCAAAAAATTAGCAATGACAAAATAAACAAAATCAGCATTGGATTAGTTAAAAACAAGAAAAAATGCTAGTAGCAATGAATGATTCACACTGATGTGGGTGCATCACTTGGGTCATTGATCCCCTCTCCTATTCCACTTTGTGAAGATGAGAGCTTCCTCTTTTGACTTGCTGTGAGACCTCCCTGGCAATGCTTGGCTGTATGGCCAAGCTCATGACATTCACTGCATTTTTTCCTTTTACTAGTGCTAGCCTCATCAGAAGCTCTTATCCTAGCCACTCTTGGTCTTCCAGGTTTCCTTCTCAACCTAGGCTTCTTGATTTTATAGCCTAGATCAACATGTGCCCACTCATCCTTAGATGCCATTGGATTGAACTGTCCTGCATAAGCCATTTTCAACATCTCTACAGAGAAGCACTTATCCACAAAATCATCCATTTGTACCTCCCTATTAAGCTTTGCAATGAAAGCCAAAGCATGATCACAAAGCTTTCCACTCACTTGCCAAGCCCTACAAGTACATGTCCTTTCCTCCAAATTTACTGCATGTGTAATGGTGCCCACAGTTACTTCAGCAGTTCCAGACCCACATATCAATACCTCATGGTTTTTGAGGGTCTTGCTTTTTGCATTCAGAGTGTTAGTAATAGATGGGATTATCCTTTCATCCATATTACAAGCAAGCTTGGCTCTTGACACAAACTTGCTTATGATCATCTTTCTTATGGTGTCATGCAAGTCAACAATCTGATGATCCTTGATTTTTGAGACCCAACTATTGAAACATTTATAGAGGTTGTTATTGATGTAATCTACCTTGCACTCCTCATAAAACTTGCTTCTGCTCCAAATGTATGGATGATTGTCATCAAACCAGGTTAGGGCTTCAGGGCACCTCTTCTTTATCTTGTCCATGTGGTAGGTGAACTTCACATTTGTGAAGCTCTTAGCAGCTGCCCACATATTTTGGGCAAACAGAGGACCATGGTACTTCTTCTTCATGTTCTTCCACAAGTGTCTTATACATTCCCTATGTTCCACTCCTGGATATACATCATCTACAGCCCCCTCTATTCCTTTGCCTGCATCTGTACTAATAACCAAATCTACAATGGTACAAAATTGTAGTTAGCAACTGGAATAATATGCAAATGCAACATGAAGGATGAAAGATGAAAGATGTAAGAAAAAATACGAACCTGTAGGGGTACCAATAGCTTCCTTCAAATTTTGGACAAACCAAGTCCAACTTTCCTTAGACTCTGTCTCAATCACTCCGTAAGCGACAGGAAATAGCCTGTTATTACCATCTATTGCAACAACGGATGCTAACTACCCTCTAGACCTTCCTGTCAAGTGAGTGGAGTCCATGGCAATGTATGGCCTGCATCCTTGCAAGAACCCATCAATGCATGGTTTGAGAGCTACAAAGAACCTCCTAAAGCACACATCACCATTATTATCTTCAGTGTCCAACTTAACTACACTGCCTGGCACTGATCTCAGAAGCTCATCTTGATAAGTAGGCAACAAGTTCTAGCTGTCATCTCACCTCCCATTTTTCATGTCAAGTGCTCTCTCCTTGCCTCCGAAAACCCTTAAATAAGGTATATCCACTGAGTATTTCTTCTTCAGCTCTTCCTTCAGTTTCTTAGGTCCTAATGAGGGGTCATCCCGTAGCAACTCAACTACTCGGTCAGCTACCCATTTATTTGAAGCCATTGTTTCACCGCAATTATTAAAAGAACCACAAGTGTGCTTTGGTCCACTTATCTTAACCTGCAGCCATAGAGTGCAAAGACAAAATTCATGTTAAGTAAGGACAAGGCAGAAATTACTTAATGCAGAAAAGAACTAAAAAAATACAAATCTGAACTTACCTTACATCCAACGTACTTGTGAAGCATCTAGGCCCCCGGTGTTTATTTTGGTAATTAATGACAAGCACTAATTGTGGACTAACCGTTGTCTTTGAGCTATACATTTTAAGTTAGGTCGACGTCATATGTGCACATGGATGATTATCGATGGATTAAAATTGACGGCGCAAAGCAAAGGGAAAGAAGACGGTAAAACTAACGCTTTAATTTAGAATTGATCGAGGTGTAGGGCGATCAAATTTGCTAGTTTAATTTTAGTTTCACCGTACTATTAAGAGGGGTAATGACCTAGCAAAGAGATGATTTTAATTGCCACATTAGGTCATTGCATTTTCATTTGTGCTCTCTTTTTCCTTACACAAATTCACTGGGTTCGGCCTGACCAGAGGCGGTCAGACCGGCCACATAGTGGCGGTCTGACCGGCGTGCCCTGACCGGTCAGACCGGCTACATAGTGGCAGTCTGACCGGCGGCACTTTCCCGGTCAGACCGGCCTCCTGGAGGCCGAGATGATGCTGCTCGGGATGGCCGATACAGAGCCGACGGAGCCGTAGTCGGTCAGACCGAGCCGATGGCGGTCTGACCGAGCCGAGGCCGGTCTGACCAGACACCCCATGTCGGTCTGACCGGCCAGGCCGATGGGGTCCTTTTCTAGCCGTTGTAGAGTAGCACGGTCTGACCGGCCACATACCTCCGGTCAGACCGGCAGAGCACAGAGTTGGGGGATTTCACCCCCAACGGCTAGTTTTGGTGGGTGGGAGTATAAATACTCCCCCACCAGCAGCAACGGGGCTCTCTTGGCACCCAATTCAATGGCATACACCCCTTGCACCTCTCTCACACTCACTTGAGCTTTGTGTTCATCCATCTAGTGTTAGAGGGTTGATTAGCCAAGAGTCAAGTGCATTTGCTTCCATTGTAGAGCTAGTGTGGCACTTGATCATCTCCACGCCGGGTCATTGCTTGTTACTCTTGGAGGTTGCCGCCTCCTAGACGGCTTGTGGAGAAGTTGCCCGGTGACCTCTCCGAGAAGATTGTGGAGGAGGCCCGGTGCCGGTTTGTGAGTGGTTTGGAGTTCACCACCTTCGGAGTGAAGGAAGAACTACCCTAGTGATCGAGGCTTGGGTAGTCCTCTCCGTGGGCCGGCTCCCGCCTTGCCCACCTCTTGACGAAGGGGGCTGCGGAGGCTTCGTGGTTGAGCGGTGGAGTTGGGCTCGCCTCAACGGGGAGTAGGAAACCGGCGAGTTTTCGAACCTCGGTGAAAAATCTCTTGTCTCCTTGTCTCATTTGGTTGTCGCATTTACTTTTGTGCAATTTACTTTTCTAGAGACAAACTTGAGATCATATCACCCTAGGATTGCTAAACATTGACATAGTAGTGTGATTTACTTTCCTAGAGATATAATTGAGCCTCTATCACCCTAAGTTTGCAAAACATAACTTAGTTGCTTAGTTAGAGTTGACCCTCACCAAGCCTAGCAACTTAGGTTAGTTTTGATTAGGTGTCATTTAGTTTTAAATCGCCTATTCACCCCCCCTCTAGTCGACATCTCGATCTTACAACTTGGGACTAGTAGATGCAAAAAACAGCCACTTGCAACCTTGATCCGCACTCTTGCATTTGGCTCTAAATCTTTTCTTGTCTTTCTTGATAATGTCAAAAGCATGATCATTCAAGATACAATGATTTGTAACTGCTGACTTGCATTGATTCACATCTGGGAACACCACACCAACATCAATACATGGATCATGAACATCATATGCAAAGACAGGGACATCATCATCGTCATCCTCATCAACTATTTCTTGATCAGGATCAAACTCAGGGTCAGAGCAGTCAAATTCAGAATCAGATGATTCCGCCAAGTCAGAGTCATAGCTGCTATCACTCTGTGCCACAAGTGATTCGGTGTCAGAGTATATGCCCTCATAAACAACTCCGACTGCCTCCTCATCACATGGACTCGTTTTTTTGGATTTCTCGGCTCTCTCATTAGTGGCTGTCACATTTGTGGCTCTCTCATTAGTGGCTATCACATTTGTGGCTCTCTCATTTGTGGCTATCTCATTTGTGGCTATCTCAATAGTGGCTCTCTCATTAGTAGCTATCTCACTTATGGCTGCCCTATTCCTCACTGAAGGATGATACCTACGTTTTGTGGGTGAAAATTGCAATGGACTATCAAAATCAATTATTTGGGCATCAATGCATACAACCCCCTTCTCTAGGTTCAGCTGAAACCAATCTAGCAATTGTTCGTCTGATGTAATCTCAACAGAGTCACCATCCATAGAACACCACAAAGTCATGTATTGCTTAGAACCCCATATGAAGTGTTCAGGTATGAAATTTACTAATTCTAGCAAGCCATAGTTATGCATGTCAACAAGTTGGGTTGGCAATGTTTTACCCTCCATATAGGTCTTTGGCCCTTCATCTGGCAAGCTGAAAAACGACCCAACTCTAACAACTAATTTCAACTCACTGTAATTTGTCCTACAAATCATAGCAACAAAAATATACATTTAGCTAATTGTTGCATGTTACCTGTTGGTGATATGGGCCCGAGGATATCAGGTTTAGAGGGAGGAGGCCGTCCCCCGATGCCACGTGGCCCTCCCCCAAGGGGAGTCAGGCCCGAGGTGGGGTGGCGGCCACTCCTTCCCCAAAGACTAGTCGGAGGAGGCTGCCCCCCGATGCCACGTGGCCCTCCCCCGAGGTAGGGCGGCGACCACTCCTTCCCCAAAGACTAGTCGGAGGAGGCTACCCCCCGATGCCATGTGGTCCTCCCCCGAGGTAGAGCGGCGGCCACTCCTTCCCCAAAGACTAGTCGAAGGAGGCTGCCCCCCGATGCCACGTGGCCCTCCCCCGATGTAGGGCGGCGGCCACTCCTTCCCCAAAGACTAGTCAGAGGAGGCTACCCCCCCCCCCCGATGCCACGTGGCCCTCCCCCGAGGTAGAGCAGCGGCCACTCCTTCCCTAAAGACTAGTCGGAGGAGGCTGCCCCCCGATGCCACGTGGCCCTCCCCCGAGGGGAGTCAGGCCCGAGGTAGGGTGGCGGCCACTCCTTCCCAGAGACTGGATGGAGGAAGCTGCCCTCCAATGCCACGTGGCCCTCCCCCGAGGGGGGTCGAGCCCGAGGTAGGGCGGCGGCCACTCCCTGGCCGAGACTAGAGGGAGAAGGCCGCCCCAGGCGCCACGTGGCTCCCCCCCGAGGGGGGATCGGGCCCGAGGTCGGGCGGCGGCCGCCCCCTCCCGTGACTAGGGTTCAGGCTCCCCCGACAGGTGTCCGCCTCCAGGTGCCCACCTACCCACATTTATGGCGTCCTGAGAGGTCGCGCCACGCCGCATTTAATGCGGTGTGCAATGCACTCAACCGGTCTGTGACCGGTCGAATGACTGATGGGACCCAAGATGTCAGGCGCACCATCGCGTGTGTCAGGCGACGTGCAGCCCGACATATCCCATCAAATAATGATGGTGAGAGGTTCTCATCCTCTTATCCCAACCGGAGTCGGTCCTCCCGCTCTGGTCAAAGCAAGGCTCCCGTTTCCCGGTGTAATAGGAGCCCAGAAGTCTTCACCCATTAAATGGTGACTGACAGGGGCACCCCCCGTGTCAGGCGGCAAGATTTGACAGGCCCCATCATCAAGACGACGTGTGCTTGGCTTCCCAAGTCAGGAGACAAGAGATGCATTTAATTCAAAGATTATAATACTTCTCCACCGGAGCTAGGTTAGGTTGTTGGACCCATGTGGTAACCCCTTGAGGTATAAAAGGAGGTCCAGGCTTAGTGGTGGAGGGGGGGACTTCCAAGCGAACTGGCGCTTGGGTCTCGCAACCCCAAGCACTGGTGTTCTACATTCAATCAATCATGCACAGGAGTAGGGTTTTACGCTTCATAGCGGCCCGAACCTGTATAAACCTCTTTAGTCTGATTGTCTTGGAGGGGCCTAACCTCCTCAAGACCACACAGCTCCGCTCACCAAGCCCTCGAATCTCACCCGCTGGCCCTGGCCGAACTCACAAAGGGGGGCCTCACAGTTCCCTGGTGGAGGAGTTCATTCTCCAACACCTCTGGCGCGCCAGGTAGGGGACGCGTTTGTGATTTTTGAGGTTCTTTCGAGCGCCGGTGTGGTGAGTGTCGCACCGCCGCTACAGGGGAAGGCGCAGCATCCTCAGGAGTGTCGCGCCACCCCAGGCAGGGGGCAAGGCCCCCCACATCCCCACTAGGTAAGCTTGGCTACTAGGTCTTTGTGGCGAGTCTTCGGAATGTCCGAGGACCCCCAAAGCTCCAACCCTGCCTCACCGAGAAGTACGACGATGGCGTCGACCCCTCCGAGTCCCTCCAAATCTGCACGGCGATCATAGAGGCGGCGGGGAGTGGCAACCGGGTCATGGCGAACGTCTTCCCCATAGCCCTTAGGGGCCAAGCGCGGGGTTGGTCCATGAACCTGCTGCCGCCTCGGTTCACTCTTGGGAAACATTTCACAGGGGTAAAAAGGTAATTCACTAAATCAAAAATTCTTTATTTTCTTCCATAAATTCGGTCCCACTAACCTCCATCCAAAACAGGGGCAAACACCTCTTTCAGTTCAAAAAAAGTGGGGGCAAAAACGAAAACCCCAAAAAGTAGGGGCAAAATCAATATTAGAGATGAAAATGGGGGCAAAAACGAAATTATCCCTTATTTTAGCTATATTTGGTACTTGATTTAGGTCTCACTTAGAGCATTGTACAGGGCCTACAAATTTGACGGCACGGCCCTGCCTCAACCAAGCTGGGACTATAACATATGATGGACGCCAATGCTAACGGAGCATTAATGGTAGTACATGAGAGTAACTTATATAGTATATGATCCAAAATATAAGTCCCTTTAGCCTTATATATTCCCCCGTTCTAAAATAATTTCATTTTTTACCTATCCCATACATATCAATACAAAACCCCAAAAGTCTATCATACTCCCGTTTTATCAAATTTCAATGTAATCATTTCTCTCTTTATATACTCAAAATATATTTATACTCTATTTTTATAAACTCTGACGTAATAATGTCTTTAAAAAAATAAACTTATTATAGGGCAAATGGAACGGAAGGGTCTAAAACGAAGTTATTATGAGAGGGAGGGAGTAATTACTACCACATATTATGAGTTATAGGTTAAAGATAACCTGATTTTGAGACATCATCTTTTTTTTCCTTCTTTGCCGAGTATATGTGAAAGTCAATAATGTCGCTAGTTACTCCTAAATTTTCTAAAAGCAACTTAAACTTTAGTTATGATGAAGTATTGGCTAGGGGATATTGACTTGGGATCTAATATTGAACGGGTTCCACTTACCTTTTATAAGAACAATGCGATACGTGACGGTGTGAGGCTTCGTAAAATATTCTATTTGTTACTGACGTTGTATACTACGCAGTCGTCCAGAAGTCAGATGCTCAAGTCATACGTATAGCATTTCGCCTTTATATGGATAAGTATATCCAACCTAGTCAGACATAGATAGGGTAACAAGCAGAGTAAAATTCATCTGGATACGGTTTAGAATTGAGATCCTTGGCAGCGCGCCCGTGCGGAAGTGCATATTGCACGAAAACCATCGTGTCTCTCGGATTTGTACGACACCGGTGCGTGTCGGATTTGTACTACGGCTCAGCGGGTTTCCCTGAGTTTCACCGCCCCAAAACCGCGAGCATCCGCCGTTGCACGAGCCGTTGGCCGTTGCGTCTCCGCCGCGTGCGCGTGGGCGTGGCTCATCTGGGGAAGCGGATCCTCTGACTTTAGGTTGCACAGTCACAGGCGTGCAGTTCTGCTCTATCCCCCGTTCGTTATCATCCGACGATCCAAACTCGTCCCCCCAATTCCTTTCTTCTTCCTCTGTTTCCTTACTCCTGTTTCTGCGTAGCTTCACGGCTGGCCGCCATGGCTGTCACTGTTGGCCAACAAAGCACACAATTTCTGCCGCTCAAAAGGTGTAGACATGTTTTTGAAAATTTTTTAAGGCGTAGACATGTTGTTGAAAATTTTCTTTTAAGGCTACAGCTTCTGTCTTAGTTAGATTGTTGTTGCAACAAGAAAAATGGCATCCGATTATTGTTGAAGCTTCTCCCTTTGCATGATCTTACCCAAAGTCTAAGACCACTGAATTTGAACATCACTTTCTCCAGTGATGGACTATCATCAGTACTTAACGAGCTGACATTTCAACGACGCACCTGGTATCGTGTCCCCATGTCATCAACAAGCTCTATTCGCGCAATGATGCGGTGATGCGTAGGGTACGAGGCTAAAAGATTGCCCTATAGCAAGCCCCTTTTCGTTTTCTGCATCGGCCATGATGCGATTGAAGTTTGTTGCAAGCCGACAATGCAACCGGCCATGAAGCTATGTAACGAAGGGAGCAAGGAACGGAGGAAGAAGAAAGAAATTAGGAGAATGAGTTTAAACCGTCTGATGATAATGGACGATGATAATGGACGGTGGATAGAATGGAACTGCCCGCCCGTGACTTTGATATGCAAAGTCAGAGGATCCGCGTCCGCTCATCTGTCGTCTCGTCCTCCTCACGTCAGGAATCTCCGGAGGGACCCACCCGGCCATCCACGTGACTAGTTGTACATTTTCTTAATTCCCTTATCCTTTGTCTGCCGTACGCCGCTGATTTTTTGTTACCCCTAAAAAGTCTCCTTTCCAAGTTCTATTTGGACTGAGACTGTTACGTGGGCCCCATCAACATGGTTGGCTTGGAAGTACACTTCCGATCGTATAATGAACGTCAACGTGTGCAATAAAAGATATCTTGTTGATTTTGTTTTGGAGTCTTTTCTTGTTAATTGGATCACGCCGCACCGCACTTGTCCGTGTTGGCCTCCCAAAAATCCGTTATAAATTATCTTTTATCTTTAGAAAAATCACTCACAAAAGATAATTTATAACCAAAAGACCAAAAACCAATCGCACAATTGTCAAGCCAACCACCCCCAGATCTACTTACGACAAACACCCAATCCAGGCCGTCCATTCCCAAACAAGAGCGGATCTGAGCCGTACAAATCCTGAGTGCGGATCCGCTTATGGCGCAAAGGCGAAGGGTACTCGACGCTACCGGTTAAAACGCCCAAGTCAGTGGCTCTCGTCCTCCTTTCTCCTACGCGGCCGGAGAGAGGAGGGGGGAAGAGAGGATCTCGCAGAGCGCCATAGCCTCGGATCCAGAAGCGGAATTCGGTGGAGGTCTCGGGCACCTGGATCGATCGGAGGAAGGGAAGGCGGAGCAGCGGTGATGGGGAAGGCGGCGGCGGTGGGGACGGCGGTGGTGGTGGCCGCGGCGGTCGGGGTGGCGGTGGTGCTGGCGCGGAGGCGGAGGAGGAGGGACCTGGAGCTGGTGGAGGGAGCCGCGGCGGAGAGGAAGAGGAAGGTGGCGGCGGTGATCGAGGACGTGGAGCACGCGCTGTCGACCCCGACGGCGCTGCTGCGGGGCATCTCGGACGCCATGGTCACCGAGATGGAGCGAGGCCTGCGCGGGGACAGCCACGCCATGGTCAAGATGCTCATCACCTACGTCGACAACCTCCCCACCGGGTAAGCGCCTCGATTCCGATCTGATCTCTGATTCCTTTCGTTTTTCGTATTATGTTTCCTTTCGTTTTTCGTATTATGGGTTTGGAACTTTGTGATCTAAAAAGTTTGGAATTGGGAAAGGTCTCGTATTGATGCGAATCGTTCGGGAACAAATCTAGTAGTGACGCGCGTAACCGTGGGGATTTATCTCCGTGCTCTGATTAGGACCGACTGACCTTTTGATGGGATGGTAGGAAATGTGCGAATTCTTTTTATGATGTTTGTACGAAAATCAGATTCCCCCGAAAATTGCGCCTAGTGGTGATCCGAAGAGAATGGGAACAATAATCTCCCATTTGATCTTCATGTGGTTTTGGTGTCTCGTATTCGTGAATTGGGATTTTTTTTTTGTACGTTCCGATCGAAGCTAGATCAATCCTAGCTTTGCCAAACAATATAAGCCATTTGTTATAACTGAAAAAGTTATGTAACCACAAGGAAACGCTTGCTCTCGGACTCTGCTGAGGAGAGCCAAGCCAAATTGGCTCATACCAGTGATTGAAGGAAAAATGTGGAGTCGTGGGCATCTGAAATTGCTTCTCATGCACCAGGACGCAGGATTTCGGTGATGGGGGTACAGAGTTACTAAAGCATCATGCAATGAGAAAAAAAATGAAATGCTAGTATGTGTTATTAACACAAACATAAATCATTGTTATAGAAAAAAATATAAAGTAGCCAAGAGAAAATGATAATACTCTTGACAAGGATGATTTTTGTGCTTGAAAATGATTGTTTTAATTTAGCTGATTGTGCATACACATACTATACATACATGTTATAGATTATAGATCACATTTGTTTGCTAAAACAATTTGCGGGGTACCGGATTACGAACTGTACCCCTCATGTCCTTGTGTAAACAGGATTCTACATAGAACTCAAACAAGATAGATAAATTAGCCTATCTAAGCTAGGAAAGATAGGTCTCCCGTCAACATATCCTATCGTTCTCAGATGATCTTCGGTTTTGTGATCTATAGTAGATCATCCATTTGTTCCTACTTTGGCTCTTTAGGATTTCTGATTATGATATGTGATTAATTAATTTGATCGTCCATTTGTTCCTACTTTGGCTCTTTAGGATTTCTGATTATGATATGTGATTAATTAATTTCTTGTTGGTTTGATTTGTTAAGGCTTCAGTGACAGGTAATTAACTAATGTATGGCAGAGAGTTCCTTTGCATTGTGGTTTCCTTGTTAGCAATCTGACCAATTAGATCCATCAGTCGAGCTTATCTCATGGTATAGTTGGTCTGGTAATAAGTTTCTCTGTAACCTCCACATCGTTAAGCTAAATGTGGCAGGCACATCCTGAAGGAAGTTTCTTAAATATAATGATTCATTCTTATTCTATCGGATCCTTCTACCAGTCTGTTAGAACTCACTCACCCATAAGCATACAATGTTTCCTGCTGCCTTCTTCCAAAAGTAGTAATTTCATTCTTTGATCATAATGATTTCCCTTTGCAGAAATGAACAGGGGTTGTTTTATGCATTGGATCTTGGAGGAACCAACTTCCGCGTCCTGCGAGTCCAACTCGGTGGCAAGGAGAAACGTGTCGTCCAACAACAGTACGAGGAAGTCTCAATTCCACCACATCTGATGGTTGGAACTTCCATGGTAAGCATTTGCTGCTTGATTTTAAATTTCTTGGAGCTGTACATTCCGTGCTTGTCTTATGTATTTTCTGACTATTAATGCAGGAACTGTTTGATTTTATTGCTTCTGCATTGTCAAAATTTGTTGATACTGAAGGTGATGATTTCCACCTCCCAGAAGGGAGACAGAGAGAGCTGGGCTTCACCTTTTCCTTCCCAGTGAGCCAGACATCAATATCGTCAGGAACGCTCATCAAGTGGACAAAGGGTTTCTCCATCAATGACGCGGTAAAAGTCAAAAATAACTTTTGGACATACCTTGACTAGAACACTATCCTGATCCTTCTTTAAACACATGAATTATGTCACAAGGTTCCTTGATAAAGCTTGATTGAATATGGCAATGGAGTATTTCAATTAGCTATTTGCTACAATCTCCCTTTGTGTACATTGTAATCAACTTAACTAGGTTAGTGAAAAGAAATATCGACCTTGATCAGGAAGCATATTTAATTTGAGGATCTTTAGTAGTACTCAGTATTATGTTTGCCTGGTTGATCATATCTGTGTGAACTGTCAAGCATCCAATAAGAATAATTTGATTTTGCTATATTATCTCCTGAATTAGGTTGGTGAAGACGTTGTATCTGAGTTGGGCAAGGCCATGGAGAGGCAGGGATTAGATATGAAAATTACAGCATTGGTAAGTTAATATATATTAATTTAGTCAATTTCTTACTTCCACACTATATCTATGCTCAGCTCCGTTATCTGAGGCATTGATAATCATTTGTATCCTGATGCTGTTTTTGGGGTATTCACATCTGATGATGTGATGCAAACATTGTTGACATGATTTACCACTGATGTTAGGTTAATGACACTGTCGGCACATTGGCTGGTGGGAGGTATGCGGATAACAGTGTTGTTGCTGCTATAATATTGGGCACTGGTACAAATGCAGCATATGTTGAGAATGCTAATGCAATTCCTAAATGGACCGGTTTACTGCCTAGGTCCGGAAATATGGTTAGTGTGTGAATACCTTATGCTTGGGATTATCATTAGTTGTCTATGTCTTATAGATGATCAATGCCGACACTCTTGAATGTTAACCCTACTTAAAAAAATATGTAAACGTGGAATTATTTGGTATTCTCTAGGTAATCAACACAGAATGGGGGAGCTTTAAATCAGATAAGCTTCCTCTTTCAGAATTCGATAAAGCAATGGATTTTGAAAGCTTGAATCCTGGAGAGCAGGTATTCTATCCCCAGTATTTTCCTCTCCTTTTAGTTTTAGCCTTTTAGGTGGACCGCATTAACTTGTATGTATTTTCCAACAGATATATGAAAAGTTGATTTCTGGCATGTATCTTGGAGAGATAGTGCGAAGAATCTTGCTGAAGCTTGCTCATGATGCAGCTTTGTTTGGGGATGTTGTTCCATCTAAGCTAGAGCAACCGTTTGTACTAAGGTATATTTCTGTACCATCTCTCTTTTGATCTTCATTCCTTCCTTTTGTCATGGCAAAAGCCGTTTTACTTTGTTGTTAACTATCATGCTGGTCAAGTTTTTTTTTTCACGATTTCTGTGACTACCCCTTGGATAAGAGTGCACATGATATAAAGACGTTGGCATCGTTTCCATTATAATATTTGCACTGTTGATAATATACCCAGATAGATTATGGAAGGGGAAGTTGTTTGTATATCTTGAAATTATCATGCTAAATCAGTTAGCAAATCCATGGAAGGTGACAAACATACACTTTGTTGTTTTATCCATTACTACTTTCTTCTGGTTCTGGTTGATTCTCATAATTGTGTGCAACTAGAAGTTATCTAGCTTGGATAATTAGGGTGGTTTGGTTTTTGCTCACCAGTTTTTCTTTATGCTTCTAACCCCTCAATCTTATGCAACTCTGGTAGAATTTTTTATAAGTATCTCAATTGTTGTATCACAGGACACCGGATATGTCAGCCATGCATCATGACTCGTCACATGACCTTAAAACTGTTGGAGCTAAGCTAAAGGATATCGTCGGGGTATGAAATTTCTTGACCCAAAGTGGATACGCAACATCCAACACTGTTCAATGAGTATTGGTTGCTTATTTATGATTTGATCTTTTATTCAGGTCCCAGATACTTCCCTGGAAGTAAGATACATTACCAGTCACATTTGTGACATAGTTGCAGAGCGTGCTGCACGCTTGGCTGCTGCTGGCATATATGGGGTCCTAAAGAAGCTAGGTCGGGACAAGATGCCAAAAGACGGCAGTAAGATGCCTAGGACTGTCATTGCCTTGGATGGTGGGCTCTATGAACATTACAAGAAGTTCAGCAGTTGCTTAGAATCAACTCTAACAGACCTTCTTGGGGATGATGTCTCGTCTTCTGTGGTTACCAAGCTGGCCAACGATGGTTCTGGCATTGGAGCTGCTCTTCTCGCAGCCTCGCACTCCCAGTATGCCGAGATCGACTAGCTTTAAGGATGATCTTGATGAATGATGAATCAAACTCCGTTTGTAGGTTCTCATTTCCCCCTTCAAAATCCACATAATACTCCTGGCTCCCCCCTTGAAATCTTACCATCTTTTTTTGGCTATTCTGAGGGCAAACATAAGTGCCTCTGCAGCGGGATATAGCTAGTATAGCGACAATGAGTTTGGAGGTTTTCTAATGGCATAAAACGTTGGATGGCAGTAGCAGACTAACAGGGAAATGGAGGCACAGGCAATTTCCATTCCTGTTCTGTCAGATTCTTTTCCCCCTTAATTGATGTTGAGAACCAAGATTTTTTTGCTCTGTATTTTCTCTTCGTAATAAAGAAGGGGACATAATCGAATTGCTCTTGTTTGATCTCATATATGTATGTGACTGCACTCTCACTGTCCCAAAATTTTATAGATGCATTTACAAAGTTACAATACTCATTACATGCAAATAACTGAAGGATGGCGAATGTTTTTGTCTGGTATCTACCTGCTCTCCTAACTAGCGTGCCATCTCTCCTAGATGGTAACCATTGGATCAGGTTATACTTCTTATTGACCATTGTTCTCATACTATGCTGTCCAAGCTGCCGTTGCCGTCGTCGATGCCTTTGGTGTCCGAAAGCTGCTTCCGGCGGCTGCCACCCCTGATCGGCAGAAACGGCGCGCCGTCGCCGTCGTACTCCGCCACCTTCCCGTCCACGGTGTTCTGGAGCGCCTGCTCGCACCTCACCAGAATCTGCAGAACGTCCCTCATCGTCGGCCTCGTCGCCGGCTGCGCGCCGGTGCAGATGATGCCGAGCTTGAACACGACCTCGGCGTCGTCGCCGTACCCGGCGTCGGTGATGCACCTGTCCACCGCGTCGGCGATGCTCCTGCCCGATTGCAGGTGCCGCCACGCCCACTCCGCCAGCGAGCCGTGCTCGCCGCCGTCGTGGGCTTCCCTGCCGGTGATCAGCTCGAGGAGCACCACCCCGAAGCTGTACACGTCGACCTTCTCGTTCACCTTCCTCGTGTACGCGCACTCTGCACGAGACGATCGTGGTCAGCACAAGGTAAGTCGCTGTGATAAGAGAAGAAATCAAGGGAGAATCGTGAGACGAGCAGCGAGGTTGGTTGAGGTGAATTACCAGGAGCCATGTAGCCGAACGATCCGGCGACGGCGGTCATGGTGTCCGGCGTCCCGGCCTGGACCAGCATCCGGGCGAGCCCGAAGTCGGCGACCTTGGCCATGAGCTCAGCGTCGAGCAGGATGTTGCTGGACTTGATGTCCCGGTGCACGATCGGCGGCGAGCACTCGTGGTGCATGTAGCAGAGGCCCCTCGCCGCGCCGACGGCCACCCTGACCCTCGCCAGCCAGTCCAGCGGCGCTCGCCGGACCGACGGCGCCCTCGCCGTCGCGCCACCGGCCAGCAATTTGTTCCCGTGGAGCCACTTGTCGAGGCTGCCGTTCTCCATGTACTCGTACACGAGGAGCTTCGTCTCCGCGCGGGAGAGGCAGCAGAGGAGCTTCACGATGTTGGTGTGGCGGACATGACCGAGGATGTCCACCTCCGAATCGAACTCGCGCTCCAGGTTCTTGTCCAGCTTGCCGCCGGTCCATATGCGCTTCACGGCGACGGTGCCGCCGGCGCCGCCGCTGCTCCGGCTGGCGTACGCGACGCGGTACACGCGCCCCGCGCCGCCCTTGCCGATGAGGTTCTCGTCGGCGAGCCCGCGCACAAGGGCGGCCTCGCTGAAGTCGAGGGGCTGGAATGGGGTCATCTTCCATGCCGGCTCTGTCCGCGCGAGCCGCTTCCGCCTCTTGATGTCGCGGACGACGAAGAAGGCGAGCGCCCCGATCAAGACGACGAGGGCCGCGCCGGCGGCGAGGAGACCCGACCGGAGACCCGGCGATACGCCGTCGGATGCCTTCGCAGCGCACGAGCGCAGGCCCGCGAAGTTACCCGCCGGCGCCGCCGATACGCAGAGACCGGGGTTGCCGAGGAAGCTCTGGTCGTAGGCGGAGATGGCGAGCGCGGCCGGGATCTCGCCGGTGAGCTGATTTGACGACAGGTTAAGCTGGTTAATCTTCAGCGATCCCAGCGACGTCGGAATACCGCCGGAGAGCTTGTTCGACGAAAGGTCGAGCAGGGTGAGCACCGGCATGGAGCCCAATCCCGCCGGAATATCGCCGGTGAACTGGTTCCTGCTGAAGTTCATCTGCGACAAGCCACTGAGCGACGCGATGCTCGCCGGGATGGCCCCGGAGAGCTGATTCCTTGACAGGTCCAGCTCCTGCAGCAATGGCATCCCGGCGGCGAACCCGTCAGGTATCTCGCCGGAGAACAAGTTGTTCTCGGCGTTGAACTTCTGGAGCTTGGTGGCCGTCGCCGGAAGCCGGCCACTGAAACGGTTGTTGTGGATGTAAAGCCTCGTCAGATTCCAATACAGCTTCTCCGGCAGGCTTCCGGTGAGCTGTCCATTGTTCTGCAGGAGCACGGTGATCAGCCTCGTCTCCGTCCACAGCGCCGCCGGCACCTCGCCGGAAAGCTCGTTGTCCTGGAGCTGGAGACTCAGCAGCGCCGGGCAAGTGGCAAGACTCGCTGGAATTGAGCCGTTCAACCGGTTGCCGGCGGCGGAGATGATCCACAACCGGCGGTTGTCGCAGACCCCCTCCGGTATTGGCCCGGTGAGGTCGTTGTTGTCGACCTCGATGTCTCTCAGAAATGGCGAGTGCTTCCCGAGCTCCGCCGGAATCTGGCCGGTGAGATTGTTCTCGAACAGCTTCATTATCACCAGCGATGGAAGCTGAGCAAGGCTCGCCGGTATCTCGCCGGAGAAGTTGTTCGTCATCAAGGCTAAGTTAGTTAGGTTCATCAAACTTCCAAAGCTCTCTGGGATCGTTCCAGTCAGCTGGTTCTCAGATATGTCGAGATAAATTAAGCTCGCTGCTCCAATCTTGCCATTGACGACGACGTCGCCGGTGAGCTGGTTGGTGTACAGGAACAAGTACTGCAGCTTTGGAAGGTTCCAAATCCCAGGAGGTATGCTTCCGGTGAATGAATTCTGGGACAGGTCGAGATACTCCATCTCCATCATCTCTGTGACGTAGCTGGGGAAATCGCCGGTGAGGTTGCACTGCGCCAGCCAGACCGTCTTCAGGCTCGTCAAGTTCTTAAACGATCCCGGCAGCTCGCCGGGGGTGAACTGATTCACCTCGAGCTTGAGCGTCTCGAGGCTAGTGAGCTCGCCGAGCGCCGCCGGGATCGTGCCGGTGAGCTGGTTGCAGTTGAGGGTAAACACCTTCAGGTTCTTGAGCTTCGACACCGCCGCCGGTATCACGCCGGTGAAGTTGTTGTTGTTCAAGGCGAGGTAGGTCAGGTTCTTGCCGAGCCGGTCAATGTCGGCGGGGAGCTCGCCGCCGATACTGTTCATCGAGAGGTCGATGGAGGTGATCGCGGTGAGGTTGTAGAGGAACGCCGGGAACACGCCGCCGACGCTGGTGTTCTGGAGGTTGAGCACCGTGAGCGCCGTCAGCCCGCCGATGGCGTCGGGGACGGCGCCGGCGACGGCGACGTTGGGGAGGGACAGCGACGTGACGCGGCCGGTGCCGCCGCCGTCGCAGGACACGTACACCCAGCGGCAGTGCGGCGCCGCGTCCGTCCACGACGCGAGCGCCGCGGGGTCCCCCCACGCGCGCTTGACCTGGAGCAGGAGCTGCTTCTCGTCGACGCCGCCCTGCTGCGCCGCGCCGCGCCGCGCGACGAGGCTTGGCAGGATCGCGAGCAGGAGGAGGTGGAGGTAGTAGGCTTTGCCGCTCGGGAATGCCATGTCTTCGCGTGGTTTCTTGGTCGCCGCCGGCGAGCGCGTGCGTTCACTCGGTGAGGCAAGCAGCCATCGCGGACTCCACCGTGAGAAACGTGGGTGGGCCATTTATATGCAGTGTGAAAGGCACGTGCAGACTTTTCTTCCTCCATTATCCTGTTTGGTTAAATGATTGAATTTGTTAGGAATTTAGGATTAGTTTTTGGGTGCTGCTTGCTTGGAAGTTTCAGCCATGCTTTCCTTTATAATTTGATACTAGTTCACCAGTTGGTGGTTTAGCTCATCTTTTGTTTGGTTTTTGCTGGTCAGATGGTGGCGTTGTTTGAAAGGGATATGTTCTAGATGGTTTGTTTATGCAGCTACTACTAAGTTAAGTTAAGGACTAAGCTGAGCAACGTGTACGAATTGCACAGCTCGTGACATGGTTTCTTTATGGGAGTTTTGCGATCTTTTCATGATCATGGTACGACAATATGCTCCGTTGGCTTGGACTGTAGCATGTGCCGGCACATTACTCTGCCGTCGGATGAATGGTCAAACTATTCGGAAGCACAGAGGTGTCGATCACTTGCGACAAAGAGGAGTGGAAGATGTTGCAGATCGCGCGATCTTATTGCTATCACCCATGGCCACCAATAATTTAAACATCTAATTTTGCTCCACTGGCCGTATTGTCGCTGTTGAAACCATTTCTTTTAGTATATCTTCAAACCGATTAGAACTAGTATCACACTATTTATTAGTCTTCAAAGAAAAAGAAAACTATTACGAGAGTCGAGATTATAACCGGTCAAGCACGGCAAGTAAATTTAAAGTGGAAGCAATTAGCAAATGATGATAAGCTTTTTGTTTCCACTGATTTTACAGGGGGATCATCCACCTGAGGCCGGGAATGTGAGTCGTCAGCACGAGGTCACGGGTTCAGGGTGAGTTGGGCCCACGATGTCAGTGTCACATCTAGATGTACTCGTGCACAAATCCCTGGTCTAAAGTTGAGTCAAACAGAAAAGTCTTAGATAATGATGTGGCTCTGGCGCCTCTGGGTTGTCTTTAAACTCTTTGTGGTCATTCGTTGACTAGTCGTAGGCCTGAAACGGTAAGTGAAAGGGAGCATAAGATACTGCACTCAATACCACACGTGCATACAGTATATAGTCGGTATATATGGATAAATACCACAGTGAAAAGTTTATCCGGTTTCTTCACTTCTAGAATACCGAGTATAGCTTTGGATACTCCGTTTTTTTTTTTAACCTGAAAATGCACACCGTATAGGTGCTCGATGACAATGCTGGCAGCGACAGGAAATGCTTCTGGATGATGCAGCTGTGCAGCCCATTGACCCGTCTCCCACAGAGAGATCCCAGCTTCGATCTCAGCCGCACGTTCGGTGATCCAGTGGCTAGCGATGAGTGAGAGTGGCCACGAAGGAAAGGAGCAGGAAGTCTCATGTGCAGCGTCAGAAACTGAAGAAAATTTCAAAGAGCCCGGCTCGCCTTTGCTGACTGTGGACTTGTGCGTAGACTAGCTTCAGAAAAACACATAAAGGATGTCACTGATGCCCACTGTCTGTACAACTCCTACTACCTACCAGCACATTGTTGCGTTTTATATTGCTAAACATTAGTACTAACTATCCTGGCAGTAAGTCCATGATTAGTCTGAGTTTTGGTGTAGTAGGCTAGGACATTGTAGACTCTGAAACTCGTTGTGTTGCAGAATTCACCGCTTAGCACACTGTCCGCAAAGGAAAAATTGCGCTGCAGATGTAGCGAATTTGGTTTTTCGTTAAGAGTTCGGCACTACTCTGTCAGTTCCTTCTGTACTGAAACTTCAACGACTTTTTTGAGTTTTGAGTAAAAAGGTTGTGGACAGAGATGCAAGCTACTATATGGTCCAAGTGTACCCGAAGACTGAATATGATTGATTCGCTTCCAGAGAGTAACAGCTTGTGTTTTTGACTTTTGAGAAAACCGCACGCGAGATGCAGACAGGGATTGTAACCATCAAGATTCTAGAACGGCACTATCTGCTAGATGCTACTCCTCGATTTCACAAGGCTTCAGATGTTGATATGAGGACAGGTCACTAACAAGAATTCATCGTTCTGAAAGAAACACCTTCTAGTCCTAGAATCAAAATTCAGATTTTAAGCCTCGCTTCACAGTTTTTCTAGAAGCCCGTAGAATTGATCAGGATGTGCTCAAGCCCAGTTGAGCAAGGCAAGTAATGGGCGGACGGCGGATTTTTCCTGATTATTAGCTTTCTCTCAGCATTTAGCACTTTGGCAATAGGAAATTAATATCCAATTTCCTGGGGTCTAGAATTTTGGACTAATAATATTACAGTGCAGTTCATAATACCATCATGACAGCATGCTGGACGCCTTCACTCATACGAAATTGTCCAAAGAGAAGCATTATCGCATCATGACAGCGTGCTGGACGCCTTCACCTACGAAATTATCCAACACAAGCATCAAATTCTGAAATATATATAGCAAAATCTGAAATTGTGCAGCTCTAACATGCATGACGAATTGTTTGCTGCAACATGTCAAATTTCTACTCCTACCTGTAAGTGACAAAAATATCTGTTACATACGTATTTATTAGTGTAGATCTTCTAATGTGAGCATTGCAAGCGAAGAGAAACACGCTGGGGTTAGTTAACATGGATAATCCCTCAAGCCATTACGGCCGTAGTGGCCAAATTCGTCTTCGTGCTCCAGGTACCCGCGCGCGAACTTGCCCGGGCTCGGATGGACGACGTCGGAGTAGTGGTAGCACATCTTGCAGACGCTCTCCGCCACCATGTGCCCGCACGGGAACTCGCCGATCACCTTCCTCTTCAGCCAGTGGTGCGTCACGCGGAGGCCGCGGCGGCACGTCTTGCAGACGCAGTCCCACCTGCCGCTCCGGCGAGGGGTCGCCCACCGGCGGATGAGCGGGATTCTGGCGAGGAAGCCGCCGACCGGCTCGTCCGGCATCGGGATGCACGTGATGACGCCGAGGTAGTCGTCGCCGGACATGTGCTCGAAGAAGAAGAGCGTCCGCGTGGCGGGGAGGACGAAGGCGAGGCAGCGGCGCCATTGCCGCCGGCGGCGGCGAGCCACGAAGTTGCCGTGCGTCCAGGCGCCGGTGCTGCAGTGCGAGCGGGACAGCGTCACGTCGCCGCCGGGTGCGAGGTCGTGCTCGTCGCCCGGGTGCAGGGCGTTGTAGTGGTCCAGGCACTCCCGCGCGAGCCGCTCGTTGGATCGCTTCTCCCTGAGGGCGGCGGCGACGCGGTCGTACGCGCGGCGGATGGGGTGCTCCACTGGCGTGTTTCGTCGCGACCATAGCGCTGCCTCCTCGTCGTCGTCGATCATGGCTCTGCTCCTGCCGCCGATCAGGGCCTCGCCGAGGGATCGCGCGACGCGATCGACCGGTGAATCCGGGAGCCCTTCATCATTGTGGGCTTCGGTTTCGGCCTTGATAGTTTTGGTGGGCTGGATATTTCGGGGCCCAAAACTGCTAGTTTTTTTTTCTTTTTGGGCTAGAAGGGGAGCCGCGCGCGCACGGCACACACCCCCGTGCGCTGCCGGCGGTCTTCCCGCCGATCAGCTCCCGCTCCGGTCGACACCACCATTGCCCCGATCCGGATGTTCGGTTCTGGTTAGACACTTGTCTACGGCGCATTGCACACTAGTGACCGATCCGTGGACTCTGCGCGTCATGAGAAATTTGGATACATGCCATCATCAAAAGTAGGCTTCGCCGAAATGCCATTGTAAAAATTCCAATTTGATTTCGTGGAATGCTATTTCCAACTTAGGGGCCGATGCCAGAATGACATTTCGAAATTTCTTCCAAATTAAAATGGTAACCCAATTTTCCTCACATATGCCCAGACCGAAATGCCTCTAGCTAATTTATCCTCTCGCTCCCCACTTTGTCTGGCGACCGGTGGTGATCGACGCCGTTCATCACTGCAGGTAGCCTGTCCTCTCCATACTAGCTCCACTCTTCCAATGCTGGACTCTCTACTATCTTAGATCTCTTTCCTTTGCTAGAAAGTTTTTTTTTTTAACGACTCACACGAGACGGTGCAAAGTTCTATTGATAGAGTAGGAAAAAAATTACAAGAGGGTTGTAACCAGGAAAAAGAAAAAATATACCACCACCCACACGGCGACATCGCCAACAACAAGCCCAGGAGAAGGTTAACACCGGACTGGCCGCCGCTAAGCGTGACCGACCACCACTAGACCAACAAAGGGACACATGCGAGATTGCCCCCTAGAGGATGCCAAAACAACGTCTTCAAGAAGAGAAGCGACGGAAAAACTGCTGCCGTCGTTTGTCAAGACTCAAAAGAGCCAAGACTGGGCTTTCGCTCGGCAATCATCCTTGAGAGGTGAGACAGCACAACAACGCCCTCAGGACATCGTTGTCAGTCCGACCAAGGCTGGACTGGGTTTTCACCCACCGTTCACCACCTGCGAATCCACGGCTGACGCACTGATGCTCCACCACCACACAAGCTTTGCCGACATGTGGGACCTCTGCACCGGCGTCCCCTGCCGGCCAGCCTTCGTGCGCCGAAGACCGCGCCACACCCACCGACAGCTCCTCCTCACACCTAGGTCGCCTCCTCCACCGCCGGCACGCCACTCTGCGCCAAGCCGGCCTCCTCCACCGGACGCGCCTCTCACGCCAATCCAGCCTCCCTCCATCGGCCGTGCCTTCCGTGCCAAGCCGGCCTCCATCTCCGCCGCTCGCGCCTCTCGCGCCGAGCCAGCCTCCGCTGCCATCGGCTGCGCTTCTCTGCGCAAAGCTGGTCTCCGACCCCTCCACCTAAACGATGCCGCACCAGCTAGATGTAGTCGTCTCCCACGCCCTCGGCTAGCCGTCCGAGGCCGCCATGCCTTCGGTGGCCGCAGACACGGTCACCACCACCGCAGCCGCTGCTGCCGAACACCCAGCCACCTCGCCGACGCCATCCTCACCTCGCACCCGACTCCTTCCCCGCCTCCACTTGCTGTTGCCAGCGACCCGCATCCTCCGACGTTGCCACCACCTTCACGGCCGCAGCCAACGCCACCGCTGCCACCGACGCCAGCCTCCGCCTCCGCAAAACCGCTGCGCCGTCGCCCGCCGCCACCAAACAGACTCCTTCCCCGCCTCCACTGCCACATCCGCCGATGTCGCCGCTGCCTCCTTAGTCATGGCCGCCGCAAGCCGGCCGCTGTCACCAGCCGCCGACGCCAGCCACCGCCATCGCGAACCGCCGCCACCGCCAACGCAGCCGCTGCCAGCAACCGCCCTGACGCAGCCGCCATGTCCTCTGTCGACGTCGCCAGCCAAAGCCGCCGCCGCGACAGCCCCGACACCGCCACCAGCCGTCGGGACCGCCACCAGCTGCCGCGACCGCCACCAGCCACCAGCCGCCAAGTACGTGGAGCTCCCGCGCCAGATCCGCCCATATGGGGGGCCGGATCCACCCACGGGGGGCCGGATCCGCCTTCGGCGCGCCTGGATCCGGCCCGCCGTCGCCAACCTCGCCGCCACCTCCATCCCCGCCGTCGACGGCCCCCAATAACAGACACAGCTCGCCATCCCCGACGCCATCATCACCCCCGCCGCCATCACCTTCCCCGCCGCCAGCCGCCATCCCGCCAGATCCGGCAGGAGAGGCGCGGATCTGGCGGCACCGCCGCCGCCGCCTCAGTCGCTCAAGTCCCACCGGTGCCCCGCCGTACTCCTTGAGAGAAGAAAAGAGGCCCCGCCGCCACCGTCCTTGCCGCTGCGCGGCTTTGCCGGCAGCTGCTCGGGCGGCGGCAAGGCGGAAGAGAGGGGGAGGAAATGGGCTGTCGGCGTGTGTTGTCGCCGCCCGTGTCGCCTGGGGCGAGCGACGCAGGCGGAGCTAATAGGGTAGATTTTTAGTCATTATAATCTGGGTTCCTTGCAATCTTCGCTGCCAGACCATGTCGCCACACGCGACCGAAAATCTCCCGGTGACAACTTGCAAGGGGGCAAGCAGGTGCCCTTACCCGGCGCACTACCTGAATAAAATCTCCAGGAGCTCTCTGGACCTGCACCTGTAAAAACCATCGTCTCCGCCTGCTACGTTCTGACTTGAACTGCACAAATTAATTTCCTTGTCTTCCTACTCGCTATTATTCCTTCGGTTCCATATTTTAAGTCACTTTAGCTTTTGTCTTAAGTTAAACATATCTAACTTCGACCAATTGTATAGTTTTATTGTTGTAAATGTTAGTGTATTTTAATATGAATGCTGTTAATAGGAAGTTCGACTTGTGGCAAAAGCTAAAGTGACTTGTAACACGAAACTGAGGTTGTGTCGGCTACTCGATACTACTATTTTCCTTTTTCATCAGACATTGGATATTGATACGATCATACGAGGACCGCTACTGTGAATCACACAGGAAGTTCTTGGTTCAGAGAGAGACCTTTCTAGGATCAGTTTTCAGATTTCGGACATTGATTCACAATTTTTCAAAAAAGCCTGCAGAATTGGTGAGACTCAGCATGCACAAGTTCAGTTTCCAGATGAACTTTTTCTTTGCAAGACAATCAGCATTTAGCACTTTAGCAATAGAAATTACGATCTAATTTCCTGGGTCTAGAATTCTGGACTAATTAATATGACACTGCACCTTAGAAACAAGCTGAAATTTTTGTCAACATTACTATAATTTGAGTAAGCGACATGAAACATTGGTAGGGAGAAATGGTTAGGGGTTTTCCGGTTAGCTCCACAAGATGGTGGGCTAACTGGTCTGGATTTAAAGTCTCACCCCTTTTATTTATTTTGTATTATGTTCTTTTCTAATATTCGTGTTTTTCAAACATTGGTAGGGTTAGTTCGTGGACAAGCGTTTACATTTTACAACCGTTGCAGGGACGCCAGAAATCGTCCTCGTGCTCCTGGTACCCGCGCGCAAACTTCCCCGGGCTTGGATGGACGACGTCGGAGTAGGAGAAGCACATCTTGCAGACGCTCGCCGCCTCCAGATGCCCGCACGGGAACTCCCCGACCACCTTCTTCTTCAGCCATGGATGCTTCACGTGGAGGCCGCGGTTGCAGGTCCTGCAGACGCAGTCCCACCTGCCGCTCCGGCGGCGCCGGGTCGCCCACCGGCGGCAGAGCGGGACTCTCGCCAGGAGGCCGCCGCCGTCCGGCTCGTCAGCCATCGGGACGCACGTGACGACGCCGAGGAAGTCCTTGCTGGACATGTGCTCGAAGAAGAAGAGCGTCCGCGGCCGGGAGGGCAGGAACAACGACGCGAGGCAGCCGGAGCGGCGGCGAGCCACGAAGTTGCCGTGCGTCCAGGTGGTGGAGTTGCATGGCGCGCTGCACAGCGTCACGTCGCCCGGCGCGAGGTCGTGCTCGTCGCCCGGGTGCAGGGCGTTGTAGTGATCCAGGCACTCCCGCGCGAGCCGCTCGTTGGACTCCTCCTCCCTGAGGGCGGCGGCGCGGCGCCGGTCGTGCTCGCGGGCGCGGCGCCGTCTGGAGTAGTAGTCCTCCTCCAGCATGATCGGCCGCGGCCATAGCGCCGCCTCCTCGTCGCCGTCACGTACCCCGCCGCCGACCATGGCTGCGTCCAGGATTTGCGTCGCGATCGATCGGAGAATCCGGGAGCCTTTCAATCTCGGGAAGAAAACGTCAAATATCAGAGAAGAAATCACCCAATAGAGCAAAATCGCTCGGGAGATCGTTTGATTCGTTTCGGACTCGTTGCCGTTGGAGACAAACTGGGCCTTGAAATAGGTTGGCAGCATGGCATGATGGGCCCCGGCACGCTGAGCTTCTTTTGGGCCTGAGAGGCCTTGTGGGCCTACATCTATGGGCCCAAATTGCTATACTTTTACGAAGAAAATTGCATATCTACCATCCCATAAGAATGGCTTCAATATAATACCATTATGAAAACGGGCTTCGCTGGAATACCATTCAACCAGAGTGTCTTCGCCAAAATGCCATCCCGAACAGAAATGCCCCTGCCTCTTCTTCTTCCTCCATCCTGCGCGTGAAGAGCTCGCCGGTGGCCATGGCTAGCTCCCTCCCTGCCATCCCCGCCGCACGGGCAGCGGGCGCGGGCTCCGGCGGAGGGCTGCGCGGTGGCGGCAGGCGCGGGCGTGGGCTCCGGCGGAGGGCTGCGCGGTGGCGGCAGGAGCGGTCGACGGCGGTGGCCACGGGCTCCGGCGGAGGGCGGCGTGGTGGCGGCTAGCGCGGTCGGCGGCGGCGGCCGCGGGCTCCGGCGGAGGGCGGCGCGGTGGCGGCTGGCACGGTCGACGGCGGAGGCCGCGGGCTCCGGTGGAGGGCGGCTCGGTGGCGGCTGGCACGGTCGACGGCGGAGGCCGCGGGCTCCGGTGGCGGCGCGGTGGCGACTGGCGCGGTCGACGGCGGCTGGCTACGCGGTGGCAACGAGGAGGCGGCGGCGGCCAGGAGCTGCTCCACCGGCCCCACGCGCACGCGCGCCGGCGGGATCCGCGCGTCGTCGCCGGAGTCCTTCCGCGACGACCTCAGCTGCACAGGCGTTGGCGGGGATGGCAGGGAGGGCAGCGCCCCGATCGCCGTCGGCAAGGCGGCATCGGCGCGGCGGTGGAGATGGCCATGGCCGCCGGCGTATTTCAGCGAAACCCGTTTTTATAATGGTAGTCTAGTGAAGCCATTCTTATGGGATGGTAGATATGCAATTTTCTCACTTTTACGGGGTGGGTGGGCTAAAAAGTGGAGCCACGCTGACACGCACGCGCCGTTCGCCGCCGGCATCTTCCCGGCGATCTGCTCCGGCTCCGGTGGGCACCTCCTCGACGGTACGCAGCCACTGCCCCCTCCGCGTATTTCTTCCTATTGGTTATCTCCAGTTTTCCGGCGAGCGCACTCGCGCGCGCCGGATACCTTGTGGACGATCTGGAAACTCTGCACGCTGCCAGGAGGCTAGCGGAGTAGTGGAGGAGGGCGTGGTGAGGGTCGGGAGGCAGGGATGGAGTTGGACGGGGAGACGAGGTGTAGCACCGGCGCTGAGGTTTGATGGTACTTCTGCATCTACGACCCCGAGTTTGCTCAGTTGCTGTCTTGCGGGAACAGGCGGTTTCTCATTCATGGATAATCTGAGGAAGTCAGATGGATTGATGTCTCATGGCTGTGAATTTTCAGTGTCTCTGGCGATTTGCTGTGTTTCGTGTTCTTATCAGAATACATGAGCTTATCTCTGAAGAGATTGCAAAGGGCAATATTAAGTAAGCTCTTCTCTTTTTTTAAGCAATGTACTCATCCTACTGTTGATTTGATTAAGTTAAGAGTTAAGAGTGACTAGCCGTCTAGCCGTATTCGATTCCTTCTATTTGCAGGTCCGAAATCCAAATTAAAGAACCACGAGTGCACAGAAGATTGAATCCCATGATTGATTATCTCATTATCAACTGTCGTCTTCTGGTTAGTGATATCTTGCCCCAAATGTTCATCTAGAACTTTTTACAGGTGTTTTCATACGCTGTCTCGTGTTGTCCATTCTCGTGGAGTAGAAAATTGTAGTAGTGGACCATTCTCGTGGAGTAGAAAATTGTAGTAGTGGACAATTTTCAAACTTCAATGTCCAAAGAAACATAGTTGAGCTGTCAATTCTTATTTACCTGTAGGATCTGATGGATCATAAACAGAAAAAGTATCCTTACACTGCTGAAATGCTTGATAAGAGTTACTAAAAAAACAAGAGCAAGGCGACAGTGCTACTGCCTTTTTCCAGAACAAAATTATCAGCACATCTGATATCTCTTAGTTATATAATATCTGGAAAGAATTATTAAATTCTTCTCTAATATATTTTACTAATTAACTATGTTGTCATGAGTCATGAGTAATATCTCGTGACAAACAAATGAACAATTGTGCATAGCAATACTGCTAGTAATCAGAACCCTAGACGTTGTGCAATTGGCTTGGGTGACTTGGGACCATGTAGTTTTGCTAATGATGCAGCTATGCTGTTAGTCTTTTTGTATACGAAATATTTATGCTCTGTATGCATGGTTATCATTAGGGCCTGTTCACTTTGATGCCATTTTCAACCTTACCAAATTTTGGTAAAGTTACCAAAAAAAGTGGCTACATTTAGTTTCCTGCCAAATTTTAGTAACTATATAAGAAATCCTGCCATTACCAAAATTTGGTAAGGTTTTTTTGGCATCAAAGTGAACAGGCCCTTAGTGAAAGTATCTATGCATATGCATAATGCAAGTATTGTTTGTTAGGAATGTACATGCTCTCCAAAATTCCGTGGTTTTGTTCGTTGAATCATATACCTTAGAGATGATGTCCTAATTCGTATGCAAGTGTTTACATTTTTATCGCATATTTACAGATCATATGTATATCTGCTAGCTGTGATATTGTTAGTCTCCATGGTGTGTTTCCTAGTTGGCCTCGTAACATCAGAATCCCCCCAGTATTATCTACCTGATTTAGTGGCCTCTCTGATCGACAGAACTTAATGTAAGCAGCGGTTAACTGATAAAATATTTGCACAGGACATATGTGGAACTAAGTACGCGATTCATGGCATGTTTAATTTTTCTAGGAACTACCATTGCTTTCATCTACTCCAATGCATTGTTCTTGCAAAGGGAATATAGCCTTTTTTAGCTCACGAACATGTGAGCACACAGCCACACAACACGGAGGATGCAGATGTTTAGGGAGGAGAAAAAGGCTACAGATTCTTTCGTAATCCACCCTGTCCTTTGTTCTTTTCCTGCCATTCGGAATTTAGTGGTGACCCAATGACAAAGACCTTTCCAGTGTTTCCAATTCCAAGGCTGCAAGTATTACCGTGAATCTTTCTGTCAGCACCATAAAAATATTACACCCCTTTTTTGGGTCCTGTAGTTTATCCTTTAACCTAAAGATCTTGATTTTCTACAGGTGGAGCCTATGATGATTAACCATCTGGAATTAATGCACACCACATACCAGTCTTTCAATGGTGAAATTGAGCAAGGGATCTGCTGCAAACTTTTGTGGCCATGTGGGGTTTTACCTGAAATTTCAGGTATTCCTCAAGCTTTTACCTCTTGCAGACTTCAACTGGCAATTTAAGTTCACTAGTCTCCTTCCAGTCTCGTATCATGGTGGTACAATTTACATCTGGTTCAGTAGAAAGTAGTAAATAGAAACAAATTATCAAAACAAGCAGTAATTCCACTATGAGCTGCAGTAGAGTGTGATTGTCAGCTTGAAGCCCATGCACTATCTCTATCATGGAATGGATCAATGCCATGTGTTATTCCTGAGAGCAACCCTTGTGATATGCACTCCCGAGAGTGGCTTCAGATAGCTTCCATGTTTGGCAACTTTTCCTATGGAGGAAGCAAATTAATTGCCACGGAATGGTGTGTAACGAAAAGAAATGAAGTTATCGAATTCAATCAATAGTTTCCACAGTTGTGAAAGAGGGATTAACCTGTGAGTTAGTCACAGCTGACAAACTTCTATGACAACTGACAGGAGGAAATTGGGGACGCAGCTAACTTGAAGTAAAGGTGTTTGGATAGCTAGAGTGATAACCAAAAAAGTGGGCAAGTTCACACGCTCTAACAGCAGGACCATAGGATATTCCATATGCTGCTGCTGCTGTATTATTGATGAGCCACCAGCATTCTGTAGCTGTTTTCTTGCTCTCTTAATTTGCAACAGAAATCACTATTATGATCTGAGGATTGCCCTGCAGTTCAGTACAATCATGGCATCGTACTGTACACACTTTTGGCACCTTTGTCAAGAAATCTATAACTTATAGAATTACACCAATCTGTTATATCTGAAAAAGAGTAGGTCATTTACAAAATATGCAGTTTGTCCACTGCACCTGCAAGATGCTATTTTCCCATTATCATAATCATCTGTACAAGCCAAAAACAGGTCATCCCCCAGAAAGGTGATGGACTATGGTTTGCACAATTGATATGTCTGGACCCTAAAATCAACGATTTGCTACTTCACAGGGTCAGCTCCAATCTGTGGAAGGACATAAGAGGAAAACAAATTGAGGGCAGACCTTAACTTGAGGAAGTGAATCCATTTGACCCAAGTCTATAGAATTATTTTATATAACTAATATAAGTGCAATACTATAGCATGGTGTTATATAACACAAAAGTGCATCATTTGATCCAAGTTTAACCAGAGATACAGTACTGCTATTTATGAGGAAAATGGCGCCTGTTGAAGTTGCCCTATGCTTACCATGTCATGGGGAAGTTCTGACCTCCTCATAACCCTCAACCTCTTAACAGTCGAAACAAATACCCTGCAGCAGTCAAAAGCATTAGTTAGATAGATAGCAGTATTCATGGCACATCCTTCGGGCTAGTTTGAATTTGCTACCTTACCAAAACTTTGGTAGGGTAGCAAACCAAACATCTGTATTAAACACTACCTTCGCTACAAATTTGGCTTTGCTCATGAACTAGTCTCTTATGGGCATAGTTTGGCTTCAATCCAAATAAACATTTTTTAACTTTACCCTACCAAAGTTTTGGTAGTGCCAAAACTTACCCAAGATTTGGCACTACCAAAATTTTGCTGGGGCACCAATCCAAACAGGCCCGAAACAAATCAGTATGACAGGCTGACACCGTATCTTGTATATGGCTAGTGCTAATAAATATACAGTAGGAGTAAGCAACAACAAAAGCTTACTTCCATGGTATGTCCCCAGCTAACATTCTGTCTCCATCATTGTCTTCATATACTAAAGTGTATACACCAGTTCCATCCAACAACCCTGAAAATATTTTGTCTTCTGCCCCTTGCTCTCCACTTTCAGCACAAGATAGATCTTTTTGAGCTGCAAAACAATGCTTTAGAACAATATACAGACCATTTAAAACAAAAGTATTTGGCTCCTTAAATGACTTAAAGTATTTGTGTTCAGTGGGCTTGGTGTTCTTTTTTTTTTACCTTCAAGAAAACCACGGAACAACTCTTCAACAGCAGATGACAGCTTCTGGTAGCTGTCGTATATTTCAAGGTCTACTTTCCTTCCAATGGGGATCCCATCCATGTTGATTTTGACAAGAGGTCTCTTCTTGCAGATTGGCTTTGCCTTGTCATCAGCTTCGTCATTTTGTCGTTCAGGGGACTGTTTAAATGAACTGCCATTTGTGAGGTTTCTCCTGAAGGACCGGATTGGAGGCCAACCGACTACTGGAGGAATAGCACCTCTACATCAAATTAAAGCACTGGTAAATGATGGGTTTATTCATTTATTTTTGGAAAAATTGGGAGTCTGCGTATGTAGGTGGCGTAAATCATAAACCCATAATTAAAAGAACACACTGTTCCACTGATGGAAAGCATATCATTACTTAACCAATAAACAATGGTTTGAGCCACAATGAGTACTAGCCACAGAAAGTAACTACGTGGTTGATTAAAAGACAACCTTTTGGCAATTTAAATTGACTAAGGTTTCTCCTTTGAGTGGCAAAATTGACGATTAAACCATTATTCTAAGTATCAAAAGCCAAAATAAATATCACAAAATGCTCACGACAATTCATTCAGAAAGCCATGACCAACAAGTGGAACAATTTGAAAGATCTTAGCTCATTTTAGAATTAAAAAGAAAAGAAAAGAAGGGACCCTAGGAAAGCTGAATTCATAGGAAAGCATGAACTAACATTAAAAATATGTAATCTGTCAAAGTTACCCATGCTGTCACCATGCATGATGACAAGAAAAAAACAAGTATGGCTTCCATGGTAGAAAAGAGGATAAAAGGCAGTAAGTGTATTGTTACCTCCCCTGGGGGTTGCTGCTGTGCGCTGCAGCTGAGCATGGTGGTGAGGGACAGCATCCTTTCTTCCTCTCACCTGCCATATTTTCATTTCCTAACGTTAGCTCCTTCCCACATTCTTCTGTGTCCCGGTGGCTCTGATTATAACCTGAGGTAACAGAAGAGAAGATATAGAAAAAAAAGAACAGCTGCTCAAATTAAGGAACTAGAGTAAGCTGCTCGTTTTCCCTTGTCCTACCTTCTAGTGTGGCCCCAACAGTCGCAAAAAATCCTCTCTTTGCCCCAGTTGTGCCGATGCTGGTGGTAGGCTTTGAATGTGTAGGGAAGCAACCGATGGATGGTTCTGAGGAACTCTCTCGGTGTTGCTGCTGTATCTTCTCTCTTGAATCAGCTGCTCTCTCTTCCTGTTGGACACCAGGGAGGCCGAGCTTAAGCTCTAGCTCCTTATCCTCATCGGCATCTAAGTTTGTGTTCCTTGATCCTTCTCCATCTGCTTCTTTCACCTTCCATTCTCTCCCGTCAGGGATGAGGTGTAGCAGCGTGGGAGGGAGGCCTTTGTCCTTGAATTCTTCTTCCATAGGACTTGATCTGCTATAGGAAATATGAATTCTCTAAGAAAAAGGAACAAGAGGAAAATCTTTGTGTTAAAATGAATAGATGGTGGTATGTGGAGCTGAGGAAGGACTCCAGTGCCAATGTTAAGGGCTTCAACACTCAAAAACTCTACCATAAATGATATACTACATATGAAGTTGGGAAACGATGGGAAGAATGCAAGTATGCAGCTACTTGAAGAGTTCAGTTTTGCACTCAACTTAGGCCGGAGAAAGTGTCAAAACAAACGTGTAACATATTCTAAGGTCAAAGTGAAAGCTGGAAAGAGAAACCGGGAAGAGATAGGACTTGTGATCATCAAATCAATTCATGTCACAACCTCAAAGACGTTTTCGAGCAAGGGAAATGGAGCCTGCAACCATTTATTCGGCAACAAGATAAAGCACTTTCAAGTCTCGTGTCAAACTTAAGTCTTTCACGACGTGAAAGAGTGGCTACCAACTCATGTCCAAAAGCATTTTCGGATGGACGCGATGTAACTCGCCGAAATTAGCAGACAAAGAGATTCAAGCTCATGCACCTTGCAACCACTCAAGAATTAAGATAAGATCACATAGCAGAGAACATCAACAGAGCAAGCACTCACCACTCACCAGACACCAAGAACAGCTGCAATAACCTGTCCAACTCTAAGGCTCAACAACTCCAGGAATGGCTATCAGAAGGCCAGAACTAACAAGAAGCAGCTAGCTTTTGTACTAGTGTGTGTGATGCCTGCCGTTCTTTTCTATTGGCCTGCTTCTTCCTAGTGCCCCTAGAGCTGAGCTCTCCTTTTTATCCTTGCACTTTTCAGCCTATCTGTTCTTGGCAAGCACGCAGTTGGATGGCTCAACCTGTGAATGATGCAAGTGTGTACTAGTAGGCATGTAGCACGGGTTCCTTTGCGTTCGTGTGTACGTGACCGTGTGTATGGGACTGGATCGATGATTGGGAGGGGGGCCAGGTGCACCGAGCATCGATCAAATGGATCTAGCGGAATTGAGATCACCTGCAGTTGTTTGTATGACTGTAACTTTCGCAGTCATACAACTATTGTTGGATCAAATATCAAGGGCTCAAATCACACAAAAGTACTATTCATCAGATACTATAGCAGATGAATCCTGTAGCGCGTACTGTAGCAAGTGATAACAAACAGTACTGGTACTAAATCATGGCCGTTGAAATCTTCGATCCGATGGTAGTAAAGACCTAAGACTGCTAATTTTGCAGTCCATGTTCAAACTGTATGGGATCCCAATCCGATCTAGCGACGCCTACGGGGTTCTGGCTTATCCAGGCAAGTGGGGGGATTGGTGATGTGATGGATGCGGTGTTTGTTAGTATTGGTTTATTATATCATCGTGTAGTTGTTGTCGGATGGTGGTGGTGTCATGGTGACACATGCTGCAATGCTTCTTGTTCTTTCTTACTACACTGCCCTTCTGGGACCACTGTCGGCGTTGGGAGAATGCGTTTTCTCTTGATTTGATTTTCTGATCGCTGTCCACTTTGCATGTGCTGATTGCTGAAACTATGATTTTGATCCATGCTGATGAAGAACACGTACCTCCGGAGCTACGGTGTTACTTACTCTTATATAGCAACCTAATATGAACAGATTTTAATCGTACGAATTTAATCAAGTACTAAGTTGTTATATAATTTTTGAAACAAAGGGAGGGAGTAATTTAATTTCGTTCATAAAGAGAGCATGGGTTCCCATCCTTCACAACTGCTGCAACTTGTAGGAACGTTCGCAACTTCGCATGAAGGTATAGTGCACGCCTACGTGTAGCCGCTGCAGGACGATGTATGCTCCTTTCCCTTGCTTGCCCATGACGAGAACTCAACAGAGGCCAGAAAACAGCTAGTGCACCGGAAACACAGATGCATGGTTACGAGTAGTGCACCGGACGCACGCACGCGCCATGACATGGAGTATATTACTGTAGCACACTACGGGATAGTGGACTTTGTGGCAGCTAGCCTCGCCCTGGCGCGCGACGCGACCACTCGAGAGAGGCAGAGATAAGGAGTGGACTTTTGCGCGTGTGCGGCGCGTCCGCCACTGCGTCTCGTGGTCGCCGATCACGCGCGCGCCGGTGTAAGATCGAGAGATCAGATGGACGGTGTGGTACGGTACTCCGTATCCAGTGGTGGTCCTGGTCTACAGCGCTGGCGCGCTCTTTCCTCGCTCGTGCACGCAACGCACGCGCGAGCACCACCGCGGCTAGCTGCGCACATCGACGAGGAATCAGTGCGTTCGGTAGGCGGTAGCCCCTGTAGACGGTAGTGTGGCTCCGCAGCGACGACTCGCGGCGCCGAGGTGCGCTTTGGCGCAGACGGCCGACCGGCCCATGCGGGCACCGAATGGCGCTATCGAATATCGATCTTGGAGACTTGGACATGCAGGCTAAGACTGTGCCGGCAGTGTCCTGTGTCCCGGTCTTTCTTTTCTGCGATTTTGGACATCTACAGTTCTACACTTTCATGGACACGGCTCTGTTGATTTGCAACTGCAGGGTTCCGAGGTACACCGACCGTGTTTTCCAATTCGACCTGTTCGTTTTTGCCAGGAAGGCCCATGAGGAGCCTGAAGGCCAAATCATACCAGGTGCCAGTAGCCCACCACATAATAAGTTTACTTTAGGTCCCTCCTCGACATCCAGTTTCAACAGCGTCCATTAAGCAAGAAACCAAGTACAATGCTTCACTCTATTCTTAGAACCAGTGTAAATATACTCTCAAAACCAGGCAGTATTGAGAATAGTTTTGGGTGATGTGACATCTAAGTGGGCCAGGTGGCACTTACAATCAACAAAAAGAAATGAAATACAGTGGGACCCACGTGTCAGACGCAACAAAATCCCTACCCCTCTCTTCCCTATCTCCCTCTCCTCTCTCTTTTGCTCTTCTCCTGTAGGCCGGCACGCCATGAAGGTGATACTGGTGGCAGTCCCGAAGGTGGTATCCACGACCAACAGGGAGAGGGCCACCATCCCTGCCGATTTCGGTTCTTCCTCACCTTCGCTGACCCCGCGCGCCTCCCTCATCGTTGTGCACCGTGCTCATCCACGGGGTTGTCCTGGTCGTTCCCTAGCGGCGTAGGCGCAATGCTCGCCTCGTCAATATGGCAGGAATCTGTGGTGCCCCCTACGACCCTACCAACGCCGAGGGGGAGGCTGACTACACCGTAGCTCCGTCCGTCTCCACCGTACCCTACATTCCACCAGCCCCCACCATCCAGTTGTGTTTTGGCACTGCCATTAGTTGCGACGCCCCACGTCGCGTACCACCATTGGCCACAACGTCAACGTGCCTATCTGTGCCCCCACGTCGTGTCGTGGTGTCCACCTCATGCCAAGTTGTGAGAGGTCAACCCGGCCATTGAATCTAGCTGTCCCCTTCGACTCCTAATTAGAAGATTGGGGTAGGGTTTTTTTTTGTGTGAATTTGACATGTGGGTCCTACCATGTTTCATCACCTAAAAGAGTTTTGGAACTATATATTTATACCGGTTTTAACAATTGAGTATGCGTTGTACTTGGTTTTTCGATAGGCTTTAGTTTGGGGTCTATCTATAATACATTCGATAGTTTTTGGAGGAAAAAACTTGTACTAAACTATAGTATAATTAAAGTGTAACTAAAATATGTAAATTTATTTTGAAATCAAAACTTGCACTATTACTCCAGTGAGTAGGAGGGTGCGGGTTCGAGTCCACAACCAATCCAACAGCCTAAAATCAAAAGTTTTTCCCTAAAAAAATATTGCAAGTTACCTGGCAATTTCTTTGGTTTGTACTGCCGTGTCGGCGAACAAGTAAGACGTGATCATTACCGTGCAGCAAACGCATGCGCTTTTCCCTATTTTTTTTCATGGCACAGTTTTTTTTTTCCTGCTAAGTGTGTATACATCAAGAGTTTGTATTTCTAAGAGTAAATTTCACAAAATCACAAATTCTTTATTCAAAATATCATAAAACTACATATTTAAAACGTTGTATCACAAAAACCATAAATTTAACAACAAATTTGCCATGAAACTACATGTTTAAGATAAAGTACTATAAAATTATAGATCTAGTAATAACAAAATTATCACAAAACTATGAGTCTAGCACCAATTTAATCGCAAAAGTACAACATTTACATCTTCAATATAACATTAGTTCTAAGAGTTTAAACTCTAAAATATACAGTTTTGTGATAACATCAATATTAAATATGTAGTTTTATGATACTTGGTATTAATTTGTAATTTTGGGATAATGCCTTTAAATCTCTAGTTTTGCGATAGTTTTGTTAAAGTATATAGTTTTATAAAATTTACTCTATTTCTAATTCCTGTTCGGATTTCAATTCAAATTCAGATTTACATGTTTTATATCTATATTATAAGGTTTAGCTTATAAAGTTTTTTTATATAAACTTTCTATGACAACTTATCATGATGGGCCAGACGCACGTGGGGTTGGCCGAAACATATTCGTGTTCCTGGCCGCGCCCGAACATTCACACATTAGATCTACCGTCTTTTTTTTTTTGAAAACTAAACATCCATTAATATAAATCGACAGAGTTCACGGGAATAAATCCCAGTACATTGCCAAATAGATAAAGAGAGAGCATAAAACCATCCGTTTCCAAAGAATGGAAACCTGCACTAAGGCTACAAACTTCATAATGAAACCACACAGCAGATAAGGTGCACATCGACAGGGAGCTGCGGCAATGCCGCGACGAATGCAACCTTGGGCCTCCTTCGGCGTGCAGCCTGCTTGACAAACCGGTAATCCCCATCCGGTTGACTCCACAAAGACTGCACAAAACGGAGGTCTGCTGCTAAGCCGTAGATTTTGGAGTAAGCAACACCGGACTCAGCAAGAGGTGTCCACGGAGTTCGTCGTTAAATCTGAGGAGCGTGAGCTCAACCCAAACAACAAACCCTGCATGGAACAAGCTGATAGGAAACATATAGGAAGAAGGAGCCCAAATCCAGATCCCCAAACCCACTGAAAAACTTGAATGGTGGCAAACGAACTGCTGTCTTCTTGGATCGATGTACGGGGATGGGGAAGAGTAATCCTACGAATCTTGACCGATGGAACCTAAGCATTGGGAGCTCTCGAACTGGCACCAGTGAAATCGTCGCCACCACGCCGACGGGTTGTCATCAAGCACCACGAGCAGCAAGCTCTGGGCGACGATAGCACCGGACGACGCAAGCCACGAGAAGTCACCGCAGCCATCACACGAGATGGGGCGATGACCTCCCAGCCACTGACGACGAAGCAGCCGACGCCGCGGCCATAGATGACGAAGCAGCCAACACCGTGGCCACTGACGACGAAACAACCGACGCCGTGGCCACTGACGACGAAGTAGCCGACGCCGAGGCCGTAGGCGACGAAGAAGCCAACGCCGCGGCCACAGACGATGAAGCCGACGCCGCCGCAAGAAGCCAGCTCCAACCGTCAATTCATCCACAGGTCTACGGATCTCACACCTCCACCGCCACCAACCGCCGCCGCCGCCTACCACACCGGCGCCCATGGAGCTCACCAGCCAAAAGTACCAAATAGGGACAAACCCTAACTACAGGAGAGACCTAACAACCTAAAAACAAACCTAGAAACACAATACTAGTAGGGGGAGGTGGCCGGACCCCTCCTCCAACCTTCGCCGATGGCGAGCCGCCGGAATCGAAGGGGAAGAGGGGCCAGAGAGGAAGAAATTTGGGGGAAGAACTGTAGAGAGAGGATGGGAACGAGAGAAGGGTCGCGAAGCGCCGTGGTAGCAGTCTAGATCTACCGTCATAATCATCCGTTCGAGCTTCGTTATCTCTAAATCCAGTGTGCCATTTTTCTATTTTAACTTATTCCTTCGCTGCGATCAAACACATAGGAGGGCTGGGACTTGATCAAACTCGACAATTTTGTACGACCAATGAAGGTAGCATGGCTCAATTGTTGGCTACATCCCACGGCCACACGTCATATTGCCCTATGATTGAGAGAGAACCTTCATGTCCAGTAGTTGGCCACTATTTGTCCAAGGACCCAGGATAGACCAAAAGTGGCTGCCTAACTGTTGGGCTTTTTATGGCCAGGCGTACTTAATCGGTTGAATCGGTTTGTCATGAATATCCTAGCGGACCATGGGAAATCTCCAGGTTTAATAATGATTTTGAATGTTGATGCTCAGCTCATCAGTTTGTGAGTTGTGACATTGATCCCGAGTTTGATGGTTAACCTGCTGAAAGCGTGTTCTTGCTTAGGCTCAATCTGGAGGGAGACCACGCAAAAAGACCAATTGAAACACGCGCGCGGACAGCATTTGACACACGGCCATGGACCGACCTTCGCCTAACCATGCGCACATCTCGCGTAAGGCAAGTGGGCACTGAGCTCGTCTTTGTTTAGTCATGGAAACCGCATGCCTTAATTTGTTAGGAGCTGGGGTAAGTTTTTTCCCTGACTAGCGCGGGATGGCGGTGCGTTGCAATGCGAATGGAAAAGAGAACCCCATCATACATTTAAAGCCTCAAAAGTTTTAGAAAAAATTAAGGTCACATTTATCATCATTTTGTACCTCACATCAATATTTTTTTTAAGGGATATAAAGTCTACCAAACCTGTCGATAGCACCACTATATAGGTACATGAATGTACATCTAAGGCTGTAACACTGGTGGAGAAACCATCTTTACTCTCGGTTGGGAACCCCGTTTAATCCCGATTTTTCAACCGGGAGTAATGATTCGGGACTAAAGATACATCTTTAATCCTGGTTGGTACCACCAATCAGGACTAAAGAGAGAGGATCTTTAGTCCCGGTTGATGTTACCAACCGGGACTAAAGAGACAATAGCGGCAGTACCAGATGGTCCCTTTTTCTATTTGTTTTTTCCTTTTTATTTTCTCCCGAATCAAGTAGGCAAATCCCCAAATCAAAGTAATATCCCAAATTCACATAACCAAATCCACATCACAAATCATAGAGTTACTTATACACACAAATCAAATACATCACAATATCCTAAGAAATTGCTCAAATACATCACAGATCCAAACAATGAATCATGAATTTTTAACTTCTCAGTCAAATACATCTAAGTGAATCATCACAATTTTTTTTAAAAAAAGAATGCCGCCGCTGCCGCCGCTCGCCACGACCGGCGGGCGCGGCCCCGCTGCCCGCCGCCGCGCGCGGCACCGTCGCCCACCGCCGGGCGCGGCCCCGCCGGCCTTCGCCCCGCCTGTAGAATCGAGATGTCGACTAGAGGGGGGTGAATAGGCGATTTAAAACTAAATGACACCTAATCAAAACTAACCTAAGTTGCTAGGCTTGGTGAGGGTCAACTCTAACTAAACAACTAAGTTATGTTTTGCAAACCTAGGGTGATAGTGGCTCAATTATATCTTTAGGGAAGTAAGTCACACTCCTATGTCAATGTTTAGCAATCCTAGGGTGATATGATCTCAAGTATGTCTCTAGAAATGTAAATTGCACAAATGTAAATGCGACAATCAAATGAGACAAGGAGACAAGAGATTTTTTACCGAGGTTCGGAAACTTGTCGGTTTCCTACTCCCCGTTGAGGCGAGCCCAACTCCACTGCTCAACCATGAAGCCACCGCACGCCCCCTTCGTCAAGGGGTGGGCAAGGCGGGAGCCGGCCCACGGAGAGGACTACCCAAGCCTCGATCACTAGGGTAGTTCTTCCTTCACTCCGAAGGTGGTGAACTCCAAACCACTCACAAACCGGCGCCGGGCCTCCTCCACAATCTTCTCGGAGAGGTCACCGGGCAACTCCTCCACAAGCCGTCTAGGAGGCGGCAACCTCCAAGAGTAACAAGCAATGACCCGGCGTGAAGATGATCAATCAAGTGCCACACTAGCTCTACAAATGGAAGCAATGCACTTAACTCTTGGCTAATCAACCCTCTAACACACTAGATAGATGAACATAAAGCTCAAGTGGGTGTGAGAGAGGTGCAATGGGTGTATGCAATTGAATTGGGTACCAAGAGAGCCCCCTTACTGCTGGAAGGGGAGTATTTATACTCCCACCAACCAAAACTAGCCGTTGGGGGCGAAATCCCCCAACTTTGTGCTCTGCCGGTCTAACCGGAGGTATGTGGCCGGTCAGACCGTGCTACTCTGCAACGGCTAGAAAACTAGCCATTGTAGTGCTGTCAGAGGGCCCCATCGGCCTGGCCGGTCAGACCGGCCTCGGCTCAGTCTGACCGAATACGGCTCCGTCGGCTCTGTATTGGCCATCCCGAGCAGCACCATCCCGGCCTCCAGGGGGCCGGTCTGACCGCGCATGTGCCGCCGGTCAGACCGGCCAAGGCCGGTCAGACCGCCGTTGTGAGGCCGGTCAGACCGGCCAGGGCACGCCGGTCAGACCGCCACTATGTGGCCGGTCTGACCGCCCCTGGTCAGGCCGAGCCCAGTGAAAGCAAAGGTGATTGTGTGTGTGTGATGAAAATGTGAGCACAAGTGAAAATGCAATGACCTAATGTGGCAATTTAATCATCTCTTTGCTAGGTCATTACCCCCTTGATAGTACGGCGAAACTAACAAATAAACTTGCAAATTTGATCGCCCTTCACCTCGATCAATTTTAAAATTTAAACACTAGTTTTACCATTTTCTTTTCTTCGCTTCGCGCCATCAAATTTTAATCCATCGATAGTCATCCATGCGCACACATGACGTGGACCTAACTTAAAATATATCTCAATAGCAACGGTTAGTCCACAATTATCGCTTGTCATTAATTACCAAAATTAACAACGGGGGTCTAGATGCTTCAATCTCCCCCTTTTTGGTAATTGATGACAAACACCACAAATATATATAATCAAACATAGAACACATAGATATATACTGCAAAGGAAATCAAAAGCTCCCCCTAAACATGTGCATAACAATCACAAATAGCAAATATGGAGCCAATGCACATTTCAATTTCACAATTCAACATATCACAAACACAAGAGCAATATCTCAATGTGAAGTTCAAGAAATATTCATCCATGAGCATAAGATGGTCACATATATATCAATATCACATACACCATCCATCATCGCACAAGTTCACATCACAAAAGTCACAAATCATCCTAAAAGGGCTCACAAATAAACATAGGCTATTACAAGACCACGAGGGGTCCAAATGACATAAAGTTTATAACAAAACGACAAAGAATACACAATATAGAGTAATAGCACATACCCATACAAAATATAGCCCAAACCACCTTAATCTATTAGATATGAGGGCACTATCCTCACTACTACTAGTCCCAATCCACAAAACATAAAGCACACTTTTCTCCCCCTTTTGGCATCAAGCACCAAAAAGGTCTTCACTCTTGTGGAGGAGAAGGAGGATGTGCTGAAGTGGAAGGATGAGGAGCATCACGACGACGATGATACACAAATGCTTGGGAGCTCTCCAACATTTGGACTCGAGAATCCAATGTACCTACTCTAGTGTGCAATCTCCCTATGGAAGCATTCAAGTCTCCAACATCCGTGCGCAAGCCACGAACATCCTCATGCAAAGCTTCATGCCCGGTAGACAAGCGTTGAATGCTTTCACTTAGGGTATTAATAGCCCCAAGTACCGGGTAGAAGTACTCGTTGGGTTGCATTCCAAAATAAGCATACTGTGGATGGAAGAAAGCATTTGGATCATACCCAGGAGGAGGAGGAGGTGCTGAGCTTGAGCTAGCTCCAGGATGAGAGGAGGGCGCCGCCCTAGGAGCACGGGGAGCTCCAAGCTGAAGGCGGGGCTTGTACTGCTTGTGCTTCTTCAAATTGTGCCCAACAGCCCCAAGCTTGTCTTGAATCAACCTCGTGATGTAAGGGGCATAATAGATTCCCTGAGTGAAGGTCCCCTTGGAGATGGCAATCTCTTGCATCATGAGAGACACAATGTCGAACTGACGGCCCTGAATGATTGCATCGATGATGTGCCAAGCCACCCCCTAATGTCATCATTGTTGCCAAGGCGAGGGAGGATAGTAGCTCTCACAATCCTGTTAACCACACTAGGGATAGTCCTCAAGCCGGCAACCTTCCCATGTGTGTACCGCACTCCATCTTCATAAAACTGAGAGAGATAGTCTAAGGAGAGCGGATTGTGGGTGTGCTCCTCATACAAGTCATCTCCAAAGTCCAAGCGAATATTGAGGAGCCGCCGGAATTGCCTCCTAGAGATAGAACACTAGAGGGTATCGGACATCCACTTCATCTCACTATAGTCTCCAGCCACCCACACTGTAGCATAAAACTGCTGGATCAAATCTTCATTGTAGTCTTGCTTGAGGGTCACAATCCGGTCAATGCCAACAGTCTTGAAGAGATCCTGCAATCCCTCAAACTCTGGCGTCTCATTGATGTCTCTCCAAGAGATCCACTTATGCTCTGCAAATGCTTTCCCTGCATAAACCTGCTCATACACAGACTACTGGAAAGCGGTGTGAAAACGGGGATCCGGGGTGTCCCGAGGCCTCAAAAACTAATCATGGTGCGTCAAGATGGTATACTGCGATGGATTCCTCATGTTCACAACAAACTGGATGGAGGGATCTATGTGCATATCATCACTTCCTTCATCCTCATCCTCTCCACTTCCACTGTCATCATCTCCACTTGCCTCCTCACTAGCCCCCTCAACATTTGCCTCAACCTCTTCATCACTTTGAGCGTAATCCTCTCCGCTTGATTCCTCAGGCTCACTCACGGGATCCGGAGTGGGCGCACGACGACCATGACGAGTGCGGGGAGGCATCACTGTCAAAGAGCAAAGGATGAAACAATATTAGCAATAATTCTAGAAACAATTTGGAGATGTGAAAATTTGCTTATATCCTGTGGAGGGGTGGTCAGACCGCAGCCAGTAGGGCGGTCAGACCGACGGCATCAGGCCGGTCAGACCGCCCGCCTGTGGCCGGTCAGACCGACGGCTGCCAGCCGGTCAGACCGGGCGCACATGCCGGTCAGACCGGCGGCTGACCCACGGTCAGACCGCCTGTGGCTCCGGCCAGACCTCCTCCCACAAGTTTAAGCATCCAAAAATTTTCACATCTACACATTTGAGTCTAAAATTTGCTAGAACAATATGGCACAAGATTGGAACATGAACATCAAAGGGTTGAACCTATTTCATCAAGATTGGAACAACTACCCATAGCCCTAGGGTGAAATAGATCGATTTGAGAGAATGCACAAGAGGGAGAGAGATTTACCGGTTGGAGGAGTTGAATCACACCAAGAAACTACCCTCTATTGGTGCAAATCGAAGAACACCTCGTGCTTCACATAGAGTTCCATGCCATGGATCAAAAACTCAATAAAAACACAAACAAATCCATGGAATAGAGAGAGGAAGTGGAGGAGAATCACTTACAGTGTAACCGGAGAGAAATCCACGGTCAAACTGAGGGGATTTGGTGGAGGGAGGTGGCTAGGGTTTGGGAGAGGAGAGAGGAGGAGTTTTTTTTTGAGTTGGGGAAGAAGACGGTTGAATGGGAGGAGATGGAGTCGGGTAGGGGAAGAAGAGAGAAGAAAAAGGACAAAAGTCCTGGGCCCACCTGCCGGCCGGTCAGACCGGCCCTATGTGGCCGGTCAGACCGCCGCACCTGGCCGGTCAGACCGCGCATATAGCGCCGGTCAGACCGCCAGGCCCCAGCCTACTGTGCACAGCCCTTGCACAGTTCGGCTACCACCACTCAATAAAAATCAACAAAAAATTTATTTTTGGAGCAATTTTGAAATATGTGAGTTGACATATTGCCAACCATTCATAACATTTAAAAATTATGAAGATTTGCAACAAAACTCACTTGAGTGCTAGGAGGTGACCTTTTATGGTCTATATGGGTTTTTGGGCGAATTTGATTTTCAAACAACTTTTGAAATATTTGATCTTTGAAATAGGTTTGAATACCAAAAACATTTTAAATCTTCTTCTCCACCAACATTTTTTTGAAACTTTTCTCAAATTTCTTCTCAATCTCATTTTGGGGATAAATCTCATTTTAGCCAAAACTAAGAATCTAGTTTCTTCAAAAGAGGGCCAAAATGGCATTTTCATTCAAAAATCATTTTTCTTGCAATGAGAGGCTTGGAAAACATATAGGGAACCTTTTGAAATATTTTCCAAGAGATAGTTTTCAAATTACATTGATTTTGCAAAAGTTTTGACTTATGTTGACTTGGGCATTTTGAAAATACTACTAGCACAACTAGTTGATTTGCTCACATATAAAGGGAAGTAGAGCACATGCAAGAGTGCAAAACTCCCCCTTAATGTGACATGCTCCATTTTTGCAATGAAGAACCAAATGGCAACAAATCCAAAGCATAAGAGCAAATGAGAGCAAATATACATAATGCAAAAAGAAGCAACCATGGTGCACCATCTCAAGCCACATTAGAGAAGTCTATAACATTTAACTCATTCCTCAATTTGCAAAAGTGGGTTTCATCGACTTGGTAAAGATGTCGGCTAGTTGATCCTCGGTTCTTATGTGGCTAATGACTATGTCACACTTGGCAACATGGTCTTGTAGGAAGTGATGGCGTATGTCAATATGCTTGGTTCTAGAATGTTGGACCGGGTTATTGGCTATCTTTATGGCACTATCATTGTCACATAGGAGTGGGGTTTTGGTGAAGGATATGCCATAGTCCAACAATGTTTGTTTCATCCAAAGCAATTGGGCACAACAACTACCCGCCGAAACATATTCCGCCTCGGCGGTAGAGAGGGCTACGGAGTTTTGTTTCTTGGATGACCATGACACAAGGGATATACCAAACATTTGGCAACTACCGGATGTGCTCTTTCTATCCACTTTGCAACCAGCATAATCCGAGTCGGAATAGCCAACAAGCTTAAATTTAGCACCTTTTGGGTACCACAAGCCAATAGTTGAGGAATGCTTTAAATATCTTAGAATCCTTTTCACGGCCACTAAGTGACACTCCTTAGGAGCGGCTTGAAACCGTGCACACATGCAAACACTAAACATGATATCCGGCCTAGATGCGGTAAGGTAAAGCAAGCTACCAATCATAGAACGATAAAGCTTTAAATCTACCAGTTTACCTCCCTCATCAAGGTCGAGATGCCCGTTAGTTGCCATAGGTGTCTTGATGGGCTTTGCATTCTCCAAGCTAAATCTCTTGAGTAGATCCTTGATGTACTTGGTTTGGCTCACGAACGTCCCATCCTTGAGTTACTTGATTTGAAGTCCAAGGAAGAAGCTCAACTCTCCAATCATGGACATCTCAAATTCCCTAGACATTATATCACCAAATTCCTTACAAAATACCTCATTAGTAGAACCGAATATGATGTCATCAACATAAATTTGACACACAAAGAAATCATCACCAATGATTTTTGTGAAAAGGGTGGTGTCAACTTTTCCAATTTTGAAATCCTTTGACAAAAGAAAATCTCTCAATCTTTCATACCAAGCCCTAGGAGCTTGTTTTAAGAGAGATTCCCTTATATGCCACTAGAATTTGACCAGTTCTCTTATATGCCACTCAAAATTGGCTGCTCCCTTATATGCCACTAGTTCAAGTTTTTCCACCCTTTTATGCCACTCCCACCACTATAGTGTTAGTTGACTGTCAGTCAAAGGTTACTTTTTTTCGTAAATGACCAATATGCCCTCTCAACTAAAAAATGTGTAAACTTCAAAAAAATCATAACTAATTTATTTTAAATCCTTTTTGAGTGAACAAAATTTTGTCAGAACCAGTGAAAAATGCTCTTTATATTAAAAATATTGTTGGAAAACTGCATGTTTCATGCTTACATTGAAAATTTATTTGTGATGGTAATGGCTAAAATTGCATGTGATACAGAAAAAATCAATTTCCATATGTTGTATCCAGTAGCTATATTAGTACTAAAATACCTATTATTGGTTGTATACAAATTCTAAAGGGCAAATGCGTCTTTTTACAATAAAGTTAATGGTCAACGGACGGTGGACTGACGGTAATGGCATAAAAGGGAGGAAAAACTTGAACCGGTGGCATAAAAGGGAGAAGCCAATTTAAAGTGGCATATAAGGGAACCGGTTAATTTAGAGTGGCATATAAGGGATTCTCTCTTGTTTAAACCATGAAGAGCTTTTGAGAGTTTATAAACATGGTTAGGATTTTTAGGATCTTCAAAACCGGGAGGTTGTTCAACAAAGACAAGTTCGGCAATTTCACCATTTAGAAAAGCACTTTTCACATCCATTTGAAATAGTTTTATATCAAAGCATGATGCAAATGCAAGAAGGATGCGAATAGCCTCAAGTCTTGCCACGGGGGCAAAAGTTTCACCAAAGTCCAAACCTTCAACTTGTGTGAAACCTTGTGCCACCAACCTTGCGTTGTTTCTTACCACCAACCCGTTCTCATCTTGTTTGTTCCTAAAGACCCACTTTGTCCCTATGACATTGTGGTCTTTAGGTCTTTCAACCAAAGTCCACACCTTGTTTCTTGGAAAGTTGTTGAGCTCTTCATGCATAGCATTCATCCAATCCGGATCACAAAAAACTTCATCTACATGTTTTGGCTCAAGACAAGAAACAAACGAGTAATGTTCACAAATCGAAGCGACACGAGATCGAGTTTGAACACCCTTACTAATGTCACCCAACACTTAGTCAATTGGGTGATCCTTGGAAAGAGCGGTGTGTATCCTTGGTGGCATAGGTGGATCTTGTGCCTTCTCCTCCTCCACTTCAACTTGAGCTTGACTTGGCGTAGCGGAAGTAGATGGCTCATCTTGAGTGGAGGTGGATGGCTTGTCTTCCACTTCAATAGGCTTGACATCTCCAATTGACATGTTCTTCATAGCTCTCATCAAGCCTTCATCACCTACATCATCCAAATTCTCGTGCCCCTCTTGGGAGCCATTAGTCTCATCAAATTGAACATCGGCGGTTTCTTCCACAATACCTTTGTTCTCGTTGTAGACCCGGTATGCCTTGCTATTTGAGGCATAACCTAGAAGAAACCCTTCATCACACCGACTTTCAAATTTGGTTAGTCTAACACCCTTTCGATAAATATAACACTTGCAACCAAAAACTTGAAAATAGGCAACATTTGGCTTCCTCCCAACAATTAGCTCATAGTAAGTCTTTTTCAAGAGACGATGCAAATAAAGCCTATTGATTGCATGGCAAGCGGTATTTATGGCTTCCGCCCAAAAGGAATCGGAAACACCATATTCATCAAGCATAGTCCTTGCCATCTCAATCAATGTACGATTTTTCCTCTCCACTACACCATTTTGTTGAGGTGAGTAGGTAGCGGAAAGTTCGTGTTTAATACCAAGATCATCACAATAGTCCTCGATATTGGTATTCTTAAACTCGGAACCATTGTCACTTCTAATTTTCACAAGAGTGCAACTAAATTCATTTTGGGCCTTTTTTGCAAACTTTTTGAAAAGCTCGGCAACAATAGACTTATCATGCAAAAAGAACACCCAAGTATAGCGAGAATAATCATCAACAATCACAAGACAATGACTATTTCCACCAATGCTCTTATAGGTTGTTGGGCCAAACAAATCCATATGTAAGAGCTCCAATGGTCTAGATGTGGACATGATACTTTTAGTAGGATGAGAACATGCAACTTGCTTGCCGGCTTGACAAGCACTACAAAGCTTATCTTTCTCAAACTTCACATCTTTCAAGCCCACAACTAGATCACGTTTTGAAAGTTTGCTCAATTGATTCATGCCAACATGGGCTAGCCTCCTATGCCAAAGCCATCCCAATGAAGTTTTTGTAACTAAACAATTTTTCAAATTTGCTTCACTAGAATTGAAATCAACCAAATAAAGATTTCCATATCTAAAACCTTTGAACACACAAGACTTGTCAAGAAGGCTAGAAACAATAACTTCTTGTGGGAAGAAAACACATGACAAGCCAAGATCACAAATTTGAGCAACCGAAAGCAAATTGAAACTTAGAGAGTTAACAAAAGAGACATTATCAATTGACAAATCATTGGAGATAGCAATTTTACCTAACCCAATTACCTTTCCTTTGCTATTGTCTCCAAAAGTCACTTTCTCTTGTTCATTCCCTCCTACTTCAAATGTGGTGAACATAGCCCTATCACCGGTCATGTGTTGAGTGCATCCACTATCAAGCACCCAATGGCTCTGTCACGCCTAGAAATTCCCGAATAGAATTCCAAGCAGAATGTGCATTAAAACCCCCGTCCAGGACCGGCCGGGGTACACAAACGACAAAGTTGACATACAGATCCACGTCTTACAAACATCATAAAAGTCTTACATAAATGCAGCAGAAAATTAAAAGATAACTGGAGCTAAGCCTTGACTTGGACTGCAGCGGGAACACCACTCCACAGGCATCCTTGACGGCACGGACGAAGCCTACTCCTCGGAGAAGCCACTATCTGACACGTACTCAAACTCTGGGGTTTGGGAGAAAATAGAGCAAGACTGAGTACTACCCACTGTACTCAGCAAGTCATACCGGAATAGGGGTATGATGCAGGATATAACCAAAGGATAGGTAGAGCGGTTCATTTGCATAAAGCGAGCATTTAAAAACAGTAGTTGAAAGCAGTAAAACAGTTGTAGTAACTAATCAATATTAATCATCCACTGTCCAACGCTACACCACGTTGCGACAAGCCCAACCATCCACCTGAACTAACCAATTCCATTAGACTAGAGTAGGGTGAGACTAATCACAGTGAATCTGGTTGACCGCCCATAACCGCGGGCACGGCTATTCGAATAGTTTTACTCTGATCAGAGGTGTACAATTGTATCCACAACACAAAGCCCCACGACACGTTACCGTGCGCCGACATGCCACCACGACATACCGGAAAGAGGCCGTGATAGGACCTTTCGCATAACCCCCTCTAGCCAAGCACACCACACCTCAGGTTTCACCCCCGTCCCCAGCGGGCAACGGGCAGTCCCCTCTCGTGCCTAGGTGAATCTGGAAGCGACAGAGGCCGTCGCAGGGCCCGCCCCGCTCCATCACGTCCACCCTTGCCTGGATGCGTCAACTAGAGGAAAGCTACACTGCAAGCCCAGCCGTTGCCCACGCTGGCTTGTGGTAAGTACGATAAGTTCTTCCAGGGCATCCCGCGAACCGGTCCTTAAGTGCCATGGACGCGACCATCAAAACCATGCACCCACAGCCCACCATTTAATGCATTTTAATTGACTAACACCAGGACGGAGGCTTTAATCCAACACCAACACTAGAACCTGAAGTCTATGCATTAATGTGATTCCCCCATTGTCTGCTAGTTGAACTAAGCATGGCTAAGCAATCCCTAGTCCAATATCTAGTCATGTTATATCCCAAGCTAACAAAGGAGCATGGTACAAAAATAGTATAGCTGTACAGTAGGTATACATCCCATAGTAACATTATAAAACAATGCAGTATTTAAGGGAAAACGATAGAGCATTTGCAATATGGGATCAACATGTTCAAGTGACAAGCATGACTTGCCTTGCTCTGCTGCTGGTGGAACCTCGGCGACTATTTGAAAGTACACCGGAGCGTCGGGAGAGCCGGAATCTAAGCGACATACAAAGCAAACAATACAAACAGGCCATAAGACTACTGAAACAGAGAACAAAACCATTTTTAATGGATTCTATGCATTTTTCTTGATTTACTGAGACTTGCATGGGCTTAAACGGAGCTCGGATGAATTTTCTATGAATTTTAGAAGATTCACTGTGTTTTTACTATAGACAGAAAAATCCTTAATTGATTTATTACATAATAAATAAAATCCCGGGGAGAGAGAGGGGCGGCGCCGACATGCGGGCCGCACATGGCAGTGACTCGGGTGGCGATCCGCGGTGGATCGGGTCCACAGACCGGGGAGGGAGCGGCGCACCACGTGGCGCTGACGTGGCGCCGACGTGGCGCACACGTGGCGGCCACGCAACAGCCACGCGGGCAGCCGAACCGACGGCCCCGATCTACCCTCGAGTAGATCGGACGGCGGCGGGGAGCGCGCGGCCGGCGCGCATGGGCGGCTCAAGCTGGCCTGGCGGCCATGGCGTACGGCGGCGCTACCGCGAGGCGGCGGCGGCAGACGGCGGCGACCCACGGCGAGCGGTGGCGACGCGACGAGCGGCGGCGGCGCGATGCGACGACTAGGCAGCGGCGCTACCGGAGGAAAAGAGAGGGGGAAGAAGGAGGGGGTGTCCTCATCGAAGAGGTCCGACCGGCGTGGAGGGAGACGACGGTGAACGGCGGCGAGACTCTACGGAGGGACGGTGAACAGCGTGGAGGGAGACGACGGTGAACGGTGGCCCGCATGATGGCGAACATGACGGCGTCGACAGCGCGACTCGGCGCAGCGGCTAGCGACGGCTAGCGGCGGCCGGAGCGGTGGCGGCGGTGGTGGAAAGGAGGGCAACGACGCTAGGGCGGTGGAGTGCACGGGAGCGGGCGATTGCAAAACGAAAAAGAGAGAGGGGGAAACGGGGGTGCTTTATATAGGCTCACGAGGGTCGATCGTGGCCAGGGTGGCCGCGATTTCGCCGGCGGAGTGGAGAGAGGTGGGGAGGAGAGAGAGGCGAGATTCAAAAATTGAATCCCGGCCGTCTCGAGCGCGGGCGCGGGCGGAAGAGAGAGGGAGTGGGCGCGGGCGGCGTCGTAGGCGACGTGGCCCGGGAGACGCGGGAGCGAGTGGGGTGGCGGTTGCGGGATACGGCGGCGCCGGTTGGAGGTGGGAGACGGGCCCGACAGGTGGGCCCCACCTGTCGGCGACCCGAAGGGAGGAGGGAGGCGGCCGGCTCGGCTGGGCCGTGGCCTTCGGCCGGCCCAGCGGGGAGGGGGAGAGGAAGAGAATGGGCCGGTGGCCCATTCGAAAAAGAAAAAGGAGGGAAAAGAAAAGAAAAGGAAGGAAATGAATTTCCTGGGATTAAATATTGCTTGTGCTCGATTTTAATTGGTTAAAATTATTTCTAGAGCTCTGAAAATTCCACTAAAAATCTTGTTAGCACATTTCGACATGTAGATCTCAAGAAAAATTCCACATGCCAATTCTAACTATTATTCGCATTAATTTATTTAGGGTTTCTCTCTTGCTTTTACACCGATATTTTCTTGAGGCCAATTAAAAATTCAATTTAGGCTTGGGAAAAGAACTTCAGGGTGTGACAGGCTCCCACCGGTGCGGTAATTCACCTACAAAAGAAGATCAAGCTCTTTTAGGTACCAAACTTGTTTGGGTCCTTGGAGGTTAGAGACCAAAGCTTTGGGCACCCAAATGGCATTCTTTTTACCACCGAGTATAGGGGAACCCACATATCTAGCAACAATGCTACCATCATGAGCCTTCCTAAGCATATAATGAGAATTAAACATGCATGTCTTAGGGGGCTTACTACCGGGGCAATCATTCACCAAATGCCCAACCTCACGACACTTGGAGCAATACTTACCATTGCTCTTGACAAAACGAGTGGCACGGTGAGAAGGTTTCTTACCCTTCTTTGGAATGAATCCAAGTCCCTCCTTGTTAAGGATGCACCGTTGCTCACTCAAAATCTTGTCAAGAGTGTTCTTACCCTTGAAGCACCTCTCCAAACTCTTGTTGAGCTTAGCCACTTGCTCCTTAAGCTCATTGTTCTCAACAACAAGTGAGGCATCATAAATAGAAACACAAGGGCTAGAGCTAGAGCTAGGCATATCCACAAGATCATTAAAAGAGGTAGAAATGCTAGATGATGCAACATGAGCAATATGGCAAGTAGCACTATCATCAAGCAAATCACAAGATATGCCAACATCAATGAGAGCTCCATGTTGAGTAGTGGAAAGGAGGTTGTCATGAGCTTCCTTAAGCTTCTCATGAGAAATGGTGAGTCTCTCATGAGAAGTCTTTAGCTCCTCATACAAGACCTCCAAAGAAGCATGATCCTTCTTTAGATCCTTGAACTTGACAATCTCTTTCTCACTATAAGCATGGAGCTCCTCAAACATACTCACAAGCTCATCATAGGAAACATCATCACAATCATCATCACTCTCACCATCACTAAGAGATGTTACCTTAGAGGAGTCTTTTGCCATGAGACAAAGTGGAGCAAAGAGTGATGGAGCCTCCTTGATGGCAACAACGGCCATCTTCTTCTTCTTGGAGCTTGCATCATCACCACCTTCTTCCTCGGACCTGGATGAGGCGGAGCTCTCCTCATTTGAGTCCCATTCCCCGATGAAGGCCTCAATCTTCTTGCCTTCCTTCTTGAGCTTCTTCCTGAGCTTGTAGCCTCCACTCTTCTTCTTGGATGACTTGTCTCCATCATCATCCTTGGAAGTGCACTTGGAAGCAAAGTGTCCCTTCTCACCACACTCAAAGCACCTCAAGTTGGAGAGAGTCTTCTTGGGTCTTCTATTTCTTCTCCTATTGGAGTTAGAGCCTCTTCCTCTCTCCTTTCTCCTTCCCAAGAGATCATTGAACCTTCTAGCAAGAAGGACAATCTCTTCCTCCAAGTCCTCATTGGCTTCATTTACCTTGCCCTTGCCCTTGTCTTCAACTTCGGCTTGGAGAGCAATGCACTTCTTGGAAGGTGAGGCTTCCTCCATCTCCTTCTTCTTCAACTTGTACATGTCATTGGTGTTGATCTTCCCCAAGAGGCTTGCGGGTGTCATCCTTGACATGTCGGAGTTGATGAGCATGGTGACAAGGGTCTCATACTTCTCCGGTAGAGCTCTAAGCATCTTTTGGGCAACCTCAAGATCGATGTAGTTTGCCCCAAGCCCCTTGAGATCATTCACAATGACATTGAGCCTCCCATACATGTCATTCACACTCTCATGAGGCAACATGGAGAATGTCTCATATTGGATCTTGAGGAAATGAAGCTTGGCATCCTTGTACTCGCTTGTGCCCTCATGGATCTCCGCCAACTTGTTCCAAATCTCATATGCGGTCTCAAGGTTGCTCACTCTATCGAACTCCTCTTGGCTCAAAGAGTTGAACAAAGCATTCATAGCTTGGGCATTGAGTTGGAGGTTGTGGTGATCAATCTCCGTCAAGGGCGTGCCGGTGATAGTAAAGCCTACATCCACAATACTCCAAATATGGAAGCTCATAGCTTTGAGGTGAGTAGACATTTTAATTTTCCAAGTGGAGTAGTTTGTGCCATTAAACATGGAAGCCTTCCCTACATGGTTCACCTCGTTCGACATCTTCTCTCTAGGCAGTGAAGCCCAATCAAGAGAGACCAAGCTCTGATACCACTTGTAGGATCGAGATGTCGACTAGAGGGGGGTGAATAGGCGATTTAAAACTAAATGACACCTAATCAAAACTAACTTAAGTTGCTAGGCTTGGTGAGGATCAACTCTAACTAAGCAACTAAGTTATGTTTTGCAAACCTAGGGTGATAGTGGCTCAATTATATCTCTAGGGAAGTAAGTCACACTCCTATGTCAATGTTTAGCAATTCTAGGGTGATATGATCTCAAGTATGTCTCTAGAAATGTAAATTGCACAAATGTAAATGCGACAATCAAATGAGACAAGGAGACAAGAGATTTTTCACCGAGGTTCGGAAACTCGCCGGTTTCCTACTCCCCGTTGAGGCGAGCCCAACTCCACCTCTCAACCACGAAGCCACCGCACGCCCCCTTCGTCAAGGGGTGGGCAAGGCGGGAGCCGGCCCACGGAGAGGACTACCCAAGCCTCGATCACTAGGATAGTTCTTCCTTCACTCCGAAGGTGGTGAACTCCAAACCACTCACAAACCGGTGCCGGGCCTCCTCCACAATCTTCTCGGAGAGGTCACCGGGCAACTCCTCCACAAGCCGTCTAGGAGGCGGCTAACGAGCAATGACCCGGCGTGGAGATGATCAATCAAGTGCCACACTAGCTCTACAAATGGAAGCAATGCACTTGACTCTTGGCTAATCAACACTCTTAACACACTAGATGGATAAACACAATGCTCAAGTGGGTGTGAGAGAGGTGCAAGGGGTGTATGCAATTGAATTGGGTGCCAAGAGAGCCCCCTTGCAGCTGGAGGGGGAGTATTTATACTCCCACCAACCAAAACTAGCCATTGGCGGCGAAATCCCCCAACTTTGTGCTCTGCCGGTCTGACCGAGGGTATGTGGCTGGTCAGACCGTGCTACTCTGCAACGGCTAGAAAACTAGCCGTTGTAGTGTTGTCAGAGGGCCCCATCGGCCTGGCCGGTTAGACCAAAGTTGATTGGCCAGTCAGACCAGCCTCGGCTCGGTCAGACCGGCCTCGGCTCGGTCTGACCGAATACGGCTTCGTCGGCTCTGTATCGGCCATCCCGAGCAGCACCATCCCGGCCTCCAGGGGCCCGGTCTGACCGCGCATGTGCCGCCGGTCAGACCACCGTTGTGAGGCCGGTCTGACCGCCCCTGGTCAGGCTGAGCCCAGTGAAAGTAAAGGTGATTGTGTGTGTGTGATGAAAATGTGAGTTCAAGTGAAAATGCAATGACCTAATGTGGCAATTTAATCATCTCTTTGCTAGGTCATACCCCCCTTGATAGTACGGCGAAACTAACAAATAAACTTGCAAATTTGATCGCCCTTCACCTCGATCAATTTTAAAATTAAAACACTAGTTTTACCGTTTTCTTTTCTTCGCTTCGCGCCATCAAATTTTAATCCATCGATAGTCATCCATGCGCACACATGACGTGGACCTAACTTAAAATATATCTCAATAGCAACGGTTAGTCCACAATTAGTGCTTGTCATGAATTACCAAAATTAACAACGGGGGCCTAGATGCTTCACCGCCGCCCGCCGGCCCGCCGGATGGGAAGGGGAGGAGGGGGAGGAGGAAGGGGAGAAGGGGGAGGAGAGGAGGAAGGGGAGGAGTTGGAGGAGAGGGGATGAGGAAGAGAGTTGGAGAGGATAGATCCGATGAGAGGGTGTGAGATTCGATCTTTCTAAGTTGTAACTGTGGAGGACCAATCGGGACTAAAGTGGTGATCTTTAGTCCCGGTTATTAACACCAACCGAGACTAAAGATCCTCAGCCCCCTGACATACATCTGACAAGGGATGAACCGGGACTAAAGATCAAAATTTTTATAACCGGGACTAAAAACAATCTTTAGTCCCGGTTCTTTTTGATCCGGGACTATTGTGGATTTTGCCGGACTGATCAAAGATGGTTTCTTCACCAGTGTAACATACTCAGGGTTTGTCTTTTTTTTTTTACGGAGAGAGTACGCTAAAAAGATAAAAATTAAGGATAAAGCGCTGATATGACTAGCTTTATATTGAAAGCATACATGTATGTGTAAACAGTGGTGAACATCGGCTTTCAAAAATCCGGTGAGTGAAGTCAAGTGTCCACTCATATGCTTCCCCCGCAGGGAACACTCTTAATTGCAACCATTTGCTGAGCTACTAAGAGCAGTACAATAGCAGGTTATTAGCCAGCTATAAACCTATTTTAATGAGATAAAATATAATAGAGAAGAGTAGCGGGCTACAGATCTGTAGCCAGCTACAGCGCAGACTTCAAGACGCTATGTGTGTATGACGGGTGGGACCATATATTAATAGTATAGTAAGCAATTATTGTATAAATTAGCTATTAAATTGGCTATAGATAAATTGGAGCTAGTAGTGAACTATACTATTAAACTTACTCTAATACACGGATAGCTCAAGTTATTTGTACTTTTTATATTTTAAGGCTTAACTCCAAGCACGTATTCGTATACTGACATCTGGTTTGAAGTTAACTGGCTAACTGCCTCTTTTCTTCTGTCACTTCTCGTTTCTACGATGGAGAACTCTGCCTACAGATATGCATGCATTTCGTCCAGGCACATCTTTATCCTCTCATCTTTTGCTATTATTCCAAATGATCAAAAGCCCTGGAGCTATTATTGGTGAAGTGAATCCTCCGATGGTTACACCACGGAATGGATTGGCCGCTCACTCAACCAGCCACGCCACCTGACCACCTGTTACGTTGCACCAGCTGTAACCGGTGAAGAAAAGGTAAATTTTGGCCAAAAGCGACGCCAGTAGAATTTACACCGTTCCGTGGATAAACAAAGGCATCTGATTTCGCAACCGAAGACAGAAAACGAATCGCTATCAGCACGGGAGCCACACGCCATGGCGATGCTGCACGTTGCCGTCACTCTCGCTCCCAGTCAACCGAGCCGCGACGATAGCGTTTTTCCCGCGAGGGCACGAGGCGGGGGCCGCGTTGCTCGCCACTTCGTCCGGCTAAATTCGGAGCCGAGAATTAGCCGGGCGAAGCGGGTGGGCGGGCCAGAAAAAACGAAGAATTCCGGCCGCGTTTCTGGCAGCCCGCACGACCAGCAGATGGCGGTCGGTGTCCTCGTCGTCGTCGTCGTGATCGCGCGCCTGCCCGGTGGTGCCGTGGTGGCTGGTCGTTTCCCAGCGACGTACGGGTTCAGCGAACGTGTTTTGCCGCCCAGGCCAGATGCGTTGCGTCCTGCCTTGGTAGGGGTCCTAGGGGAGTAGGACTCGTCGGCCAAAAGCTTGACGCCCATGACTCGTCAACTCCACGCTCTTCGCCTGTTTCTGGTATGGAAGCAGATCAAGCTAGTCAGTAGGGCGGTCGAGACGGTGCCGATGATCTTCATTATGGTCTTTTCTTATGGTTGAGCAGCTTCAATTCCCACGAGCTGGTACTAGTAGTTCATTTGCACACGATGCTATGGTCGAGTCGAGTATGGCTTTGGTCTAAAACGCTTTCTTTGCCATGTGTGGTTGGAATTTCCACCCCTAAATTAGCTTGGTTTGGCGACTTGATCTAAAACCACGTCACGTCGCGAGGACCGAAAGGACACACATGGCTCTGTTCTCATCCACAACGCTTGGCTAGGAACACCCACGATCCGGACAAGGACCATTATCGCCTGACATAATCTCGATTTTGATACCAAAAGCGCTGGAGATTTACGCTAAAGATCACGGCATAATCTCGATTTGATACCAAAAGCACGGAGATTAACGTTAAGGATCACGACACTTGAATGGCTCGAGAAGCCAAGGGAGAGAAAGAAAATAAAATAGCAGAAGAAAATGAGAGCAAAGACAGCCGCATCTGTGCAGCAGCGCGGCGACGTCGTGGAGAGCGACATGCGAGCACGAGAAAAGCCGGCGGTCGTCTGGCCCGTCCGTCGTGGTGGTCAGTCAGGCAGGCAGTCGCGCACACACGCCGACGAACGGCGTGGCTCCTGTTCCCGGACACGCCGCTGCAGCGATGCGCGCCCGAGTTATTTTCGTTTTATCTGTCTCTCCGCTGCGTCTACGTGTTGGGTTTAGCGCGCGACGTGTCACGCTGGCCGGTTCCCCGCACGGGACACGCACTTGGCGCGTAGCCGATTCAAGCCCGACGCGTGTCCTCGTTTCGGGAACTTGCAGGCACGTTGTCACGTACTACTATAGGTTTTCCCGGTCTAGCAGCCCAGTTTTTCTACGGCCTCGACCTTTTTTATGCGAGAATGTCTTTGCTTTGTTCAGAAATGGCAACGGAAATTGTTCCCCCGCTTTTGCTTTTGTCCGGAGGATGAGTTCCGTGGGAAATGGATGTTTAATACTTTAACCCCGTTATTAGCCGCTAGTTTTTGGAGCCGTTTTTATCTTTTCCTGTGATCCGTTGTTGGCATCTGATGAACTGCTGGAGAAAAACCTTTTCATTGCAAGTTGAAAAGGAGCCTTTCAGATCAAGAAGAACCGCAGATAGCCACCTGTCCTCTGCCGCTGTCTCTGCCACTTCGGTTGGATAAACCAACAGTCAGAAGTTTATTGACAGCTGTTACCGTCGGCCCCACATGTCAGCGGCCACGAACCAGCCGAGATGAGGATAAGATCAGACATAACGGGGCATCCTTGGAACAGAATCCGGGAAAGCCATGTGGGAGTGGCCACTGGCCTGGCCAGCACCGCCTTTAAGGCGTGCGGGGGCCACGTAAGTGGGACCACCTTTGTCAGTGTCACATGCGCAACCTCCCGGTCCGTGTGCCATGTTAGGTAACCGCGCGCCACGCTCGCCGGCAAACGTGACGCGAGGCGGATCGTCCGTTCGCGCAATCGCGCACGCGCGCACCGTTGCCTCCGCTCTTTTTTTTTTTTTTTTTTGCGGCAAATTCCGCATGCTACGTTGCGTTTTTTGTTGGTCAAACGGACGCGCGCCGTGCCGGTGCCGCGTTCGAAAGCGAGCGGGTTGTTGGGTGCGCGGCGCGTTATCCCGTTCCTCCCGTATATAACACGCGCCACCCCCGCACCACCGGCGCTGCAAAGGCCAGCGCCCAGCGAGAGACAGCCACCGCCACCGGAGCAGCTGCGTTTTCAGCTACTTTTCCGTGCCGTTTTCTGTTGGGGGGATCGCGTTCGCCGACGAGATGAGCAGCAGCAGGCTCGGCGGGGGAGATCGGGCGGGGATGTACGAGGAGGGGGAGGACGACGAGCTGTTCGGGGAGTCGTCGTCGGTGTCCGGCGGCGAGTCGGACGACGATGGGGAAGGGGAGGACCAGTTCTCGGAGGGCGGCGCGGCGGCGGCGGCGGCGTTGGACCAGATGGAGCACCGCCGGTTCGCGCCGCAGCCGCTGCGGCGGTTGAACTCGGACAGCATCTACGACATGTCGTCCATGACGGAGCAGCTCCCAGCCAAGTGAGTACCGTCGAGAAACCCTCGATTCCATCCAGAAATCTCAACTCTTCTGTACTGTGTGCTCACCGTCCAAGAACACCGTGTTAATCTGCAGGAAAGGGTTGTCCAGGTACTACGAGGGGAAGTCCCAGTCGTTCGCGTGCATGTCGGAGGTGAGGTGCCTGGAGGATCTGCGCAAGAAGGAGAAGCCATACAAGTCGAAGATCAAGTCGTGCAACAGCTACGCCGCGCTGGGAGGGATCGCCAAGACGCAGTCGTCGAGTTCTTGCGCGAATCTGAGCATGATGGGGGCGGGCGGATTCAGGGCTCCCCCGATCCCTGTAAACAAGAACGGCTACCATCAGTAGTAGCGACTCTGTAGCGTAGCCGCGCGGTAGATTTTGTTCTTGAGGTCTTTTCTCCCCTACCTCTATTTTTGGGGATTTTGTTCGCAGGCGCATTAGCCTGTGAATGAATGAGCTTAATTACGAGGCGTTTCGTGATCTGCAGCAGTCATAGTAAGGAGGGTTGTTCTTGTTGATGTTTGAAAAACGATCGTTTTGTGTACTGTAAATACGGAGCAGAGGTTAAAAGTACATTCGGATGTGCTTTCCTTCGTCAGGTTTTTTTCCCTTTCGATGGTCGATGTGAACAGACGAGGGCATTTAAAGTCAAATTATATCCAGTGAACGAACGGTTTTCAGACTTACGGCCCCCCAAAAGAATTATGGGCAACGCTATGAAAGAACGTTGACAGTTTGACACAAGCAGCAAGCCAAAACATACATATGATAAAGCTGGGTAGGAAAAAGAACTCAAGCGCCGACAACGAGCAGCCGACAAACAACACGAATTCACCCAAGAAAATCATCACCCCTTTTTATTACTGGAAAAATGAAATCGCAAGCTCTCAAAACTCGCCTCTCCTCTCTCTCTCTCTCTCTCTCTCTCTCGTGTACATCGCAGACACTAGTACAACAACATATGAAGGAGTATAAATTTCTCCGGAGGGCATTCCCTCAAGCTGTGGAGCATCATGCATGCCGATACTTACACTCTGCTGACTAACAACGTGGAAAAAGCAGTAAAATTTGGACATTTACCTAGCAGGCACGAACCTCCGCAAGACGTCTTGGAGGAGATGGTTCGCAATTGCTGGTAAGCTTCAACGACCCAAGGAAGCAGGATAGCCTCCTAATCATGGGCTTCTGACGGATTACCACTTCCACTGATACAGTGTCACTGCTAGCATCGGCATAAGTTTCGTATCCCTCGAGATCTTCCTCTGTTATTACGACTGCATCGATGGACCTGCTGGGGCTTGAAGGCTTGGCTAGCATACCTTCCCATAACGGCAAAACAAAATGCTCGTTGTCGAATTCGGTGGTGAACCCATCAACTTCAGCCTCCACAATAGCTTCACTTGATTGTTCACTGAATCTTACTGGGTGGGTGCGGTTTGAACTCTGAATTTGATGGCAGCTGGAAGCGAGGCGACTAAATGGTTCACTCGATTCTTCACAAGATTTTGCCGAGTGAGTTTGGTTTGAGTTCTCGATTGAAAGGCATCTGGTGTTGAGATTGCTAAATAATTTAACAGCCTGTAGCAAAGAAGAAACGAACAAGAAAATTTATCAGAAACTTCAGGGATCTAATTATATGGACCAGAGCAGTGTTTATCAATTCATCATTCAACTAGCACACGAAAGCATAAGAGATTAAGTGGGTTGCATGCCTGCCATTGAGATGGTGCTAAAAGTACTCTGGGCCTTACAGACCGTGCATGATCTAAAGCAGCTTCAGGAGTCATGTTCCTGTACTTAATCTGCAAGTTACACCAAAGATAAGATGCCATATATGAAACAAATAAAAATAATGCATACAATAAACATCACATGATTAATGCAGTTTCTCATACCAAATAGCATAAAACTATAGTGGTGCTTCGTCCCCTTCCAGCCTTACAATGTACATAAGTGCTACCACCTTGTGATGCATTTCCTGGAGAAGAAAAAAAAAACATATGCATATTAGCTTTGGCTATTTGACTAAAATGCCAAACTGCATCAAAATTGCATGACATGGACTTGCTATACTACTAACATTTTGAGGCCTAAGAATTTGCAACTGAATCATATGATACCCATGAAAATAAATAAATAAATAAATCCAATTTCTAGTGTAACTCAGAGTTGTTGTTCAAATGATGGTTACAATTCTGTCCAATCAAACGAATTTACTTTGGGGGCTTATCATCAGACATCAATACGCAAGACAACAGAAATGTCAAAGGATTTTATTACTCGAATAAAGAATGGTTGCGAAAGTCAAAAGGAAAAGTATTGCTCAAATAAAATCAAATACTTGAGAATGATTGCGACACATTGACATGATTTAATAAGATATCTTTCCTGCTCATAAAAATGATTTGAATACTACCAAAGTTCAACTGCAGTGCCCACCTTAATTCACTTAATCATCATCAAAGCAAACTGGTGCTGATAATATGGTTTAGAATGCATGGTGGATGGTACTTACGGTGAATAAAATCGACAGCTTGACAGATATCCTCTAGAGAAGGGGCAAATAGATAGTCCCTCGTGGGAATCTCGAGATGATTGATCCCGTGAGCCTGATAAAGAGAGGAAAAAACTTCTTATTGTTCAGAACAAAATTTGATACAAGCCTGCTTATGCCAAGTGTCATGCCGTGATGCCGATTACACCATGTATATTGAGTTAAAGAAAGGATATAGAAAATGGCCACAGCTTGTTTGCCCTGATATTTTGAATGTACATATAGAATATGAATGGTAAAGATGCACGAGACAAGTGGATCCTGGTGTATGAACTATATATATTGAACTTCAAGTATGGGGCTTAACTGTTCACAGATGAAAACAAGAACAGTAGATAAAAATATGCACGCACAAAGATCTTGATACATGCCAAGAAAATCTGCAGCTACAAAATCAGGTGAAGGTATTTATTTACCTGGTATAAGGATGTTGGAACCAGAGTTTCATACGATTCATTCAGTGTGACAACGCCCCTTACTCCAAGTTGCTTGAGATGCGGTACATCACTAGAGAAAGGGACAGCACCTAGCAAAACATACTAGAGATGGGAGATGGGAAGAAAATCAGTACACACCATCCAATGAACAGAAGATCACCATATTGTTTGATGAACTGTTCAAATTATCAGATACTAGTTTAAAACTGCATGCATCGTGCATGGATGGTAGACAGAGCTAACAATGAAAGTAGGAAATAAAAATTGGAAAGGATTCCTATAGGTTATCAGTAGCTGGTCAAATTACTCATATTGGTCATACCATAGCTCTAGACCTCAATAGGATCACTAATCAAAATCCCTATAACCATCCTTCAAGAGTAATCACAAGCGTAAGTGATACAAACATAACACATGCGAATCTACATGATATTGGTACAATTCAGAATGTTGATTTGCTCGAAAGTGTATTATTGGACCCAAAAAATCAGCCGCAGGCCACATACTGTGAATTTACAACCTGCTTATCAAGCATTGGAGGGTAACAAAGCAAGCACAATGAATCAACTCTGCTCAAGGACCTGGAACTATGCCTACACTGATCGTCCCCAATATCCATGAGTGAAATTAAAGCACCAAATCGCTCCAGAACGACAAGGTGCAGTATATTGGGAGAGAGATGAGGGTAAGATTAACACACCTGGTCGATGCGATCCCACCACCGGAACTCAGACTCGAACCGGTTGCGGAGGACGTTGTAGAGCAGCGTCGGGTAGAACAGCACCCTCGCGCCGGCGCCGACGAGCGCGCGCTTCGCCCTCAGCCGCACGACGGCGACCACCTCGCCCCCGCCCCCGCCCCTCGCCTCCTCCCGCTCGTCCTCCTCCGCCTCCTCCAATCCCCCGGCGCCATCCCGCAGCTCCCGTATCCTCATGGCCGCAACAATCGGGAGCGCACCAAACCCTAGAAGCCGACTCGCCTCGTGGTATTCTCCTCCTGCACCGCTGGATTTTGGGGATTTTGGGTTGGAATTGGGGAGAAGAATTCGCGGATCGGGACTCGGGAGGTGATTAATCTCCTAGTGCCTTCGAGACGCCACAAACGGGTAGGGCCGCTCCGAACTGAACCCAAGGAGGAGGACGGCGACAGCAACAGGTGGCGAATTACGCTGCGATAAATCTGCTTTCGCCATTGATTTGGCTCTTGATTATGCTTATTATGCAACTCTATTTGCATACTACACCTTCTTTTTTCTGTGGGGGAGCATATTGGTCCTTTTGACTGTTACATTGGGCTTCATTGCCAAAAAAAGAAAAAAAAAGCAACTGATCATTTTTTGGTAAAGTCAAAAATTGGCAATGCTAAAAGTTTGTAAAATTTTGGCAACATAAAGATATGAAAGTGATGTTTAATTTGATGCCTTACCAAAATTTAGTATAGTTTTTATGAGTAGAAGTTCCTAGAATTACCAAATGTTGGTAGGGATTGAAAAGGTTACGTGGTAAAGTCTTGTTTATTTTGTTGTCTTACCAAACTTTGATAATACCAAACTTTGGTATGGTTGATTTTGGTAATAAATTGAATAAGCCCATAATTCCATGCGGAATTGCTATTATATACTATTCTTAATTGTTGCTCTCTACTGTTAAAGAAAGTTCACTGCGCTAGATTTTAAAACACTGTTTTATTGGATGGAACATTTAGTTAAGGGTATTTGTGGAGCTACAACAATGTAATTAATTAATTTCAGTTTGTTATTCACGGAAGATTCATCCAACTACCATAATTCGTGGAAAAAAACAAATTTCATAACATAAATGAACAAATGGTATACTACGGTACTTTTTCCGTTTCGATTTACCATATGGTATTATTTACGCGTCTTGTTTATTGTCCGATTTTGTTATACACATTTTGTTATGAACCACACCAAGACAAGTTTGTGGAGTCAAGTTGTGCCTTAATTAGCCCTCACCAGGTCTATGAATATTACATTATAATTTAGACATGTTTAGATTCGTACTATTTATTTGCCATATCAAATATAAATAATTATGGGGAGAGTTATTTCGAGCCCTTTACGATAGATTTACCATTAAGCTCTTATATTGTTCTTTTGACACAATAAGCTATTATATTGTTTATACCCACACTTCATCAATCCATTGGCTATCTTTTTTATCGTGGGTGCATCAAAATGTTTTACTATAGTTCCATAGATTTTGTGGCGTGCCAAACCAACATGTATAAAAATGTAAGAATATACATGAAGAGCAACCAAATTTGAACCAAGAACTTCACAATCCAATACTAAGATATAGCCATATACTTTGACACGAAGGTTTAAAAGTAATAAGAGCGTAGCCGTCATAGCGTATCACATAAACTAATTGAAAATATGTCACATTCAAATATTTCAAAACATCCTTTTCAATACGAACGATGAAATCAAGCTTTGATTACTCTAAAAAAACCATGTAGCTTGTTAGACTTCCTCACCCGGACTTAGTAGATAGATCGCTCGTAAGCCTGGTTGGCCAAATTCTTTCTATTGTCATCGTGTATACGAAATCGACAATCACTCCCTTAGAAAAATCGTCCATGAGACCAATGACATGGTGTCATGGAAGAAATCTGCCAAAGGAAGAGCAGTAAAACGAGCATGTTCAGGAGGGCAGAATTGCAAAACTGCCTAATCACTTTCCCCCATCGCCGGTCACCGCCTCTGCTTTCTTTTTGGTTCGAAACACGTCACGTTGACGGCGACCGGGCCAGCGTAATTACCCAACCCATCGCTTTCGCCCCGTAGCTTCCACAGATCGGCCAGATGCCAAAACCCACGCAGCATATTCCCATCGTGCAACGCCTGTGCGCTCACAGCCGTCAGATCAAGATCGGACGGGACGGGGCGCTCCGTGCCGACTCGGAAACCGCTTCACGCTCTGGCCTGGGCCCCGCCCCCGCGTTCGGAACATGGGCTGAACGAAATATTATTCTGGCCCATTTGATCCCCACGGCTCGCACCATGTGGGCTGAGCCCGAGATTGCAGTCAATTACGGCCCACGAAGAGGCGGATGCGAGTCGTCTTCATCTCGTCCGACGCTTCAACCCGCACCGATCCTGCGCCACCCCTTCGCCGGCGGCTTCTCCCCACCTCTTCCTCCGCCGCTGCATCGCCGTCCCAGGAACTTGGACACGTCGCCTCTCGCCGGCGACCATGTACCGCGCCCTCCGCTCTCTCAAGGTTTCCCCGTCTGCACCCCCCCAACCTTCTACGACGTGTGGCGTTGCGTGTCTCGATCCATTTGGGATGAATGCGCTGGAGTGTTAGATCCAAACATGTGGCGCGGCTCGATTTATGGGAGCTTGTGGCTTTTTATTTGATCCATATCCGATTCTGGGCTAAATGGACTTAGGATTTTGCGTAGAACGGTGATCATTCTGCTGTTCTAGTAGCGTTCGATACTTCGGTATCAATTATCAAACTTACCGAGGGTGGTGGCTGGTGCGGAAATTGAGGAGTTCAATCATGTTTGAGGTGAATTTAGGCACAGAGGTGTTGATAGGTCGTTACCAAAGAGGTATCTCTGATGCAGAGAAGACAAGCTGTTACATTTCATTCTCGCAAAGTGTAGACTTCTGTGGTCTAAGTTGTTATAGTCGCTATATGAGCGAAGTTATGACGTGACATTTTGCTTTTCATGGTCAGCAGCTGATCTATCCAAATTGGTGAAACTAATTGTAAATTCTGTGATACCTACTGTTTATTTGGATAGAGAAGCAAAGAGCTGGATTCACAAGTTGTCTATCGTTTGGATCTTATCCTTTTGAACCTCTTACTTAATTGTATCGTTTCGGCTTTAATATTTGTTAATCTAGTTGGGATATATTACAGCCTTGGTTGTTGTCACATCATTGTAATAGTAACACATCCCATTCTACATCTACTTGATGTAGTATATTAGTATCTTCTTTGTGCTGTGTTGTTTCTCTGTATCAATTGACACATTCTATATTATGAAGATAAGTACCTTTTGTTATCGACTTTCAGCATCATGGTGCTAGTAGGTTTGCTAGTACAAGTGTTGTGAAGCAGTCTTCAGGTGGTCTGCTTGGCTGGTTTCTTGGTGGTAACTCAAGCCAGCTTCCTCCGCTTGATGTTCCACTCCCAGGCGTTATAATTTCTCCACCTCTGCCAGATTTTGTAGAGCCATCCAAGACAAAGATCACCACTCTTCCAAATGGCATCAAGATCGCATCGGAGACATCACCGGTATTGCTTCATGCTTCCTTATGTTACAAGATTTTTGTTTTTTTCACATGATTAACTTTTTCCAGCGACTCAATTTCAGATTCCGGCTGTATCAGTGGGACTGTACATTGATTGTGGTTCTGTTTATGAGACATCTTCTTCATCTGGAACATCACATCTATTGGAGAGAATGGCCTTCAAGAGCACGACAAACCGGAGTCACTTGCGGTTAGTAAGGGAGGTAGAAGCCATTGGAGGAAATGTCTTTGCATCTGCTTCTCGCGAACAAATGAGCTATACTTATGATGCACTGAAGTGTTATGCACCAGAAATGGTTGAAGTTCTCATCGACAGTGTGAGGAACCCAGCATTTTTAGAATGGGAGGTCAAAGAGCAGGTGCATGATCATTTTGAGCATTATATTTCGCTAATTTTGCTTCTTTTTTACTGATTATTATTTGCTAATTGCTTCTACAGCTCCAGAAGATAAAATCTGAAATATCTGAAGTGTCTGGTGATCCACATGGTCTACTTATGGAGGCGCTCCATTCAGCTGGATATTCTGGGGCTCTGGCAAAACCTTTGATGGCTTCAGAATCCGCGGTGAACAGATTGGATGTTGCTACCTTGGAGGAATTCGTTTCTGTAAGACTAAGTTATTTATCATGTTAATAGTCAGTCACAGATGCCTCTGTTTCACCCTTTGACATTCTTGCTTGTGCTGAGAAATGTAGGAAAACTACACTGCCCCCAGGATGGTACTTGCAGCATCAGGAATTGAGCACGATGAGTTGGTTTCAGTCGCAGAACCACTTCTATCAGACCTTCCCAGTGTGAAACGTCCTGAAGAGCCAAAATCAGTGTATGTAGGAGGGGATTATCGTTGCCAAGCAGATTCTACAGTGAGTTGGCCTCTTCTATTATCATTCTCAAGGGCTCAAGTCTGTCTTCACAGTTACTTTTCTTGTTCCTAATGTATTTTTTGTTAGAGTACACACATTGCACTTGCCTTTGAGGTTCCAGGTGGCTGGCGTCAAGAGAAAACTGCAATGATTGTGACTGTGCTTCAGGTATGCCTAACAATATGTTGAAGTGATCCAATTATTTATGGCTAACCTATATGGTCTGTTGATTCTGTACTATATAGGAATTGATGGATTATTTCATATTTTATTGCGTTGCAAGCTCTATTATTCAAATCTATTGTACTGAAACATAAGATTAATATAAATTGTAGGTGCTCATGGGTGGAGGAGGGCCCTTCTCGACCGGTGGCCCTGGGAAAGGAATGCATTCTTGGTTGTGTAAGCTTAATGCTTCTCTTTTAACCATTATGCATATCAGAGCATCAATAAGCATATACCTTGGTAAAGTGTCTTAACATCAGCTGTGATTCTGTACCGACAGATCTCCGTGTCTTGAACAATTATGGACAGATCGAATCATTCTCTGCTTTCAGCAGTATTTACAACAATTCTGGCCTTTTTGGAATACATGCAACCACTGTAAGTCTCTTTTGGAGCATAACCAATGATATGTTTTCCCTTCTATATTCAAGCAATGAACAGAATCAAATCTGCTTGTGAATTCTTTCCCCTTTTTTTTTTGAATATCATTCTCAAACTACTGTAAATATAATACCCTTTCTATTCTAAGTAATGTCTGTCCCTCTTACCACACCATTACATTTGTCCTACCTGAATTCTGGATTAATGCCTTATACAAACAACTGTAATTTGATCTTACTGTTTAAAATAAGGAGTTGGTGGCTTATGCTAGTAAGTAGTAGTAACTAAAACCGAAGTTATATTGTACCTCAGTAAGAAATGCAGAAAGCACTCACTAAAACTGAGTATTTAGTTTCTTCCTATGTACATCAATGCTCATTTCATCTCGTGTACAATTTTGTGGTTTCAAATGTTTCAAGAGGGTAGTAACTAATAAATGCACATTTCAGGCCAGTAATTATGCCCCGGTCTTTAATTATAACCATCCGAACAGTCAGATTGAAATACAAGTCAAAGGCTCAATGATTTACTCAAGCTTCTATAGAAGTTTCTGCATTTATCATGGATTTTCATACATTCCACTTTGCTTTTGACTGTCATGTTAATTTAACAGAACCCAGATTTTGTATCAAGTGCTGTGGATTTGGCAGCAAGGGAGCTCCATGAAGTTGCAACTCCTGGAAAAGGTTTCTTTAATTTTTTACCTCAAAGTTACAATCTATTTTCAGATTAGACTGGTCATTATGTGTTGTCCTTTCCCTGTCTTTTACTTTGTTCAGTTACACAAGAACAACTTGATCGTGCTAAAGAGGCTACCAAGTCTTCAGTTCTGATGGACTTGGAATCAAGAGTATGTTGTTCTTACTCCTGATCAAGTTCCAATCGCATGAATTTCATGCTTCTTCCCTGAAATGTTTTTTTAATTGTACTTCCTCCTTATCGCAGATCGTGGCCTCTGAAGATATTGGAAGACAGGTACTGACTTATGGTGAAAGGTATGCTTATAAGTAATCGCTAGTACATTAATGGAGTCAATTTCCTATTAATCCCTATGTTCCTAATTAAATAGCATATTTCCATGTCATGTTTATATGCATGGAATGCAAATCTTTTTACTAATGTGCGTAAAATAATGAGTCATCACCATGAACTATCACAATCTATGTACGCTTGCATAAATTATTATGTTTCCAAGCTGGTTGGGCAATATATGTTGACCATATTACATAGGCAACTAAAGTTGTCTTGTGGTTTTTTCCTGCAATCATGTCCCAAAGTTTGACAAGTCACCTATAATACTGTGTTCTGGACACACTTACTGTGGTTGTGGTGTTCCTTTTCCAAAGTGATGCTGTGGTTATGGTGTGGTAGATGCTTTTTTATGGTATCACCCAAAGTATTTTGGGTGTCAGACTGCCAGCACGTCCAAGCATATATTCAGGATTTATTTCTATAGTTTCTTCTGCGTGCCCATTGGTGCTATAAACTTATTGTCATCACCATGCCGTTGCCTCTAGAAAAGGTGCACATACATGGTAGAAGTGAGCCAGAAGTTTTAGTACCATGAGGCAGAGGTTCATACATTTGACGCATGCAGCAGTGCTAAATCTGTTAAGCTAGTATTTTTTCTAAGTAATCCAGCAATTGCATAGGGTATTAATTTAGATAGTCACTTCCATTTGCCAGAGAACCTTGTTTATCTTGGAGTGCTTTGTGTTGTGCAGGAAACCTATTGAGTACTTCCTGAAAACTGTTGAGGAGATCACTTTAAATGACATTTCTTCAACTGCAAAGAAGATTATTTCTTCGCCGCTTACATTGGCATCATGGGGTGATGGTATGTCGAAACTTGGAAGTTAAAGCATGGCCCTATGCAAGCTCTGAGAGTCTGAGCACTGACTAATTGAAACGCTCGTGTTGCAGTTATTCATGTGCCTAGCTACGAATCTGTCAGGCGCAAGTTCCATTCCAAGTGAGCATTCAGCACCTGGACCTGCGTGGGTTGTTCTGGAATTTCAAGCCGCAGCTTTGCAGTGGCCAAATGGCCATCGACTGGAATAAATAGAGCCCATACACAATTTTTGCTGGACAGATGAGGGGTGCATGATCAACTACCCTCCCTATTCATGTTCTCAACTAAGCATGTGATCATGCTGCCACAATTCCGCGGCCCCTAAATCATTCGGCGGCATGCTGCGTTTTGTTCAGTGGCATGCTGCGTTTTTGTTCAGACGCACGCCAATATCGTCCTTCCTGTTTTACATTTTAATATAGAATCAGATGTTATGGCCTCATGGTTAAGCCATTTGCCTATTCATCGGTGTCAGGTGTTTTTTTTATTAGCGTGTTTGCCCATTTGTACCAACAAGCTGTAAACATATACGAGTAAAAAGAGTATTTCTATTTGTCAGTCTGTGTGTTGCGTACTTGCGTATGGAGCTTAGTCAGCCAACTTCCCGGATTAATAGCGGAACACAAATTTGATTTCCCCTCGGAAATGAAAAACTGTATGTATATTTGGTAGTAACGTTTTGGAATTTGAGAATGCAAACAAGATGAAAACAAACTCTGAGTTTATAATCCCCTCATCCGCCGCCTATTGTGCTGTTTCGTAAGCAAAGGTCAATAAATGATCTGTCTACATGGGATCTGCAGCTTTCGTTTCCTGCGGCGCAAGCCAGTTACGCGACGCCGGGAATTGACTCGGCTTTGCTTCTGGACGTGGACGACATGGCGGGCGGCGATGCGGTATGGGGCCGGCCGACCGTGCCCTCTTCCTAAAACCAGCATACGTATGCCTGTCAGCCTGTGGGCGACGGCACTGGGATTTGATTTTACTGAATTTATCCTGCCTGATTCCAGGTGGTTGATCCGTAGAGCTAATTTTTCTTTTCCTAAGATATGCATACACCGGGTGCAAATTCGAAGCACACCAGAACGTGATTCACAATCACAGCTAAAATATCATTTTCACGTATGACATACCGATACCGTATTTTTTTCTTTTCCTAAGATACTCTCTTTAAATTTAACTCAATTCTCTTGTAGAGGGATTAAATGAAGGCCTAAAGAAACAGGTAAATAGATAGACCCAAAGGCCATCTCGCACGGGATGGCACTGGCAGCGCATGATGTGCATCCATGCGAATCGGATGCTGCTCGACGGCTACTCGCCGTGCCCACCGCCGTTTGCCAAACCGCAGCGTAAACCAAACCAATGCCCGTAATCCCATCAGCGGCGACACGTTTCCACGGCGTCAAACTTAGCCCAACCTCCGAAAAACCGCCACGCGCGGGTCACAAAACCAGCGCCGCCGCACGGCCCGCACCGGACCCCACGCTGACGCTCCGACCCCACCACCACCACCGCCGCTCACTCACACATCGAGCGCCATTATTAAACCCCAGGAAAAACAGACGACCTCGTTCGCTTCTCGCCCGCAAAAGGCTAAACCTCGATTACGCCTCCCCAAACCCGCCGCGAAACGAAGCGAAAGCGAGTTCCTCCGATCCCGACCACTTGCTCTTCTCATGGCGTCCTCCCACATCATCCTTCCGCCGGACGACGACGACGAGGAGCAGCGCCGGCTGGAGGAGGAGGAGGACGAGGATCCGTGGGCGCGGAGCGGGCCTCCCCCCGCGGCGCCGGAGCACGCGGTGAAGGCGGCGCTGCCGTTCTCCGCGACGTGCGTGCGGATCTCCCGCGACTCCTACCCCAACCTCCGCGCCCTCCGCAACGCCTCCTCCGTCAGCCTCGCCGACGCCGCCTACGTGAAGATCTCCGAGGGGGACTTCGGCTACGTCCTCGACGACGTGCCGCACCTCGTCGACCACCTCCCCGATGCCCCCGTGAGTGGCCCCCTCCCGACACTCCCTTCCCGTTGCTTCGATTCGCAAGCTGCTGCTGCGGTGATGCTCCGATCGTTCCGGTTTGTGATGGCCTTTGCGTTGTTGAACTGTGCCACTGTGTGAAGTGCAGCTCTAGCTAAGTATACTCGAATAGCGAAGTGATCTGGGTGGGGATCCCTGATTGGGGGCTGTCATTCGCGATGTTTGCGGGATTTTTTTCTATCAGATTTTCTGGTTTGGAAATCCATTTTGGATACTGTGCTGATTTTAGACTGTCGAATTTGAGCTTGGACATGCAGTGAGCCAATCAGTCTGTTAGGAGCGAAAGGGGGCATGATAGAACAGAGCAATTATGTTGTCAAAATTTCGCTGCAATGCTATTGACGCTTTATGTTATGTAGTAACAGAATAAGTTGTTGCTTTGGGCTTTTTGGTCTCTGCTTTTGGGATAGGAAATTTGATTGAGTAGATTGGAGGATATCTCCACTGGAAGAACTGTCACTATTGGCTGGTTGCTCATCACTGCCAAAGCATGAGTTAGTTATAGCCAATTCACTGTGCTGGATTGAATTGTTTCTGGAAAGGTGAAACCATGGTCCATGTGAATTGAGCTGATGATTTGCTATTTTGTTCATATGTGCAGACTTATCCCAATCCACTACAAGATCATCCAGCCTATTCAACTGTCAAGTAAGGCTTTGATCTTCCACTTTTTTTCTTCTTCTAATATCTGAGCTTGTAATTTGTGCCATGTGTAATCCTGAAACTTTTGTTCTTATCGTTATCAGGCAATATTTTGTTAATGAAGATGACACTGTACCCCAAAAGGTAAAGCAGTGTTAATTATGGTTTACACTGTGATGTTGTAGTCGATGGTGAATTTACAGGTAGCTATTTCTGTGCTTACAGGTGGTCGTTCAGAAGAACAGCCGGCGGGGGGTTCACTTCCGTCGTGCTGGACCTCGTCAGAAGGTATGATATGCTGCCCCCTCTTTTAACTATTGAAACTCATCACTTGCGCGTGGGCTAACAGAAACATTTGGACTTGAACCTTTAGGTTTATTTTGAGTCAGATGAAGTGAAAGCATGCATTGTAACTTGTGGAGGCCTTTGCCCTGGTCTTAACACTGTCATCAGAGAGCTCGTCTGTGGTTTGGCGCACATGTATAATGTCAGCAAAATCTATGGTATACAGGTGTGGGCCCTTCTCTAAATGGTTACATAATACTTCAATAGATAGTTAAGGGCTTGTTCACTTTGCTACCATTTTCAACCTTACCAAGTTTTGGCATTGTTAAATTTTGGTAGCCAAAATTTTGGCAACATTTCATATGCACTTACTAAAATTTGGCAACAAACTAAACGTAGCCAAAATTTTGGTAACTTTGCCAAAAAATAGTATGGTTAAAAATGGCATCAAAGTGATCAGGCCCTTACAGTATCATATTTTTTCACTGAGAAAGACAGCTTGCGCATGTTAAGGACCTGTTCACTTTGATGCTATTTTCAACCTTACCAAATTTTGGTAAAGTTGCCAAAAAAGTGGCTACATTTAGTTTACTGCCAAATTTTGGTAACTATATAAGAAATCCCGCCAGTTGCTAAAATCTGGTAAGGTTGAAAATGGCATCAAAGTGAATAGGCCCTAAATACTCTAGTTAAATACTACTCTTGCATTTTCCAGACATGCTTGATCCATCTTTCTAATTTTTCTTTGGTCCAGAAAGGATATGCCAGCTTACCATAAGATCTTCAGATTCTTATCACTGCTTATCAATCATTTTGTATTGCATAATGTCCATTTCCATAAATATTCAAACCTTATAGTATTATTCTACTAAAATTGTGGCAAATTGAATAAGCTGCTTTGGATTGTTTTAGTAAAATGCAATTATAAATTTGTATACTTGTATTATAAGTTTAGAACAATGGATATGTGTTCTGACAAGGGCTTGCCATGGCAACTATAAACATGAATCATTACTGCGTTCAGTTCTCATTATATTTCCAGATCTTCTACCTCTTAATACCTTATATTACCTATTATAGAATGGATACAAGGGCTTCTATTCTAGCAATTACCTTACTCTGACGCCAAAGAGTGTCGATGACATCCACAAGAGGGGTGGGACAGTTCTTGGCACATCACGAGGTGGCCATGATACAAAAAAGATTGTTGACAACATTCAGGATCGTGGAATTAATCAGGTAAATGCGGTTGTTTGCACCTATGTGATATAGCTCTTCTGATTGGTCATTGTCTCATGTGCTTATGTACATTACCCAGGTCTATATCATTGGAGGAGATGGAACACAGAAGGGTGCATATGAGATCTTCAAGGTAATTTACCACTGTGGTACAACCGTACAAGTGCTATGTATGCTGTTTGCTGAAAGAATGTGATAATAGATCCTATTCATCAATGCATTGCAGTAGCATACGGTATATCTATTTAAATATTATTTTATCGTTACCTCATTGTTTTCATATTGGTGGCAGGAAATCCGAAAACGTGGGCTAAAGGTTTCTGTTGCTGGGATTCCCAAGACAATAGATAATGACATAGCGGTATTTTTTTTGTGCGATGTGTCTATTTTTTTGTGTAGAAATTTGTTGTACGCATGCTGTTCAGTTGACGGTTCATACGAGATTATGACTTATTGCTTATGTTACCTTTTTCTTGATTCTTAGATCATTGACAAGTCATTTGGTTTTGATACGGCCGTAGAAGAGGCCCAGCGTGCCATTGATTCAGCTCATGTGGAAGCTTGCAGTGCTGAGAATGGAATAGGCTTAGTAAAACTGATGGGCCGTTATAGTGGTACGTATTTTAGTATTCCTTGCCATCTCTCTGAGTGTAATGCTGTTATGTTTCTTCCATTGTTGACCTTGCTGAAAGCACCTATCAGTTTAAAAATTACAAGAAAAAACAAGCCAGCATTTTGGCCTTTTGCCTGTGATTGTACTCATGCAGAAGATCTCTTGATTTTTCTGTGTTTCAAGCTTGAATGCTTGATTACTCTGCTATCTGTTCTCTAGTATGTATTTCAGTCTATTGCCCTTAAAACTGTTATATTCATCTTGCAGGGTTCATTGCAATGTATGCTACTCTTGCAAGTCGAGATGTGGTAAGCAGATGCAACCATTCTGTCTAATTCCTGTATATTTTATCCCCCCTCTTCATACAGTAGTGAGATTCCTACTTTTCTGGTTTACCCCACAAATCCACTTCTACCTAAGAGTAGTTTTTTTTTTTCCGAGGTCTACCTAAGAGTTGTACTTATTTATTTTTTGGATCTCAAATCTCCACAGGACTGCTGCCTAATTCCAGAGTCCCCATTTTATATGGATGGTGAAGGTGGGTTGCTTCAATATGTAGAGAGAAGGCTGAAAGAGAACAAGCACATGGTTATTGTTGTTGCTGAGGGAGCAGGGCAGGATCTTATAGCCAAAAGTTTATCTACTTCTGAGCAGCAAGATGCATCAGGAAATAAGCTACTGCTTGATATTGGTCTTTGGCTGACTCACAAGATAAAGGTACACAAAACACTTAATTTTGCTTCTGAATTCAGGTCTGCTGCTCTTGTTAATATAGGTAACTAAAACACTAAGCAATTCCCACTGAAAACTGTGATGACTTTTGCCATACATTTCACTTTGACTTTCAAGTATCACTCCTTTTACTCACTTCTTGCATGCATCTTTTTCTTCTACTCACTATTCATAACTTCTATTGTAGGACCACTTCAAGAGCAAAAAGATGGAGATGACTATTAAATATATAGGTAACTATGTTTGCTTCACACAGGATAAGGTTGTTACACATCTTATTACTGGTCTCTATTGTACTAAGTTGTGAAGTTTCCTATTATTATTTGCAGATCCTACCTACATGATCCGAGCTATTCCAAGCAATGCATCAGACAATGTCTACTGCACGCTGCTGGCCCACAGTGCTATTCATGGTGCAATGGCCGGCTATAGCTTCACTGTTGGAAATGTCAACGGCAGACATGCCTACATACCTTTCTATGTGAGTAACTTCAAGTGATCTTATTTGTTCACATGGAAAATGCAGAAATGTAGTGCTCGTTACACCCGTGCATCCCATTTTTTTCCTGATTATCCAAGAGCTGTTCTTACTGCATTCTCATACTAAGCATCAGTTCCAACTTAACGTGAAATCTTCCCTTGATGGCAGAGGGTGACATCCACACGGAACAAGGTCAAGATCACTGATAGGATGTGGGCGAGGCTGCTATCATCAACCAACCAGCCAAGCTTCCTAAGCCAGAAGGACATCGACGAAGCCAAAGAGAACGATAGGACGGCCAACAAGCCACCACTTCCCACCGGCCTCAGCCATCATGTGGCAAACTCTTTCGACCAGTCTGCATCATCTTCGTCGAACAGCCAGATATGAACTCCATCATGTGGCAAACCCTTTCGACCAGTCTGCGTCATCGTCCTCGAACAGCGAGATGAATCCAATCTGTAGTTCTATATAGAAGCTGTTGCTATTCCCGTTGAGAAACCTGGGCCACGCTACGCAGTTTTGATTTAATATGCATAATATCACCTGTATGAATCCACGGATACTCTCCTGGATTGCTGGTAACTACAAGCGTAATAAGAAAAGCGCTATTGATGAAGCTATTTCTCATAAGCAACACTCGTGTTGTGTCTTGTATATGCTGCTGATCTGAAGATATGTTTCGTCAGCTGATCGTATATTGACCTTTTCTGTCTCTGTCACTGCAGTGCAATGCGTTTATGTTGTGGTACCCAAATTAGGCCTGCTTGGTTACTGGAATACTATACCACTTACTACTAAGTATTCTGCGCACAAACAGCAGATCAGGAGTTTGTCAGAGAATATCATCATATGCTGCGTGTCTCCCGTCAGTCCCGTGCCGAACTGCCAGATGTCCCGGATAAGATTCAGACGAATTCTGGGACGAGCCACAAGATCAACAACCAAGCTGGCAAAATCGTTGATGATAATAAGAAAACAATTACCAGTACGCAGTACGCAAAATGCAGAACGAGCTCTCATGAAATCATGGCCAATGATTTGATCTGCACGAACTGCCCACACAGAATGCTGGTCGCAGTTTCCGGCGCGGCGAAAAAGTCAAGAGTCCACTGGCCAATCATGCGCCCAGCTGCACTGAAGTCAACTCCAACCCATGTGAATATGTGATTTGCTCGTCAATTCCCCAGTTAGTTGCAGGGTCATTTTATTTGGGTAAAAAAAATTCCAGGGCCATAGAGGGTCGAGGCATTGACAAAGAGGTGGCCTACTGCCCTACTGGCCTGGGTAAATTCAGAATAGGCCCACCCGTCAGAGGAAACAGTCCATACATATGCGACGCGTCGACTACGGCGCTCGACAATTGGCAAGCGACGACTGGACAGATGTGCTGAGTGCTGACGTGGTTAAACTAACCTCGATGGTGTGATAAAAGGCTAGTTGTAGTAAGTGATATTAAGAATGTTAAATTTGATACTTATTTACTGGGCAGATTAACGCTGGATATAAAAAGAGCACGTACGTCCCTATTATTATGCTTCAGTAGTTCAGTTAGCTCGCTGCTGCCTGCATGTGCAATGGAGCGTTCAACGCCGGGAACAATGGCGGCACGGTCGTGGTTGCTTCTCCTCTGCTTCGTCGCCGTCGCCACCGCCGGAGTGCTCCAAGCTCGTGCCCAACCTGACAGCAACGGTACATTCCACCATGTCCTGTCTTTCAAGTTTTGATCCGCAACTAGGTAGTGCTGCTTCACAATGAAATCAATGTGCTAGCGTGTGTAATATGCTTGGCTGCAGGTTTCATCAGCGTAGACTGTGGCCTCCCGGGGAAGACGGGCTTCGTGGACGACAAGACCAAGATATCCTACGCGGCGGACGACGGCTTCACCGACGGCGGCGCGTGCCACAACATCTCGGCGGAGTACATCACGCCGGGGCTCGCCAAGCGCTACCACACCCTGCGCAGCTTCCCGGACGGCAAGCGCAACTGCTACACGCTCCGGTCACTCGTCGCCGGGCTCAAGTACCTTTTCCGCGCCACCTTCTTTTACGGCAACTACGACAGCCTCAACAAGCTACCCGTGTTTGATCTCTACGTCGGCGTCAACTACTGGACGATGGTGAACATCACGGGCCCCGGCGACGCGGTGATCGTGGAGGCCATCGTCGTCGTGCCGGATGACTTCGTGCAGGTCTGCCTGGTGAACACCGGCGCCGGGACGCCGTTCATCTCCGGGTTGGACCTGAGGCCTCTCAAGAACACGCTCTACCCGCAGTCGAACGCCACGCAGGGCCTTGTCCTCCTCGGCCGGCTCAACTTCGGCCCGACCGATTACACCGACGTCATAAGGTAAATCCAAGCCTCAATTTAAATTCATATCTTACGTTAACCATTTCCATTATCTAAAAAAAAATTAAGATCTTAGCTGATCGATTGATCGAGCTGCATTGCTGCAGGTACCCGGATGATCCGCACGACAGGATATGGTTCCCGTGGGTGGACTCGACCAAATGGAGCCAGATATCATCGACGAAGAAAGTGCAGGATCTAGACAACGACATGTACGAGACGCCGACGGCGGTGATGCAGACGGCGATCACGCCGCGGAACGCCTCCAGGAACATCGAGTTCTCCTGGGACCCCGTGCCGCTGCCCAACGACCCGACGCCCGGGTACATCGCCATCTTCCACTTCTCCGAGCTGCAGCTCCTCCCCGGCAACGCCGTGCGCGAGTTCTACATCAACCTCAACGGCAAGCCGTGGTCCCTGACCGCCTTCAAGCCGGAGTACCTCTACAACGACGCCACCTTCAACCGGAACCCATTCCTACGGTACCCGCAGTACAACATCTCCATCAACGCCACCGCCAACTCGACGCTGCCGCCGCTCATCAACGCCGTCGAGGTGTTCTCCGTCATCCCCACTGCCACCATTGGCACTGACCCAGAGGACGGTACGTGCGTGCGTGCACATTGGTTGCAGACACATGTAAGATTAATTATCAAGCATGTCATGCGTGTTTGTGAAAATTAATATGTGTGCACTTGGCAGTGGCTGCAATCACGGCGATCAAGGAGAAGTATCAGGTGGTGAAGAACTGGATGGGTGACCCATGTGTTCCGAAGATGCTTGCGTGGGACAAGTTGACCTGCAGCTATGCCATTTCTAACCCTGCAAGAATCATTGGCCTGTAAGTAATTCAGTCCATGTGTATCGAGCTAGTAAGGATTTGTGGTCATGAAAAAAAATAAAAGGGGGAAAAAATTTAAGTTGGAGATTATTAATTGCAAATTGCAACTGGGTCATCTGATCATACTGTCTTTTGCAGAAACCTGTCCTCCAGTAGTTTGAGCGGTGAGGTATCGTCCTATTTCGGGAATCTTAAGGCTATTCAAAACTTGTATGTTCCGAGTTCACGATGTTCACTTGTTAAAATTATTTGTGGAATTTCGTGTTAAATTTGAAAAATCTCTTGTCCAATATCTTGTAGGGATTTGTCAAATAATAAATTGACAGGTCCAATTCCAGACGCCCTTTCACAGTTACCTTCATTGACATTTCTGTAAGTTTGTAGTAACTTGACAAGTTTACCAAATTCTGCATGTATTGTTTACTTAGCATCATTTCTAACCGATATGGCATCCTTTAGAGATTTGACAGGAAATCAACTCAGTGGATCGATCCCGTCTGGTCTTCTCAAGAGAATTCAAGATGGCTCTCTAAATCTAAGGTAAGTATACACATCAATATCTTCTAATTAAAGAGAACTTTTACAACACTTGAGAAGGTACCAAGTTGATAACAAAATTTGGTACTGCCCCTGTCTAATAAAAGACAAACTTAGTACGAAATATGACGCATCATAGTACAACGAATCTGGAGTTCTGGACAGAGATGTGCCACATCATGTACTAGGTTTATTTTGTATGGGACGGAGGGAGTACCTCTTAAGGACCATAACACCTCCATTTTCAAGTTGCCAAAACCCCAGGTTAATTTTAGAAAATAAATTATATTTGACTCAGCATGTTTATTTCATTGATAGATATGGAAATAATCCAAACCTCTGCACTAATGGCGATTCATGCCAGCCAGCAAAAAAGAAGAGCAAGCTAGCTATCTACATAGTTATTCCAATAGTTATAGTTCTGGTTGTGGTGATAATATCAGTGGCAGTACTACTTTGTTGCCTGTTGAGACGGAAAAAGCAAGGTGAGGTTTGTTATAAACACAGTAATTGTCCATCTACTTGTTCATCCTTTTAACACTAGTGATGCTTATTCACATATTTTAGCAGCAATGAGCAATTCTGTGAAGCCACAAAATGAGACAGTGAGCAATGTGTCGTCAAATGGCGGATACGGGCATAGTTCATCACTACGACTTGAGAATCGTCGATTTACGTACAATGAACTTGAGAAGATAACGAACAACTTCCAGCGGGTGCTTGGCCGTGGAGGGTTTGGGTACGTTTATGACGGCTTCTTGGAGGATGGTACTCAAGTGGCAGTGAAATTGCGGTCTGAATCTTCCAATCAAGGTGCTAAGGAGTTCCTCGCGGAGGTAAAATTTCTTCAGCTGCAGTTGATATTTTGCTTTGCCTATACTTATACCAAGTTGTTGCTAGTGGGATATAATTGGTTAATTTCACTTGTTAGGCTCAAATTTTAACCCGGATTCATCACAAGAATCTTGTCTCTATGATTGGTTACTGTAAGGATGGGGAATACATGGCACTTGTATATGAGTACATGTCAAAAGGAACACTACAAGAACACATTGCAGGTATGCATAGGATGTTTATGATCAACTTGTAGGATACATTGTAATACTTCATCTAACGTATCATTTCACATGACTCTCATGATCTTCAATTCTCATTCTATACCTATTTGTAGGTAAAAACAACAATAGGATATATTTAACCTGGAGAGAGAGGCTTCGAATAGCACTAGAATCTGCACAAGGTAACTACTTGAATTCTAGTAAAGTGTTTGGAGGTATGCTTTTTTACACTTTTCCCTAGAAGTTGATCATCACTAGTTTAATTATTTGGATAACTGATAATGGTTAGGGCTAGAATACCTACACAAGGCGTGCAACCCACCGCTTATTCATAGGGATGTGAAGGCGACCAACATCCTATTGAACACAAGGCTTGAGGCGAAGATTGCTGACTTTGGCCTATCCAAGACATTCAATCACGTTAATGACACCCATGTATCTACGAACACGCTTGTTGGCACACCTGGATATGTGGATCCAGAGTATGTAAATCTCATCTATATTTCTCGAAACCGTTGTTTAGTGTTTTCTATTACAAATGTTAAGTGAAGCTCGTGGAACTGGATGAACATGTAGGTACCAAGCAACAATGCAACCAACCACCAAGAGCGACGTCTATAGCTTTGGTGTTGTCTTATTGGAGTTGATCACAGGGAAGCCGTCTATTCTACGTGAACCAGGGCCCATTAGCATCATCCAGTGGGCACGACAACGTTTGGCACGAGGTAACATCGAAGGTGTGGTGGATGCACACATGCATGGTGACCATGATGTGAATGGTGTGTGGAAGGCCGCAGACATTGCCCTTAAATGCACCGCACAGACATCGACACAACGACCCACTATGACCGATGTGGTGGCTCAGCTGCAGGAGTGCCTAGAGCTCGAGGATAGGCGATGTGGCATGGAAGATACATATAACAACTTCTATGCCGGCAACAACAATGATCCCAACTCAAGTTATAACATGTACAACACGGACCAGTCCACTGATGTGAGTCAAAACAACACGATGGAGCATAATTTTGAAAGAGTGCCAACCATGGCTACGGGGCCAGTTGCACGATAAAGGCCTTTGCCAATCTGATCCGAGACTGCTAGTCCTAAAATAGATACATGCAGAACTGAAACAATATTGTTGCTTTAATTTACCAAAGTAAATGCAAGCGCATAAAGTTTCAAACAATCAAGATCTAGAGCTTTTACCGTGTGGAATTTGTAATCAATACACTTATCTATTCTTTGATATTTATAACTCTTCCATACTATTCTTCAAGAAGAGAAAAGTCAATATACACCTAATAATTTTTTTTTATCTTGGAATATAGTTATCAAGAATTTAGAATCCAAATTTTATGATTTCCCACAATAAATGTACTTTGCTTGATAATGTAAGATGAGATATCAAATGGAATCCATGTCACTTAGTGGACTAGCAAGCAATGGAAATCATGTAACATGAACAAGGGTCACATCCATTGTATTCACTCATAAGAGTAAGTGTAATAAAATGATGTGAGCCGATGACGATGGGGGTGAGAGGAGAGAGATCAAGCCCGCGAATAATTTGCTGCCGACTCATCACGCACTCCAAGAAGCCATAAATGACTTCAAGAATTCAGGAGCAAGCATAACACGTAAGAGGTTAATATTTTGCTCATTACTGCTACTTAGTAGCCTCATTCCTAGTTAGAGTTTCTAAGGTCGTTTTGTTAGACAAAAATTCCTGATAAAAGGATTTTCTACTATTTACTTTTTCTGCTGTCCACGGACTCCAGCTGCTTGCCGTTGCTTCCTCCCCATGAGGGGTTGCTCCATCCCTACTCAGCCATCTCTGCCGGCGACCACATGGCCGCCTCCGCTAGTGACCACTTGTAGTTGCTCCTTCCCTGCGCCTCCACCTTCATCAATTAGGGCGTATTTGGATGGGTGCACCGCACCTGCATCGCATCAAGCTAGCAAAATCCAACTTGTTTGGTTGGCTGGACCGGCCCGCGAGCCAGGCTGGGCGGATTCAAAATCGCCCTCTGGGCCAAGCTGAGCAGAAACGCGAGGGGGGAGCATCGCTGCGCATCCAGGCTGATCCGGTGCAGCGCAACTGCACCCACACAACCCCTCGTTGCAGGCGAGGGTTACCTCCCCGCACGGCCACATCCCCTCCTCATTTCACTCCCCAGGAGAAGAAGCTAGGGTTTGGGGCTCCTGTGCACCGTCGTGGGTGCTCCCTCTGCTGCGAGCTCTCGTAGCCGGCGGGAGTGCTCGTTGCTGGGCGGGTGTGCTCGTTTGCCTCACCTTCCCTCCCGTAGCTCCTCCCAAACAACATCTCATATCATCCAGGATAAACCCATGCAAGTAACCAAACACAGCCAATTGCATTACCCTAGCCAGGTTGAGGGCATCCTGGATGAGGGATACAGCCAGGCTGGGGACATACGAGAAACCAAACACACCCTTAATGACTCCCGTAGCCTTGGATGTGCTCCTTCCTTGTGCCGCCAGCTCCGCCAAGACTTGGCTGCACATTAGATAAGAACAAATCAAGAAACAATTGCCATTGGTTGAAAATATTTTTTTTTACCAAGTCACTGGAGGGGAGAGATTCCCCACCTGAATTTCATTCAAACTGTCAATAAGCAATAGCACTTGAGTACAAGATGGATTACAGTCCAGATTACAACTAATTTAGAGCATGAACAGAGGATGAAATTACATTTTTCCAAGCCAGAATAATATCACGGTCTTTCGGACCAAAGCGAACCGCCCAGAGGTTAACTTCCTATTGGCATTTTGACAGGGCTGAAAGCAGTGATGGTTGAGCATTGCGGAACACCACGTCGTGTCTGTGAAGCCAGAGACACCAAAGGCACAGCAGGATGAAGATCTTGAAATGTTTCTTTGGAGCCCTATTGGTTGAAAAGATATTACTTACATAGCAATCCTATTACTAAATCTCATGCATGATTGACGAATACTTGCATAACCGGTGTTTCCAGTTTCCGGTATGCAAGATGAATATTGTCCTGGTTCTTTTAACGCCGTTACAGCTGAGCCTAAAACTGAATTGTGTTGTTCTAGAGTACCTGCATGCAAGTTTTAATTGGAGATTTAGAAAACACCAAATCATTTAATCCAAAGAGTCGTGTAGATACTCCTACTAAAACTTTTAGGTACCTAATTATGTTTAGTACTAATTAGCCGCAGTCCGTCAGAGGCAAAATATATCATCTTGCGCTGCCTGTCTCTTGTGCAAAACTGCCAGATCAGATTCAGATGCATTCTCTGACAGAGAGAACAAATTCTTTTACGTAGTGGGCAAGTGCATAATAATCTTGTTGCTCATAGTTTCCGGCGCGGAAAATAAGGTCAAGTCGACGGGCCGTGGCCACCGATCTCGGGCCTCCAAGTCCTTCGCCCAGCAAAGCAGTTGACCAGCGGGCTGCAAGTCAACTCCCGGCCCATGTGATACACTCGCCTCTTCCCTCAGGGTCATTGACATGCCGGGCCCACAAAGAGGTGGCCAGTGTAAATTCTGAATAGCCCCACTCGTCAGTGGAAGAATATCTATATGACCCACAAAGCGAGGCGCTCTTTGTTACTGGAATCTGGATAGATGCGCTGACGTAGTGACGTGGTTAAATTAATCAAGATTGAGTTTTGTGATGATCAATTGGCTAGTTATTATTAGCTTGTGACAGTGAGATTATTAGCTTGGTCACTTGTTTACTAGCTGGAATGCTGGATTACAAATAGATGGAGCACGTCCCTAGAGAGTAGCAGCTTTGCTACCTGCATGCATGGCTGCATGTGCAATGGAGCGTCGTTCATCACCGGCAACAATGGCGGCACGGTCGTCGTTGTTTCTTCTCTGCCTCGCCACCGCCACCGCCGGCGTACTCCAAGCTCGTGCCCAGCCTGACAGCAAAGGTACGTAGTACAATCCTAGTATCCTACCTCATAGTAATGCGCGCAATGCTTCACAAATCAAAAAGACATCAATGTTCAATGAACTAAAAGAGCATATGTTTTTCATGCTTTTGCAGGTTTCATCAGCGTAGACTGCGGGCTCCCGGGGAAGACGAGCTACATTGACGACAAGACCAAGATATCCTACGCCTCGGACGACGGATTCACCGACGGCGGCAAGCACTACAACGTCTCGCCGGAGTACATCAAGCCGGCGGTCACGGCGCGCTACTACAACGTGCGCAGCTTCCCCGACGGCGCGCGCAACTGCTACACGCTCCGGTCGCTCGTGGCCGGCCTCAAGTACCTCATCCGCGCCACCTTCATGTACGGCAACTACGACGGCCTCAACAAGCTGCCCGTGTCGTTTGACCTCCACATCGGCGTCAACTTCTGGACGGTGGTGAACATCACGGACCCGATCCAGCCGGTGAACCGGGAGGCCATCGTCGTCGTGCCCGACGACTCCGTGCAAGTCTGCCTGGTGAACACCGGCGCCGGGACACCGTTCATCTCCGGGTTGGACCTCAGGCCTCTTATGAACAAGCTCTACCCGCAGGTGAACGCCACTCAGGGCCTACTCCAACTCGCCAGGCTCAACTTCGGCCCATCTGACGAAACCTCCATCAGGTGAGCTAAGTTAAAGTTTCCTACGCGTATAGACTGTTTATATTTATTATCATATCATTTATTTATACTATCATCAGTATTACTGGTGATAATTCAAACTCGATAAATTTTAACTAAAAGTTAGTCTCACAATATAGGGTAATTTTACTATTCTTAAGAAGTTATCGAAAGGTATCATATTTTTTAGTGTAAAATTTGGTACCTCCAGGTACTAAATATTTTGAGGTATCAAAATTTTTGGTGTAAAATCTTGGTATCTTTAGGCACTTTATCAAATATCATAAAATTTTCCACAATATATAGGTTTAGTGATATAAATAGCGTAATATTAGATTCGTATTTACAGATACTTTCATATATTTTTTCTGATTACCAACATGCAAAACGAGGGGATATCTCTTAAAGGATGAAATCACTTTTCCCGATAAGAGCCAGATATTTAGCTAAGAGCAGGTACAATAGCAGGCTATAAGCCAGCTGCAAACCTATTTTAAGGAAATAAATGAGGAGAGAGAAGGGAAGCGGGCTACAGATTTATAGTCAGCTGTAGCATGGACTCCAATACACAGTGTGTATGACAGGTGGGTCCAGGTACTAATAGTGTAGTATGTAACTATTGTATGAATAAGCTATTAGATTGGCCATAGATGAATTGGAGCTAATAGTTGGCTATACTATTAAACTTGCTCTAATTCTCTGTAGATAAATTTTACGGTTTTTGAGAAAGTACCAATTTTTAAATTAGAAAATATGATATCTTCTGATATTTTTTTAAGGATGGTAAAAATTACCCTTATCTGTAGGAAATGCAACTGATCGATTCAATGGCCAGGTATCCGGATGATCCGCACGACAGAGTATGGTTTCCTTGGTTTGATGCGGCCAAGTGGAACGAGATATCAACGACAAACAGGGTTCAGAACATAGACAACGACCTGTTCGAGGCGCCGACGGCGGTGATGCAGACAGCGGTCACGCCAATCAACGCCTCCAACAACATCGACTTCTTCTGGAACTCACAGCCGCAGCCCAACGACCCAGCGCCAGGGTACATCGCCATCTTTCACTTCTCCGAGCTTGAGAACCTCCCCAACAACGCCTCACGGCAATTCTATATCAACATCAACGGCATATTGTTCGACGATGGTTTCACACCATCGTTTCTCTACGCCGAGGCCCCCTACAGCTCCAAACCCTTTGTGCGACACCCGCAGTACAACATCACCATTAACGCCACCGCCAACTCGACGATGCCGCCGCTCATCAACGCCGTCGAGGTGTACTCTGTCATCTCCACCGCTAACATTGGCACCGACTCACAAGATGGTATGTGCTCAGGGTTTTCAATTTCGATTTCACCTAAAATTTCAGCCATTTCGGTAGAATTAAAATTTTTAAAATTTTGAAAATTTCAGAAAATTTTGGACCGAAATTTTCTAAAATTTTGACACAATTTAATAGAATTTGACTAAATTCATAAAAAATTTGAGAAAAACTGAAATATGCACATACATGAGCTAGCTGATGGTCAAGCATGTCATGTGCATTGATGAAATTTTTTGGTGATTGACAGTATCAGCAATCATGACGATCAAGGCGAAGTACCAGGTGAAAAAGAATTGGATGGGTGACCCGTGCCTCCCTAGAAATCTTGCGTGGGATAATTTGACCTGCAGCTATGCCATTTCTAACCCTGAAAGAATCACGAGCTTGTAAGTAATAATTCATTCCATTAGCCAAAAACAACATGACTATTGTGATGAAAAAACAAAACTATTACCTCCATCCCAAATAAAAAGAGTGCAAACGTGTATGGCTATTGTTAAACTATTGTAAATATGAAAATTTTAATTGTATACACAATGCATAGTTAATGGCTTAGATTAAAATAATTAAAGAGAACCCATCAATTATAACTTGCTAATTATTAATTTAAAGTTCAAAATTAAATTAATAAAAGAGATGATATACTTGTTGCTTGTGAATTTAGAAATTATTAAGTTTTAGGATACTAATGAAACTAAAGAGGCCATGCATGGCAGTAAAAATTAATTAAGACCCCATGTTATTTCCAATAGAATTTTTTATTTGATATGAAATTTTAATACAATCTATGGTGGTCGATACCACCATCAATCACCAGCCTGATCTTTTTTTTTTATTATTAGCACCCTCAGAATGCCAAATCAGCACATGCATAAATAGCAAGAGGAAATTAAATCTAATGGGAGCTAATTAACTGTGCAATGAAATTGGGCTGATCATATTCTCTTTGCAGAAACCTGTCAAAAATTGGTTTGAGTGGTGAGATATCGTCCTCTTTTGGGAATCTCAAGGCCCTCCAATATTTGTATGTTATGAGTTCATGATGTCGGATGTATTAACTTGTTTGCGTAATCTGAGTTAAAATTTGGAAAATCTTGCTCCATATCTTGCAGGGATCTATCAAACAACAACTTGACAGGCTCGATTCCAAATGCCCTTTCACAGTTGTCTTCATTGACAATCTTGTAAGTTTGGCAATTCTTTTATCAACTTTTACCTAGAGTAAAGTACACAGTCGGTCCTTAAAGTTGGAGCGAGGTGTCACTTAGGTCCATGATCTTGAAAAATCGACATTAGGATCCACGGTCTTGTTTAAGTGACTCATTGAGGTCCAAAGGATCTCTGACCGGGTTGACTAGCTTACGTGGCCATCCAGAGTGGCAACATATTTGCATGTGAACTCCTCCACATCCGATCCAACCCTTCTTCCCCAAATCTTCTTTCAGCACTGGTGGTGAGGATGACGACGGGTGGCTGATGGTGGACAACAACGATGGCGCAGCTGGTGGTAGACAACGACAGCGATGGCGGACGGTTGAAGGCGCGGCGCGCGCGGTTGAGGGCCGAAGGAGAGGGGAGAAGCAGTAAGGGCAGAGGGCGTCGAGCTCCGGCAGCTGAGCTCTATACAAGCTTGAGGCCACGGTGGCGGAGGTTGGACCGGCGACGACTCGGGGTATGGTGGCGGCAGCGGCTGAGCTCAGGGACGACACGAGTGAGCTCGCCGGAGGTCACCCTCGTGCTGCTACTTCGTGTCATCCACGCGCATCTAGCCGGGAGACGACGAGGGGATGACGAGCGGTGGCGATCGACGCGGAGCAGGAAGCAGCAACACATCAAGGACCAGGAGACAACGAGGGGACGTCGAGAGAAGGCGGCTTGCAGCCGTAGGGATCTGGCCGCAGCTGGGACGGGATCCACCGGTGTTCGTGCCGCCGCCTAGTGCGGTGATGTCCACGGCCTTAGTGCGGCCGTCGTCTCCGGATCCGACGGATAACTCGATGACATCACCGTCATTGAGGCTCCGATAGCTGTCGAACTTGAGGGAGGACCGGTGGACGAAGAGGTCCTCGCCGCCGTTGTCGGGAGTGATGAAACCGAACCCATTGGTGGCGTCGAACCCCTTCATCGTCCCCTCACCCTCTCCGACACCACCTCGCCCTTGCCGCCCCAAGTCGAACCCTCCAAAACCCTAAAAGCTGCTCGCCGTCTCGCTCCACTGGCCAGCCGCCGCCACCGCCCTACTCGCCCTTCTCCCTCTTTGCGCATGCTCGCCAACTCGTCGCCGTACCCGTCTCCCTCCTCGTCGTCACTGCCGCCGCCAGCCCCTGCAACCGCAAACCATAGAAATCACACTGAAAGAAGATATGGGGAAGAAGGGTTGGATCGGATGCGGGGGAGGGGGGCGAAATGCAAATATACTGCCACTCTGGACGGTCACGTAAGCCAGTCAACCTGGTCAGAGGTCCTTTGGACCTCAATGAGTCACTTAAACAAGATCGCGGACCCTAATGTCGATTTTTCAAGATCATGGACCTAAGTAACACCTCGCTCCAACTTTAAGGACCGACCATATACTTTACTCTTTTACCTACGTACTCTTTAGAATCCTTTTGAACTAATATCTTACTGTATGTCTTCTTTTAGAGATTTGACAGGAAACCAACTAAATGGAACAATTCCGCCTGGACTTCTCAAGAGAATTCAAGATGGCTTTTTAAATCTAAGGTAATGACACCACATTCTTCTTATAGCAGTCTTCTTCAGCAAAAGGTGCAGATCAATTTTTCAGAAAATGGACATAAACATATTTATGTCATTAATATATAGATATGGAAATAACCCAAATCTTTGCACCAATGGCAACTCATGTCAACCACCAAAAAACAAGAGCAAGCTAGCTATCTACATTGTTGTTCCTATAGTTCTGGTCCTCGCGATAGTATCAGTGACGACACTACTCTATTGCCTACTGAGAAGAAAAAAACAAGGTGGGTCTTGCTATCATTTGTCTGCTCTACTTCATCTTCTTGAATACTACTGATGCTAGTTCCATTCTTCACGTACAAAGGATCAATGAACAATTCTGTAAAGCCACAAAACGAGACAATGAGATATGGGCCAACAAATAATGGCTCCGGGCATAATTCATCACTGCGGCTTGAGAACCGCCGGTTTACATATAATGAACTGGAGAAGATAACGAACAAATTCCAGCGAGTTCTTGGACAAGGAGGCTTTGGAAAAGTCTATGATGGCTTCTTGGAGGATGGCACTGAAGTGGCAGTCAAAGTGAGGACTGAATCTTCCAACCAAGGTGATAAGGAGTTTCTTGTAGAGGTAGAATTTTTTAAGCTGCACTTTTTCTTGCTATGTAAAAATTTCTATCAAGAAAAGTCTCCATGGGGGCATCATTAAATAGACAAGTTTCACCACTTTAGGCTCAAATTTTAACCCGGATTCATCACAAGAACCTTGTCTCTATGATCGGCTATTGCAAGGATGAGAAATATATGGCACTTGTGTATGAGTACATGTCAGAAGGAACCCTTCAAGAACACATTGCAGGTCCGAACTAACTTCATCTACCAGCTTATTTTTTTAGTCCTTTCATGATCTCCAATTCTTATATTTGCAGGACAAGGAAATGATGGGAGATACTTAACCTGGAAAGAGAGGCTTCGAATTGCGCTGGAATCTGCTCAAGGTAACTACTTAGAATTTCTAATGCTATTTTTAGTTTGATTTTACATTTTTTTCTCTCTCTAGAAGCTTGATCAGTATTTCAATTACATGGTGAATTAATGATCAGGCTAGAGTACCTACACAAAGGGTGCAACCCTCCTCTTATTCACCGTGATGTGAAGGGAACCAACATTTTGTTGAACACGAGGCTAGAGGCCAAGATTGCTGATTTTGGTTTGTCCAAGGTTTTCAATCCTGAGAACGGCACCCATGTATCTACGAACAAACTTGTTGGCACACCTGGATATGTGGATCCAGAGTATGTTGTCTTTCTTGAAGCCCCTTTTTTAAAGTTCTTTTGTTAGAGAAATACTAATTGTAAGACTTATTGGGACTGACCAAATGCGTAGGTACCAATCAACAATGCAACCAACGACTAAGAGTGATGTCTATAGCTTTGGTGTTGTCCTGTTGGAGTTGGTAACAGGGAAGCCAGCTATCTTGCGTGATCCAGAGCCCATAAGCATCATCCATTGGGCACAACAACGCTTAGCACGGGGTAACATTGAGGGTGTGGTGGATGCAAGCATGCATGGTGACTACGATGTGAATGGCCTATGGAAGGTTGCAGACATTGCACTCAAGTGTACGGCGCTTTCGTCAGCACACCGCCCCACTATGACCGACGTGGTGGCACAGTTGCAAGAGTGCCTCGAGCTAGAGGATAAGCACCAGGTCAGTGATATAAACAATGGCTTTTATAATGGCAATAGTGGCGATCTAAACTCTAACTTCTACACCACTTAACAATCCACTGGTTTGCGTCAGAACAACTCTACATTAGAGATGGAGCAAAATTTTGGAAGGATACCATCAATCACTGGCGGTCCTGCTGCACGATAAATTATTTTGCTCATTTCGATTGAATGCCATTTCATGGTAGAGATCTCTATGGAACTTTCACATGATGTTACACCAAAGCAAATGCAAATGTAGAAATTTCAAATATTCAAGATTTTTTAGTAGAACTTTTTACAACGGGGTTTAATCAGAATCCATGCATGTTTTCTGTATTTTTTTTTTCTAAATGCTACTTTGCTTCAATATTGGAAATAAACCCATAAGTTCAGTACAAAAAGATATGGAATCTGCAAATTAAGCTTAGTAGGCTAGCATGCAATGGAAATTCAGAGATGGAAAAGTGTCTTACACATTACCAGGCTTTATTTGGCCATGTGCGAGATGAGCGACTACACAGGGCACCAGAAATTTGGGCCCCCAAAATTTGTGAGTTCAATCTATGTCGAGACGTTCTAATATGTGTAAGATCTCTTCACTCCTTTTTTTCCTTTTGATTTTCTCTCTTTCTGCTTCACTGATCTGGCTAGAATGAGATTTTTATTCTTGAATCCAGTAAGTGTTTGGTAATAATCATGGCTATCTCAAAAATGTGTAGTTCATGACGACGAGGTGAACGTATGTTCCAAGCAATAATAATTCCATTTTTCACTTAATAAGAAAAACTAAATTAGTGCAATGGTTTTTTTTCTACTAAATTAGCCAGATCGTCTTACTCACCACATATGTAGTGGCGATCTGGCTAAATAGAAAAAAGGAGTTTCTTCGGCATAGCTCTAGTTGCCGTTGATCGTGAATGATTCCTACTCGTCTGACTATACCTTTATAAACATATAAGCATTAGATTGATACTGACTTTTCTGGCGTGGTTAGAGTCATTGGCTGTGGTGCAATTGAGTAAAAAGTAGTGGTAGTAGAAACCCATCCCATTGCATTGTAAACTATCCGCATCAAGTCAAAATGCATATAACCCTGATCTGTCGTGTAATTTTCTATGAGTATATTTTATAAATATAAGGCATCGTTTTATATTTAGTGTTGGGTCCTTAGATTTTGAGGGACGACTCTGCACGTTACATGCTCTACTAAGAGGAATCGCGTGAGAAAGATCCATTTGAAAAAAAAAATCATCCATCAAGTAGATGGAATCGTGTCAATTTCGCAACTGCAGCGCACGCGCTTGAAGAAAAATGTAAACATTTCCTGCCAATAACTAAAGTTAAAAAAATGGATAAATGATGATCAATAATACAACGAGAACTTTCTTGTTAAAATGGACTCCCTCCAGTCATGTATATACCAAAAACTACTAGTACAAAGCAAATAATGCGGCATATTTATAATAAAAAATAATTTATGAATAAAATTTTTTATGTGCGTATTCTTAATGATGTAAAAGCAAATGCTGAAAAATAAACTACGATAAAAAAAACCTAAAATCAACTCCAAATAGCTTATAAGCATAAGTATATAAATAAAAAATATGAGGCTATATACTTCTTGTGCTACAGTCTGCGCCGGAATCTTGCTAACTAGGGGAATTTGTAAATTTGGAAGTATTTTGTTAAATCACTGCCTCACTGTGGAACAGATTCTTCTACATTGTAACGCAAGTGCGTAATAATCTTTCATGGTCTAACGGACCTATCTTTTTTTATTTGAGAGGGCAAATGATTCTATCTGCACGAACATATCTTTTTTTATGCTGTTCTCAAGAACAAGTCAAGAGTACTCTACGGGCCTCCATGTCGTGCACCCAGCAGATGAGTTGACCAGCTGCCATGAAAGTCAACTCCCTGCCCATGTGATCTCTTTTTGTCTCTTCCAAGCTATAGTTACAAGGTCACTGACATGACGGGCCTACAAAGAAGTGACCAGTGGAAGTTCAGAAAAGTCTCACTCGTCAGTGGCAATCTGTGTTACAGCCTTACAGAGGATGGATGTGTTGACGGCGCTAAACTAATCACAATGGAGTCGTTACTCGTTAGTGATCATCGATAGTCTAATATAGTTTAACTTTTCACATAACATTTAAAATATTCTTTTTATTAGAAATTTAGTATAAATATATAAAAATAAGTGAAGATTATGGTTTCAAGTCGCAACAAAACTAATAATACATATGTAAATTTTTAACAAGATAAATGGTTAAACGCTAAGCTAAAAGCCAACAACGTTATATATTAAAGGGGCTGCTATATAACGGAATCCCGTTTTCGAACGGGATGATCCCGAGTAGGTATCAGGTGTGATACCTATTAGGTATCAGACGATTCTACACAACAGGATGATCCTGAGTAGGTATCAGGTGTGATACCTACCAGGTATCAGACGATTCTACACACGTTTCAGGTGATACCTGCAAAGTATCATATGATACTTATCAGGTATCATGCGATTTTCTACCACGTATCGCGTGATACTCGCGAGGTATCATGTGAAACCTGTCAGGTATCAGATGATTTCAACCATGTATCACGTGATACTCACGAGGTATCATACGATACCTGTCATCTATCAGACGATTTCTACCACGTATCACGTCATACTCACGAGGTATCAGGTGATTCCTACTAGATATAGCTGGGCATACCGTTGGGGAGGAGCACCCCGACACACGCGGTCGCCCCCTGCAGCCGTCCCTTGTAGACGAGGACGGTGATGGCGGCGGCAGAGGACGGGCGCGGCGACGGCGGTGGTAGCGGCGGACGGGCGCGGCGGCGGTTGGGGATGGGCGCGGCGGCGGCGGCGGCATCGACGACAGGGGACGGACGCCGCGGCGGCGATGGCGGCGGCGGAGGACAGCGACGACGGCGGTGGGGGATGGGCGCGGCGCCTGCGGTGGCGTCGACAGGGGACGGGCGCGGCGGCGGCGGACGGGCGCGGAGGCGACGGGGGACGGGCACGGCAGCGGCGAGGGACGCGAATCGTGTTGTGGAGAGGAGCTATCCCGTTGGGGGACGGTATCCCGTCCCCTAGCATTCCCGATATTAAAACATGGAGACAGTAACTATTTGCTAGTGATAGTGATATAATTATCTTGATTATAGAAAATTGTTTTAAGCACTTGGATGAACGTTCACCCTTTTTTACATGTCAGCTAAACGGTTATAATTTTTTTTTAAAAAAGTTGACAGGATAGGTATTAATAATATGTAATGTATCACTCTACGAATATGCAAGTTCAAAATCGACTAGTTATTTTTTTCCTCTACGAATATGCAAGTTCAAAATCGACTAGTTTTTTTTTTCCTACTTAGAGAAGTCAAATTTAAACTTGCATGTTAATTTGTGAAGTAATATATTACATAATCTAACTTGTTATTTTTTTAAAAAATTATTTTATAACCATTTAGTTTACATGCAAAAAATGAATGTACATTCACATCACATATTAGAATCCATCTCTCGTTGATCGGAAGAAAATTACAGAGCAGGACCGAAGTCCTACACCTCGTTCAAAGGACTTGTCTCTCTACTTGACACCTGTCTTACACAATTTTATTTTCGAACGATCAGGCCATTGCTGACGTTTTATATTAAGAATAAGGTGCCCCAATTTAAGGAGCAAACAGGACCAAACTTTACAGTGTCCAGTTAATTAGGGAAAATTGAACGAAAACCACAACTACAACACCACACTAACAACTAACATAACCTAAATTACAACGACGGAGCCCGACACAAGACATCGACCAAGCTTGTCATAGTGGCGACACAACAACCCACACATGTTTTCGTTACTGAGCTTGCCGCCCAAACGACACAACAGCTTCAACTTCACTGCAATGCTACCCTAACGCCAAAAGAACAAGCATAAACGATACCCATGAAGGACATTAGCCCAAACAACCAAGGAACCACTTCCTACACACAGCTGGCATCAACAATCTTATAAAGAGATTGCAGTGTGTCATCGTTGCCGAGCTTCGTCGCACCCCTACAGCGAAGCAGCTCTGACTCTACCCAGCAGTAACCAAATAAGAATGATAAACACTTGCCGTAGAGCAAGAAACAGAACCAAGACAGAGAATACCTCGTCAAACACCTTAGGCTTGTAGAGCTTCAGAGGCAATGCAGGAGTCCACCAATGACTACCGTTGCACGGGGGAAGGTTCTTGGTGCCAGGAGAGGTCAACGCCAGAACGACGCCTTCAAGAAGGGGAACGACGCCTAATGGTGTCGTTGTCGTCATGCCGGCCCATGTCCTGGCAAGGCTTTCGCCAGTGATTCCAATCAAAACTCCACACAACCATCCTGTACAACGACCATTGCCCGACCACCACACCATCCCTTTAGCACCTAAGCCCAATCCACGACCATCGCCGGTCACCACCACGCCTACACATCCCGCCGCTGGTCACAGCCACTCGTCACGCTGGGCGTGCCCCGCCGGCCATGGATGCACTTGCTCATGCCTCCGCCCGCCGCATCGCACGCCACGCCGACCTCCCGCTGCCGTCGGCGCCACCTGTGTCGCGCCAGCCTCCCTCCGTCACCCCTCATCGTCCAGCCTCCCCCTACACCTCAAGCACCGCTGCACCTCCACACATTCTCCTTTTCACTGCTTCCGGCGCCACTCACTGACGTAGACGCGGGCCTCACAGGCTGGACTCCCCATGCCTGATGCCGTCACCGAGGGCCACATCTGCCGCTTGCCCCTTCACCACGTGCCACCGCGCCCTCAACCCCGCCGCCACTGCCTCCTCTGCTGTAGCTGTCTCGTCGTCGGGAGCTGGCCTTCCTCGCCGGAGAGGCCAGATCTAGTGGGAGGGAGGGAGGGGGGCGCCGGATCCGGCGAGAAAGGAGTCAGATCCGGCGGCCCGTGTGCAGGCGAGCCCCGCCTCGCCGTCGGGATCTCTACGGCTCGCCGCCGCCTCCTACGCCCCGCCGCCTGCCGGTCACCTCGCCGCCGGCACCTCTTGCGCAAATCTTTGAATAGGCTAACTCTCTTTTCTCTTCAATTCCCCATATTTCCTCTTCTCGCTCACGTCCGACCAGCAGCCTTGGAGCTCGCGGCTGGCTGCCGTTGTCACCGGAATCGAGTGGCATCCACAATGTGTCAGAGGAACTAAGTAGCATCCAAGCTTGCACATGAGGCCCTCACCAAGAATTGTGAATAGTCAATTTTGTAATCATGGAAGCTAGAAGATTCACCGGCAAACAGAAATCCTTGAAAGCTCAATCAACTTCAACCACCAGAGCAGTGCAGTGCACCATACAGACTAAAAGCAAAGGAAAGAAAAATCTACTGACTGAACAATTTCACTGAGGCAAACTTTTTGCGGTTCATGGAGATGGATTCGATCTAATCGATAACCCAGCTTATTCCAAACCAAAGATTTTTCTCGCGGCAGGTCGGCAGCGCAAATTTGACTCTAATTTTCGGCTGTCCTCATGAGCTTGATGCCACAGGGCACGAGCGCGTTGCGCTTGGTGCTCGGGCTTGAGTGCTTGACCTTGACGCCTCGCCGACGATAGGAAGATAGATAAATGGGAACTGGAGAGATGAGGGAGAAAGGCTATTCTGAGATTCATGTGGGACAGGTGTCGTGCAGAGGAATCAAGTCCTTCAGATAAGGGTAGGACTTCAGTCCTACGCAATTTTCTTCCAACTTGATTACCTGCATGGTTACGCTCACTGGATTAAGACTGGCTATAAATAGGTAGAGCACGATCACAAAGAGAGTTCAGCCTTTATTATGTTCTAGTGCCTCGCCCTCGCCGCCACCGCCGGCATACTCCAAGCTCGTGCCCAGCTTGACAGCAAAGGTACAAGTACAACCCATGCCAATCAATGAACTAAGATCTAGCATAGATTGTCCATAATTTCGCAGTTATCGCTAGCTAATGTGTGTCGCTGTCGCCGACTCGCCGTAGGTTTCATCAGCGTAGACTGTGGCCTCCCGGGGAAGACGAGCTACGTGGACGACAAGACCAAGATTTCCTACGCGGCGGACGACGGCTTCACCGACGGCGGCTCGTTCCACAACATCTCGGCGGAGTACTTCGCGCCGGCGCTCTCGGCGCGCTACAACAACGTGCGCAGCTTCCCCGACGGCGCGCGCAACTGCTACACGCTCCGGTCGCTCGTGGCCGGGCACAAGTACCTCATCCGCGCCACCTTCATGTACGGCAACTACGACGGCCTCAGCAAGCTGCCAATCTTCGACGTCTACATCGGCGTCAACTTCTGGATGATGGTCAACATCACGGACCCCGCCGGCTCGACGCTCCCGGAGGCCATCGTCGTCGTGCCGGACGACTTCGTGCAGGTTTGCCTCGTGAACACCGGCACCGGGACACCGTTCATCTCCGGGTTGGACCTCAGGCCTCTCAAGAAGAAGCTCTACCCGCAGGCAACCGAGACGCAAGGCCTGTCCTTGTTCGGTAGATGGAACTTCGGGCCGACCAGTAATACCGAAATCATCAGGTGAGTAACGATCCATCCGAGTTTGAGTCCTTTACGTGCATGTTGATTTAACATTTAGGTAAAATTTAATGTGACATCCCGGCCCAGGGCTTAATAAAATTAATAGAATACTCATACCAACGAGTTATAATTTTTTTTCGAAAGCCGATCTCGAAAGAACTCTGAGGTTAATTTGGAGTAATTTCGGGATGGGTGACCGACTGGAAAATTTTTCCTAGGTGCGCACGAGTGAAAATTGATTTTAGATCATCGAAAGTTTACGTTTTTGATTCTGTAGCACCTAAAGTATGCCATTTTTACTTCCGTTACTTCTCTCTCTTCTGCCGTCAAAAGAACAGCCGATCACATCTTTCCAGATCAAGTAACCCAACAGTGGCAGACCCAGCATTTTAATCCTGGGTGTACCCGTTTCACAAGACAAATCAAAGCCTCTCTACACGCTAATACAATTAAGGCATCAGTTTATCAAGACTATTAGTACGAATAGTATATTGGTGTTGGACCGGTAATGCATCCTGAGATGGAATTGAAGAAGAATGGAACGACACAAATTGCAACTAATTCCTGTTTTCTTTAGTTATTATTCCTCCATGTTCTGAATTTGCTCATCACTATGACAAGAGTGAAGCGCTGGACATGCTAGTGTCTTTAGGTATCTTATAGATCGATTTCAGGGTTCGAAACCCGTCTATTCATTGGGCCATGTTGCACCACAGATAGAGTCCCGGCCGGATTCTCGGCTGGAGAAGCATGCCACGTGTTCGCACCTATCCGCAGCCATCCAATGATATATTAACGGTGAAAAAACGATACCAGACCTAAATGTAAATCGATAGTTTTGAGAGTTTTTTTTTTACAAAATACGTAATCTCATCTAGAACAGTCGTGGGAGGGTGATAATGGGCGGGTGATCGCCCATAGCGATCACCCCCCATCCCCCCTTATATGCTCCCCCTTCCTCCTCCCCTTCTTCTCTTCCTACTACACCATAAATTTTAAAAAAATAAAAAAATAAAAGTTAGAAAAGGTTATGTATAGAAATACTATATATAAAAAATATTTGAATTCAAATTTAAATCGGGTATATAAATTTTTAACTTATAAACTTTGGGTCTATAAACTTTAGGTGTATGAACTTTAGATGTATAAAAATACTATATATAAAAAATATTTGAATTGAAATTCAAATTTGAATCGGATATATAAACTTTTGACTTATGAACTTTGGGTCTCTAAACTTTAGGTGTATAAACTTTAGATGTGTAAACTTGAGGTGTACAAACTTTAGGTCCATAAATTTACTAAAATAGAAAAGTAATGTAGTATCAAAAAAAGAAACCACGTGGAGGAGAGGGTGATCGATGTGGGGAGGGGGACCGATCGTGCCCAGCGATCGATCGCCCGTTAGGACTTTCGACAGTCGTGAGCAGAGGAAAAAGTACCTGAGAAATGAAAAGGAATCCAACTAAAAAAGAATCCACACCACTGTACCTGCTTCAAGCGACGATGAGGAGGGGGTGATAGCGGGTTGATATGCGCGGGATGCTTCGCCTAAACATGAGCCGTATAAGGGGGAGGCGAGAGGTGGTGACGGCGGAGGGAGATGGAAGCCCTCTTGCGCCTGGTCTCCTCAATCTGATCGCGTCGCCTCTCTACGTCCTCAGCGGTGCCTGGATGTTGAGGCTGACGGCGAGGGGTATTCACTGGATCGGCCAGTGGCGAGCGGAGTAATCAAGCAGCCAGCCTCGTTCGCTTGTCGATTACATTCATGACGAATGCCAAGCCCTCCCATGGGCATGGCACCGTCGGTGAGAAATTTGATAATTTAATACTTTTTTTCGTTGTCCAATTGCTCTAATTGATACTTGTGAGGATGACATGTGGGACTATCTGAGTGAATGAAATTAGGTCAAGATGTCAAATAATGGAAGCCCATTTTAATAAATGTTAAATTATCAAATAGCAACGATAGTGGTGGTGGAGGTTGTCGTCCCTCCAAACACACGCGCGCGCAACAAATTATAAATATGCATATTTTCCCCATAATATCCATATAATATTTATACCGGTGGTGTACTATAATACCGATAAAACAAGTGTCAATTTTAATAGAATAGAATGGAATCATTGGATACTACCTCTGTCCCAGAATACTTGTCGCTTTGAGTTTTTATTTGTAACTTTTGATCTTTCGTTTTATTAAAAAATTATAGAATTTTTTTTATGATTTGCTTTATTATCAAAAGTACATTTTAAGTATGACTTCTCCGTTTTTATATTTGCACTATTTTTTTAAATAAGACGAATGGTCAAACGTTAAAAGAAAAAAAGTCAAAAGCGATTACTAGCACGGAGGTAGTAATTAGTATGACCACCCTAATATACGGTAGTATGGTATAGTATAAATGACCTCAGTTTGAGTTTCGGATGACAGAAAATGGTTTACATTTTCAGCTTTTGCCTGTTGGCCGGTATACACTGGTGAAAATAATCGATGAATAGTCAATTCAAGGTGCTATATTTTCAAGAGATTCATGTCCAGGTACCCCGACGATCCACGCGACAGAGTATGGATACCTTGGGACTCGCCATCAAATTGGACCGAGATATCAACGACGAGGCCGGTGCAGCAGACATACGACGACCTGTTCGAGGTGCCAACGGCGGTGATGCAGACGGCGATTGTCCCAATGTTTGCCACAGACAACATCGAGCTCGCATGGGTAGCCTACACACAGCCCAAGGACCCGTCGCCGGGGTACATCGCCGTCATGCACTTCTCCGAGCTGGAGCTCAGCCTCCCCAGCCGTGATGTGCGAGAATTCTACATCAACCTCAACGGCAACATGATGTACAGCAAGGGCTACAAGCCAGTGTATCTCTACGCCCACGCCATCTACAACACCAACCCCTTCCTACGATACCCGCAGTACAATATCTCCATCAACGCCACCTATAACTCGACGATGCGACCGTTCATCAACGCCATGGAGGTGTACTCCGTTTTCTCCACCACCACCATTGGCACATATGGTCAGGACGGTATGTACATAGACGATAGAGAACACACACACACACACACAAGTGAAATGGCCTAATTGTTTTGGCGCGTGTTACTGATCGAAATCATCTTTGCACTTGACAGCTTCTGCCATGATGGTGATCAAGGAAAAGTATCAGGTGAAGAAGAATTGGATGGGTGATCCGTGCATTCCGACAGAATTTACATGGGAAAGTTTGACATGCAGCTATGAAAACTCCAAACACGTAATAAAAATGTAAGTAATTGAGTCCACACGTACTGAATATTGGAGTTGCATAACGGAAGTATGAAACAGGGTCTTCTGATCACATTCTCTTTGCAGAAACCTGTCCTCCAGTGGTTTGAGTGGTGAGATATCATCTTCTTTTGGGGATCGCAAGGCTCTTCAATACTTGTACGTTCTGAGTTGGATAATGTTAATTTGTTAACCTTGTTTGTAAGAATTTTGCATTAAAATTTGCAAAGTCTTGCTTCATATCTTCTAGGGATTTGTCAAACAACAATTTGACAGGTTCGATTCCGGATGCACTTTCACAGTTACCTTCATTGACAGTATTGTAAGTTTCGCAACTTCTGTCAAATTTTACTTTATTGCCTAGCATCATTTGTATTAACTAACATCTACATATACCTTATGGGCATATGGCTTTTTTAGAGATCTGACAGGAAATCAACTCAATGGTTCAATTCCATCTGGACTTCTCAAAAGAATTCAAGATGGTACCCTAAATATAAAGTAATTAAGTACACCACGTTCTTCTCACAGCAATCTTTGAATGTCTAAACTCAACCATTTTGAGAAAATAGATTGATTTGACTAGGCGTCTTCATTCCATCAACAGATATGGAAATAATCCAAACCTCTGCACCAACGACAATTCATGTCAGGCAGCAAAACACAAGAGCAAGCTTGCCATCTACATAGTCGCTCCTGTAGTTCTGGTTCTGGTGATAGTATCAGTCACAATACTACTCTTTTGCCTTCTAGGACAAAAAAAGAAGCAAGGTGAGGGTTACAACCATAGCAACTATCTGCTCTATTTCTCTGTTCTTGAACATTACTGATGCTAGTTGCTCCATTCTTCACTTATGAAGGATCAATGAACACTTCTATAAAGCCGCAAAATGAGGCGAACTATGTGCCGACAAATGACAGCGATGGGCATGGTTCATCAATGCAGCTTGAGAACCGTCGATTTACTTATAAAGATCTGGAAAAGATAACGAACAACTTTCAACGAGTGCTCGGCCGAGGAGGGTTTGGGAAGGTCTACGATGGCTTCTTGGAAGAAGGTACTCAAGTGGCAGTCAAATTGAGGTCTGAATCTTCCAATCAAGGTGATAAGGAATTTCTCGTAGAGATAGAATTTCGTCAGTTGAATTTGATCTTGCTACATAGAGATTTCTACTAAGAAAAGTCCGAGTAATTAGTTAACATTTGCTTGTTTAGGCTCAAATTTTAACTCGGATTCACCATAAGAACCTTGTCTCCATGATCGGTTATTGCAAGGATGGGAAATACATGGCACTTGTCTATGAGTATATGTCAGAAGGAACCCTTCAAGAACACATTGCGGGTACGTACTTATGTTTTTGTTCCCGATCAAGTTGCAGAGTACTCCTTCCATTTTATATTTTAAGTTGTTTGACTTTTTTTTCTTAGACAAACTTCTTTAAATTTGATCAAGTTTATAAAAAATATAGTAGTATTTTCAAAATATAGTAGTACAATACAAACTTATTATCAAAATATATTCAATGTTAGATTTAATGAATCTAATTTGATATTTTAGATTGCTAAATTTTTCTATAAACTTGATCAAAAAGTCAAACGACTTATAATATGAAACAGAGGGAGTACACTGTAAAACATCATGTAGTGGATCATTTTATAGTCCTCATGATCTCACCCCTCTTTGTTGTCTACCTATTTGTAGGTAAAAGAAACAACGGGAGACATTTAACCTGGAGGGAGAGGCTATGGCTTCGAATAGCGTTAGAATCCGCTCAAGGTAACTACTTTAAATTTATAGTAGTGCTACTTGAGGTTTGATTTTACATTTTCTCTAAAAGGTTGGCTAGTAGTTAAATTCTTTGGTTAATGGTCAGGGCTAGAGTACCTACACAAGTGGTGCAATCCGCCTCTTATTCATAGAGATGTGAAGGCTACCAACATTCTATTGAATGCGAGGCTAGAGGCTAAGATTGCTGATTTTGACTTGTCCAAGTCATTCAATCTTGAGAATGGCACCCATGTATCTACGAACACGCTTGTTGGTACTCCCGGATACGTGGATCCAGAGTATGCTAATTTATATGTATTTCTTGATGTTGTTCTTTAGTATTTTCTATGAGGAACACAGAGTTTAAGGTTTGTGGTACTGATTGAATGTGCAGGTACCAAGCAACAATGCAACCATCGACCAAGAGTGATGTCTATAGCTTTGGTGTCGTCCTGCTAGAACTGGTAACAGGAAAGTCGGCTGTCCTACGTGATCCAGAGCCCATAAGCATTATCCATTGGGCGCAACAGCGCCTAGCACAGGGTAATATCGAGGAAGTGGTGGATGCATGTATGTGTGGCGACCATGATGTAAATGGTGTATGGAAGGTTGCGGACATCGCATTCAAGTGTACCGCGCAGGTATCAGCGCGACGGCCCACTATGACTGACGTGGTGGCGCAGTTACAAGAGTGCCTCGAGCTTGAGGAGGAGCATTGTGCCGTCAATGATGCAAACAACAACTTCTACACCAGCAATAACAACAACCCTAACTCAAGTTATGACACATACGCCGCTGACCACTCTATCGATGTGAGTCAGAACAGTGTTGCATTTGAGATGGAGAAAAATTTTGGAAGGATGCCATCATCAGCCCCCGGTCCCGCCACACGATAAATTCTTTTGCCCATCTGATCTGAATGCTGCCATTTCCAGGGAGATATCTCTATGGAAGGTTTAAACAATGTTGTTTTACCAAATTAAAATACAAATGTACAAATTAATTTCAAAAACTCAAGATTTTGGTTTGGAACTCAGAATTCATGTACCTGTCTCCTCTTTGAGTGGAATTATTGTCGCCTACTATTCTTCAGGAAGAGAAACACGAATGTACCTGTTCATTCATGTTTTTATGGTAACCAGAATCCATATTTCTAAATGCTGCTTTGCTTAGAGCTGGGATCCAAAACTTTTGGAATCTGCATAGCTTACCACAATTTGTGTGCATGCCTTTTTTCGGTTTAGCTTTGATGCAACTGAAGGTAACTAGGTTTTCTCACCATTTTCTTCTCTATCAATATTTTTTTTGTCTATTAACTTATTAAAGGAATAGAAAAAAGAGCCTCCACGTTCACTCTCACAGCCTAGAAATTCTCATATTAATCGGAGAAAAGAAAAAATAGAGTCCATATAGAAATATAATTTAGAAATAGTTGAAATTCGGAATTAACAAAAAGGAATATTGGAAGAGGAGACTAGAGTCCATATAGAAATATAATTTATAAATAACTGAAATTCGGAATTAAAAAATAAAGAATATTAGAAGAAGAGTATAGAGTCCATACAGAAATACAATTAAGAAATAATAGAAATTCAGAATTAAAAATAAGGAATATTAGAAGTAGTGTATAGAGTCGATATAGAAATATAACTAAGAAATAATAGAAATTCGGAATTAAAAATAAGGAATATTAGAAGTAGAGTACAGAGTCCGTATAGGAATTTAAAACTAACTAAAATTCAGAATAAACATAATAAAATTAAAAGTAGAGTTTAGAGACTGTATAAAAATACAATTTACAAATAACTAAAATTCGAAATTAAAAAAACATGGGAAGAAGAATCTAAAGTCAATATAGGAATACAATTTAGAAGTAACTGAGATTCGAAATTAAAAATTAAAGAATATGAAATATGAGTTTAGAGTACACATAGAAATACAACTAGAAAAAAAATAAAAAATCAGAATTAAAAATAAATAATATTAGAAGAAGAGCCTAGAGTCTATATAAAAATACAATTTACGGATAACGAAAATTTGGAATTAAAAAAAATTGAAAGACGAGTCTAGAGTCCATATAGGAATATAATTTACAAATATCTAAAATTTGATATTAAAAATAATTAATAACTAACACGTATATAAAATATAATATAAATATTACACGCATTAGTAGTTTCGTAAAGCTAGTACAGAATTTAAAATTATGTTGTCCTTTTAATATATTTTAATAATACATTGAGAAAATATATATGTTATTATATGGGAGAAAATATAATGATACTAGTCGCACAATCTGCGTGGGCCACCATGCTAATTTTGTAGAGAAGAGTATTTTTTAGCTGGCATCTACATCCAACCGATGTATACAGTTTTTTTAAATTGGGAACGGAATTCGCTCCTACGAAGATTTGAACTCAGGACCTTGGGGTGCTACTCAGATAACTGCAAGTACTAGGCTACATATTCTCTATCAATGATGGATGCTAAATTCCTTCTTAGTACTCTAACACTTCTTTTCATTTTTTTAAAAAATAGAGTAATTTTATAGTCCTTTAGAAAGTACCATGAGTTACCACTTTTTCAATTATAAATTTGGTACCTAGGTAGGTATCAAGAGGTACCAAACTTTACACTAATTTTTTTATCTCATGATATAAAACTTCTAAAGAACTGTAAAATTGCTAAATAAAACTATATGTATGTCTACGAAGAGAGTACTAGTTTATACTTTTCTGCACCGAAATCTTGCTAGCTAGGGGACTTTCAATTTCGTAGTACTGCTTTTGTTGAATCAGTGGAGAATAAACTCTTCTACTTACCTCGCATTCTCGCAATTGCATAATAATCTTTCTTTCTTTTAGATAATGATTATATTAAACCTGACCTCTAACCTCATGAGAATGTACATAAGACTATCATGTTATTATAGGTACAACGTAAATAAGTTTTAAAAGGCAGACAAGCAAGAGGAACTAAATCTTTCATGGCAAATGATTCTATCTGCACGTTTTCCAGTTCAGAGCGGAAAGGCTAATGGGCGGGTGATCGCTCCCCCACCTGCCCAGCGAAAAGTTAGAAAAATTTATGTATAGAAATATTATATATAAAAAATTTGAATTCAAATTCAAATTTGAATCGGGTATGTAAACTTTTGACTTATAAACTTTGCGTCTATAAACTTTAGATGTATAGAAATACTATATATAGAAAATATTTGAATTCAAATTCAAATTTGAATAAGATATAATTCAAATTCAAATTTGAATCGGGTATATAAACTTTAGGTCTATAAACTTTAGATCTATAAACTTTTAGGTGTATAAACTTTAGATGCATAGAAATACTATATATGAAAAATATTTCAATTCAAATTCAAATTTGAAACGGGTATATAAACTATTGACTTATAAACTTTAAGTCTATAAACTTTAGATCTATATAAACTTTAGGTGTATAAACTTTAGATGTATAGAAATACTATATATAACAAAATATTTGAATTCAAATTCAAATTTGAATCGGATATATAAACTTTTGACTTATAAACTTTTGGTCTCTAAACGTTAAGATGTGTAAACTTTAGGTGTATAAACTTTAGGTGTATAAATTTACTAAAATAGAAAAGTAATGCGGTGCCAAAAAAGGAAACCAGTTGAGGGAGGGAGGGGGAAGGTGGGAAGCGAATCTGATCGCTACGCCATCTCTACGGCGATCCATAGCGCATCAGGGTACCCAGTTCAGAGAACAAGTCAAGCGCCTATGGGCCGTGGCCAGTGGCCACCGATCTCGGGCCTCGAGTCGTGCCCCAGCCAAGCAGTTGACCAGCTGCCATCCAAGTCAACTACGTGCCCATGTGATCTGCTCGTCTTTGCTCTCTTCCCGGGCTTGCAGCCTTGCTGACTTGCAGGGTCATTGACATGCCGGTCCTACAAAGAGGTGGCCAGTAAAATGTCAGAAAAGGCCCACTCGTCAGTGACAGTCCACATATATGTGTGAAGACGGCGCTTAGCAAGCTATGTTACTAGACAGATGTGCTGACGTGGTTAAACTAATCACGATGGAGTCTTTGTGATGATCATTAGGCTATAATAGTAGTACTAGCTGGAGTAAGTGATAGTAATAAGATTATTAGCTTGATTACTTGGTTATTCACTGGAATAAGGCTGCGTTCTTTCAAATGAGATTGGAGAGATTGTCACTCGTTTTCCGCGTGCACGCTTCCCAAACTACTAAACGGTGTATGTTTTACAAAAAAATTCTATATGAAAGTTGCTTTAAAAAATCATATTAGTCTATTTTTGAAATTTAAAATAGTTAATACTCAATTAATCATGCGTTAATGGCTCACCTCGTTTTACGTATCTTCCTAATCTTCTCAATCACCTCTCCCTCAAACACAGCCTAAGGTTGTGTTCGTTTCAATTAGGTTCCCAACTCCCTCCATCTCATTTTCTGCACACACATACGCTTTTCAAACTGCTAAACGGTATGTTTTTTTTTCCAGAAAAAAATTATGTATGAAAGTTATTTAAAAAATCATATTGATCCATTTCTTTTAAAAAAAATAATACTTAATTAATCCTACGTTAGACCGTTTCGTTTTTAGTACGTGGGAGATGGTTCCCTGTACCCACCAACGAACATAGCCCGAAAAAAAAAAAGGCTAGCTATAAATAGCTGGAGCACGGTCACATAGAGATTACAGTTCTAGTAGCTCACCGCCTGCATGTGCAATGGGGCGTTCAACGCCGGGAACAATGGCGGCACGGTCGTGGTTAATTCTACTATGCCTCGTCGCCGCCGCCACCGCCGGCGTGCTCCAAGCTCGTGCCCAGCCTGATAGCAAAGGTACAAACACAAATTTTCATCGGGCATTAAGTAGCGCTTCACAGTGAAATCAATATGCACAAGCTAGCATACTTTCGCAGTTGCTAATTAAATGTAAAGTGAGCTCCAGGTTTCATTAGCGTAGACTGCGGCCTCCCAGGGAAGACGAGCTACGTGGACGACAAGACCAAGATATCCTACGCGGCGGACGACGGCTTCACCGACGGCGGCTCGTTCCACAACATCTCGGCGGAGTACATCACGCCGGCGCTCTCGGCGCGCTACCACAACGTGCGCAGCTTCCCCGACGGCGCGCGCAACTGCTACACGCTCCGGTCGCTCGTGGCCGGGCTCAAGTACCTCATCCGCGCGACCTTCATGTACGGCAACTACGACGGCCTCAGCAAGCTGCCAATCTTCGACGTCTACATCGGCGTCAACTTCTGGATGATGGTCAACATCTCGGACCCCTCCGGCGCGACGCTCCTGGAGGCCATCGTCGTCGTGCCGGACGACTTCGTGCAGGTTTGCCTCGTGAACACCGGCACCGGGACACCGTTCATCTCCGGGCTGGACCTCAGGCCTCTCGAGAAGAAGCTCTACCCGCAGGCGAACGACAAGCGGGGCCTGTCCTTGTTCGGCAGATGGAACTTTGGCCCAATTAGTACTACCGAGTTCATCAGGTGAGTAATTAAAAGATTCATCCAAGTTTTTTTCTAGATAATAGAAATGGTTTACATCTTTGATCTTTACCATTGGGCACACACAGTTGAAAAAGAAAGATGATAAATAGTCAATCCAAGAGGGTACAATGAATTGATCAAACGGAACACAACCGATTAATGGCCAGGTACCCCGACGATCCACACGACAGAATATGGATGCCTTGGGTCTCGCCATCATATTGGGTCGAGGTATCGACGACGAGGCCGGTGCAGCACACGGACGAGGACGTATTCGACGCGCCGACGAAGGTGATGCAGACGGCGATTGCGCCGCTCAACGCCTCGAGCAACATCGAGTTCGCCTGGGTACCCTACACGCAGCCCAAGGACCCGGCGCCGGGGTACATCACCGTCATGCACTTCTCCGAGCTGCAGCTCCGCTCCAGCAACGCCACGCGCCAGTTCTACATCAACCTCAACGGCAACATGGTGTTTAGCCAGGGCTACACGCCGGCGTACCTCTACGCCGACGCCATCTTCAACAGCAACCCGTTCCTACGATACCCGCAGTACAACATCTCCATCAACGCCACCGCCAACTCGACGCTGCCACCGATCATCAACGCCATCGAGGTGTTCTCCGTCTTCTCCACCGCCACCGTTGGCACAGATGGTCAGGATGGTATGTAGATAGACAGACGGTAGAATACATAAGAGTAAAACGTACGGTGTGATGGTTTGTCGTGTTACTGATCGAAAACATGGGTGCACTTGACAGCTTCCGCCATGATGGTGAGCAAGGAAAAGTATCAGGTGAAGAAGAACTGGATGGGTGATCCGTGCGTTCCAAAGACGCTTGCGTGGGATAAGTTGACATGCAGCTATGACAGCTCCAAACCTGCAAGAATCACAGACATGTAAGTAATTCAGTCCACATGTACTCCCTCCGTCCAAAAAAAAAACAACTAGACATGGATATGACACTACATAGTACAACGAATCTGGACATGCTATGTTGTGTCACATCCGTGTTTAGGTGGGCTTTTTTTTTTTTGGGACGGAGGGAGTACTAAATATTGGACTTGCATAATGGAATTATGGAAGTATGGAACTCGCGGTCATCTGATCATATTCCTTTTGCAGAAATCTGTCATCCGGTGGTTTAAGTGGTGAGATATCGTCCGCTTTTGCGAATCTCAAGGCTCTTCAAAACTTGTATGTTATGAGGTTCAGAATGTTAATTTGTTGACCGTTTGTGGAATTTTGCGTTAAAAGACTTGCTTCATATCTTGCAGGGATCTGTCAAACAACAACTTGACAGGTTCGATTCCAGATGCACTTTCACAGTTGCCTTCGTTGGCAGTATTGTAAGTTTGGCAACTCCTGTCAAATTTTACTTTGTTGCCTAGCATCATTTGTAACTGACATATGTATATAATTTATGGGCATATGGCTTCTTTAGAGATTTGACAGGAAATAAACTCAATGGTTCAATTCCATCTGGACTTCTCAAAAGAATTCAAGATGGTACTCTAAATATAAAGTAATTAAGTACACCCCCACTCTTCTCTTAGTAATCTTTGAATGTCCAAATTCAGTCAATTTGACAAAATAGACTGATTTGGCTAAACATCTTCATTCCAACAACAGATACGGAAATAACCCAAACCTCTGCACCAACGACAATTCATGTCAGCCAGCAAAACACAAGAGCAAGCTTGCCATCTATGTAGCTGTTCCTGTAGTTCTGGTTTTGGTGATAGTATCAGTCACAATACTGCTCTTTTGCCTTCTGGGACGAAAAAAGAAGCAAGGTGAGGCTTGTTACAAACATAGCAATTATCAACTCTATTTCTCTGTCCTTGAACATTTCTGATGCTAGTAGTTCCATTCTTCGCTTATGAAGGATCAATGAACACTTCCGTAAAGCCGCAGAATGAGACAACGAGCTATGTGCCGACAAATGGCAGCCATGGGCATGGCTCATCAATGCAGCTTGAGAACCGACGGTTTACTTACAATGATTTAGAGAAGATAACAAACAACTTTCAGCGAGTGCTCGGCGAAGGAGGGTTTGGGAAGGTCTACGATGGCTTCTTGGAAGATGGCACTCAAGTGGCAGTTAAATTAAGGTCTGAATCTTCCAACCAAGGGGATAAGGAATTTCTCGCAGAGGTAGAATTTCTTCGGTTGAATTTGATCTTGCTACATAAAGATTCTACTAAGAAAAGTATGATTAATTAGTCAAGTTTTGCTTGTCTAGGCTCAGATTTTAACTCGGATTCACCACAAGAGCCTTGTATCTATGATCGGTTATTGCAAGGATGGGAAATACATGGCACTAGTCTATGAGTACATGTCAGAAGGAACCCTTCGAGAACATATTTCAGGTATGTACTTAAGTTGTTGTTCCCGATCAATTCGCAGAGTACATTGTAAAACTTCATCTAGTGGCTCATTTGATAGTCCTCATGATCTCTCCCCCTTCTGTGTTCTCTTCCTATTTGCAGGTAAAAGAAACAACGGGAGATACTTAACCTGGAGAGAGAGGCTTCGAATCGCACTGGAATCCGCTCAAGGTAACTACTTTAAAATTGTAATACTGTTTCGTGAGGTTTGATTTTACATTTTCTCTAGAAGGTTGAACAGTAATTAAATTTCCTGGTTAATGGTCAGGGCTAGAGTACCTACACAAGTGGTGCAATCCGCCTCTTATTCACAGAGATGTGAAGGCTACCAACATTCTATTGAATGCGAGGCTAGAGGCTAAGATTGCTGATTTTGGCTTATCCAAGACGTTCAATCTTGAGAATGGCACACATGTATCTACGAACACGCTTGTTGGCACACCTGGATACGTGGATCCAGAGTATGTTAATCCATATGTATTTCTTGATGTTATTTAGTGTTTTATGTGAGAAACACAAAGTTTAAGGCTTGTGGAACTAATTGAATGTGCAGGTACCAGGCAACAATGCAACCAACGACCAAGAGTGACGTCTATAGCTTTGGTGTTGTCCTATTGGAGCTGGTCACAGGGAAGCCGGCTGTCCTACGTGATCCAGAGCCCATAAGTATCATTCATTGGGCGCAACAGCGCCTAGCACAGGGTAATATTGAGGGAGTGGTGGATGCACGTATGCATGGTGACCATGATGTAAATGGTGTATGGAAGGCTACGGACATCGCACTCAAGTGTACCACACAAGTATCGGCACAACGGCCCACTATGACCGATGTGGTGGCACAACTGCAAGAGTGCCTCGAGCTCGAGGAGGGGCGTTGTGCCATCAGCAATGCGAACAACAATTTCTATACCGACAATAACAGCAACTCTAACTCAAGTTATGACATGTATGCCACTGACCACTCTATTGATGTAAGTCAGAATAGCGCTGCATTTGAGACGGAGCGTAATTTTGGAAGGATGCCATCAACGGCCACCGGTCCAGCTGCACGATAAATCATTTTGCCCATCTGATCTGAATGCCGTCATTTTTTGGGAAAGATCTTCATGGAAGTTTTAACAATGTTGTTTTACCAAAGTAAATGCAAATGTACAAATTAATTTCAAAAACTCAAGATCCTCAGTATAAACCCTTTCGGTTATGAACTCAGAATTCATATACTTGTCTCTTCTTTGAGTGGCATTATTGTCATGTACTATTCTTTAGGAAGAGAAACACCAATTTATCTGTTCATTCATGATGTTTTTGTAGTAACCAGAATCCACATTTTCTATTTTTTCTAAATGCTCTTTGCTTTGATGTTGGAAATAAACTCATAAGCCTAGTGTTGGGATGCCAAAATTTATGGAATCTGCATAGCTTAGTAGGCTAGCATACCACAATTTGCGTGCATTTTTTTCCTGAAGGGTTTAGTTTTGATGGAACTGAAGCTAACTTTATTCGCCAAGATGGACAATAATCTAGTGACTTTACTCATCTTCTATTGGTAGTCTACCACCTGTCTATTTGCGGTACATTCAGCTGTTATTAAAAAAAATTCCTTTGGGTGGATTTCAGGTGGATGGAGTCACACATTGTATACCTTCCTAAGACCTTGTTCGGTAATCCCCATGAGATATGGATTAAAAGAGATTGATGAGGAATAATTCCACATGTATTGCGGTGTGCCCCCCCTCAATCCCCTTGTTGGTGGGATTAACCGAATAAGGCCTAAGGGAGAACACAAAAGTAAGATCCATTTGACAGAACTCTATGTGCATGTACTTGAAGTGAAAATGCTAATATTTTCCTTCAATAGAGTTATAAAAGGATGAATGCTCAATTATTGAACAAGAACTTTCTAGCCAGCCTTTGACTTCTTTAAGGAGCCCATCCCTTACTAGGGTTGGTATGCTTCCAGATCCAGTCGTGGGGAACTCCATGACGAGTGGAGTAGTGGTCCCATGTGCGAGAGGGGTCGGAGGGGGATCTAGCCCTTTTGAGTTCTGACTAGTGTGATGGTCGAGCTATGCTAGGTCGTGAGATGTCGTTGTGCAGAGGTGAAGTGTTGAAGGTGGCCCGGGGGGGGGGGGGGGGGGGGGGGGTGGCTGACAAAGAGGCGTATGGTGGTGCGACAGGGCACATTGTTGGTGCAGGTCGGATAGCGGGAGAACATGGGGTTATGATGTTAGGGTGGTCGCAATGCCTTAATTTGGGTGCCGCATTTCCCCCATGGGGCATTGCTGAGAAACATCCATCTCTCCCTTCATGGTGGGATCCTCCAGGTAAAAATCTTGTCTAGGTCTTGGGTGGGCGGGCGGGCGGGCGACGTGGCGACGTCACGACCTTCATGGAAGCATATATTGTCTAGGAGATCACATTTTCTATCTTTCTAGTCTCCAATCGATTTGGTCTACGATGGTACTCTAGGATGATGGTACTCTAGGATGTCTTCAGGTTATGCGAGGGATGAGTTGATTCTCTTCTTTCTCGCTCTCTCCCATAACTACCTTTTTCTTGGGGATGTTCAGAAGCTTGAAGATGATATTTTGTTTAGAGAAGAGTAGGGCGATGCGTTTGTCCCCCCTTTGAAGGGTTGATGCACAACAGTGGCTAGCTGGTATTAATAATTTGTGTGTATAAGTTGCCAGCATGGGGGGTGGTGTGTTTTTCTTTTTTATTTTCTTAGCTTATAGCCTCACAGGATATAATCTTAGGATCTCATCTTTTCGCTTATGCTTATACTTATCAGCCACAATTTTAATTTTTAACCTTAAATTTGAAGTTGATTTTTGAGATTTTTTTCATCGAAGTTTATTTTTCAGCCTTTACTTTTAGATCACTAAGAACACGTATATAAAAGTTTTATTCACAAACTACTTTTCGTTTGCGAATATGCCGTATAAGCGAAACGATGGGACCATTATATTTTTTCCTACTGATACGAAACTTTGCAATGTCTAGTATGGAGGTTGTTTTGAAAAATAAAAAAGGCTGAAGTGATAAACTAGAGTAGTAGAGCCTGAGTTCCAGCTAAGTCGTTGACTAACTCCCAGCAAAGTCAACTACAGGATCATCCATGTGATTTCCTGCTTCTTCTGACTATAAGGTTTATTAGTGCAAATTACACAAAGTGGCTTCTTAGTCCACTCTAAAATCAAACTGAACAGAGGGATTGCCATGGTTACCTACAGTTGTACCATGTTAATTAAATGGCAGAGCCCCACTAATCAGCGTTCATTTGTCTACTTAATTTGTTCTTCTTCGCGACTTTGACCGTGTTCGGTGATGTCCAAGCTGTCCACTGGCCGATGCAGTTAGCGAATTTGTTCAGAGTCAATCTTTGTTGTTTAACACATACTATGTCAAGTCTAATTGCAACTGGTTGGTGGCATGCATGTGCGCACAACGCACGTAGCGGAATGGATCGACCAACAATGGCGGCTCGGTGGTGGCTGCTGCTGCTGCTCGGCCTCGCCGTCGCCGGCGTCGTTCGCGGCCAGGGCGGCGCGCCTGACACGTCCGGTGAGCTTTAAACTTCGATCGCCAACTCGCCGGCATTTTGGACTCGTGTACATGCTGTTCATGCATCGGGAGTACCGCGCAGGCTTCATCAGCATAGACTGCGGCTTGCCGGAGAAGACCAGCTACGTGGACGACGCCACGAAGCTGAAGTTCACCTCCGACGACGCCTTCACCGACGCCGGCACAATCCACAACGTCTCGTCGGAGTTCGCCACGCCGACGACGACCACGGACAGGAGCCTGTACAACGTGCGCAGCTTCCCCGCCGGCGCGCGCAACTGCTACACGGTCCCGTCCGTCGTGCCGGGGTCCAAGTACCTGGTCCGTGCCAAGTTCTTGTACGGCAACTACGACGGCCTCAACAAGCCGCCGGTGTTCGACCTCCACCTCGGGGTCAACTTCTGGCAGACGGTGACCGTGCCATCCGCCGACTGGCTGGGGAACGCCGAGGTCATCGCCGTCGTGCCGGATGATTTCTTGCAGGTCTGCCTGGTGAACACCGGCGCCGGGACGCCGTTCATCTCCGGCCTGGACCTGAGGCCCCTGCCGAGCTCGCTCTACGCGCCCGCCAACGCGACGCAGGGGCTGGTCCTGCTCGACCGGAGGAACTTCGGCGCGAGCGGGAGCACCGTGATCAGGTACCCCGACGACACGTACGACCGCGTGTGGTGGCCGTGGAGCAACCCGCCGGCGGAGTGGTCGGACATCTCCACGGCGGACAAGGTCCAGAACACGATCGCCCCCGTGTTCTACGTGCCGTCCGTCGTGATGCAGACGGCCATCACGACGCGCAACTCCTCCATTCCCATCCAGTTCTCCTGGGACACCAAACCCAATCACGTCTACCCTGATCCCGGGTACAAGTCAATCACTTCTTAAATTTGTCCCAAACTTCACGGCCTAATGAGCAATTAACGACAATTTTTTTTTCAAATTTCAATTGTAATTGCATGCTGAATTCGTAATTAACCCTTGGGTGTCTCTACAAATATAGGTCGATTTTTACCTTGTATGTCACCGAGCTGGAGCTCCTGGCCGGCAATGCCGTTCGCCAGTTCAACGTCACCATCAATGGCGTGATTTGGACCAAAGCCCCATACAAGCCGGTTTATCTGTCCACCGACGCCATGTACAACGGAGATCGACCCTACCGGGGCATCACCCGGTACAACTTCTCTTTGAACGCCGCGGGAAGCTCCACGCTGCCGCCGATACTCAACGCCGCGGAGGCTTTCTCCGTCATCTCCACAGCCGACCTTGCAACAGACGCTCAGGATGGTAAATATTTTTCTTTGTGCGTGATGATCTGATAATTGCGCCTCTTTGTGCTGTGTTACTGAACAAAGATAATGCATGCAGTTTCTGCCATCGGTTGATTGGTACATTTAGTTGTCTTTATTTGTGATTTGTGAATGATCTGATAACTGTGCTCCACTGCTCCTTTGCACTGTCACTGAAACAATGCAGTTTCTGCCATCACTGCAATCAAGGCCAAGTATCAGGTGAACAAGAATTGGACAGGTGACCCATGCGCTCCAAAGACACTGGCTTGGGATGGGTTAACCTGCAGCTATTCCATTTCAACCCCTCCAAGAATCACAGGAGTGTAAGTTTCATTTCAGTTTCTGCACAAACACAAACAATGCTATTTCAAAAACTCTGCTTTCTAAACCATTGTGCATTTCTACAGAAATATGTCGTATGCCGGTTTAAGTGGCGATATATCATCTTATTTCGCCAATCTAAAAGAAATCAAGAATTTGTAAGTAAGAAGTTTTTAATCCATTTTTACAATGATTTTGGAGTTAAATTTGCACTTTACATGCGCCTATATTTTATTTCAGGGACTTGTCACACAATAACTTGACAGGATCAATTCCTAATGTCATTTCACAGCTACAATTTCTCGCGGTTCTGTAAGCAGTCCGATCCATGTTGACATCTTTCTCTAATAATTTAGTCATACAATTTTATTGCCATAAGTCATAATCACCACTCTAAAATCTCGATGTTCTGTAAGTTCATAAATTTTGAGTAAGCATGTGCCTGTGAAAATCAAATATTGACTTCAACGTTATGTATATGTGATCCAGAGATTTGACAGGAAACCAGCTTAATGGATCAATTCCTTCTAGTCTTCTGAAAAGAAGTCAAGATGGCTCCTTGACCCTAAGGTTTTTCCAATATTTCTTTTGCACTTGATCAAAATTGTTAAACCATCATTCAAAAAACAAATGTTCACCATCTCTTCTTTTTGATAGGTACGGCAATAATCCAAACCTTTGCAGTAACAGCAGTTCATGCCAGCTCCCACAAAAGAAGAGCAACTCTATGCTTGCCGTCTATGTTGCTGTTCCAGTAGTGGTGATAGGAGCAGTTGCAGTGTTCCTGATTTTCTTCATCAGGAAGAAGAAGAACAAATGTGAGCTTTGGCATTAAAGCGCATCAATAATCAAGTAGTACTAATCAACTTCCTACATGTAAATGCAATTAACAGTCGATAATACTGGTTTCATTTTGCCTGGACAGCAAAGGGTGCTGTGAAGCCACAGATTTTGGGGAATGGCGTGCAGTCACACAGTCAGAATGGCAGTGGAGGGAGCCTGCTGGAACTGCACAACCGTCAGTTCACGTACAAGGACTTGGCAGTCATAACGAACAACTTCCAGCGAGTCCTTGGCAAAGGAGGGTTTGGCCCCGTCTACGACGGCTTCTTGAAGGATGGTACTCATGTGGCAGTTAAACTACGGGATGAGTCTTCCAGCCAAGGATATAGTGAGTTCCTGACAGAGGTAATGCTTGATCAAGAATAGTATATCTATACAGCTTTTAAATGATCTAGTGATGATGACAGTGAATATGTTATCCCACTAATGCTTTTTACAATTGGCATATTATATATTCTGATATTATGGAATAGTTCAAACATGTGAATACAGAAATTCATAGCAAAGCATCAGCATTTTGCAAGTGAATGATGAAAACTTTCTTCCGACTCTAGAAGGTGATCTTTTTTTTTCCTTGTTCAGGCTCAGACTTTAACGAAAATTCATCACAAGAATCTTGTTGCATTAATCGGTTACTGCAAAGATGAGATACATTTGGCACTTGTGTACGAGCACATGTCAGAAGGAACTCTGGAAGATAAGCTTAGAGGTTTGCTAAGTATTTCATTTGTATATTCTTTTTAACTAAGGAAAGAGACTAAGTCATAGCCTTTGCACAATAAAAGGTACAGAAAACCATTTTTCATAAACAATTAAAACACATATTCCCGAATTTCAATATGAATGATATTTTCTCTTTGGAAGAAAAATACATTTACGATCTTCTGATCGACAGGCAAAGATCGCAAAGGTAGATCTTTAACATGGAGGGAAAGGCTCCGTATCGTATTAGAATCTGCCCAAGGTACACATTCTAGCACAATAGTTCTATGTTAGTATTATTGTATATGGATCATACTGATATTGAAAAATAACAAGAATACCCTTTTTCCCTTTGCAAAAATGTTGCTCACAGGACTAGAGTATCTACACAAGGCATGCAGCCCACGCTTCGTGCATAGGGATGTGAAGTCATCGAACATCTTGCTGAATGCAAATCTTGAGGCCAAGGTTGCCGATTTTGGCCTGACAACGGCTTTTAAATGCGACGGTGACACACATGTATCCACAGTCAGGGTGGTTGGCACATATGGCTACCTTGCACCCGAGTATGCTGATCTTACTATGCATATTACCACGTTCTAGTTGCCTTGATGATTATTGACCAAATGGTACATATGTTTTGTCATGGCACAGGTATGCCACAGCCCTACAAGTTTCGGAGAAGATTGACGTATACAGCTTCGGTGTGGTATTGCTAGAGGTGATCACAGGACAGCCACCCATTATAAAGCTCCCGGAACCTACTACTATCATCCAATGGACCCGGCAACGCCTAGCGCGAGGCAACATCGAGGGTGTGGTGGATGTAAACATGCCAGACGACCCCTATGACATCAACTGTATCTGGAAGGTAGCAGATGTGGCTCTGAAATGCACTGCACATGCTCCTGGGCAGCGACCCACAATGACTGACGTGGTGACACAGCTAAAAGAGTGTCTAGAGCTTGAGGAAACCAGCTTTAAAGGCGACACGAGTAGCAGTTATATGTCAGGGAGCAGCATAGACCCAAACTCGAGTTATAACACATATACCACTGAGATGAGCTAGGGCAACACTATTTTGGGATGAAGCATAATCTTAGGGTAGTGCCAACTAGGGACATTGGTCCTGTTGCACGACAAGAAGCCTGCTTTACCCATTTCTATGGGTTCTTACTACATTGATTTGTACGTGTGGTCTTCAATGATGCTCTTATTATGTGGCCTGAGGAAGTACAAAATGTACAAATGATCAGGCTGTTATTGTGTTAAGTTGAAGGTTTGTGAAAAATAAGTGGACATGCATGCATGTTGCTCATAATTTTTTTTAATAATGAAAGCTTTATTAAGACACAGTCAAATATACCAAAATGATAGCAACTACTCCCTCCGTTTCACAATGTAAGTCATTCTAACATTTTCCACATTCATATTGATACTAATGAATCTAGACATATATATATCTATCTAGATTTATTAGTATAAATATGAATGTGGAAAATGCTAAAATGACTTACATTGTGAAACGGAGGAAGTAAATAGCTTTATTTATGTTGCTCATAAATAGTGCCTACAAGTCAACTCCAACATATGTTCGTGCTATATCTCGTGGTTTCACAGAATTTATATCATATATGCCAACCTAGTGCAACCTAGGCCACTTTGATGCATAATGCCAAAATTTGGGTTAGAACATACTCCCAATTTGTGTTTACATAGTAGACTAATATGCAATACTCTGAATAACGGGGAAACTATGAAATTTGTGGCGTATATGAACTGTGACTTTATTGAGTTATATGGAGAGTATATTTACACTTGGTATTTCAATGCACAAAAGAAGACATCAGAGATGGATATAGTAAAATTTTAAATAATTGTAGGGATGTTTATGCCAGTTGTTAAATACTTGTCACAACAGCTTGCAACGCTTACTCTTTTTTATTCCTTCTATCCTTTGAATTTGTCTGTTCTATTTTCCTCGATTTCTTTCTTCTCCCCTTCTTTTATGGCCATTTTTGTGACCACATGTCCACATTCCCTGCCCCTGTACTCATTTTTAATTAATTGTTGTAACTCTAACGGGATCTTCAAAATAAGAGTAATTTTAAATAGGGTTGTTCATCATTATTTTTGCGGGTTCATTAAGAAAATGTCAACCTTGTAATGTTAATATGCTTAGTTCATTCCACTGCCTTGATTAGTGGGGCAGCAGTACCTTGTTATGCCTATATACGTTCTAAAGTATACAATCCACGAAGGCACGAACATCACTTTTCCTGGAACAATTAATATCACTATGTGACACCTTCTTCTTGTGTACTACTGCTACATTATATGCTTCGCCTCAAAAATGGAGAGGAAACGAGAAGAATATACATTCCACTATACCATGGACAGAGATCTTTCAAAAGAATTATATAGCGAAGTGGCTAGCAGCTGACGAGCTGTCATCGTTGTCAACTCGCTGACGATTAACTCAGCTCTCATTGTTGTCAACTCGCTGACTATTCCTCTCTTAGTTGGCATGGCGTCGCGGTCCCACAAAGAGGCGGCCAAACAGGATCGTGCTATCCCCCAAATTATCTCTGTTGCTTGTTTAGTTAAAGGCTGGCTATATATGATTGGGGCACCTATAGTCTTATTATGTATATGATCTCTAGTAGTAGTAGTAGCTAGCTGCATGCTTGCTCGGATGCTCTTTGGAGCAATCAACAGCGAGAGCAATGGCCGCGCGATCATGGTTGTTTATCCTCTGCCTTGCCGTGGCCGCCGCCGGCGTACTTCAAACTAGTGCGCAGCCTGACCTCAAAGGTATATATGCTCCACTCTTCGTCCGCCCTCTCGATCTGCACGCTCGCACATGTGCACAGTTTAGATAGGCAAGCTAGCGAATGACGATTTGATGAGCATTATTCATAGCTCAGAGTTTGCATTGCAGGTTTCATCAGCATAGACTGTGGCCTTGAAGGGAAGACAGGCTACCTGGACGACAAGACCAACCTGTCCTATGTCCCGGACGACGGCTTCACCGACGCGGGCACAAACCACAACATCTCGGTCGAATTCATGACACCGTTAATCTCCAGACGGAACTACAACCTGCGCAGCTTCCCAGACGGCGAGCGCAACTGCTACACGCTCCGGTCGTTGACGGCCGGGCTCAAGTACCTCATCCGCGCCGCCTTCGTGTACGGCAACTACGACGGCCTCAAGAAGCCCCCCGTATTTGACCTCTACATCGGCGTCAACTTCTTGACGATGGTGAACATCACGGGGCTCGACGGTGCGGCGCTGGAGGAGGCCATCGTCGTCGTGCCGGATGACTTCGTGCAGGTCTGCCTGGTGAACACCGGCACCGGGACACCGTTCATCTCCGGCTTGGACCTGAGGCCTCTCAAGAGCACGCTCTACCCGCAGGTGACCGAGACGCAGGGCCTGTCCTTGTTCGGTCGCTGGAACTTTGGCCCGACTAGTAATACCGAAATCATCAGGTATCGATCTGAGTGTTTTTTTAAAAAAAAAGTAGGTATCGATCTGAGTTGATCAGATAAATAGTCAACCCAAGATGCTGAATCCTTATACGTGCAGTGAATCAACGTACTGATTCGATTGTGACTAGGTACCCCGACGATCCACACGACAGAGAATGGGTGCCTTGGATCAATCCCTTCGACTGGACCGTGATATCAACGACGACGATGGTGCAAAACATAGAAAATGACATATTCGAGGCGCCGTTGCGGGTGATGCAGACGGCGATTACGCCGCGGAACGCCTCTGGTAACATTGAGTTCGCTTGGGATGCCTACACGCAGCCGAAGGATCCGACGCCGGGGTACATCGCCAACTTCTACTTCACGGAGGTGCAGCTCCTCCCCAGCAACGTCTTGCGCCAGTTCTACATCAACCTCAACGGCAGGTTGGTGTATAATGAGAGCTACACGCCGTTGTACCTCTATGCTGACTTAATCTACGAGAAAAAACCCTTCCTACGATACCCCGAGTACAACATCTCCATCAACGCCACCTCCAACTCGATGCTGCCACCGATCATCAACGCCATCGAGGTGTTCTCCGTAATGCCCACAATCAATGTCGCCACGGATTCCGAGGACGGTACGTGCACATATATGTACTCTTTCAGTGACGGATCCTTAAATTTTCGAGCAAACTTAATAATAATAGATACACGCTAATCTAATACTAAAAGTCCATCAAATTTTCTCTGAACACTCTCAAGCCGTCACGTGACGCTTTAATTAATTGGAGAAAATTAAAAAATAATCTGAGAAAAAATATATCCCTCGATCTTTCACTTAAATCGGGTCTAATATTATAAACCGTTAGATTAGATTAATCTTAAAACAAACCAAAAGGCGACTACAATTCCACCTCTCCATCCATTATGTTCCATAGGTACGTGCATACGTTAGTACACAGCCTTTATATTTTTTTTATATACTAAAAAAGATGCCTGTGTGTTGCAACGGGTAAACTAAAAAAATATTAGATGATTAGGATTTAGTTTTTCATGATATGAGCCCTTCAAAAAAAAATATATCCTTAGAAATAAAAAAAAATTGTAAAAAAAGGGGAAAAAAGGCCCATTAGACCCTATCGGACTGCTATTGCGCGCCCGAACTATGAAGCGTGCATGGCCCAGTAGTGTTGCGGCCCGATATGGAGGCCGGCTCGACACGGGATCTATATGAGCCATTCGGTTTGATGGACGGCTTGGATCGATTCTAAATCCATCAAAACCCTAACCCTAATCACACCTTCCCCTCCCATCCTCCCACCGTTAGCTCCTCCCCTCCTGGCAGCGCCTCTCCCCCTCCCCTCCCCTCTCCCGACCAGCGGCGCCGCTCCTCCTCCGCCGCCCCCTCTACTCCTCCCCTCACCGGTGTCGCCAGTCCCTCTCCTCCTCTCCCTCCTATCTCGCCGACACGGCACGAAGACAACGAAGGCACAACTCCATTCGCGAGCGGAAAAGAAGAGAGAGGGGTGGAGTGCGGTAGCTTCCCGCGGTGGATTTGACGGCGACGACGATGCCGGTGGCGCCGGCTTCCCGCGTCGGATCCGACAGTGGTGGTGGCTTCCCGCGCCGGATCCGGTGGCGATGACGGTGTGAGCGGCTTCAGTGACGTTTTTATTTTATTTTTCCTATTTCTCTTGATTGTCCTATTGGATTTTGTATCTATGTTTGTGATAAATTTTCGCTAGATCGCTCGGGCATTTGGTTGTTGATGCGGACCCTGGATGATTTTCTTTTGGTCTTTGACTCTCATCTCGAACGTTGCGGAACGACTAGGATTTTTTTTTGGAGGGGGGGAAGGGGTGGACGGACGAAAAATGAGTGCATTGACGGATGAGGAGACGATTGAAAAGTTACGAATATTTTAATTAGTTAATATATAGTTGAGATAATAACAACAACAACAACAACAACAACAACAACAATAATTAGTGATAATAAATTTTAAATAAAAGTTACTTTACAAACATAGAATATATCAGCATATAACTCTTTACATGTAGAAATAAATGAATTAGCTCTACAATATTTGAAAATAAACTTTACACCATTATATTATATTATGTACCTATTATTTTAAAATATTTTTAATAAGAATATTTATCCATCGATTTTCACATAAACCAATGGACCTACTATTTAGACCATTAGATCTATCTTTTGTTTAAAAAAAAAGTCTTGGAAGACCTCTCTCTGGACATCTGCACAATGCACATGTGTATCTTTGCCGTCGAGACGTATGATGAAATGTCATACCTAAGGCAGCTAAGGTGATCATGACCACTGCAAGTCTGCAACGCTACTGCTTTTGCCGAGGCGAAGATGTATCAAATCATCAATGGATAGTGATTGTTTTTTTAGTAACTTAAAAACAAATCAAAGATGTAATGTAGCAAGAAGAAGAATCAAGCACCGCAAGTTGAATATAATTAATTTCTCTCTACACGTATATAAACGGGGTGAAGCTAGAAAAAAACATGTGTCGCATACATATATATATCACACATGCAATAACCTATTTACATGTGTTAATTAAGAACATGCTTTGGGAAAAAGAATTTTGGACGTTGCACCCTATACACGAGGGAGTAGAAGCATGGCGTTGCCCCTTATGTAAAATAAATAAGTAGATAAATTTTGATAAAATATGGTCTATAGGACTATCACAAGATGATGGGTGAATAGAGGATACCACCGAGCAATGAGCGGGCCGAAACTAATGACAAATAGTTTACATCCATATATGACCGAGTGATGCTATGATGTGTCAGTTGTACGAAGAGTGTTTCTTTGATTATGAATATGTGCTTATTTGAATTTTAAAAAAATAGGCAAAAAAATTTCTTTTGTTAAGTAGTCATGGTTGCATTTACAAAGTTTCATTAATTATGGTGACATAAATCATATTGAATTTAATGATTATAATTTACATGCATGACAAAACTATATTCTTATATAACAGTATTACATGGTAGAAATAAACTTTACTATAAAACACTTCAAAATTTATGAGTAAACTGCACGTACTAATTAAATTTATATAGTTATGGTTTTATTTCAAATAAATATTGTTTCAAACAAAATAACCTAACATGCGAAAAAAAAGAAATTAACTTCAAACTGATATTTTGCACTACCAAGCTAAGCAATTGTGTAGGTGTTTGTGTGCACCAAAACCCTTTAAAGTTATTTAAAACTATGGAGAAAATATTGTTGAATTTATATAGAGGGAAAAATCCAACTTTTAATCTACCTTTAGTTTGTTTGTCACATGTGCCTTCATGAGGCGATTTAATCACAAAAACTTTGAGTTTGCTGATCTCATAATTTTTGTTTGTAGCCATATTTACATGATATGTGCACAAAATGGTATGCATGATAATTAGCTTGCGGTTGTTTAATATTTACTCGATACAAAAGTTGTATGAACTTAATTCATCTTCTATTCAAAAGTCGATGAATGGTTTTTGAGATATGTTAAAAAAATAGATCCCCTTTAGTATGCTATCTATTAGACAATCTCTGAACAAACTAAAATGTTACCTTTCAACAATATAAATGCTCGCACATAGGCGCGGGCCACCTTTCTAGTTCATATATCTCTATAAATTATTTACTATTGACATGAACATATGTGGTGTAGTGAGGCTTATACTTTTCTAGTTTGCTGGCTAATATGGTTTTCATTAGTTTGTATATGGTTTTGATTAGCTAATTTGGTAAACAACTAAGGAGTACTTAGTACTTCCTCCGTTTCACAATGTAAGTCATGCGCATCTAGATTCATTAACATCAATATGAATGTGGGAAATGCTAGAATGACTTACATTGTGAAACGGGGGGAGTAGTATTCAACCAGTTGCATGCAACAGAGTCCATGCACCTTCCCGGGAGTCCATGCACCTGCCCATTGTGGCCAGGCCTCGGCTCTGCTGCTGTTTTCTTCTAAGGTCATCTCCAGTCCTAAGTTCGATATGCACCGCTAATAGAAACGAAGTTCAAATTGGTTCGGTAGTTCTAGCATTAGCATCGATTTGCCAGGACCACGTAAAATCAGCCATATCATTTCTTCCTCATGCAAACTGATGAAGAAATGGCTTTTTTAATCGGCTAAATCGACTCCTCGACTGAGAGTTTCCTCTCTAACAAATAGCAGCCACATCTCACGGTGTATTTGGTTCGGGTTTTTTTTCTTTTTTGCCGCATGCACGCGTCGACACAACTTCATGCTAGAGATGCCCTAAAAGAATGTAATGGTGGTGTCAGCGGATTTGCCACACCACATATTGTTTTATATAGTTTTACCAGCTACACCTCACCAACTCTTTTATATATCTTTTACAAACCACTCCTTGATGTACTTTCAAATTACAAAATGATCTTTCTGCATATTATGGTTATATGTTATTTATCTCTAAAATACAAGTTTATTATGCAAAGACATCCTCAGGGATGAGTTGTTCTAAAAACCTCACAATATTTATTCCCAACAATACTAATTCATATTTATCTATAGCAAGACATAGGTATTTAGCTAGTAGGAGTATAAGAATAAGTGAGATCGACAGGATGATGGTTAATGTGTATTACTGAAAACATTGGGCGCATTTAACAGCCTCTGCCATGATGGCTATCAAGGTAAAGTATCAGGTGAAGAAGAACTGGATGGGTGATCCGTGTGTTCCGAAGACACTTGCTTGGGATAGCTTGACCTGCAGCTATTCCACTTCCATCCGTCCAAGAATCACTAGCCTGTAAGTAGTTCACATCTATATAGACTTGTCTTCACCACAAAGATAAATGAGAAAAAAATAAAGCAGAATGCACTGATTAAATGTACAATGAAATTGATATAGATATATTTGCTCCATGCAGAAATCTGTCCTCAAGTGATCTAAGGGGTGATATATCGTCTTCCTTCGCGAATCTCAAGGGAGTCCAATACTTGTATGTTCTAAGCTCTTTATAAGCTTTTTTTGGAGGGGATTTCTGTCATAAATATATATGGGGGAAAAACTGGGTCCATGTTTTGCAGGAATTTGTCAAACAACAATTTGACAGGCTCAATTCCAGATGCCCTTTCACAATTACCTCTATTGGCAGTCTTGTAAGTAAAACATCAAGATTTGCCTAATTCCAATTTTTATAGCTCCTTTTGTTGTCTCGTACTAATACTATATGATTTTGTTTAGAGATTTGGCAGGAAACCAGCTCAGTGGATCAATTCCATCTGGACTTCTCAAAAGAATTCAAGATGGCTCCCTAGATCTAAGGTCAGCACAACCCGTCTCCCAATAATTAACACACCAACCACGACAAAAACATAGTGCTAATATTTATCTTATCTTTGAGCTTCTTTGAGGTCCTTGGGAAGTACTAAGATGCACTTAAAAACTCTTCATTTTTTGGTAGAGACGGAAATAATCCAAACTTATGCACCAATGGCAATTCATGCAAGCTTGTGAAAAGGAACAACAAGTTAGTGATCTACATAGTTGTTCCTATAGTTCTGGTTATGGTGATAGTACCAATATATCTAATACTCTTTTACCTGAGAAGAAAAAGGCTAGGTGAGGCTTTCTACAAATACATCACTCATGTGGTTTATTAATAGCTAAGCATATCCACGAACAAAACTAACCCATTTCATATGCATCCTTTGCATATCAAGGACCAAGGAGCAATTCCACAGAACCACAAAATGAGAAGGCAGAGTATGCTTCGAAAAATCGTGGCCACATGCATAGTTCATCACTACAGCTTGAGAACCGTCGGTTCACATACCGGGAACTAGAGATGATGACAGACAACTTCCAGCTAGAGCTTGGAAGGGGAGGGTTTGGGTGTGTCTATGATGGGTTTTTGGAGGATCACACTCGAGTGGCAGTCAAGTTGATGTTTAAAAACTCTAAGCAAGGAGACAAGGAGTTCCTTGGAGAGGTATATGTTGTTCTCTTTTGACTAATTGTTGATCTTTCTAGAGTGAAAATTGAAAGTTGCAACCGATCACTTAGGCACAGATTTTAACCCGGATTCATCACAAGAATCTTGTTTCCATGATTGGATACTGCAAGGATGGGGATAACATGGCACTTGTTTATGAGTACATGTCAGAAGGAACTCTACAAGAACACATTGCAGGTACCTAAAATATTTAGATTCTACGTGCATGGTATGGTACAACAGCTCCAAAATTGACCCAAAAAAAGAATGATAATGATAATGATAAGCCATTGATATTTTACTTTTATTTATCTCTAGATCATTTGAAATGCTTTTGGTTGATATGATACACTTCATTTACTTTGCCTGCAATAGAAGAAAACAGCAGGAGAAGATTCTTACCCTGGAGACGGCGGCTCCAGATCGCTCTAGAATCTGCTCAAGGCAAGTAATGCTAAACCTAATGCTGCTATTGCTTTTCTTGGAGACTTGATTTTGCTAAAAAAAGTGAATATTGACATCGTGATGTGTAGGGCTAGAGTATCTACACAAAGGTTGCAATCCACCTCTCATCCATAGGGATGTGAAGGCAACCAACATTCTATTGAATGCGATGTTGGAGGCGAAGATTGCTGATTTTGGTTTGTCCAAGGCTTTTAATCGCAACAATGACACTCATGTTTCCACAAACACACTTGCTGGCACACCTGGATACGTTGATCCAGAGTTCGTAATCCCATCTACCTTATTTAATTTGGTCTTCCAAATACCACTTATAGTTTTTCTATTGTTTTTCTAGTGCAAGTACTAATATGCATTACATTGGCTAAACATGTAGGTACTTAATGACAATGCAACCCACAACCAAGAGTGATGTTTATAGCTTCGGTGTTGTGTTGTTGGAGTTGGTCACAGGGAAGCCAGCCCTACTACGGGACCTAGATAACACTAGCATTATCCAATGGGTACAGCAGCACCTGGCACGAGGCAACATTGAGGATGTGGTGGATGCACGCATGCATGGAGACCATGACATTAACAGTGTGTGGAAGGTTGTGGACATCGCACTCAAGTGCACCATGCAGGAGTCTATACATCGACCCACAATGACTGGCGTGGTGGCAATGTTGCAAGAGTGCATTGAACTTGAAAACAGACATCTGAAAGACTACGCGGCCAATAGTGAAAACCACAACTCAAGTTATAATACATACGGTGTTGACCAATCCACTAATGTGATCCAGAGTAATGATGCGTTTGAAGTTGGGCATAACATTGCAAGGGTCCCAACAATGGCCACTGGTCCTGTTGTACGATGAAGTTATTTTGTTTTCTTATTTGTCCCAAATGCCAATTGTTTTTTACGGATATGTATTGGCCTTATGTGTGCTACATTGGCAAGAAATATAAAGTATTTCCATTATAAAAAGTTGTGTTTACCATGTTTTTGTCATATGGAGTTCTACAAGTTTCCTCGTGAAGTTATTTTTAAGAGCAAGTGCAGATTTAAGGCTTTTGATTATAACATGTCCAATTAAGATGTTCGAGCATTTAACATGTCCAATTTAAGGCTTTTGATTATAACATGAATCTATAATGTGTTTTCTATTTATCCCATATCTACTAACAAATTGCCCGTGTGTTGCAACGGAATAAACAAAAACGAAGATTGCAATAGGTAGGGACAAGTTAGATTTGCGAGGCAAGTGTGGGATATAGGGTTAGTCTCATCAATGGATATTTTTTTGTCAAAATTCAGCAATGCAGTGATGAGTGTATGATGGAAGATGTCAAACTATCGAACCAATTACAGACTTTGAATCGGGATGACAGACAAAACATAGTGTAAACAAATAAATGCTATACCTTTTATATGTAGTATTTGTATAATAGATAGTGTTGGCTCGCATAGTAGTTGGCTATTGTGTTTCGGTCACTTTAACCTGATTGTCATAGTCACTTCAGCTTAAATACCAGAAGAAAATCATATGTTGTAATCACTAAAACATAATCAGACACGGTCTTATATAGTTACACGAGATACACACCTAGATACGTTGCACACTAGGATACTAGCCTATTAGAATTTCCACGTGATGAAAGTCTTAAATAAGGCCAGATTCGGACATTAATAGGTATATGGTTCCACGACACACCACAAATAGTGTATCACTCCTTAATATACATGGTGTATATGATTCCTAAATAATTTGAACATATCATTCAGCGAAACGTTACTAAAGAGACAATTCCAACTCCAATCTTGAAGTCTTTGATGCTGAATAGGAAGATACAACATAAATTATGAAAGTATAGAACACTCCAAGGTAAAGTTAGCATAATATATGACATATTTCGGTGTGTTTCACATTTCAAGTCTACTACCTGCTAAGTGCTAACCACTAGGAACATTGCTAAGCTCGCAATGCATTGCATACCTTGCCGAATAACACTTGCCAACCGGGCCAGGCTGCCGAAGAACGAGTTTTCTCCCTGACCACCTGAATCAGGCAAGACGTCGTCTAGCAGCCCATCACCGTGGCTGACACGATCCAATCGTTGAATGTCCTTGGTCATCATCTTACTACGGGTAGTCCTCGTCTCCTCAGTGTCCCTAGAGCATCGTCATTCTTCAGGCCAGAGCCGAATCAGGAGTGGAAATCATCGTCATCATTCGTCGTTGCCCCCATCATCGTTGTCTCGCCGATCTAGTCCAGATTTGATGCCCCAGGGCTCGGTGCGGCTAGATCCAAGGGGAGGCGGTGGTTCTCGGGGTCGCATGACTCTTATGTGATCGGCGGTCAGCCAGCGACACGCAGGAACGCCAGAACTGGATTCGGCCACACAGGAAAAGGGAGAGAGAGGCGGACTCGGTCACTCAGAATTGGAGGCAACAGACATGGGCCGGGAGGAAACGTGAGTGATCGATGCGGTGAAGACGCGCTCACAGGTAAAAAGAGACCGACGGATGAAAATTTTTAGGTGACAATTGAAAAGTTATTTTTCTATAAGTAGAGCAAGTGCATATGTTCGAACATTTAATTTCAATTTAAGGCTTTTGATTTAAACATGAATCTATAATATGTTCTCTATTTACCTTATGTATATTATCACTCATACAGGATAAGGGGGGTCTATCTCTTCTTCTAATTCCTTCGATTTGATCAGTTCATCGGTACCATAGTACCTTTGTCATTGAATAGATCAACGTTGTACGTTAAACAAACATGCACCTCGTCCTCCACTTCTGGACATATAACATCCCAAGAAGTTATTAAAAAATCATGTTATTATTCTCATGAAAAGAACTAGTCCCTCTGTCCCAAAATATAGCAAACTAGGATGGGATCCCATCCTAGGACTATGAATCTGACGTAGTCCTAGAATGGGTCTCATCCCGTCTTAGGTTAGGATATTTTAGGACGAAGGGAGTATGAAACAATTTTACAGTCCATCGGACGGCGCTATACGTTCATAGCTTAGAAAGTAGCCTGTATCGTGATCTACAATAACATATGTCCTTTATTTTAGTCTCATCTCATAAAACACAAACCAGTACGGGGAGTTTTAATCTCGTCTTGGCATATCGCGAACCTTGGTTACGCAACAGAGCTAAACTGTAGGCGGCCTGTAACCATGCCATTGCACTGTCTCTCACGTCTAGTCAGTGTCAGCAAGAGTCCGGCAACCCGGCTGAACAATGGTACCGTTGGCCATCACGAAAGCGTTGTCGGATGGTATTGGTACCACCACGGTCTCTTTTCCCCTGGATGCATGCACCCCCGTAAGATATTTCCGCCAGCCAATAAGGAGGCTGATTGAACTCTCTAACATCGCACCCACAGATAATAAAGCGGCTCCTCCGGCTAGGAATCCAGCTTTTCAGAAGCTCCAGAGACGGTCAGGCCCCGCATGTCATCCAGTGCAAAGCAGTTAGTACTCCCCCCGTTGTACCAACTACCAGGGCCTTGTCGTGACAGCACAAAGCGAAGTTGAAACGGGAAAAGGGTAACGCAAGTTGCAGCCCAACTTGGTGGCCGAACAATGGGAACTCGCCACCTGAACGCAACCGGATCGGCGTCGTGCCCGCACGCAAAGCGACGGCACACCCGCACACACCCCCTCCGTTGCGCCGGGGGCGAGCCAACCGAAGCGAAGCTGGTGTGGCGAAACCGTGGTCGCGCGTGGGCGAGACCACGAGAGATCCGGTGAAAAAGTGGCTGCCGACTTGGACTTCCGCCTCGGTCGCGCGCCCGCCCGCCCGCCCGCCAAGTTGCCGGTGGTGCCGCGCGTGGGCGTACGAGTCAAAGGGGGGCAAAGGGCGCACCCGTTGTTTTTCCCCTAATCCGGCGGCGTTTCGTTTTCAGGGCTGGGCTGGCTATCCGGCGCAGGCTGATCTGATCTGATCGGATCGGATAGCTCTCGCGCTCTTCGACTAGTCATGCGTCCGTCCCGTGGTCCTTTTGCTTGATCTTAGCCGCAAAAGGCCAGCCTGCGTCGCGTCGATGAGTCCTTTCGGACGACTACGCACAAACCGAACGAAATTCAGCTGAAACCGCCAACTGAATCGTGTAATCTGAATTTAGAAGCCACGCTGTTAAACAGTGGATTTTTGTTAGATATTTTTAGGTAGTGATTAAAAACAGTCAATTGACGCTGGCAACATGAATCCGTGCACTCCCTGTTCTCTTTTTCAATAGGGAGGAAGCTGGTTGGCAGGAGATAGGAATCGAGACAACTTCGCGAAGCCTGCCTATGATGGCATTGTACTATGTTATGCCGGGGACCATATGGGTTATCTCAAATTTCTTCGCTTTTACTCCAAAACCGGAACCGCCAGGGGGAATGTTTCTCGTACCTTGTCTGACTCAGCGATGTGACATTGATAGATCTCTGTCGATAGCCAAGCCAAAGCAAGAAGAACTATCTTCTCCGAGCACCAATCGTGTATTCCGTCGAATCGAATTCGATCAAGACATGCAGTAAAGCAGCTGATGACTCGAAACCTGGTGATTAACCACTGGAAGATAGATAAAAAAGCATCGAATTTAGCATAATTAAGTACATCAAATGTGATAATATCACGAAACAGGCAGAGGCTATTAGCATATTACACTCCATATCTACACTGGTAGATAATAATAATAATAATAATCGAAAAGCAAGGGTGCTACTAGCTCCCCAAGATTTTCGAAAAAAAAAGGCAGGCAAACGCACGCCACACTTACAGTTACGGATTGCTGTGTTCAGATTAACTTGCACCATATTTGTTTATGTACAGAAGAATGATGCAATTTGCGAAATGATCATCGAATTGAAGTGAACTTAATTAATGAAGCTGTTCTGCGAGGCGCCTCTGCATCTTAATCGTCGCCGCCGAGAGAGATGATGTCTTTGAGCTTGTCGGGTGCTTCTACATCACAAGCTCGGACACCCACCCGAAATCCGGCCCGTCCTCGTCCGTCACCGGCGGTAGCACCGGCGTTACGGACGATGCCGACGGCCTCACCTTCCGGAGGCCGAGCTCCCGCATTGCGAACATCAACTCTTCCATCTCCGCGTCCGCGTCGCATTCATCGATGCCGTCCACCCACCTCCGCCCCTCCACCGGCGACACCGGCGGCGACTCCCAGAGGGAGGCCAGGGTCGACTTGGGGGAGAGCGACAGCGGCGAGTCTTCCTTGGACCCGGCGCGGAGCTCGCCGGCGGTGTGCGCGAAGAAGCAGACGCGGCGGCGGCACGCGACGCCCGCGCGGCACGGCCGCGTGCGGTAGCGCGACGGGTGGAGCCAGAGCTCGAACGTGCCGTGCGCGAACGGGCACGTGCTGCCCCTCGGGCACGCGGCGCCCGGCCGGCGGCGGAAGTCCGGGCACGGCTCGCCCGTGTACGCCACGCGCCTCGGGTCACGCCGCCTCGCGGCCTCGCCAGGGTGCGCGTACGGGCACGCCGTCCAGTCGTGGCTCCGCGCCCGCGCGCACCGCCGCACCTTGAACTCGTACATCATGAACTCATCATCAGCCTCCGCCTCGGCGTCGGCCTCGGCCTCCCCGTCGCTACGCCTGGCGGACAGGTACTCACCCAGCGCGGCGAGGAGCTCGGGCGGGATCTCCACCGCAGCGGGGTCAGCCCAAGAGACGGCCAGCGCCGCCGGGTCGAGCAGGAGGTGCTCTCGGCTCGCCATGGTGCTCACTACTCACTCACTCTACCTTGTCCACTCCCAACACCACCGAAGAAAAAAAAAAAAGAGGAAACTGTACTTTGAGGTGACACCCGGTGGTGGGTGGCGAGTGGCCTTTATAGCAAGCGCGGCTTGGCGAGAAGCGCCGTTGGGTTTCGGCGGGGAGAGGAGGAAGGCAAGGCGGTATTGCGTAGCAACCCTTTGTTGGTTGCCGAGCTATCGGGTTAGCGTGGGTGGTTTTGGCGCGAGGCGAGGGGGTACGTGGGCGCGCGGGGCCAGTACGTGGAGGGGCGTGGATGCGGGTGCTGCATGCCCGCCGCCACGTCGCGTCCCGGGTGGTTTTGTACGGAAGTTTTATCGGTGGCGGGCGGAGGCTCGCTCATACAGTCATACTGAAAAGTAGTAGTCAAACCTTCGTGCCTCCGTTGCTTTGCGGCTAATCAGAGGTGGTTTGTTTCACTTTCCCTAATGAGGCAAGTCGGCACAGTACAGCTAGCAGAGGATGGGGAAAAGCAGGGGGCTGCTTGTGTCGAGTCGCGCCTGGTGGCGAGACACCTGGGCGTTTCCCTCTTTGTTTATGCCACGGCGAGCCTGTATGTGGGACCTAAAGTTTAGCCCCTCTCTCCTAAACAGCCCTGTATATACTACACTACTGTATTGTACTACAACACGGTAATAAAAAGCGGCTGCCACGATTACATCAGCTGAGTCTGTGAGCTCCCGGTGACCCGGTCGACAGGACCACTTCCTCCGTGAGAGCTTCCTCTTACTACGATTTAACGTTACCGCCGGATTGTTCGGCGATTGGAGCGCTTCGCTGGTCGGATATCTACCGCACCTGCGGCTACCTTGACGCCAACGACGGGAAACGCACCAAGTTGCCGAGGCAAGGGACGGATAAAGACGGACGACCTGGCGCGCTGCAGCGCCGCGCGGGCCGGTGAGCTTGGGTGGGGGCGTCTGCCTTATCCATGGCGCGGGGGCCGCGCGGCCTGTTCCGACATAGCTGATGCGTGAAGCGTGGTGTACTCGCCCACGTACGGGCGCCACAGGTGGTTGGGCACACGGGAACAGCGGGAGGCGGGCGGAGCCGCGCGCCGCGCGGGAGGAGCGGATAAGCGAGCGATGTGCCGTGACGTGCCGTGCCGAGCAGCGGGAATGGACGCAGCGCACGGCACGCGTGGTATGGATGATCTCGTCTGCCTCAACCGCTCAAGGTCCCGCGGTTTTTTGCTGGGTTGGGTTATGATTAATCCCTCTTTTATCGCGTCAGTTGTAGGCTCATCTGTTGTGTGTGCTGTTTCACATCTGACGAAGGATATTGTTCATAATCTTCCCGGCCGTTTGTCGATTTTGCCGTTTCACCGTGTCTAGCCACTTACCCCGTCGTAACTAGTACTCATACGAGTGAGTTAGATCATTCATTCAGACAAAGGATCTGAATGTTGCAGGATGATTCTTTCTACCAGTGCCCAAGGGAAGAATGGATGTACCAGATTGCCAATGCCCAGCCACTTGATGTGAAATGGACCAGAGTACACCATTATGAGTGTATGACCAACAATGAAATGATTAAGAATAACGATTACCTGTGCTCAAAATGGTCCTTACCCTGAAAATATCTAACCATCCTGCAGCAAACTGTGATGTTCCGGTGTCCCCTAAAGCTCAACTGCTCAAAACGTGCAAGCCTGTTCAAGGGGCCAATTTGGAACTGCTCAGATCTGGGTGTAATCGTTCATCGCGTACTAGTAGGAGTACTAGGTGAAAACAAATATAATAAAACTACAGATATTTTGATTAAACTATTATAAAAATACATATTTAAATATGTGTATCGTAGACCTACAAATTTAGTGTCAAATTTATCTTAGAATTACAAATTAAAGTATCATATCACAAAACTACAGATTTAATGATTAAATTATAAAAGAACTACATATTTTGGAGTTTATATCCATAACATATTAAAGTTGCAAAAGTTATAGTTTTGTAATAAAACTGATTTTAATTCTGTAGTTTTCTAATATAATATCTAAAATCTATAGTTTTGTGATACATATTTTCAAGAAAAAAAGTACGAATTACCCCTCTCAACAATAGCGGTCGTCCGATTTTTAACCCTAAACTCTAATACTAATTTTTTATCCTGAACTTTACAAACCGGACGAATTACCCTCCTAGATCGATCCAAGGTGGTTTCGGTCCTACGTGGATGCACACGTGGCAGTCTGGTCGGCCAAAACAAAAGAAAAATATATAGGACCCACTTGTCAGCCACAACAAATAAATATGGTGGAGCCCACTATCAACCAATCCTCTTCTTCTCCCCCCTCCTCTTTGCCCCTCCCCCCCCTTCTCCATCTCTGGCGTATCAAGGCAGGTAGTGGAGCTCGTCGTCGATCTCGCCGCCTCCACGGCAAGCTCGCAACGGCGGCCGACCCGCGCACACGCTCGCCATATAGGAGGAGCACGAGCGCGCCCAGCATGGAGGCGGAAACGAGAGAGTCGTCGCTGCTCTCACGCTCGTCGGGGGAGGAGTGCGGTGGTCGTTCACGGCGCCGGCAGGGAGAGTCGTGGGAGGGTCGCCGAGGGAGCTCGAGACGGCGGCGAGCAGAACCACCTCGCCTTCTCCGCTGTCACGCTCGCCTCACCTCCTCCACCGCGCTTGCAGAGCCAACCTCGCCGCCACCTCGCCTCGCCTCCTCCACCGCCTGTTAGGATCCGCCGCCTCCTCCTTGCTCGGCTCTCCCGACGGCACCACAGAGAAAGAGAGAGGGAACGAGGTGGAGAGAGAACCTCGCCGCCACCTCGCCTCCTCCGCCGCCGGTCAGGATCCGCCACTCCTCCTTGCTCGGCTCTCCCGACAGCGCCACAGAGAGAGAGAGAGAGACTTTTCTCGTCTCCAATGTCCTCGGCGCCGCTTGCCGCCCGCCGCTTGCCTGAGGTGAGAGAGAGAGAGATAGAGAGAGAACGACGTAGCCCACCTCCTCCCACGCCCTCCTCGGCACCGCCCGCCGCCCATCGTGCCATTCCCGCACTCTGCCGCCAGCCCCCACACGCCGGCCGCCTGTCCGCGCGCCGTGACCCTGCCCGCTGCCCGTTCACGCACGCCCGAGAGAGAGAGAAGAGAAGGGAGGGGGAAGAGGGGTACTGACAGGTGGGTCCTATATTTTCTTTTATTTCTTTTTGCTTATTGTATTTCCACGTCGGTGCAACGTGTAGGAGAAAAACCGCTCAGGATTGAGTCAAGGGGTAATTCATCCGGTATCAATAGTTCGAGGTGTAATGTCCGATTTTGTGGTTCAGGGGGTAATTCATACTGTCGCAATAGTTTAGGGGGTAATTCATATTTTTTCCTATTTTTAAATCTGTAGTTTTATGATATATTGATCAAAATACATTTAGTTTTGTGAAATTACTCAATAAAATTCAATGATTGTGACTGTTTTGCGTGCAAATTAGGAGTACCGAACCAACTACCACAAGTGTAGCGCAGTGTAGCACAGTAGCGAAGCCAACTAGCCAAGCCACCCCCAAAGTCCAAGCTGGCTTCAGTCAAAGCAGGCGCATGAGCAGATAAGGCGCGCGCCACGTCCACCACACACAATGGGGACGTTACCCGTCGCCCACAGGTTCTCGCTCGCCTCGGCCTTCCTGCCGCGCCACCGCCGGCCATCGCCGTCCGCTCCCAACCGGCGCCGGCGGCATGGAACGGTGGTGGCGTACATGGAGCCGAACCCCAACTCGCCGTCCTCCATCGCGGGCCGCCTCATCGGGGCTCTCCCCGTGGTGGGCCTCGTGGCGCGCATCCTGAGCGACGAGGGTGGCGTCGGCGGCGACATGATCGACTTCGCCGAGTTCCGCCGCCGCGTCAGCAAGAAGTGCACCGTCATGGACTCCCAGGCCTTCTACGATTTCAACGAACGCCGCGGCAAGGTACCCGTCGCTCCTCTCGCCGTCGATTTCTTCCTCAATGCCAAAAATGATGCAAAACCAAGCAGAAATGCCAAAAATGTTCTTTTAATTGATTTGGTGAGCATATGTTCCGTTGTTTGACAGGCAGGAGATCCCTTCTACGTTCTGCTGTGCTGCTGGCTGGCCGCCGTTGGTGGCGGGCTGCTGAAAACGGAGGAGATCTTGGAAGGCGTCGCGCGGCTCCGCCTCTCCAACGACATCGAGTTCGAGGAGGAGACCTTCCTCGACATGATGAAGACGGCAAAGGAGGTAACCATGCCTCGGTCAGGCTTAATTCAGCAACCTTTCTTGAAGAACATGTCCCTGCATTGCAAATTTGCAATGCGTACTAGATGTTGTATCAATTGGTCCCTAAGAGAAGAACTTCATTGCAGAAAAGAGCAAAGCTGAAGGCTCCGGCGCCACAGATACCAATGGAAGCGCGGGCGGAGAAGGCCCTTGAGGCCATCTACGTGTGCTGCTTCGGGCAGGACATGGTGGAAGACGAGGACGTGAAGCTGCTGTGCAAAATGCTGAACGCCATCTTCCCCTCCGTCGGGAGGCAGGCGGTCGAGAGGATAGTGACCTCCATGGCGAAGCAGGTGGCTGCCGGCGAGAGGAAGGGCCCCGGCGTCAAGACCGTGTCCAAGGAAGCAGCGCAGCGGCAACTCAAGGATTTGGAATTTCTCAAGCAGAACAAGTTGGATTCGGTATGAGCTTTGTGCAGAACACATTGGGAAATTTTGTCAGATAGACGGCGTTTTTGGGCCAAGAAACAGAAATTGCATGGCTTGCTTGGCCGTGTTTGTCATAGACCGAGTTTTCTCCAAAGATGTGCTACGAAGGTCAGCTATCGTAGGGAAATAGAAATCAGCATAGATTGCAGGTTTGCGACACAGTTGACGCAGGCCAAACAATGGTCTCGGTTCATTAGAATTGCAATGTGAGTGAGCTCAGAACCTTGTAAGATGAAGTTGTACGTTGTGACATGCTCAGAAAAAATGCCTACTGCTACAGTACTTTTTAATGCTACATGTGTTGACTAAGAATCAAGAATGTAATAGACGTAGCATCGTTTAAGATGGCAAAACCAACAGGTGCATTACTTTCTACTATCATCAAATCTATATTCCCCTACCCGCACTTTACTCATCGTCTGTACTTACTGTAATTTAAGCCAAATATTTTTCAAAATGACTCTCTAAACGTATAATAAAGTACTTTTTGTTATGCATTTAACATTATCACTTTTATGCTATGTAATTAAACATGAAGTTTATATCAGTCAAAGTTTACACTAAACATGTACAAAGATTAGTAGTTGAGCAACATTTTGTTCAAAACTGGGCCATCCTGGGCCGCCTAACGGGCCTAACATCACGGTCAGCGAATTCCAGAAGCCCATTACATCACACCCATCCATGGAAGCGGACCCTGACACGTCTACTCCGGTCATGCGCGTAGCCCAAACCACCACAAGGGCCGCGTCGGTGGCGGCGTCCAGGTCGCCTGGAACATCTCGCCGTCGGAACGACGAGGCGGCGCGGCGGCTCGCGGTGTCCGGGCGGATCCACGAGGGAACGGCCCCTCCGAGGTCGCAGCGATGCCGGTGAGGCGGCGGCAGCCGCGGCGGAGGGAGACGGGAGCGGCGGAGAGGTACAGGGAGATGGGGATATCGGCCGCGCTGTCGCGGCCGTGGGACTACCCGACGGCGTGCGGCGAGATCGCCGCGCTCCTCCGAATCGGGTATGGAGACCTCCCCAAGGCCGCCCAGGCTCTCGTCACCGGCGACGTGCTGCTCGCGTTCCGGCTCCTCCCCGAGTAAGCCCCTTCTCTTCCAAGCTCGTGCCGCTCCCCAGATGTGCACAATTCTGACGAATTTCCAGTGATTTGGCACTGTTTTTGTCTAGTGGAACCAGCTCTAGCCCTCTAGCAACTCGTGAAGAGGCATTGCTTTCTTATATGTTAACTGTTGATCTGTCCAATTATGAAACTTTGTTTGCTAATAAAGTGAGCGGGTAGGCACCAAGCTCGATCAATTAAAGCACCGATCCCTTATAAATTGTGATTGAGCCTACACGCTTATGCGCAGTTTCTCCAGATAATGTGTCTGTGGATGGCTATGTCTATGTCTATAACAGCGCATCCCCCTCACTATCCCACTGACCTGTTGAATTTTAAGGTCATGCATAGTTGGAATTTGTTGGAAAATTTAATTTTGGGTCATGCATTGTTAGATTTTTTTTTGGAAATGTGTCGTGCTTGTCGCTCATAAATTCATGATGTCTGGTTAGAGGACTTTTGATTATGTGTTCTATTATAGAAGGCATAGAACTAATGACGAAGACTAGCACGCAAATGCTCACTTAGTATGCTATGTTTCTGGCTTAATGTCATTGTTCTATTATATTGGCAGTTGGCACACAGGAGCTTGTATTAACTCATTATATCCGGTAGTGTGCAGACAGGATATGCGTTAGGCGCAGCTAATGGTCTTCTCCAAGCTGCAGAAGGTTCCCTACCAAAGCAAAAGAAGGCACAGGCTGTTTCAGAGTTCAAGCGTTCCGTTGTTGCACATAAGCGGCGTGCTAGGGTTCAACAAGATCCAGGTATGTGACAGGCTCCTGTCAAGTGTGTTGTATGATGTGCATTTACACTATTATGCTTACTGGTCTGTAGGATGGTAAACAACGATTTAGAAACTGGTAAATGTTGTATGTGCTTTCAGCCTTCATCATTTTTCAATTGCTAGGATAGATTTCGGCAGTTTTTAAACTAATTTACCTACTGAAGCTGCAGTGTCCTGTCAAGATTTAAAAGAACAAATGTACAAATATTTACTAACTAATAGCAGTCATCGTGATGCGTTGTTTTGTGCCCATTTTGCAGGTGTACCACATATACCATACGATGTGCTTGTTCATATTTTCAGTTTTCTTGACATGCGCTCCTTGGTAGCTGCTGGTCTTGTCTGCTGGTATTTCTTTTTTCTCTTGTCCGTGTAATTCATTAAGCACTACTTTATTGTTGACAACTATCTATCTTTCTTAGAAGGCCTTGGAATTCTGCTGCAAATGACAACCACCTGTGGGAAATGAATTACTCCCTTTTCTTCGGCATCTGCCATATAAACTGCAATAGCACACCTACAGCTGGTAATGTACAGAACACTGATTATCATGTACAGAATAGCATTTATCAAGTATCTCCGGATCCTGGTTTTAACTGGAAAGAGGCTTTCCACAAAAAGTATGCAGGTAAGGCTATTCTATTGTAGATAAATTTGATAAACTGCATTACCTTATTCCCAAAGGCTAAAATATCATTCATTACAGAACAAGAAACATGGAGTTCCGCATCAAATAGAGCATTATGTGGATATTGCCGATCTGTCATTTGGTTGTGCGACTTGACGTGTGCTACTCCACACTATTGCCTTAATAATGGAAAAGATGGAGTAAAACTAGGACCTCTATTACCTCATACAGTAAGTACTTTTATTTATTGTTAATAGTAGTGTTTTATGATAGTTTTGAACCCATCAGATAGATAATGCAGTCTAAAATTCACCGCTCATTTCATTGCAGCAACAATTTTTAAATGTTAAAAATTTAATGTTTTTTTGCCCTTCTTCACTACAATGTGCTGACAGCATTGTTTTATACTTTCCTGAACCAGGTTGCTGACTACATATTGGACATCGCTGATCTAGCAGCTTCATCGACAGAAAGTGATGATACAGATAGCGATTCTGAAAATTATCCCCAGGCACGCTTTTGGTCGTTATCATAGTAAAAGGAAAACAATGTATATATCGACTTGAGATGTGGATTGTGAACTTGTTATAGCTCTTTAATTTCTGGTAGTTTTCTGAGTGTGGTATGTGCTTCGTTGGTAGCGACTGAATGAAACGGCACACCGAGTTAAAACATAAGTATAAGCTCATAGAAAAGCTCTACCATTATAAGGTATACCCACCGTACAAAATGGAAGCCAAAGAGCTGTATGACGTACCCTATAGAGCCTTAAAAGATTATTGTTATTTAAGAATGGATGTTCACTATAGTACTGAAAAATACTCAGGTAGCATAACCCATCCATAAGAATCGTGCATTTGGACATTATGGAGGCCAAAGCAAAAACAACACCGACTCAACGGTCAAACCTCTGGATCAGCATACATCAAACAACCACTTTACCATAGGTCCCATACCTCCAAACCTTTCAAACCTCTGGATCAGCATACATCAAACAACCACTTTACCATAGGTCCCAAACCTCTTTACCATAGGTCCCAAACCTTTCAAACCTCTGGATCAGCATACATCAAACAACCACTTACCACGAAGATAAGTCACATATTGATAGCACTTAGCACCAAAGAGGCAAAGATAAGTCACATACTGATAGCATTTAGTACCAACAGCTTCCAGGGGAGGAAGTTAACGAGTTTTGATAAGTCACATATTGATAGCACTTAGCACCAAAGAGGCAAAGAATAAGTCACATATTGATAGCATTTAGTACCAACAGCTTCCAGGGGAGGAAGTTGAGTTAAACGAGTTTGAAAACAGGATATAGATAGAGTATGCTGGCATAATTCGAATTCATTGATGTTCAGCACATCTGGCCACACCAAAATGTAGGTATTTACTATCAGTAAAGGCATGGAATAACCGACAAGTAGTGATCAGGCTGGATGATAAATTAGCATAGTACCTTCTACAGCTCATCCTACAGTTCTAATGCTTCTTGTTTTTTGACGGACCCTTGGGGATCTTAGAAAGGCATTTCTCATCGAAAATAGCATAGTACTTCTTCAGTTCGATCACGGCCTTCTCTCCAAAAGCATCGATTTGGTCCTCATACTTCTCATACAGAACAGGCACGGTGTACAGTACCATAAAGACTGCAAGTAAGAAAACTGTAGTTGGTAATGGTGCTAAATGTGGGTAACTTGTACAGTAGTTGTAGCAAAATAATTACCTATGTAGAACAAGGTCAGGAAATTGCAGCAGCTCCCAAGAACAGAGAGAACCCACAGACCTGCGACTACCTGATAATAAAGAGGACCAGCATAAGCATTGAGCATGTCGAGGAGATACCATTAAACAATGAAGGCTTAAAAAAAGTAAATCATGTTGCCAATCGACATACAATCAGAAATTTCTTCAGGTCATGCCCTAGACCAATCTCTCTCAAGGTAGCAAAGCCCCTATTGATCTCAAATCTCACTGAGCGAGCAACATTAACAGCCAGGTCCTCTGGGATCTTCACTTCAGGAATGTTAGGAGGGGACCTAAAAAAATTGCAAGACAGAAATTACAGCCACAAACTAAACATATTCACCATTTATGCATTCCACAAACTCAACATATTACAGCCACAAGCTTAGAACATGTAACAAGGCGATAAAAGGAAGTCCCAAGGAGCGTTATCACAAATACACAACATCCATCTACAGGCCAATAAAAAGTTACTAATACATTAAGTTAACATGCCGATAAAAGGAAGTCCTCAGGAGCGTTATCACAGTTACACAACATTCATCTACAGGCCAATAAAAAAATACATTAAGTCAACATGCCGATAAGGTATCACAATTACACAACATTAATCTACAGGCCAATAAAAAGCTAGATTAAGTTAACATGCCACTGTCGACTTAAGTTTGATATGTTGTGAATAACAGTTGGAAGTTACAGGAAGCTCACTTGTTGATGAAAGTGGAGGCATTGGACCAGAGGAAGAGCATGGCCAGGGTGAGGATGATACAGTGGCACAACAGGGTGAGGAGATGATAATCCATGACTTCAAACAGCAGCCAGATGGCTGTGGCGCCAGTGAGTACCCCAACGGAGATTTTCTTGTTCCTCCATAGAAAGAGATCGGCAGCTGCAACCACAAACATAAGCACATCAGAGGAGAGCAAATCCCCATATAAACAATAAAGATACCCAGCTACACTACCAAACAAAGAATCTCAGGGTTTAAGCATAAAGGAATATAGCGCATCAACATCACCGCTCAGTTACTATTCTATTGCATTTAAATCCCAACCTAGATGCAAAATCTACACAAACAAATACTCCGTAGTAATCTGATCACAACCTATTCACATTGTGGCGAAAACGCAGCATAAATTTGACTTCAAAAATCACGGATCGCGACGTTCTCCACACGCTCGTAGTTCCGGGAGAAAGTACAACAAACGAGCCCACTCAGAAAAAGCGGAGCAAAAACCCCGATGCGGTCGGATCTACACGCTCGCAAGAAGACAGACGCCTACAAGCGAAAAAGAGCTTTAAGCTCTGGGGCTTACGCTTGCCGCCGCCGAGGACGGAGTGGACGGGCTTCTCGCGGCCGAAGAGGCGGTAGATCTTGGCCTTCAAGTCGGCCGTCCTCTCCCCGTCGGAGTCCGACGACGACGACGACGAGCCCCCGCGGCCGTGGAGCTTGTCGGAGATCTTGTCCATCACCGACTCCACCAACGACTCCTCCTCCTTGTGCTCCGCCATGGCTAGCTGCTGTCTCTCTCTCTCTCTCTCTCTCCCCTCTTCTTCTCCCTCCTCGCTCGAACAGTCGAACTCTTCTCTTTTTTTTTTTCGCGCGAACTCTTTTTGCCTTTTTGCTTTTTTTTCCTCCTTTTCTCCGTAGTCGCGGCGTTGGGTTTTATGCGCGGCGTGAGGCGATCCTGGCCGTTGGATCGGGCACGATCAACCGCGTGATTAAGTCCTGCGTTAACCCGGCGAAGTAATTGGCGCGGTTAAGCGTGGTAATAACTCCTCGAGACGACGGGTAATTAGCGCTAATCGGCTTGCACGCGGAGGAAGGGCCCACCTGTCAGCGATTGCGTAGGACCTCTGTTGGGGTTTAGCACGGAGAAGTAATGAAGGGGGTGGAGATCACGAGGAGGTTACTGGCACCGTGACGAGTGACGACGCGTGGCGTGCCTGCGCTTTCGCCGGCATCCGTCCATGGGAAGGGGTCGTGCTCGGGGTCGAGGTCGTGGGCGCGTCCGCGCGTGTTCCTTCCTCCAACTCCAAATAGTCCAGGGGAAGGGAGCTAGCCGGGCGAGAACTTTTAGAAGCTTCTAGGCAAAGGGTTTGTTTAAATCCTCCGAGCTATTAAATAGCCCTCTAGAATCTTGTTATTTAGGAGTATTAAACGTAGATTACCGACAAAACCGATTCCATAACCCCTAGGCTATCTTACGAGACGAATCTAATGATGTATATTAATCCACGATTAGCGACTGATCACTGTAGCATCACTGTAGCAAATCATGGATTAATATACCTCGTTAGATTCGTCTCGCAAAATAGCCTAGGGGTTATGGAATGGGTTTTGTCAGTAATCTACGTTTAATACTTCTAAATAGCAAAATTCCGGATGGCTATTTAATAGCCCTCTGGATCCAAACAAGGCCAAAGACGAAGGTGAGGAGTTTGGAGGAGGAGGATTTTGTGGTGGGCCTGGCTGGCTGATTCTTGCGGGTTAGGCTCAAGCGCTCTCGTAGCCGGAAAAAGTACACCGCAGGTCACTCAACTTGTCATCGAGTCACAAAATCGTCCTACAATTGTAAAACCAGATACCAGGCATCCCTCAACTATCAAAACCGTTCGCTTTAGATCCTTCGGTGATTTTGACCCAGTTTTATCTGACATGGCGGCTGAGTGAGCGTGGACCTCACATGTCAGCGTGGCCACGTTAGCCTCCTCTCTCTTTTCCCCTCTTCTCTCCCTTCCTCATCTCTCTCTCTCTCTCTTTCTCCCTCAACAAGGTTAGCGGTGTGAGACGGTGACGTGGCGGTGGTGATGGCGGCGACGCTGCCGGGAGGGAGGGGAGGGAGGGAGCGGCACGCGGGCGGTGGGGGAAAGAGCGGCGCATGGGTAGCGCCCGGCGGGGGAGGAGCCGTGCGCGGGCGGCGGAGGAGCGGCGCACAGGTACCACACGCTCTTCATGGTGCTCCGGCAGCAGTGTTTCCCTCACGGACGCGACGTTCGACCTTCTCCACCTCCTCCCACCTTATCGGCAACGATGACGACCGCATCAATGCAAGCAACGTGAGCACCTCATCTCCTCTGCGCCGGTGCCGCCCATCTCCTTCACGTCTGTCACGCCCTAAAAATCGTCTAATGTAAAAATACATTGTTTAAATCATTCTTTAGAAATTAAATTAAAAGCCTACAAGCTAAACTCTAATAATCTAGGAAAATTTTCAACATAAAAAGGAGCTAGATAAAATTTTATTAAATACTTTGCTTGTTCCTCTATTTTCTAGAATTTTCTGGGAATTATTTGAGCAAGGGAAGTATTTTTTAATAATTGGAACAATATTTCACAAAATATTTTAATTAAAAAGTTCAAAAAAAAACCCTTCCTTAAGTTGTTGGGCCGTTTTTGGCCCAACACTCCCTCTCTCCCGCGCGGCAAAGCCGGCCCAGCCCGCCACCACCGCCCCTCCCTCACGTGGAGGCCGACAGGTGGGGCCCACCTGTCGGTGGTGTCTCCTACCTCCGGCCGGCTGCAAGCCGAGCCCGAGCCGGCCGAGCCGCCGCCTTCCGCCTCTGATTCCGCCCCGATCTCTCCACCCCGAGTCCGGGTTTTTGAGGGGTTTTTATCCCCACATCTTCCTCTATCTTTCCCCTCAAGAATCGGAGCAAGAGGTTGAGTATTTTGCCCGAATTGAACTCGTTTTCGAGTTTATCTCCAAAACCGAGTTTTTGATTTCCCGAAGCGATTTCTTGCGGGAGGAGTCCGATCTCTTCAATCCAAGGCTATAAATAGGACCCCCTAGTCCTCCTCTTCCGTTTGCCCCCTCTCCCGTGGTCTCTCGTGCCTTGTAGCGCCGTCGCCACCCGCCTCAACCCGCCGTCGCCGCCGGTCATCCTCCATCCGCGCCGCGCCGCCGCCTCCGCCGTCGCCGTCGCTTGCCGTCGCTGCCGCTGGTTTCGCCAAGAGGTGGGGAAGCTCGGCCGCCTCCTCCCCTTCGCCGCCGGCCGCCGTAGCCTCGTCGCCGCCGGTCAACCCGAGCCGCCGCCGCCGCCTTCTCGACGCCGGCTAAGGTCGGTGGTCGTTCGGTGTGTTGATAAGTACCGTTGCGTTCGTCTCGTCGTCCTCTACGTGTACATGTCCTCCAAATTCGCAGCCGACCACCCTAGCTCCGGCGAGGGTGCAAACCGAGCCGGCCACCATTGATGATGTCATCATGACATCATCATCTTTTCTTTTTCCCGTTTTTCTAATAGATTAAATCTTTGGAAAATCATAACTAAATAACCGTAGATCCGTTTCAGGTGGTTCAAGTTGCTAAATTTTTCTAAAATCAATATCTACATGTTAAAAATATCCACATGTACTGTTTATGCTTGTTTTTGTACTGTTTTGTTGATTTTTGTTTAATTGCTTTAGTTTCCGACGTTCCGGAGGAGAGCGTTTCCGTTGAGGAAGGGTCCGAAGCGTTTGTGGAAGCCCAAGGCAAGTCACACAGATCCCAAACAACCCTTTGAGCATGTTGAACCCATTTAAAGCTATTATTTTATTTCAACTTATGCATTATTTTCGAATGTCATCGGGTGGTGAACCTTTTCCCAATTAATTAATGGCCAAAGATGATCTTATTTTCCTATGGGTTATAATGTGATTAGCATGAACCTTATATATTGGATTGGTTCAGCTAAATGCCATATGTATGTTTGCTTAGCCATGCTTAGAAACATTAGCTAACTAAAGGGGTTAAATATAAATTATATAATTATTCTTGTTAATTATGGTTACATTAAATGGTAGCTCACGATGGTTAATCGTGTGATGTTAATTAATTGCTAATTAAAACCTGGTTAAGGTGGGTTGTGAGCATATGGTTTTGATGGTTGTGCTCATGACAATTAAGGACCGGTTCGCGAGCTACTGTTGTGAAACATTTATCGTGCCAACCACAAGCTAGCGTGGGCAACGGCTTTATCTTTTGTATAGCATGATTCATTATAGTGTGCCAGACTGTGAAGCGGCGAGAAGTCCGTGGGGGTCGCTGGGGAGTCCATTGCCTCTGGTTTTGAGGGGGAGATTATGATCCAGGAACGGTGCACTGTGGTGAGTTGTGTTGTGCAAGAGGTATTGTCACAGTTCCTTTCCGAGGTACCGTGGTGGTACTAAGGCGCATGGTAACATGTTGTGGGATTGTGTCTTGTGGGTACAGTGGTACACCTCTGATCAGAGTTTAATCTATTCGAATAGCCGTACCCGCGGTTATGGGTGAATTGAGCAATGTTTTTCGTGATTAGTCTCATATTACACATTAAATGGTAACGGTGTTAGTTAATGTAACTCCTAGTTTGGAATGGTATATTCCTAGTTTGGAGGTTTAATTTGTTCAACTGGGGTTGGTTGTTCAAATGAGGTTGGGCCTATGCAACACGGGTGTGTTGTATGGTGTTTATTTAATATTGATTAATTATACAACTGTTTCACTATTCTCTTAAATATTTGTTAAATGCTGTTATGCAAATGAGCTATATTATGCCATCCTTTGTTATCCTGTGCACTTGCATATTTGCTGTGTGGCTTGTTGAGTATGTCATATGCTCATTCTTGCAATATTCAATCATCAGAAGAGGAGTATTTTAGCGAAGGTGATGATCTGGGGGATTGAGCTTGTTCTGGTTAAGATGCCTGTGGAGTGGAGTCGCCATAGCTGTTCCGTAGTTTGTTATAGTTTTATTTTTTCCGCTGCATAGAATGTTATTCTTTGAGAGGAACTATCTACCTCTGTGATAATTTATTATTTGCGAATATTAAATAGTTATTTATTTGTACTCTATTATCAATTTGTTATTGTGTGCCTCGGTTGATTCCTGGACGAGGGTTTAACACACATGTAAGCGTTTGGAATTTTGGATAGAAATTCCGGGCGTGACAAGTTGGTATCAGAGCCACCTTGACCTTAGGATAAGCCAAATGGTAAACCTTAAGTAGCCTTCAAAATATTTTGAAAAAAATAGAACTGCTCTTCTCTATTCTTTTACAAATTAATTAAGTTGGCAGCACATGCAAGGTTATGCACAAAATTAATTTAATTCATTTTCTTTTCTTTTAAAAGAAAAAAAAATTGTTCTTCTTAAAATGTTTCCTATTCCACCTTAGTAAACTTCATTGATTAGTCGGCACTGTACATCTATTATGGTATCGATAAAATCATGATAGCACTAGTACTACTCATCCTTCTTATGGTGACACTGTACCGTGCTTATAATAGATCATAAGTATTTTAGTTTTATTTTAGTTGTTTGTCAAAAAAAATTATTTGTCTCTGTCCAAAAAGTTAAATTCTAAAAATATATATATATATAATAGCTTAGTATGTGTCTTTTCTTTTATTTTTTTTTTCTTCCTCTTTGGTCAAATCAGTTAAGTCTAGAGGGTGCAGCTAACTTAAAAATATGCATTAATTCCTCCCTTCTATGTTTCTTTAGATGCCGCCCCATTCACCGAGAAACTTGATCAAGGTGTTAGGATTCGTCAGGGAGCTGAGGTTGATGGCTTTTGAGGTAGGTTATGAAGTTGCTCCTGAGTATCGCCGGATTTCCCATGACCCCAACGAGGAGAAGTGTCGTGTTCGTGTGACGTTGGCTAGTGATCGTGAAGACCTTCCGTCCATTAAGTTCGAAGCTGGAGGAAGATCGTACAACCATGCTTGTCAAGAAGCAGCTTTGGTGGCCATTGGAGAGTTGCGTCAACGCTTTGAAGAAGAGTTGGATTCATCAGCTTTCCAGTATCATCCTCACAAGCCTCATGGTCAAGACTATGGAACCTATACCTGTCCTGATGGTGAAGAGAGTGCCACTCTGATGCATGCGGTGCATATGCTTAGTGCTATGGATGCAGTAAGTGTGGAGCGAGACAAAGCAGCTCATGACAGGGAAAACTGGAATCGAGGCAAGATTTGCAAGTTGGAGAGCAAAGTGTACCGTCTACAGAAGGAATTAGCTGAACTTAAAGGAGAAACGCCGCCGCCAACACCCAAGCTTCGCCTCACTGCAAGAAAGAGAACCTGTCCGCCACCTCGTCTCCAGTTAGCTTCGAAGATTCGCGTGATGGGTGAAGCTGTGCCCGATCGTGCTGAACCTGTCATCGACATCGTAAGTGATGAGGAAGAAGAGGAAGACCCTGAAGAAAGAGAGCCAGCTACTCCAGAGGAAGAAGATCCATCGCTTCGTTCCGACGCAAGGCGGGATTAGTCGCTTAGTTAGATCGTTGCCGTAGTTCGCTGTGTTAGATTGCTTGTTCAAGTTTGCTTGTGAGTGTGTGGGTTTTAGTTGTTGCTTACATCATTGGTGGGATGTAACAGCATGAGTCTAGTTCTTTTGCTTGTCAGAGTGTAAGATAGTTGGTGAGATAGTGTTAATGCAATTTAAATGTAATCATACACAGTTAAGAGCAATATAGAATTTAAATTAATTAAATAACTCCGTTCTAAGGGTGTCTCTCTGTCGTTCTTTCCTGTTGTCTCTGCTTATCGTCAGATGGTGAACACGCGCACCGGAAGTGGAAGTGGAAGTGGAAGTGGAAGTGGAGCTGCTAACAATGGAGGAGATCCCACGCTAGCTCAGATTCTGGCCCAACAAACACAACTGATCAATCTGTTAGTGCAGCAGGCACAGAATCAGCAGGCAAACAATCAGAACCAGAATCCACCCCCACCTCCCCAAAACAAGCTGGCAGATTTCTTACGTGTGAGACCCCCTACCTTTTCAAGCACCACCAATCCAGTAGAAGCAGGAGATTGGCTGCATGCGGTGGAGAAGAAGTTGGATTTGATCCAGTGTACTGAGCAGGAGAAAGTTTCTTTTGCTTCGCATCAATTGCATGGTCCTGCTGCTGAATGGTGGGATCATTTTCGCCAAGGCAGGGCTGAAGGAGAGCCTATTACTTGGCAGGAATTCACGGCCGCTTTCAAGAAGACACACATACCAACGGGTGTTGTAGCCCTAAAGAAGAGAGAATTTAGAGCACTCAACCAGGGATCTCGTTCGGTCACCGAGTACCTCCATGATTTCAATCGTTTAGCTCGTTATGCTCCGGAAGATGTTCGCACCAATGAAGAGCGTCAGGAGAAGTTCTTGGAGGGACTGAATGATGAGTTGTCTTATGCCTTGATGTCTACGGATTTCCGGGATTTCCAGCAGTTGGTGGACAAGGCGATTCGTCAGGAAGACAAGTATAACCGGATGGAGCAGAAGAAGCGCAGGGCTGCCCAATTCAAGGCACAACAGGGCAGTAACCAGAGGCCGCGTCTCGTTACGGGACCTCAAGCTCCATCGTACCCTCAAGGAGGATCTTCATCAGTTGTCCGCCCCCAACGCCAGTTCTACAACAACAATACTGGTAATCGTGGCAATGACAACCGCAACATGGTTGCTCGTCCTGCAGCAACTCCAGCTCAGAACCAGCCCGTCAGGAAGGAACAGGGAAGCAAGCCAGGGGTGTGCTTCAATTGTGGTGATCCAGGACATTATGCTGATAAGTGTCCTAAGCCTCGGCGCGTGAAGAACGCTCCAGCCCCGAACAACTCCAATGCTCCAGCACCAAAGGCACGTGTTAATCATGTTGCAGCAGCAGAAGCTCAGAATGCACCAGATGTGGTTTTGGGTACGTTTCCTGTTAACTCTATACCCGCATCTGTGCTTTTTGATTCCGGTGCTACACATTCCTTTTTGTCTAAAAGTTTTGCGAGCAATCATGGGATGGAAGTTATTAGTCTTGGGAAACCTTTACTAGTTAATACCCCAGGCAATCAAGTATCTTCGACACAGTATTGTCCTTCCGCTACTATAGAAATAGAAGAAGTTCCTTTCCCATCCTCGCTTATCTTGCTAGAATCCAAGGATCTAGATGTTATCTTAGGGATGGACTGGTTATCTCGTCACAGAGGAGTTATAGATTGTGCCAACCGTAAGGTGACTTTAACCAGTAGCAATGGGGAAACCGTTTCTTTCTTTGTGTCCTCTCCTAAATATCGTGGTGTGATCTTAAACCAAGTTGCTCTACAAGAGATCCTCGTAGTACAAGACTACCCAGACGTGTTTCCCGAGGATTTGCCAGGTATGCCACCTAAGAGAGACATAGAGTTTCGGATAGACTTGGTACCTGGAACCAACCCTATCCATAAGAGACCATACAGAATGGCAGCTAATGAGTTAGCTGAGGTGAAGAGACAGGTGGATGATTTGCTTCAGAAAGGATACATCAGACCCAGTACTTCGCCATGGGGAGCACCAGTCATCTTTGTGGAGAAGAAAGATTATACTCAGAGAATGTGCGTGGATTATCGAGCGTTGAATGAGGTTACTATCAAGAATAAGTATCCTCTACCCAGAATTGATGACCTGTTTGATCAACTGGAAGGTGCTACAGTTTTCTCCAAGATAGATCTCCGTTCTGGATATCATCAACTTCGAATCCGTGAGGAAGATATACCAAAGACCGCCTTCACAACTCGGTATGGCTTGTTCGAATGTACCGTTATGTCATTTGGACTCACTAATGCCCCAGCCTTTTTCATGAATCTGATGAACAAGGTGTTTATGGAATATCTGGATAAGTTTGTCGTGGTGTTTATTGATGACATTCTTATTTACTCCAAGACGAAGGAAGAACATGAAGAGCATCTTCGTCTAGCTTTAGAGAAACTACGTGAGCATCAGCTTTATGCCAAGTTCAGTAAATGTGAATTTTGGTTGTCCGAAGTGAAGTTTCTTGGTCATGTCATTTCATCTGGAGGAGTGGCAGTAGATCCAAGCAATGTGGAGTCAGTGTTAAGTTGGAAGCAACCCAAGACGGTTTCAGAAATTCGTAGTTTCCTGGGACTTGCGGGGTATTACCGCAGGTTTATTGAGAACTTTTCAAAGATCGCCAGACCAATGACTCGTCTGCTTCAGAAGGAAGTGAAGTACAAGTGGACAGAGGATTGTGAACAAAGTTTCCAAGAACTGAAGAAAAGGCTAGTGACTGCGCCTGTGTTAATTTTGCCTGATTCGAGGAAAGGTTTCCAAGTGTATTGTGATGCATCCCGACTCGGTTTGGGTTGTGTGTTGATGCAAGAAGGAAAGGTGGTTGCCTATGCATCTAGGCAATTACGTCCTCATGAGAATAACTACCCAACGCATGACCTAGAGTTGGCAGCTGTGGTGCATGCATTGAAGATTTGGCGTCATTATCTTTTCGGTAACCGTACAGAGATGTATACGGATCATAAAAGTTTGAAGTACATTTTCACTCAACCTGATTTGAACATGCGTCAGCGAAGATGGTTAGAGTTGATTAAAGATTATGATATGGAAATCCACTATCACCCGGGGAAAGCAAATGTTGTAGCCGATGCTCTTAGCAGGAAAAGCTACTGTAATATGTCAGAAGGTCGACATTTACCTTGGGAGTTATGCCAAGAATTTGAAAAGTTAAACTTGGATATAGTCAGCAAAGGTTTTGTGGCTACTTTAGAAGCTCAACCTACTCTGTTTGATCAAGTTAGAGAAGCTCAAGTGAATGATCCTGATATCCAAGAAATAAAAAAAGAACATGAGAAGAGGAAAAGCCATCGGTTATGTAGAAGATGAGCAAGGAACTGTGTGGTTAGGAGAAAGAATTTGCGTCCCAGATAATAAGGAGTTGAAGGATACTATCATGAAAGAAGCTCATGAAACTTTGTATTCCATCCACCCTGGAAGCACTAAGATGTACCAAGACCTAAAGCAACAATTCTGGTGGGCCAGTATGCGACGTGAGATAGCAGAATATGTGGCTCTATGTGATGTATGTCAGCGGGTCAAGGCAGAACATCAGAAGCCAGCCGGTCTGTTACAACCGTTGAAGATTCCAGAGTGGAAGTGGGAAGAAATAGGAATGGATTTTATAACCGGTCTACCCAGAACGTCGGCAGGACATGATTCTATTTGGGTAGTGGTTGATAGGTTGACAAAAGTCGCTCACCTCATACCGGTCAAAACAACCTACACGGGGAATAAGCTTGCAGAGTTATACATGGCCAGAGTGGTATGTTTGCATGGCGTTCCTAAGAAGATAGTGTCAGATAGAGGTAGCCAGTTTACTTCGAAGTTTTGGCAGAAATTACAGGTAGAGATGGGTACCCGTTTGAATTTCAGTACCGCTTATCACCCTCAAACAGATGGTCAGACGGAAAGAGTAAACCAAATTTTAGAAGATATGTTGAGAGCCTGTGTTCTAGATTTTGGTGGAAGTTGGGATAAGAATTTGCCGTACGCGGAATTCTCATATAACAACAGTTATCAAGCTAGTCTGCAAATGGCTCCGTATGAAGCATTATATGGCCGAAAGTGCCGTACGCCGCTCCTTTGGGATCAAACCGGTGAACGTCAAGTTTTTGGGACAGACATATTGCGAGAGGCAGAAGAAAAAGTGAAGATTATCCAAGAAAGGTTGCGCGTTGCTCAGTCACGTCAGAAGAGCTATGCCGACAATCGTCGCAGAGATTTGGCTTTCGAAGAAGGAGATTATGTATACCTTCGGGTTACGCCGTTACGAGGTGTTCATCGTTTCCAAACCAAAGGGAAATTGGCACCGCGTTTCGTGGGACCTTTTAAGATTGCGAGTCGAAGAGGTGAGGTAGCTTATCAGTTAGAGTTGCCTCCGTCAATGGCGGGAATACATGACGTGTTCCACGTGTCTCAGTTGAAGAAATGTTTACGTGTACCCACGGAGGAAGCAGATCCTGATCGTATAGAGCTTCAAGAAGATTTAACTTATGTTGAGAAGCCAGTCAGAATCTTGGAAGTAAGCGAGAGGAATACCAGGAATCGCGTTATACGGTTCTGCAAGGTTCAGTGGAGCAATCATTCAGAAGAAGAAGCCACTTGGGAGCGAGAAGATGAATTGAAGTCAGCTCATCCTCATCTCTTCGCCAGTTCTTCTGAATCTCGAGGACGAGATTCCGTTTAAGGGGGGTAGGTTTGTCACGCCCTAAAAATCGTCTAATGTAAAAATACATTGTTTAAATCATTCTTTAGAAATTAAATTAAAAGCCTACAAGCTAAACTCTAATAATCTAGGAAAATTTTCAACATAAAAAGGAGCTAGATAAAATTTTATTAAATACTTTGCTTGTTCCTCTATTTTCTAGAATTTTCTGGGAATTATTTGAGCAAGGGAAGTATTTTTTAATAATTGGAACAATATTTCACAAAATATTTTAATTAAAAAGTTCAAAAAAAAACCCTTCCTTAAGTTGTTGGGCCGTTTTTGGCCCAACACTCCCTCTCTCCCGCGCGGCAAAGCCGGCCCAGCCCGCCACCACCGCCCCTCCCTCACGTGGAGGCCGACAGGTGGGGCCCACCTGTCGGTGGTGTCTCCTACCTCCGGCCGGCTGCAAGCCGAGCCCGAGCCGGCCGAGCCGCCGCCTTCCGCCTCTGATTCCGCCCCGATCTCTCCACCCCGAGTCCGGGTTTTTGAGGGGTTTTTATCCCCACATCTTCCTCTATCTTTCCCCTCAAGAATCGGAGCAAGAGGTTGAGTATTTTGCCCGAATTGAACTCGTTTTCGAGTTTATCTCCAAAACCGAGTTTTTGATTTCCCGAAGCGATTTCTTGCGGGAGGAGTCCGATCTCTTCAATCCAAGGCTATAAATAGGACCCCCTAGTCCTCCTCTTCCGTTTGCCCCCTCTCCCGTGGTCTCTCGTGCCTTGTAGCGCCGTCGCCACCCGCCTCAACCCGCCGTCGCCGCCGGTCATCCTCCATCCGCGCCGCGCCGCCGCCTCCGCCGTCGCCGTCGCTTGCCGTCGCTGCCGCTGGTTTCGCCAAGAGGTGGGGAAGCTCGGCCGCCTCCTCCCCTTCGCCGCCGGCCGCCGTAGCCTCGTCGCCGCCGGTCAACCCGAGCCGCCGCCGCCGCCTTCTCGACGCCGGCTAAGGTCGGTGGTCGTTCGGTGTGTTGATAAGTACCGTTGCGTTCGTCTCGTCGTCCTCTACGTGTACATGTCCTCCAAATTCGCAGCCGACCACCCTAGCTCCGGCGAGGGTGCAAACCGAGCCGGCCACCATTGATGATGTCATCATGACATCATCATCTTTTCTTTTTCCCGTTTTTCTAATAGATTAAATCTTTGGAAAATCATAACTAAATAACCGTAGATCCGTTTCAGGTGGTTCAAGTTGCTAAATTTTTCTAAAATCAATATCTACATGTTAAAAATATCCACATGTACTGTTTATGCTTGTTTTTGTACTGTTTTGTTGATTTTTGTTTAATTGCTTTAGTTTCCGACGTTCCGGAGGAGAGCGTTTCCGTTGAGGAAGGGTCCGAAGCGTTTGTGGAAGCCCAAGGCAAGTCACACAGATCCCAAACAACCCTTTGAGCATGTTGAACCCATTTAAAGCTATTATTTTATTTCAACTTATGCATTATTTTCGAATGTCATCGGGTGGTGAACCTTTTCCCAATTAATTAATGGCCAAAGATGATCTTATTTTCCTATGGGTTATAATGTGATTAGCATGAACCTTATATATTGGATTGGTTCAGCTAAATGCCATATGTATGTTTGCTTAGCCATGCTTAGAAACATTAGCTAACTAAAGGGGTTAAATATAAATTATATAATTATTCTTGTTAATTATGGTTACATTAAATGGTAGCTCACGATGGTTAATCGTGTGATGTTAATTAATTGCTAATTAAAACCTGGTTAAGGTGGGTTGTGAGCATATGGTTTTGATGGTTGTGCTCATGACAATTAAGGACCGGTTCGCGAGCTACTGTTGTGAAACATTTATCGTGCCAACCACAAGCTAGCGTGGGCAACGGCTTTATCTTTTGTATAGCATGATTCATTATAGTGTGCCAGACTGTGAAGCGGCGAGAAGTCCGTGGGGGTCGCTGGGGAGTCCATTGCCTCTGGTTTTGAGGGGGAGATTATGATCCAGGAACGGTGCACTGTGGTGAGTTGTGTTGTGCAAGAGGTATTGTCACAGTTCCTTTCCGAGGTACCGTGGTGGTACTAAGGCGCATGGTAACATGTTGTGGGATTGTGTCTTGTGGGTACAGTGGTACACCTCTGATCAGAGTTTAATCTATTCGAATAGCCGTACCCGCGGTTATGGGTGAATTGAGCAATGTTTTTCGTGATTAGTCTCATATTACACATTAAATGGTAACGGTGTTAGTTAATGTAACTCCTAGTTTGGAATGGTATATTCCTAGTTTGGAGGTTTAATTTGTTCAACTGGGGTTGGTTGTTCAAATGAGGTTGGGCCTATGCAACACGGGTGTGTTGTATGGTGTTTATTTAATATTGATTAATTATACAACTGTTTCACTATTCTCTTAAATATTTGTTAAATGCTGTTATGCAAATGAGCTATATTATGCCATCCTTTGTTATCCTGTGCACTTGCATATTTGCTGTGTGGCTTGTTGAGTATGTCATATGCTCATTCTTGCAATATTCAATCATCAGAAGAGGAGTATTTTAGCGAAGGTGATGATCTGGGGGATTGAGCTTGTTCTGGTTAAGATGCCTGTGGAGTGGAGTCGCCATAGCTGTTCCGTAGTTTGTTATAGTTTTATTTTTTCCGCTGCATAGAATGTTATTCTTTGAGAGGAACTATCTACCTCTGTGATAATTTATTATTTGCGAATATTAAATAGTTATTTATTTGTACTCTATTATCAATTTGTTATTGTGTGCCTCGGTTGATTCCTGGACGAGGGTTTAACACACATGTAAGCGTTTGGAATTTTGGATAGAAATTCCGGGCGTGACAACGTCGTTCCGTTGCCGCCTGTCTCCTTCCGCTGACCAGCTCCTCTTCGCCAATGTCGATGCTGCCATTCTCCTCTTTGCCGGTGCCGGTGCCAGTGCCCATCTCTGCACGCGGATGCGATGCAACAAGGGAGGGAGGAGAGGAGAGGAGAGGGGAATGGGACGCTAGTGTGTTGGCGAGGAGAATTGGCGAGGTGGAATTGGAAAGAGGCGGTGCACAACGGAGAGGTAGGTAGGCAGGCGGCTCCCGTCTCCGTCGCCCCTCCCCCTCTTCCTAAGCTAGTTCGGGTTCCTTCTCCCCCTGCGCCGCACTTGCCCGCTGACGCCGCCGGTTCGCTTGTTCTTGCCGCCCTTCTGGTACGGCGGTGGTCCCGCCTCACCCTGCCGTCGCCCTCCTCTCTCGTGTCACCCCATCGGCCAGCATGTGCCCTTTGAGCAGTGAAGTGAGAGAGATAAGGAAGGGATAGAAGAGGGGAAAAGAGAGAGGAGGCTAACTTAGGCACGCTGACATGTGGTCACATGCTGACTTAGCTGCCACATCGGATAAAACCAGGGTCAAAACCACCGAAGGACCTAAAGCGAACGGTTTTGATAGTTTAGGATTGCCCGGTATCTGGTTTAGCGGTTAGGGGACGATTTTGTAACTCGATGACAAGTTGAGGGACCTTTGGTGTACTTTTTCCCTCGTAACCCAGTGTCTCTTCGGAAGGCTTCGCAAAGGTATAAGTGAGCTATCCATCAGTTTGATTTTTTTTTTAAAAAAAGCTACTCCCTCCGTCCCTTTTTAAGTGCAGCCATGAGTTTCCACGCACAACTTTGATCGTCCGTCTTATTTGAATTTTTTTATATAATTAGTATTTTTGTTGTTATGATGTGATAAAACATGAAAAGTACTTTACTCGTGACTTATGTTTTTTTTAAATTTTTTTTCAAATAAAACGGACGATCAAAGTTAGGTGCGGAAAACTATGGCTACACTTAAAATAGGACGGAGGGAGTATCCATCAGTTGTGTGTACGATACTGTTACGTAGTCCCTCCGTTTTACATTATAAGATATTTTAGTCTCTCTATGTTTCATCTAAACTCACTAACATTTATATGAATTTTAGACACATATATAAAAAATATATATAATAAATTTTCTTAAAATCCAAAATATCTTATAATGCAAAACAAATAAAGTAGGTACTATTTAGCTTTTTTTAAGGATAATGGTGTATTTAGCCGGTCTAGATCTTATTATACTATCATCTTTGTATCATCTAATTGCGACGATAAACACTTAAAATCCTTTTGTGTTACATGCAAATACGTAATAGCATGCTATTGCTCCAGGCTGGCATGGCCGATCACTAGTTTATCATGCCATATATTTACAAACGAGGAAAATATGCCGATAAATATGTGCCTATCGATAACCGTATATCGAAGTCGTTGTAGTATAGTGGTGAGTATTCCCGCCTGTCACGCGGGTGACCCGGGTTCGATCCCCGGCAACGGCGATATATGTTTTTCCCCAATTATCATGTGCTATATTGATCTTGTGACAAATTTAGTCTATTAAATTTTCACTTCGATGAAAAAAAAACTTAATTTTGGTATAGTTATCAAAATTTTGGCAACTTGCTAAAATTTTGGTAGGATTTCTTATAGCCACTTTTTTTTTTTGACAACTTTACCAAAATTTGGTAAGGTTGAAAATGGTATCAAAGTGAACATGCCCTTATAAAACTAATTACGTAAATAAAAGCTAATTCGCGAGATAAAACTTTTTAAGCCTAATTAATCCATAATCAGAGAATGTTTACTGTAGCATCACATAGGTTAATCATGGATTAATTAGGTTCAATAAATTCGTCTCGCGAATTAGTCCAATGTTATGGATGGGTTTTATTAATAATCTACGTTTAATATTTATAATTAGTATTCAAATATCCGATGTGATAGGGATTAAAAAGCTTTAGTCCCATCTAAACAGGATCTTAGTCTTTACCTGGCTAGAAACATTGTTTACTGTAGCATCACATAGGTTAATCATTGATTAATTAGGTTCAATAGATTCATCTCGCGAATTAGTCCAAAATTATGGATGGGTTTTATTAATAATCTACGTTTAATATTTATAATTAGCATCCAAATATCCGATGTGATAGGGACTAAAAAGTTTTAGTCCCATTTAAACAGGGTATTAGTCTTTACCCCGCTAGAAACATTCTTCTCTGTCCTTTTCTTTTCTCCAACAAAAGTTGGATTAAGATTAAAATTTTTGTGGCACGCTTTTCAAACTGCTAAACGATGTGTTTCATACGAAAACTTTCTATATGAAAGTTGCTCTAAAATATCATATTAATCTATTTTTCAAGTTTGTGATAATTAAAACTCGATCAATCATAAGTTAATACCACCTCGTTTTACATACAAAACTCAATATTCATCTTCATCTTCATCTTTAGGAGATTCAAACACCACCAGTCAGCTAGTGGAGGAGGCGAGATATTAGGAAAAAGTTTATTTTGCTTCCCTTTACAATTAGCCCAAGTCTGGTTTCCATTTCTTAACCACTAATCAAATATGAAATCTCCCTCAACTGACTGGACCAATTTAACTCTCGTCAATTTGAAAAGCGGTTACATTCTATGTGTCGTCTGATTTCCATTTCTTAACCATAAATCAAATATAGAATCTCTCAACTGTTAAGACAGAACAATTTACCCCTCTAGTTAATTTGAAAAGCCGTTTCATCCTACGTCGCTTATATGATACATTGACCTGATCTTTATCCTATATGACTACGTGGTGTTTATGTGACACTATAAAGAAAAAAAAACACCAATATGACACATATGTCAATGGCAGTCCGATTGAAAGAAAAATCAAATAAAACCAAAAAATATGGCCCCATATGATCCCTATATGTTCCACCAGTGGCGGGAGAGATATTGAGGAAGGGGAGGAAGAAATGGAGTCTCTGCCATGTAGGCTCCACTGATTTTTTTTTCTAACAGAAATGCTATGTACTTCCTCCGTTCAACAACAAAATCTAGCACATCCTATACTACGAGTATCATCTAGATGCCACATCAAATGAAACCGTTGTCCCCTGTCCAAACCACCCCAGAGAGGGAAAACGAACCGGTTGGTAATTGAGGAAACCTCTGCATTCGATTGTATGGATAAGGGACGAAAGTTGGAGGGGAGAGATCAAACGGACATTTTGCACGATATTACGACATTTCCAAGTTTCTAAGGTCCAAAAAGGCCCAATAGATCATGTGACCTCCGTACATAGCCTACTAGGAACTAACTACCAGCCCGACCCAGCTACAAAGTATATTTTTCCTCCCTCATCTCTTCTCCCAATTGAACCGCATACCTCAACCATAAAACTAGGTATAACGCCCCCATATCTTCAAAAACCGGTGCAAATCGACTTCTTCGATGTTAGGAAACATTTTCCGGCGCGTTGACCCAGCTAGTGACGTGGCATGTTGACTCGCTGAGTCGGTAGATGGGAGGCTCCCGGCGCGTGCAAGGGAAGAGGAAAGCATGGCGAGGGCACGCCAGCCATGCATGTGAATACGGCAAGCTCAACCTTGACCGCCGTCGCGCCGCTTGCAACGGGCTCATCGAGCTCTACCTCACATGCGACAAGCTCGCCTCCGTGGGTGCTCCTCGACAGGTTCCTAGTCGACTGGGACATCGTTTCCTACACGGCCATGGTGACCGGCCACGCGAAGCACAGTTTCTTCAACGAGGCCGTGCTGTTGTTCTTCGCCATGGTGGATGATTGCAATGTGTCCATTGCTATTCTCGTTGTGCAAGTAAATCAAGGACCCGTTGTGGGCCAATCGCCCTCGGATCTCTCGGCGGAGAGCAACATCGCTAGCCGTTAGGTCCTACCCGCTGCTACCTAGCGAGTCGACATGAGGGGTGACAGGGAGAGGGGTGTTGGCCGCCACAAGCTAGGGGCTCATGGCGTTGTCAAGGCCGCCTGCCCCGCGCTAAAACGTTGGCCCTCATGGGGCGAGGCTCCGTCACCAGCCCTTGGAGGGTCCGCTTGTGACCTCCAGTTCAATGCCTAGAAGGTTGACCTCCTTGCACCCTTCTCCTCTCTCCATGACATGCTCCACTACTGAGAAGATCGTCGTCCTCTTCGGCTCTCATACCGCCGGCAACACCCACCACTCCTTCTTCCCCGAGCTTTCGCGTCCTTCTGCACCACCACAACCTCCTAAGCTCCCGTCCTGACCTCGTCGAGCACCTCGCCGGACCGCCTTCCTCACCGGCTGCTACTACCACCTTACGCTGCCTCGCTACCGTTGGGAGAGATGGAAAATAGAGGAGTCCCTGTCACGTGGGTCTTACTTGCTGACTTACCAAGTCAATCATGATCAACTTGTCACGTTGTTGACGAAAAAATCGAACACACCGGCTGTTAACAACCAAATTTAGTAGCATCTGTGTCAGGAAAGAGGATTTGATCAAAGCGGAATCGGAGGCGGACATCGAGTTCGAAAACAGAGCAGGAATCGGCTGGAGTCCAGATCGGCTACGGTTAGGATCGGCTAGGTCTGAGTCGAGCTAAATAAGCTGATACATCCGATTCCGACAATACGACTTGTACGCGACATCGGGTTCACGTTAATGTACTTCTAGATGATTGCCACGCATGGATAGAGTCCTGGGGAGGCAATTGTATCTATTAATTAGGATATTTTATGTAAATTCCTTATAAATAAATGTGGGCAAAAGTCTGCCGCAAAGACTTATAGTATCTTAGAGTTTGTTAGAGATAATGGTCATGTCCGGTATGGGCATATCTTGTAATTCTCGGGTATAAATAGACCCCGAGCCCTATGTAATTTTTTGAACACACACGTTCAATACAATTTCGGCGCATCGCCACCCTTTTGCTTTAGTTTTGTTTCGACGAGTTCTTGCTTTCGGGTTGAGCTGCATCGATTTCGATCTTCAACAAGAGGTAAAATTCGTTATGACAGATTGCGTTCTTAGGATTAGTGCCTCCATCTTTATGACACTCTAATCTTGTTTATGTAGTTCGTCGAGTTATCATATATCTTACATAATCTCTAGCAATATCACCATCTAATCCACTATCGGCCAATATCTGTATGCAGAAGGCAGCCGATTAGGTTAGATCTTGATGTTGATATAGATTATATAAGATATCTACCATTCTATGAAACTTCTAGCGGCTTGATTGTCTAGATATCGTTCTTCTTTTCATACTTAATGCTGCATCAGTTGAGTTTGATCTATTAAGTCGTGCTTAGAATATTGATCTCTAGCCTACCTTCTAGTTGCCGATTAGAATAGCATCGGAGTTTCAGCCGATCGTATCTGATTTAGCCATATTTATTCTATATGTCTCATTGATATGCTAAATCTGCCCTTTATACTAAGATCTAAATATGTTAGGCTTTTGTTTGATAAATTGTACCTGCTTTAATATCCTGATATAAAGTGGTATCGGAGTATTAGCCGATACACGCTAGATCTATTTGATCGGCTACACTATAAACATATATAATCTTGTTATTGACATATATTTCGATCTAAGTGATTTATACTGTCTCGGCATGATGACCGATCTATCCCAATCACTTGATTTAAGTATATATCGATATAAGGAGTATATATCGTTAATATCTACAGCCGATCGAGTAGATTTAGTTCTTCTTTACTTATTCATGATTGCCGATCGTTACACGGGTGACATCGGCCCAAAGATAAATGATATGTCATCGGCATCTAGCCGATCGGCTATCATTTATAGATTTAACCACGGTTTCTTTGCTTCTATTTCTTGTTGATTACAGGATCAAATCAACTGGCACGCTAATACATCCGAAGGCGAGCTTTGGACCTGCACTGGAGTTAAGCAGATCTCCCAGGCCACGTGTTTTCTGTCAACACCGGCCTAGGAGATCTGCTTAACTCCTGTGCAGGTCCAAAGATTGATGAGATGCGGGCGTGCCAGTCGATTTGATCCTGCAACTGACAAGATATGTAAACAGCAGATAAAAAAGCCGATCGGCTGTCAAGCCGATGTAGTGATTCCAGCCGATGCCGATACCAGGCAATAGCGATAGGGTTTAAGCAATCGGCTATATGTCCAATGTAGATGATGATATAAAGGCAATCGGCTGATGTAATATAATAAGCACTGATCCGAAGGTTAAAGCATACATCGGTTGGAGGTCCGATGTCATGAAATCCAAAAGATTAGATTAAACAGTGAAACCTTTGTTGTCATCGGCTAAATCCAACTTATATGTATATACAATCCTTATGAGATGCAATGTCCAGATAACTCATCGGCTGAAACCCCGATGAAACCCTTATTGACAATCAAGAAGCAGGCTAGAGATTATGGTTCTAAGCACGACTTAGTTGATCAAACTTAACTGATGCAGTACTAAGTATGAAAAGAAACATAATATCTAGACAATCAAGCCGTTGACTGAGTTTTTAGGGTGGTAGATGTCTAAGCTAATCTAATCTAGCAATGCGATTTAGCCAATACCGGCAGAAACCCTAAAACAAGAAGCAGCCGATAGAGCTAAATTGATATGCTAAGACTAGATAAACATAGACATATGATAAATAGGTAGGCAAATATATCATCCAAACCAGAGCAATCCAAGAGATCGAATGTCCTGATGCAGCCTTGAACGACGCCAACGTAGACGATACAATTGCCTGGACCGGCGGAACATTGGACTTATCCCTTCGTCGGAGATCGAAGACGATGCAGCCCCGTGTCGGGTGCCAAGTTCCGCCGGAACGTAAAAGCAAAGTAGAAGTAAAAAGGGTGGCGATGCGCCGAATTGTATTGATCGTAGCGATAGATTACATAGACCCCGGGTGTACATATTTATACGCATGGGTTGATACAAGTTCTTGTCGGACAAGAAAGAAACTTTCCTAAAGATAAAAGGAAAAGATAAAGTCCTTATAGGACACTAAACACACTTTCCTAAAGATAAAAGAAAACTAACAAACTATTCCTAATTAATAGATAACTTGTCATGCCGCATTCTCTTTGAACTCGGTCTCTTCTAGATAAGCTTCCTTTAGTAGATCAATTTTCTTAACCGAATATTGCAAGAATCCGACAATTGACGACTTGACAACTCTCATCGGCTAATCTCAGGACTTCGAAGCCGATGCTGACTCTAAACCGATGACTACTCCGGGCTTACCAAATTTCACTGTTAACACACGTCAGCTAAAAAACATTTCCTAAACCATCGAAAAAGTCGATTTGCACCGGTTTTCATATGCTGGAGAGGCATTATACTCGGTTTTGCGGTTGAGCCTTGAGAGATGCGATTCAATCATAGGCAAGATAAGAAGGGAGTTAAAATAGACTTATTTCCACCAGCAAATGTATGCCACCATGTTAGACTTGGATATTCCCAGCCCAGTAATCTCTCGTCAGGTCCCCTCGGTCCGCGCGCCGGGAATCACCGAAACCTATGTGGCCCATCATCCGCCGGTCCGTGTGGCCTTCCAAGGAGAGCGACGCGGCGAAAGCCTCACGCGTTTCGTTCCCCCCTTGGCCCCCTCCCCGCTCACTCACCCAGCCGCTCCATCGGCTCGGCAGCGAGCGGCAGAGGAAACCGGCAAACCGCGGTGCGCGGCACGGCGCGCGTCCTGCACTCCAGCTCCGCGCCATAACTGCGATCCCCTCCTCCTCGGCCTCCCCCCTCCTCACCGGCAATTAATGCCGCCAACTACCAGATCCACCCCTCCGGAAACCTAAAACAAAATACCCCTCTTCCCGTTTTGCCCCTCCTCGGCTCTTCTCCCACCCCAGCCGCGCCCCCCCGCACGCCATGCCATTCCGCCCCACGGTCTCGCCGCCGCCGCCGCCGTCATGGCGTCGTTCCTCGACTCGTTCTCCTCGCTCGGCGTCGGGTACGCGGTCGCCATCGCGCTCGGCTTCCTCGTCCTCCTCGCGTCGCTGCTCCTCGCCTTCTACTTCTGCTCCCGCCGCGGCGGGGCCGGGGTCGTCCGCCGCGGCGGCCAGGGGGTCCACTCCGCGCGCCACGCCGTGTCCTCCGCGTCCAGCTCCGGGCACATCTCCATCACCGTCCCGCGGGTCATCTTCGTCGCGGACGACTCCGACTCCCCGGGCTCCTCGTCCCGCGGCGGCGCCGGGGGCGGCGCGGCGTCGTCGCCCGTCGGGCTCGACCCCGCGGTGATCGCCTCTTACCCCAAGGTGCCCTTCTCTAGGGCGGCGGCGGGGGCGGACGCCGAGGCCGCGTGCTCGATCTGCCTTTGCGAGTACAAGGAAGGGGAGATGCAGCGCATGATGCCCGAGTGCAGGCACAGGTTCCACCTCATGTGCCTGGACGCGTGGCTGCGGCGGAGCGCGTCGTGCCCGGTCTGCCGGTCCTCGCCCATCCCCACTCCAGTCTCCACTCCGCTCGCCACCCCGCTGTCGGAGCTCGTCCCGCTATCACAGTACGCCGCCGACCGCCGGCGCCACAGGTGACGGAATTGGGTGCATCATGTCTTCTCTTCTATATTCGTTTTTGGCACCATTTTCTACTGGTTATCAACGATGGGATGGTGTATCCATTGTTTCATTGTTCAGATGAGGTTCGGCTGATCCATGGCAATATTAGTATATTTAGCCATTTAGGTGAGATTGTGGACTAGGACAGCCTTGACTTTGAGGAAGTTTTGCTTGGTAGCAGTAGATCGTTGCACTGAAGCAGACATGCAGTGTATATACATTGTTTTTTTCCATTCGGATATAGTAGCTTTTACCAAGTAAGGTTACTGGTAGCCCTACAGTTGTATGTGCAAGATCAATATCTGAATTGCTTCATTCCAGTTATATATATATGATTATTGCACTTACATCACTTGTATGTTGGTTACCATTCTTTGGCGGCAAGGACATGAAAGGAAAAAAAAGTTATTTATCACAGGATATAGCATTTTATCATCATAATGATTTTCATGCTGTAACGGAAGGGGAATATCCTAACTAACGGTCTTTGTCGGGACTCGACATATTTCTTGGTTTTAAATACAGTTAGCTACTGGATTATCGATAATTTTGCGCATTGATGTATGTAGCGTGGACTTTTTTGAATTAATGTTTGGTTCCGGAGTCATAAATTAAGTAGCAGAGAACATTTATTTGCTTTTGTAGTTCACTTGCCTTGTTAGGCAATTGTCTTTTCCTCAACAGGATCAGTTATTTTGAACTTTTCAGGGAGGTATATGTAATAACATTTGAGATAACTGTTATGCCGGTTGCTTCTCCAGATCAGTTCATCCTGTTTTTTAAGTTAGCTTGAATTCTGAACTGTTATCCTTATTGGGTGAAATGGTCATACTTTCCCACTTTGGTCATTTGATTTGTGTTTATTAGTTTAGTTCATGTTCGGTGTTAATGTTCTTTGTTTCTATGGAGGTATATATACCGCTGTTTTCCATGAATTAAGCTAGTAACAGCTGTAATGAACTTGTATGTCCCTAAATGTGAGAATGTGTGCTATGTCATTCAGGATACTTTAATTGCAGAGTAAGAAGGTTTTTTCATGTTAACTGGAAAGTTGTGACTACCCACTAGTTCATATTTAGACAGCTACCTATTGAATAATGACCCTTATACTGTTATGAATAGTCGATGTCAGAGTTATTTTGTTTTAGTCTGAATTTCCCATCTAGCACTGTGCTGTTCTCATGGTGACATTCTGTTTGGGTGCACTATTTTAACTTGTCATTTCCTTGTTATTCTATTTGCACTGTGAGGTTAGACAGCTTGCAGATTTTGACGCCATCTGAAGATGGTTATGTGAGTTGGAACTTGGAGGGACTATTATGACCCCACTTTCATTCATGGAATCTTGAGGGGATGTGTATGTGTTCATAACTTCATATGGGGTTGAACAACAAGAGCTAATGTGGAACATGTTATCATGCTCTGCACATGCCTTGGTATCTGTTGGCTAGTTATGCCTGAACTTTGAGCAGCAAAAACTTGGAATTTTTTTTTTCATTTTACTTGATGTAGTTACGAATACCTCACTGATTAGAATGTTTTGTGTGCTAAACTCAATGCACTTGTATGAGTACCTGCCAGCTACACCTCTAAATTCCAATTCACTGACTGTGATAGTCTAGGTTGATCTTTTTCTTTCATGTTTGATACATGCAGTTTGTGTGCTGTGCTGTTATTTTCTAATTACGGTATGGTTGTACCTAACAATTTTCTTTGGCACGGGACCTTACCCAAGTCAATAGCTAAAATCGTTAGGGACAATCGGTAGTTCAAGTTCTGAATTATTTTTTTAGCCACATTACCTTTTGTTTTGCTTTTCCCCCCTAATGTAATGTATGTGATTCTTGAAACTTTTGTGATAATTTTTGTTTTATGTAAATTGATAACTTTTATGTATTGTCCAGTTTCATTAGTTACATTCCCTTGGTCGTTCATTTCTAGGCTTCTAGCACAGTAGCACGGCCATCTGTGCTGGTAAGAAGCTAATTTTTTTTTTCTTCTATAGCTGGTATCTACAGAGGAAACCTGGAATGCTATCAGAATGCTATCTACTGTATATCACCTTTAATTGGTTATTTTCCTGTCTGTTTTATACATACTCTGAGGCTGTTGTGGTTGACAATGCACTCCTATCTTGCTGGCAGAGGTATATGGTGTTTCATTTTCATGCGGTCTATTCAAACCACCATTTTACTGGCGTTGCAAAGGTTTCGTTACATCCTTTTAGCTAATTAATCCTTATTCATCGTCAGTAAACATGGTAGTGCGTCTGCATCTATAAAGTTCATGTAACTCAGGGCTGCTAGCCTGCTACCCAAATCGGGTCTACCCAATCCATCAAACACAGGCATATAATGCTATTGGGTATCATTTTCCTAGAGAGAATTCGATCTGTGAACACACGAAAGTAGCATAATATATATCCAGAAAAACATACATACGAGAGTAGCAGAATATACATCCAGAAAAATACATATTCATATGTAGTGAGGTAATGACAATGCCGTACTGATTCACACAATAAAGCCGCTGATCAGCTCACGATTGCAACGCAATCCACGCTCCTAGTCTGCACGCCCGACTTGGCCCCGTCCCCGGGCAGCAGCACGCCGGCGATGCCAGCTACGTCCAAGATGACCGAGCAGTTCATCCGAACGTCGAGGCTCTTCTTGATGATCCCCAGCACGCTGACCCTCGCCCTCATCGCCGTGTAGGTGGTCAGGTCGTACTCCTGCCCGAGTATCAGCCCCGTGCCGTTGAGCACCGACGCGAGGCGGTCGGCGAGCAGGTCGAGCGTAATGTTCATCCTCACCGTCTTGTCAGCGCCGACGCTGCCGGCGGGGACGTACGCCACGCTCACCGTCTTCCCCTTGTAGTACACGTCCGTCTCGCTCCGGGAGAACCGGAGCGACGCGGCGTTGGGGTTCTTGACCGAGACGTCGGCGGTGAGCGTCGCGTTGGTCGCCACGGTGCTCCCGATGCCGGTGCCGGTGCCGGGGCCGGGGCCGGTGCTGATGGCCGTCACCCACACGCCGTTCATCGTGATGCGGGGGTCCTTCACCCTGAACACGGTGAGCGCGAGGACGAGGATGACGAGGCCGACGACGACCAGGGTGGTCACGCAGCAGCCGCAGCAGCAGAGCGCGCGCCGCCGCTTCCGGAGGTACTGCATGGACCGCCACCCCGTCGCCGCCTGGGCCGCCTCCTCCTCCCCCACGCCGGTCGCCGCCGGGTGGACCGACGGGGATGGCACCGCGAATGGCCGCGCCGGCTCGTTCTTGTTCTCCGCCGCCGTCGCCATGGGAGCTGGAGATAGGTAAGCTAGCAAATGGCACGAACGGACACGGCCGTTTTGTTGGTTACTTGTCTGAATGGTTCACACCTGCTAGCTCGAAACTGCTCCGCTGTTCCTGGTCTTGGTCTTCGATTTATACATGTGGCCGAGCAAGTCCACTGTCATGGCTGCGACACTGTCATGCGCCGGGTTTGACACGTACGCTTGACTCGTGGAAGCTTGAGATGATGGCTTAACGTTTGCTGCTGAGTCCATAGCCGTGTAATTTTCACGGACTGTGATTGGTCCGGGGATCTTTGTGAGTTCTGACTTCTGAATAATTATTTCTTCCTTCTAGATGGGAAAGATTGTATGTATCATCTCTTTCCAAATAGCGTGAAAAGAAAAACCGTGTCGTCCTGACTGAATGATTCTTGATATCGTTTAACGCATGATTCTTTTAGATATACTGATTTTTTTTTCTCAATGGAATCTGATTATCTGGTACATATAATCAGAGCACCGATTGATGATGGTTCACTTCGAGACTAAACAAATGACAGGAGAAACACGTGGAGACGGCAAAAAAACATGGGGTTGACAATAAGCTGGCGATTACTCGTTTCCGAGGAGTAATCAGAGTTGATATTGAGCGCATGAATTGGAATGTGGCCACTTGGCACATGACACTAATTCACTGGCATTCTTCCCACTTTTTTTTTTGAGGGCAAGGATAACTTGAATTCTTCCTGAATGAAATGGAGAAAAAAAGTATTATTCGTATTGTAAAATCTTGTTTCATTGAAAAAAGATAATGCTTCCTCTCAAGCGTTCAATGGGGGAGAAATATCATATGTCTTCTCCACATCCCCGCATTCCACCGGATCTTCGTATTTCTCTACCACTGGTTGTTTGCCTCCCTCCTCTTCTACCTCGAAACCTCGATTGCAGGGTCACTGAACAAGTGGTGGAGGAAATGCAACTTGTGGCTCGTGATCCCTTGCCTTTCCTTGCCTGCGGCCGAAGCGCCGGGGCGGGGGTGGAGTTGACCGAGGGACGGGGATGGCGATGGCGAGTTAGAGGGGCGCACGTGTGGCGCGAGGGCGAGGAGTTGGACTCGTTTAGGGGCCAAAAGATAGGGAGAAAGTCGGGGAGGAGTTGGACGCATGTCGTCGGCAGCGGTTGTCGGCCAGTGAGGGAGCTCAAGGAGAAGGAGGGAAGAGAGATGGCTGGGAGGGAGATGAGAAAAGGCGTTGACGTGCCGTCATCCACTGCAGATGAGAGGAGGGTGGGACCTACTAACATGTGGGTCCCACTTTTTTTTACTAACATGTGGGGCCTATATTTTTGTTTTAATTCTTAATTTTTATATTTTGCTTCCAGTGCCATGTCACCGGCTCACTGCCACGTAAGACGAGGACAATTCAAACCATCCACGTAGGCATCACGGCAGCTGAAAAGTGAAAACGCTATTCAATTTTGATAGTTGAGGAACCCGTTGTATCTGGTATTTCGGTTCAGGGACGAAATCGAACTCGTTGTCAAGTTAAGAGACCATAAATGAACTTATTCCAAACCTCTAATCATATTCTGCACCTCTGCAGTTTCATTCCTTTCAGGCTTTCAGCAAAAGTTGCTAGAAGCTAAGGAAGGTCACACATGGGCCATTGGGTGGAACGTGAGCAACAGGACGCAATCTAGGCATCTAGCCCGGGTCATGTTTCACTATATGGGCTGATGGGCCATACATCCGCTACCACGGAGCAGTAGGCAATTCCGCCGCAACCCAAATGGAGTACGCTACGTCGCCACTACTAGTGGTGGAGAGACGAAACACAGGACGCCGAAATTCTCTCGCCCACGGATTCCCCTCCACTCGCACTGTCAGTCTGTCACTCTCTCCGCCGCCGGCCGCCGAATCTCCGGCGCCGATGGAGGCAGACCCCAATCCGATGGTGGTGCTGCACGCCTGCCTCGGCGTGGGCCACCTCATCCCCATGGTTGAACTCGCGAAGCTCCTACTCCGCCGCGGCCTCGCCGTCGTCATCGCCGTGCCGACCCCGCCGGCCTCCACCGCCGACTTCTTCTCCTCGTCCGCCCCCGTGGTCGACCGCATGGCGGCCGCCAACCCTTCCATCTCCTTCCACCACCTCCCACCGCCCGAGTACCCCGACCCGGATCCCGACGCCTTCCTGCAGATGCTCGACACGATGCGTCTCACCGTGCCACCCCTCCTCGCCTTCCTCCGCTCCCTCCCCTCGGTCGCGGCTCTCGTGCTCGACCTATTCTGCGTCGACGCACTCTACGCCGCCACGGCGGCCGGCGTCCCGGCGTACTTCTACTACACCTCCTCCGCCGGCGACCTCGCCGCGTTCCTCCACCTCCCGCACCACTTCGCCACCACGGAAGGCAGCTTGAAGGACATGGGTAAGACGCCCCTTCGCTTTCCCGGCGTCCCTCCGATCCCGGCCTCCGACATGCCGCACACCGTGCTCGACCGCGCGGACCGGACCTGCGCTACGCGGCTGGGGCACTACGGGCGGATCCCGGAGGCGCGGGGTATTCTGATTAACTCCTACGAATGGCTGGAGGCGAGGTCCGTGAGGGCGCTCAGGGAAGGCGCTTGCATCCCCGACCGCCCCACGCCGCCGGTGTACTGCATCGGGCCGTTGATGGCGAAAGGCGAGGAGGCGGCGAACGGGGAACGCCACGCATGCCTCTCGTGGCTGGACGCGCAGCCGGAGAGGAGCGTCGTGTTCCTCTGCTTCGGCAGCTTGGGCGCCGTCTCGGTGAAGCAGCTGAAGGAGATCGCTCGTGGGCTCGAGAATTCCGGCCACCGTTTCCTCTGGGTGGTGCGTAGCCCGCCGCAGGATCCGGCCAAGTTCTTCCTGCCGCGTCCGGAGCCTGACCTGGGAATGCTGCTCCCGGAGGGGTTCATGGAGAGGACGCGGGACATGGGAATGGTGGTGACGTCGTGGGCGCCGCAGGTGGAGGTGCTCCGGCACGCCGCGACCGGAGCGTTCGTGACGCACTGCGGGTGGAACTCCGTCCTGGAGGCGGCGTCGGCCGGAGTGCCAATGCTGTGCTGGCCGCAGTACGCCGAGCAGAGGATGAACAAGGTGCTCTTGGTGGATGGAATGCAGCTCGGAGTGGTGATGGACGGCTACGATGAGGAGCTGGTCAAGACAGAGGAGGTGGAGAAGAAGGTGAGGTTGGTCATGGAGTTCGAGGAAGGGAAAAAACTCAGGGATAGATTGACAATGGCGAAGGAAATGGCCGCGGAGGCGCTGGCAGACGGCGGGTCGTCGTCGTTGGCGTTCACTGAATTTCTGAAGGATTTGAACTTTGGAAATACTACAAAGGATCAAGCGTAGAAGACGAACATTGAGCAGTGCAAACGATCAGGCACAGAAGATGAACATTGAGTTGCAATGGTTTACATTACTGCTGGAATGTGACAATCATATATCTGCATTATTTACCCACTGTGAACTGTGCTATTTTTCTGTATTTCTGATGTGAGCAGAAGGTGTGAGAGTTTCTTCAGGCTGATTAGCTGCTTCAGCAGTCAGCACTTGATAGATTACACTCTGCAGCCGTGCTTACATGATGGAATAGTATTATGCTCTATCACAATATGCAAGATCAATGTTCCTCTCCTACTTTCTGTTTGTTAATATCTGGCAATTAAGCTGAGTGTGTAGAGAATACCACATGGTGCAAAAGCTGTGTCTCAGTAGGCTGGAGACTTCCACACTTCAGTAGACTCGTGTGTACAACGGAAACTATTTTCACCCTTGAGGGGATATCTACTCGTTATTTGCATGTCACTCAAATGGTTATAAAAAAATTGAGAAGATGTATTAACATGTGATATATCACTCTACAAATATGCAAGTTCAAATTTAACTTCTACAACTCGTAACGAAAAAAACAAATTTGACTATGAATATACGTTTAACTAGTTGTAGTTTAATTTGTTTTTTCGTTGCGAGATGTAGAAGTTGAATTTGAACTTGCATGTTTGTGGAGTGATATATCACATGTTAATACATCTTAATTTTTTTTCAATTTTTTTCATGCCATTTGAGTGACATGCAAACAATGAGTGGATATCCCCTCCAGGGATGAAAATCCACTCCCTGTGTACACTCATGGACACTCTTGGGCTGGAGAATACACGATAACTAACAGCAATTTGGCAGGAATGAAAATTGAGGTCAACAATGAGCGATGTGTATCCCCTTTTCCGTAGAATCCACGGAGTAGTACTCTTGTAAGCTTAAATTATCGGGAATGCTAGGGGACGGGATACCGTCCCCCCAATGGGATAGCTCCTCCTCCACAACGCGATTCCTGCTCACTCGCTGCCGTCGCTGCCGCGACTGTCCCTCCTCGCCGCCGCCGCACCCATCCCCCACCGCCGCCGTCGCTGTCCCCCGCCGCCACTGCACCCGTCCCCCGTCGACACCGCCGCCGCCGCCAGTACCCCGCCACCGCTGCCGCGCCCGTCCCCCGCCACCGCCGCCGCGCCCATCCCTCGCTGCTACCGCCGCCGCGCCCATCCCCCGCTGCCGCCACCGTCGCCGTCCTCGTCTACAAGGGACGGCTATAGGGTGCCGACCGCGCGTGTCGAGGTGCTCCTCCTCCAACGGGATGCCTAGCTATATCTAGTAAGAATCACCTGATACTTGGTAGATATCATCCGATACCTCGCAAGTATCACGTGATACATGGTAGAAATCGTCTGATATCTGACAAGTATCACATGATACCTCGCGAGTATCACGCGATACGTGGTAGAAATCGTCTGATACATGACAGGTATCGCATGATACCTCGTGAGTATCACGTGATATGTGATTGAAATCATCTGATACCTGACAGGTTTCACATGATACCTCGCGAGTATCACGCGATACGTGGTAGAAATCGTATGATACCTGATAAGTATCACATGATATTTGCAAGTATCACCTGAAACATGTGTAGAATCGTCTGATACCTGATAGGTATCACACCTGATACGTACTCAGGATCATCCTATTGTGTAGAATCGTCTGATATCTGATAGGTATCACACCTGATACCTGCTCGGGATCATCCCGTTCAAAAACGGGATTCCGTTATATAGCAGCGCATAGTGCGAGTTTGAAACCTGTAGGCTGAGCATTGAAGTTTTGTAGAAATTATACGAGCAACCGAGGCTTAAACTCTCCCCTCAAGTGGTTCGCGAGAAGGCACCTCCCTTAACACTCACATAGACTCACCGTGTCGCCGGCTCGCCGCCTCTAATGGAGCCCAATTCAAAACAGAGTCAGACCGTGGTGCTGCACACCATCCTTGGCGCCGGCCATCTCGCCCCCCTGGTGGAGCTCGCCAAGCTCTTCCTCGGCCGTGGATTCGCAGTCATCATCGCTGTCCCGACCCCTCCGGCCTCCACTGCCGACGTCGCCGCCTCGTCGGCCCCCGCGGTGGCGCGCATCGCCGCCGCCAACCCTTCCATCTCCTTCCACAACCTCCCGCCTCCGGACTACCCCGAGCCGGACCCTGACGGCTTCCAGCAGCTGCTCGACGTGATCCGCCTCACCGTGCCAATCCTTCTGACCTTCCTCCGCTCCCTCCCGCCCGTCGCCGCCGTCGTGCTGGACCTCTTCTGCGTCGACGCCCTCGACGCCGCCGCGGCGGTCGGCGTCCCGGCGTACTTCTACTTCACCTCCTCCGCGGGGGTCCTCGCCGCGTTCCTCCACCTGCCCCACTACTTCGCCACCACGGAGGGCGACTTGAAGGTCATGGGGAAGGCGCTCCTCCACTTTCCCGGCGTCCCTCCGATCCCGGCGTCGGACATGCCGCACAACGTGCTCGACCGCGCGGACGTGATCGGTGCTTCGCTGGTCTATCACTACCGCCGCATGCCGGAGGCGCGGGGCATGCTGATCAACACCTACGAATGGCTGGAGGCGAAGGCCGTGATGGCGCTCGGGGACGGCGCGTGTGTGCCCGACCGCCCCACGCCGCCGGTGTACTGCATCGGGCCACTGATTGTTAAAGGCGAGGTCGCGGCGAAAGGAGAGCGCCACGCATGCCTCGCGTGGCTTGACGCGCAGCCGGAGCGGAGCGTCGTGTTCGTCAGCTTCGGCAGCATGGGCGCCGTCTCGGCGGAGCAGCTGAAGGAGATTGCTCGTGGGCTAGAGAATTCCGGCCACCGTTTCCTCTGGGTGGTACGGAGCCCACCACCGGAGGACCCAGCCAATTTCTCCCTGCCGCGTTCTGAGCCAGACCTGGGTGCTCTGCTCCCGGAGGGATTCTTGGAGAGGACGAGGGAGAGGGGAATGGTGGTGACGTCATGGGCGCCGCAGGTGGAGGTGCTCCGGCATGCCGCGACCGGCGCGTTCGTGACGCACTGCGGGTGGAACTCGGTGCTGGAGGCGGCGACGGCCGGAGTTCCGATGCTGTGCTGGCCGCAGTACGCCGAGCAGAGGCTGAACAAGGTGCTCGTGGTGGACGGGATGCAGCTCGGGGTGGTGATGGACGGCTACGACGAGGAGCTCGTCAAGGCAGAGGAAGTGGAGAAGAAGGTGAGGCTGGTGATGGACTCCGACGAAGGCAAGAAGCTCAGAGGAAGGCTCGCAATGGCGAAGGAGATGGCCGCGGAGGCGCTGGCAGACGGCGGGCCGTCGTGCACGGCGTTCTCTGATTTCCTGGATGATTTGCAGCGCTCAAAATGATGAAGCGTCGAAGATGATCAGGGATGATCCCTTGTGCCTGATCGGCGACTCGACAAGATTGCTGCTGAGAGGTGACACTTTTGCTCTGAATTATGCTCTGTCCGATTTGGTGTTATTGCAGGTTGTCACAGTTAGTAAGGTTAGCCGCTTCAGTGCTTCAGTTTCAACTTACACCCATTATGGACTAGCAGAAACTTGTTTTGGTTTCGTTCAATAAGGTTAAACCACGCAGCATCTGGTGCTAGCGGTCTGTTACTTCCAGATTTCCTAATTGACAAGTATGGCCAGAGAGGAAGACATGATTTTGCCTTCTTTGGTTTTCCCAGCCACCTGAATTTCAGTGATGGTTCCATCCTCTTGTCAGTTGTCACTGTCCATCCTGCGCTATCTCTATTCTCTAGCCCACTCAGGACTATTTTGGATGACTAACAATTAGCGTAGAGAATTTGCATTTGACTAGAGCCAGTGATTTCCACGCTAGTGGGTTCATGTTGTTTCTGTGGCTCAGAATAATTAGTCGTTAGTATTGATCAGGTTTGAAGACTCTGCATTATTTTAATCTTCTTATACAGAAATGGTTGACACTGCAACTTTTGGACACGAGAGACAATGGCATCCGTCATTGGAGGATGAAAAGAACATCACTATGCGCACTACTGTGCTTCTGAACTTAACAAAAATCGCAAACATTTCATGGTAACTGACGCCATTGATACACTAATGCAATCGTGAGCCTTACTCTGCTTGATCAGCTACGAACTCCATTCTCCAAGCTGCTCTCCTCCAAATCTCTCATGAACATATCAAATGCCATTTCAGAAGATCCACCTTCCGTGATGGCATCCAACGCCATGTCCCTCGTCTCCACCAGTTTCTCCCTGAGCTTCCTCCCTTCCTCGGTCTCCATTACCAGCCTCACCTTCGCCTCCACTTCCTCAGCCTTCACCAACCCTCCTTCCTCGTACCCGTCAAGCGACACGGCGATCTTCATCTCCTCCACCATGATCACCTTGTTCATCGCCTGCTCCGCGTACAGTGGCCAGCATATCATCGGCAGCGCCGACATGATCGCCTCCAGCGTCGAGTTCCACCCGCAGTGCGTCACGAACGCGCCGACCGCCTCGTGCTGCACCACCTCCGCCTGTGGCACCCAGTTCTTGACCACCATGCCTCTGTCCTTAGTTCTCTCCAAGAACCCCGCCGGAAGCAGCCGTTCCAGGTCCAGCTCCGGTGATGTGGTCTGCTCCTCCGGCGGGCTCCTCACGACCCACAGGAAGCGGTGGCCGGAGCTCTCAAGCCCACGAGCTATCTCCTTCAGCTGCGCCGCCGGGAACGCGCCCTGGCTGCCGAAGCAGAGGAACACGACGCTCCGCCTCGGCTGGGCGTCCAGCCACGCGAGGCACGCGTGCCTCTCGCCGCCGATCTCTGCTTTCTTGCCGGCGTTGACCAGTGGCCCGATGCAGTAGACCCTCGGCGTGGGTTTGTCGGGAACGCAGACGCCGGCGGCGAGCGCCTTCAGGGCCTTGGGCTGCAGCCAGTCGAAGCTGTTCACCAGCACGCCCTTCGCTTCCGTCATCCGCTTGAATTGGTACAACCTAACCTTGGTCGCCTCGCTCTCCTTGCCCCGCAACATCGCCGGCATGTCGACGGTGCGGATCGGCGGCATGCCGGGAAAGCGGAGGAGCGCCGCCTTGCTCATCTCGCTAAATGACGGCAGATTGGGGTAGTGATACGGGAGGTGAAGAAAGACGGCAAGGGCGCTGGCCTGGGATGGGAAGAAGAAGTACGCGGGGATGGCGAGCTCAGCCGCGACGTCCAGCGCGTCGACACAGAACATGTCGAGCAGGAGGGCGTCGACGGCGGGCTGCGAGCGGAGGAACTCCCGGAGCACGGGGTTGGCGAGCTTGAGCGTGTCGTGGCTGCGCTTGATCGGGTGCGCGCCGACGTCCGGACTGGCCGGTGCCGGCAGGAGGCGAAACGTGATGGAAGGGTTGGCCGCGGCGAGGCGCGCCATCGCGTCGGCCGACACGGCGTCGTTGTTGGGCGGGTCGATCACCGCGACGACGACGCCGAGGCCGCGGCGGCGCAGGTGCTTGGCTAGCTCCACCATGGGGTTCAGGTGGCCGACGCCCAGCGACGGGTACATCACAAACGTCTTTGTCGTCATGGCTACGAGTTGTTCCGATCAAACAGTATGCATAAAAACGTAGCAAATGCTCTCAAATTGGCTTACCAATATAATCTCGCAACCCACAAGCTAAATAGTGCGAGCGGCGTTGAGTGGTAACCCATTTCTTGGCAAAGAAGGCCATGGCGAGCAACATTGAAACGTTTCACGGTGAGTTGCATGATCGACACAAATTTCATATGGGCTTTGTAAAAGTCTACATGAGGAAGGAGAGACCAGGTAGCTCACGTCACGGCCGTTTTCGTGAGCAATGACGAAGAAAAGAAAGTTTTTATTCTGTACGGTGTAACGGACCAGATCCATATAATTAGGGATGAGTTAAAAAATTAATAAGAACTAGTATAGTGGTCTACGCAAATTGTGAGGTTAGCATCATTGTATTTTTTTTTTTATTAAAATATATTAAAATGATAACATAATTTTAAATTTTATACTAACTTTACCAAACTAACAATCTGTAATATTCATACTGTACTCTATATACGTGATAGTTATTAATTATTTTTAATATTAAATTTTAGTTATTTCTAAATTGTATTTCTATATGGACTGTAGACTCGTCTTTTTAATATTTCTTATTTTTCAATTCCGAAATTTTGTTATTTGTAAATTATATTTCTATATAGACTCTAGGCTCTTCTTCTAATATTATTTATTTTTAATTCTGAATTTTCATGATCTCTAATTGTACTTCTATGTGGACTCTAAACTCATCTTTCAATATTCTTTATTTTTAAAATTTTGAATTTCAGTTACGTCTAAATTGTATTCCTATATGAATTATAGACTCTTCTTCCCATATTATTTTTATAATTTTGAATATTAGTTATTTGCAAATTTTATTTCTATATAGACTCTAAGCTCTACTTTTAATTTTATTATTTTAATTCTAATATTTTAGTCAATTCTAAATTTCTGTAGGGACTCTATACTCTTCTTCTAATATTTCTTATTTTTTTATTTCCTAATTTCTATTATTTTTAATTGTATTTTTATATGTACTCTATACTCTTCTTCCAATATTTCTTATTTTTAAATTTCGAATTTCAGTTAGCTTAGAGAATTTGCATTTGACTAGAGCCAATGATTTCCAGTCTAGTGGGTTAATGTTGTTTGTGTGGCTCTGAATAATTGGTCGCTAGTAATGGTCAGGTTTGAAGACTATGCATTATTTTAATTTGCTTATACAGAAATGGTTGACACTGCAACTTTTGGACACGGGAGACAATTGCGTCCGTCATCGGAGGACGAAAAAAACATCACTATGCGGACTAGTTTCCTTCTAACTTAACAAAAATCGCAAACATTTCATGTGGTAACTGACGCCATTGATACACTAATGCAGTTATGACCCATACTCTGCTTGATCAGCTTCGAACTCCATTCTCCAAGCTGCTCTCCTCCAAATCTCTCATGAACTCATCAAATGCCACTTCAGAAGACCCACCCTTATTGACGGCATCCAACGCCATGTCCCTCGTCTCCACCAGTTTCTCCCTGAGCTTCCTCCCTTCCTCGGTCTCCATCACCAGCCTCACCTTCGCCTCCACTTCCTCGGCCTTCACCAACCCTCCTTCCTCGTACCCGTCAAGCGGCACGGCGATCTTCATCTCCTCCACCATGATCACCTTGTTCATTGCCTGCTCCGCGTACAGCGGCCAGCATATCATAGGCAGCGCCGACATGATCGCCTCCAGCGTCGAGTTCCACCCGCAGTGCGTCACGAACGCGCCGACCGCCTCGTGCTGGACCACCTCCGCCTGTGGCACCCAGTTCTTGACCACCATGTTAGAGTTAATCTTGTTGTTTATGTTTTCATTATATTCAGTCATGTATACGTAGTGGTCTGAGTCCAAATTAGCTAGTGTGTTGCGTGGCATGGTGAGCTGATCAGCCGTTAGTGAAAGCACAAAGTGGTGCAGGGAGTTCGGTAGATTAGCGTGTCATTAGTGTGTTAATTGGAGTCAAAGACGCTGCTGCATGCTGATTTGTTCAGGACGTGCATGTAGGAAGGATGAGTGAAGTCTGAACTACATGCACACACTGAAATTAGTTGGTAAGTGGAGAAATTAGTGCGTGCATGCAGGATTAGTGGAGGTGATCCTGCTGCATATTCGTGGAGTCTGTTGTGTAACTGATTGACCGGGTTGTGTGGCTAAACGTGGCTAAGTGTGTGTGTGCGTGTGGGGCTATTTAAGCCATGTAATTAGCCTGTTAATCAAAGTGTGGTGAATACAAGTGCAGTAGTGTGCGTGTGTGCATTTGCTGCTGGGGCAGTGCCGAGACAAATTCTCCATCGTGTGTGTGTGATCTTGTGTTCTAGCTAACACACCATGCCTCTGCCCTTCGTCCTCTCCAAGAACCCCGCCGGAAGCAGCCGCTCCAGGTCCGGCTCCGGTGATGTGGACTGCTCCTCCGGTGGGCTCCTCACGACCCACAGGAAGCGGTGGCTGGAGCTCTCAAGCCCACGAGCTATCTCCTTCAGCTGCGCCGCCGGGAACGCGCCCTTGCTGCCGAAGCAGAGGAACACGACGCTCCGCCTCGGCTGGGCGTCCAGCCACGCGAGGCACGCGTGCCTCTCGCCGCCGATCTCTGCTTTCTTGCCGGCGTCGACCAGTGGCCCGATGCAGTAGACCCTCGGCGTGGGTTTGTCGGGAACGCAGACGCCGGCGGCGAGCGCCTTCAGGGCCTTGGGCTGCAGCCATTCGAAGCTGTTCACCAGCACGCCCTTCGCTTCCGTCATCCGCTTGAATTGGTACAACCTAACCTTGCTCACCTCGCTCTCGTCGCCCCGCAACGTCGCCGGCATGTCGACGGTGCGGATCGGCGGCATGCCGGGAAAGCGGAGGAGCGCCGCCTTGCCCATCTCGCTAAATGACGGCAGATTGGGGTAGTGATACGGGAGGTGGAGAAAGACGGCAAGGGCGCTGGCCTGGGATGAGAAGAAGAAGTACGTGGCAGGGGCAGAGGTAGAACAAAATTGAGGGGGTTCCACTCATATTTTAGTCTATTTTGGATTGAGTTTAGCTTGATACGGGTGCCTAAGTTTGAATCGAGAAGGTGTATATATGGTGAAAATTGATAAATTATATGTAACATACCCAAAATTCTAGGACTTAAAAATTTGTTGTCAAAATAGTTAGAGGTTAACTTCTCCAATTTTGAGAGCCAAAAATTTCCGTTTTAATTTAGGTGATGACCAACTTAAACCATTGCATGATTAAAATTTGAGAACAAAATAAAACCTTTTCATTCCCACCATTAGACTAGAAATGTCATCAAGCATTTAAGCATACATGTGCATAATGCATGCCTAGGCTTGAGTCCATTGTGCATTTGGTTTTGGTATCGCTTTTCATAATAGGTCTCATGAGCATAAACTAAAAGGGTTAAAACTACTAAACAAAACTATAGTTAATATTGGGTGATAACATGTGGACTTAATATTAAATTCTAATATCATTTTCTCAGCCCAAAAGAAGTTTAATGTAAACCCTATAATAATATTAGATGCAATTATGAAGTAGGAACACATATTCAAAGAAAGGTTATTCTAATTCTTTAGAATAATCTATGCAAGATAAAATCATGGAAAAATTTATGTAAACTATGTTTAGCTCAAGCAATTCACTATAATATTGGTACAGGTTAATAACTAAGTTTAATACCACAAATTAATCAGTCAAAGTAGACAACTAAAAGAAATCAAATTAAACTTTAATCGGCTAAAGCCATACTTCATCCAAAAGTATATTTAACTGCACATAAGTGAATATAGAAAATAATTTATTCAAATACTAGATTATTTATCATGCCTAAATATAATTTTTCTAGAATTTTCCTCCTCTGTTTAATCCTCCTAAAAATTCAATCTAGCTTTCTAATAGCCCTTCTTTGTTTAATTTCTGTGAGCAATCTACCCATTATTTTTAAGTGCAACCAAAGAAAATGGAATCCAGGTGTAATCATTTACCTCCAGTAAAATCAACACTAATTAATTTGGTCCACACATTAAATTATGGAGTTACAAAGTCAGAGGAGAAAATAATTCCGAAAATTAATCTAAAAATCAAGTTTACCCGGTCTTCTACCCATATCTCTCTCCCTAGCCTAGTTTCCATCGAGTTGGCCCCACTTGTCAGTGCCTTAGGCTAGCTTCAGCCCTGTCCATCACTTCCTCCACTGCTCCAGCCGAGAGAGGGAGAGATTGAGCGAGCCGACGCGTGGCCACAACGTGTCGTCGATCTTGGTTTCCCTTTTCTCGCTCTCTACTCCTCCCAGACGCGTCACCATTCTCCATTCAACACTCAGAGCCGAAGAAACCGAGGGAGGAGGTTCTCTGCCTCTCCATCGCTCCAAACCTTGCCGCCGGCCGTGGAGACGACGACCATCGCCATCTCCGTTTGAGTCAAGGTCACCTCCATCTCTTTCGCGTTCCCATCTCTCCACACAATGCCGAGCATTTCCTTTTTTACCTAAACCCCTCTCGTGCAGTGCATCGCCGGGAACGCAAGCCACGCCGACAATGCCCTAGAGCACGCACCGGAGCGCCACCGCTTCAACCATCGTCGTCGTCCGGCCATTCTCGACCACCTCGGAGCAAGCCGCTGCGCCATCGTCATTGCCTCAACTCCTCTTCAATATGCCTCAAGAACCCCAGCCGGAGATGTGAAGGACTCGGAGAACGCATCTTTTCTTCACCGGCGCCAATCTAGAATCGCCTCCGCCGTCATCGTCGATTACCGCTGCCTCGGTGAGCCATTGTTCGATTCCTCGCGCATACACCATCTCCTTGACCTCACAAACCTCGTGCATGCTTGCTTGTAGCAGCTCATCGTCCCGTTCGAGCCGTCGTCGTTCACCCGAGGAGGAGCGCCGTCGCTGAGCCGTTCCACAAGTCACCGCTGCCGCCAAGACCTCGACAACCCTAGCTCGACCCACGGTGAGCATTCTGAAGGCTAGAAGACCACATGCATGCATCCTTTTTGTTCGGAATCGACTTCCATCCACACATGCGCTTTCACCCCAAGAACCACCGCCACTCACACTCGCCATCGGCGCTACTCCAATGTCCCCTAACCAAGAAAACTAGAGGAATGGAATCGCAAGAACATGCTCTTCATTTTATCTTTTAACCCCAACTCCAACCGAGCCACCAATCGCCGCCGGTGAACCCGGATCGAGCTCAGCCATGGCTGCTCTGCCTCTGTGCGTGTGAAAAAGGAGTCAGGGACTTCATTTTGAGAATTTAAATAACTATAAGGTTCATTACGTAATGTTCCCAATCAATGACATATGGACCTAGGACTGCGGGTTGAGTTCCTGAAACCCTAGGGGCCTTTTTGCATATTGGCCTGACAGGTGAACCCCATGAGTTTAAAATCTGAAAAAAAATGTAAAAAGATAATACTAAAAGCTTTATATTTTCAACAGGAAAGCATGTAAACTTATAAAATCCATAACAAATTGAAAACAACTCATTTTAGAGTAAATCAAATTTCTGTGAACTCACCAAATCATGAACTTTAGAGTTATTGCATAAAACAAGACATTCACTGTACAAACTTTGTCTCTAAAATTGATCTAAGATAAATCATACATAAAGCATACACAAACTTATAAAATACATAGAAAATCCATCTCAACTCATTTTGAAACAAACTCAAAAAAACTGCAGATTCATCATCATGCACTCTCTGATTAGGTGAAATAAAAGTAATTACTTACTTTGCATCAAATGCCTCTAAAACTATTATCTCTATAATGATTAGTTTTAGATAAGCTAAACTTTAGAAATTCATGTAGAACCCAATTTAGCTTCAATTTGAATAAACTTAAGTTCTGTAGGATCACCAAAACACGTATTTCCATGTTATGTAATAAGATTATATACTTACTGTGTAGTAAAAGTCTCTAAATATTCATATAAGGATTTACTAACATAGAGCAACCTTTAATTTGTAAAACTTGTAGAAAATTCATTTTTAGTCCAAATGAAATGAACAAAGTTTCCGTAGAACCAGCAAATAGTTATCTTCAACATAGTAAAATAAAATTTGGCACCTTTTGTAGAGAACATAGATCAAAACCTTAACTTAGTGAAATAAGAATTTAAACACATAGTGTTGTTTAAGTAATACATAAACATGTATAAGTATATATACACTTTAGTTCTAATTAAACCTAAATAAAAACTTGATTGACCAGTAAAGCCATAGTTCCATCCTCATCCACTAAAACTTAGAAGAACTTAGCTCATATGACAATTTCTAGGTTAATATAATATATTGCTAGTTTAGATTAGAGCATCTCTAGTTTATAAAATATGAACCATAGTAGTAAATACCATAAACATGTGAAATAAAAATGTTTTAGTTAACCAAATTAGTCCTTTTATTCAACTTAAACAGGAAGTAGCATGTTCTGAACCTACAAATTGAGAGTCATGCACATATAAAACACTATATGCCTAAAACATGTTGTAATTTGTAAAATCTATAAGAAAATCATTATAACTCCAAAAATTGTGAAACCAAAGGTGTTAGTCTTAGAAAACATATCTCCACACTCTGTCAAGTCTAATATAATAAAAATCACTTTACAAAAGTATTTTATAACACTGCCTAAGACTATACTACTATAAACCGATAAAACTTCTAAAAATTCATAACTCCCTAATGGAATAAGATAAAATAAAAATTCTTTCACCTAAATTCATTTTAGATCAGTACCAAACCACTGTGCATAAATCATGCATTTTAGAGCATTTTGGATTTTCAGCTCTTTCGGTGTTTAATTGCATATCATGTCTTTTATCTAGATAATTGCATAATCGGTGAAGGAGTGGATTAGGTGCTAACATTTCTCTGATCAAGGCAAGTTTTCTCCTCCCATCCTTTGAACACATTGAATCCCATGATTTGAGGAATGAAAATGTTTGTTTGCAAAGCTGCATGTGAACTTAGATTATATCGGTATTTAAAATTGGGTTAAGGTAGTTATGACCTATTTGCTGCATACCCCACCTTGAATAATTGATCCTCTTGCTGTTTGAACCCCTAGAAATGGTTAGAGTACACTCTTTGTGCTCAAATGGGTTTATATATGCTCTATTTGTAACTACTTGCTTAGCCATGCTTAGAACTATGCAAATGCTCATTCCATCTATAATTAAAATATGATTTTGATATATGAACCTTTGCTGGAATAAAATGAATATGATGGGTATTTGCGAACTAAAATATGTAAAATGTGATTTTATACTTGGGCGGCAAGTGGTGTGCATATGGTGTTAGTTGCATACCGATAGGGGGAGTGTTTGCCCAAGTCCATAAGGACCGAACTTGTGTCACCCATTTAAAGTTATTCGTACATCCACATGTGCTAGTATGGGATGGCCTAAGCTGAGTAATCTATTTAGGACTAGCCTTGCATTCTGGTAGGCCGGTGTGTATGAGTTCGTATAATTCAGAGGAGCTTCCTATTTACCCCGACATGGTAGTTTAGGTGACTAAGCGTGTCCAATACAACGGTATTGTGCCACGTGGTGGGTTCCCGTCGTGTCCGCCATCACGGCGTTAAGTTTAAGGCGTGGGCCCGCCACTTAACGGTTCTAGGTATATTCCAAGTATGCCTAGGATGGAGGAACACGTATCGTGCTGGTGCAAGGCTAGGCTCTAAGTAGTGTAAAGGCTTCGTTATGACCTCTAGATCACATTCAACATGAAGAGTGTGGTGGAGTCTTGCAAACTCAAAACAAATTAGAGAGTTCATATCATGTGGGTAAAGTTATACAAACTCTGCAAAGTTCTTTAAACTAATCGATTAGCCGTGCTCACGGTCATGAGCGTTTTGGTGATGTGTCATGTGTATAGACCATGTTTTAAAAATGTGATCATGTGACATTGGTTTGAAATGGATAAATGTGTTGAGTTGTGTGTGTGGTGATACATTATGACTTATTGTTAAGTATGGCAATAAGAGATTGATTATGATGGAATTATGAAGAAGTTAACAATGAAACTTAAAACTTGTTTTGTTAATTGAAGTATCAACTCCTTTACAAAAGAATTGCGAAACAAAACTTGCTTTATGCTGAAAATGAACTACATATTGCTTCCTTTAAATATATGCCTTACATGTAGTATGGTAGGATTGACTTGTGCTTGCCAGTACATTAACTTGTTTAACGTACTGACTATTGCTGTTGATATAACCTTTTGTTTGCAGGTTTAGACTTAGTATTTGAGTGATACGGGTCCCGATTGCTTCTTCTAGGATGAGAACTTAATGGGGTAAACCCCTAGTCAGTGTGCTTGTGATTGGGTAGTCAAGCTTCCGTTGTTCTCTAATAAGTCTATTTGGCTGGTCGGCCTATGTAATTATTAAGTTGTTGTAAGTCTTAAGTTTCTTTCATCTTAGTTGTGTTTGCTATGTATAGTTATGCTTAAGATGAAAGTGTGAATCTAGTGCACATCCTAGGAACTAGATTCACATGAGTATGAGTTAGGAATATTTGAGAGGTTATAGATCTTTAGCCATTTTTGTCAAGTCTCCTGAATGTGTAACACATCTGGTCGCTGCCTTCGAGTGGTTTGACGGGCACATCTCAAACTGAAGTTGACTGGCAGGCTAAGGACCCAGCAATGTCTCCAATATTCCTCTCTCGAGGCGTCGGATGTTTCATTATGCTTGTTGGATGATTTGAATTATTCACTTCATCTCTCAAATATAATGGAAAATCCGGAGAGCCTACGACACTATAGCTGAAAAAATTTCTAAACCGGGTTCCTGGGCACCCCTTGATACACCTAGCTCCGCCCCTGGCAGGGATGGCGAGCTCAGCCGCGACGTCGAGCGCGTCGACACAGAACATGTCGAGCAGGAGGGTGTCGACGGCGGGCAGCGAGCGGAGGAACTCCCGGAGCACGGGGTTGGCGAGCCGGAGCGTGTCGAGGCTGCCCCTGACATGGTGCGCGCCGGGGTCCGGGCTGGCCGGCGCCGGCAGAATGCGAAACGTGATGGAAGGGTTGGCCGCGGCTAGGCGCGCCATCGCGTCGGCCGACACGGCGTTGTTGTTTTTTTTTTTTTTTTTTTTTTTTTTGCGGGGGACACGGCGTTGTTGTTGGGCGGGTCGATCACCGCGACGACGACGCCGAGGCCGCGGCGGCGCAGGTGCTTGGCTAGCTCCACCATGGGGTTCAGGTGTCCGACGCCCAGCGACGGAAACAGCACAAACGTCTTTCTCTTCATGGCTAGCAGCTGTTCCGATCAAACGGATTGTAAAAAAAACGGAAACAGATGCCCTCAAATCGGACAACCACAAGTATATATAGCGCGAGGCTGCGAGCGGCGTTGAATAGTAAGCCATGGTGAGCAACGTTGACCCGCCCTAATGTGACCTGCACAACCAACACAAATTTCGGAGGAATTCACGATGATCTTTGTCCTGATGACTATTCTTTCACTGAAGTCAGCAGTTCAGTAAATTGGTAGACGAGGAAGGAAGAGACAAGTAGCTCACGTCATGACGGCTATTTCCGTGCGCAATGACCAAAAACGAAAGCTTTCTATGTGGAGAAGTAAAAGACTTGCGAAAATTATCAAATTTTGAAAAGACGCAAATATTTGGCTGTCTGGCTTATGCTACTGCACAAGATGGGATCATGGTGTGATCGATGGCTTCTAGTCGTTCGTCCCTGCCAACCAACAGATGTGGTTAAATTTAGTCGGCCGGTAGGCCTCGAGATTCACAAGCCTGATTGTTTAGGAACCGCTTGCAGTCTATGTACATACTAAACTGGATCAAACAAATCCGGCGTCAGTGGTGACGTCCACAGGAGTAAAACAAGGACACGATGCATCAGATAGAGATCGTGATAAGAGTTTATTAGCCGGGAAAGTCAATTAGTTCGGTGATCGTGATATAGAATTAGAGATACAGTCATACGGACATAGGAGGGGAACAAAGAATCAGAAATGCATCAGATCGAAGATGACCGTTGCCAACTTCACAACAAAAGCACTCAAAGGACAAAGGCAAACGGCGTTTTCCCTGAAGTCCTTCCTCCAACTAAAGCTCGACTGCTGGTGTCAATTTTTTATCCTAGGGACTAGTAATCATGCACGTGTAAAGCACGACATAGCAATATATTTAAAGAATGTTTTTCTTAGAATGATAGTAAGTGGTCATATTGATTTGATAAAATATTATAGTTACACCGTTACTATTGTGCTCAAAATGAAGCAACAGGGGTTGTGCCAGCAACAGCCCTTCCCTAAGCACATATCCTTGTGTCATTAGTGTCGATTACACCTGGAAAAAAAAATAAGCAGCTGCAATTCTCGTGCCACTTGATCTAACCTCTTTTATGCAGTCTACTCCATATAAGTAAGTTCTTGACGCAAAAGCAAGGTTTCAAACAATTGGTGTATGTGATAAGCTGCCTATGGGATCAACCTTTATGTAGATGGTTTGCATATTTACGGTTCATGTCCTATAAGGGAAATCAGACTGATAAATTATCAATTTAAGGAACAGGAACAACCCAACACAATCCGTAAAGCACACTTTCAAGAACCCCAATCCATGTAAAACAGCCATTTAAGTGAAACAAGCAATCCGTTAACTTCAATAGTACCAAATCTAAATTCTTGAGGGCAGTGGTGGAGCCAGGATCTATACTCAAAGGGGGAGGGGGGCAACTTAAGCTAAGTACTCAAAGCATTTTACTTGAATAATCAATCATATAAATATACCTATATGTTTTGACCATACAAAAGAATAGTTTCAAACCTATTATTTATCGTTCGCTACATACATAATTATTCTTTATTATTTTATTGCTTTTATATTAAAGTGAAGCGGTAAATTAAAAATTAGGGCTCACGAAGTAAAAGACATTAGCAGTCAACAACGATACGTAACCATTGGAAGAGCTGACCTGTCTAACTGTCCTTGCGTTCTATCATGTTAACTTGTTGCCTGCTTAATTTGCTAAAGTTCTAGCATTGCAGAAACCATGGATCGAATGCCTAGCCAACTACCATGGCAAAAGACATGTACAGTTATACCTCCAGCTTGTTTTGGCCTGCAAATCTGTCCTAATAAGTGCTTAACATAATCACCATGTCAATTATAGGATCTGAAAATGTTGAGTACCAAGCAAAAGATCCTTACAAAGCCATATCCAGTGGTGTAATATCATCCAAAGCTATTTTAGTCGTTGTTTCTTTTCCAACCATCTTTTTGTTTGATCAAAGCCCTGTAACAAAAAAAATAATTTAGCATTCTAGAAGTGAGATCGAAATTTCTTTGTCACTCAAGCAGACTGCTACTATATGCCTAAAACATATATGAGCAATGAAAACAATTTCAGATGAGAATTTCTCGTAGCAGAAGCATAAAAAGAACCGAACCGGTAATTGAACCAGCGAGGGCATTAATTCATTGGTTCAACCGTATACACATTACACAATTACAGTCTCCTTCTCCAGACAAAGGCACATAGCTACTACGAGTACCAAACACATCTCAATCTCAAAAAACACAAGACAACAATGTTAAATTTTAATTTTTGGCAGTATTCTGAGAGGGCAAGACGTCACCCGAGAGATATTTGGAATTGATATTGCAAACATATACAGTCAAGCAACTTGGTATGCCCCAGTAAATCCAAGTCGATTTCTCGCAGCTAGATTCGGACTGCAAGCTGCAAAAGCAAAAAAAAAATTATGAAACAATTTTTGACGGCAACAGTTTAGTTAGAATATATTAATTCCTCTAGTCTGTCTAGACAACTTTCTATAGAACCGCCAAAACAATCCAAACTACTTTCCCAAGTATATATCTTTTAAGTTGTCACACTGTGTTAGGATGGAACCTAATACAACAACTGTACTACACTCTTCATGATCTTAATAAAACTAGCTGGGTGGCCCGCGCAATTGCGCGGCTAGCACCTACAAAATTATTTATTTTAATACATAAATTTTATTAAATAATCATCTCATTGTATTATGATTTTAAAATATTGATCCTTATTATCCCCGTGTTTCTAATTTTATATATTTTTAAAGTCACACTACTCGCTACCTCTTTTTTTTTTCATGGCAAATTTTATATATTTTTAAAGATCACCCCCTTTATTTTTTCATCGGATCTATACAAATTATATTTATCCTCCTTAGAATCTTTAAAGTTTAGACCTTTTTGTTTCTAAAGTTTAAAACTTGGACCTTTTAACAGTTTTATAGATATGTCTGGTAGTCACGTGTGTGCACTTGTGCTGTGTGTCTGAATTTTTATGCCTTTTTCTATTTGAGATCCCAAAATTTAGGTATTCTTTATTTATATTTGTTGGTAGAGTTGAATGTTTAAAGCAGTATAAAAATACTACTGCCCTCGTATTTTAACAGATGGCACCGTTTACTTATTGAAAAATTTTACATAATTACAATTGTTTTATCATTAAAAGTATTTTAAGCATGAGTTATATCTTAAATATTTACGTAAAATGTTGAATAAAATACATGGTCAAATATGTCTCTAGTATCATCAATTAAAAGTAACAGGAGGACTACATTATTTTCAAGCGCAACAACATTTTCTTTTTTTAAGTCTTCGCTCTCACCACTCACCACTTCACCAGTCAGTCAGTCATGTTTACCTCTCTCATCTTCTTTTCCCCACTTCCACTTCCTTGCTTCCTGATTTTTTCCGCCTCCCTCTCTTCAATCATCTTTTCCCCACTTGCTTCCTGAAAATTTTCCCTCGTTCTCCCCTCCCAGCGGCCGGCGCCAGCTGCCAGTCGTCGGTTGCTTGACTTTTCTCGGTGTCCCTCCCTACTCCCCGTCCAGCTTGGCGTGATGGAAACGGGGAAGGGCTCCAGCCTCCAGGGTCAGATCCGTTCTCATGCATCAGAGGTGTGCGGTTACTGTGTGCGACGAAGCCTCGAGGTCCCTTAGGCGCAGCATCTCCTTTGCTGTCCATGCTTGGAGCAGTGGCTCTTTCAGGTAAATAATAATGTGCATTCATATCATTTGTTTTGTCTCTTATGCAAAATATCAAGTTCTCGTCTTGCTTGTTGGATGTTTGATTGGATTCGCAATGCGAAGCTCACAGGATTCCTTTGGGGATATCATAAAAAAAATTGTGCTCACACACTCCATATCCATCCAAAATATTTGACATCAAAAATATTTGACGATGTATGGTTAATCGAGATTATTTCAGTCTTAAAACAAATACCATTGGATGAGTAGCTAATAAATTTAACAATATATAAACATGAATATAAAAGAAGAAGATGAGCAGAACATACCAAAGGGCCTTTGTGAGAGGAAGAAACCGAACTGGAAAAGGCTAAATTTGACGATAATGATCCGGCGACAATGGCGTCCTGGACATATTTTTTGCTGCTGTGTTTTGCGGACAGTTCGGTTGTGTTGATTGCTATTGACATCTTCTCTTGTTGTTCTGGTTGGTGACTCCGTTCTGGTGCTTAGTATTTATTGGGGAGTCAATCAAGATTAGCCAGGAATCGGTGAAGGTTGGCATAGTCGGATTGTGTGTAGGGTGTTTTTATTTTGAAATCTACTGTCTTATTGCTATTATTGTCGTAATTGGTGCCTATTACTACTGCACATGTCGATCCGTGTCTGATACTATGCCTGATACTATGCCCGATTTATAGTGCCTGATATGTCTGTATACGTGAAACCAAGTCTAATGTTCCAAAATTTTAATTAAATCTCAGCCATTAAAATATAGGCCATCAACGATCAAGCGGTCGATATTTTTTATTTTTTCTTTTTCTTCGATTAACGTGGTAATTTCTAGCCTCTATGGTGAATGTGGTGTCTTCTTTTCAAGCTGTCTTAATAAAATAATAATAATAATAGATAGATAGATAGATAGATAGATAGATACATAGATAGATAGATAGATAGATAGATTGATTGATCGGACTTGCTTTGCCACCGGCCTGACGGAAAAAAAAAAAAACTTGCCCAGGTATACCAACTTAGGAATTTCCAAAAAGTGATACAAACTCTATTTTATATGTTCCAGTTGAAGCAATTGATCATGACAGGCCGTATAAAGCATCTAAAAGCAGAATCTTAATATGAAGCTCCTCGGTTGTGGACAGGTAACAAAGTAGCAAACAAGAAAAGGCCCCAACAACTCACCTGCAACATAGGGAACTCTGGTGAAGTGTAAGTCCACACATAATTCTCGTCAGCAATTGCCATCAAATTCTCATCCTCGACCGTAACAAAGGAATCCGAGCCATGAGGAAGCTTGGAATGGCCCATCCGGAATCTGACTGCCTTTGAAGAGTATATAGGATGTCCATACTGAAAATAAGCTGGCAGTTTGAAACAGAGGTCATGTAATCTATGCAATCAAGCAAGCAACTTGTAATATCTAAGGGCGTTCGGAAATTCACGGTCTTAATTAGACATATCCTGACTTGTACCTTTGAATGGCTACAGCTTGATCTCATCGGCGATGCACATATCACAGTTGAGCCTGTACGTCAAGGTCTCTGGTGCGTCGGGATCGTCGTGGCCGCCGCTGGACCAGTAGGAGGGGCGGTGCTTGACCCAATCGTGTGGTATGAGCGTGTTCTCGATGGTCTCGTCAGGGAAGTTGTCGGTGCTGGAGGCGCTGATGCATTGCAGGATGCAGTCCATGGAGGGGCTAGTGGAGACGAGGCCGCCGCTGAGGTAGGAGTAAATCCGGTAGTCCCTCTCGAGGGCCTTGAGCTGGACGCCATGGCTGGACTCGGCGTGCGGCGCGATCGGTGGTGGCTGCAGCGGCGATCTGCTCACCTCCTCCGCCCTGGTGAAATTGGCGATCTCTGGGCATATCCGCAGGCATATGCTCTTGCTGAATTCGTCCTCAACAACTGCCCAAATCAAACAAACGAAAAACAAATCAAGAAATTAAATCCATACCAAGCAGCGCCGAACACTACAGGAGAGAACTAGGGATCGGACGTCTGATGGAATACGGAAAATCGGACGCTACTATGGGCTGGCTGGTGTGCGTTACTCACGTGGCTCTGCTATAAGCATGTAGCTATGCACTGTTGCTTTCTTACTTTATTATTTCTGTGCATGGTGACTTAACTACTCTCTCTTCTCTCCTATCAAATGATAGCACAAACTAACTTTGTTAGAAAACTTTAAATAATTTTTTCTTCTCAATTATTTATCCAATCTATAATTCGATTACACCGCCATATTCGTTGCAATTAGATCTTTACAATAAGATCCAACATGAATTTATTTTGATAAAAAATAATTGCAAAAAAGATGTTGTTTCATCGGTTATAAAAAATGTTTCAACACTTGAGGTCAAATGTTTCAACTTGTCTCTAATAATGTTTCAAAGAGATATAATATTTAATATCATCGCAACACTAGTAATTACTACATGAAACAACGTTGAATCTTAACAAACGAAACACAAAAGAAAATCGTACGGTACATACTATAGATTTACAAATACTTGATTTTATTAAAATATTTTTATAGCACATGTACATGAAACATCGAGTTGTAACTATTGAAACATATAACCCTTGCTAAAACATACACACAATATGACATGCAACATTTGCAAAATGAACTAAAGAAACATCAGAAAAATATTTATTGGAACATCGAAATAAATCAGTGTGCAGCATTCAGAAAAAGATCAACTGCAACACAAAATTAAGCTATATTTTCATCAGGATTTAATCATGTGAGATCTTGTTGTAAAATTTAATTACAACAAATATGATAGTATAATCCAATTATATAATATTTGCAACATTTTTAATATTTGCTGAAATATATGAATGATACCGTGTACAACATTTTTAATTAACTAGTGAATATTTATTGAAACACTCAACCAACACATATGCAACATTTACAAATAAACCAGTAAAACATAATAAACTACTTACTGAAACATACAAATAGCACCATGTGATACATTAAAGAAAGATATATACAGTGCAACACTAATTAAATATGTGCAACATAGTATAATTTCAGCTGAAACATCCGATTCTCACATGTGAAACATTAAATTTAATTGGTTGAAACATATGTATGTTTTTTATTATAATATAGTCAGGTGAGATCTTGTTGTAACGATTTAATTGTAACGAATACAATGGTGTAATCGGATCGTAGATTGGATAAGTAATCTAGAAGAAAAATCATTTTCAAGTTTGCTAAAAGGGTGTTATGTACATGCAAATAACCTCGTGTCCTCTCTCCTTCATGCATACTAATGCTTAGTAAGGAAGCATATGTAACAGGTGTGCAAAGAGAGGATCTGACAAAAAGCCTACAAATTAAGGAGTAGGTTGGATGCATCAAAGTCATAGCGAGAGGTGTCCGATTTTTTCTCGAGATCGGATGATCGGAATGAAGCATTTTCTGGAGTAGTGGCGTGGCCGCGTGGGGGACTGGGGGTGGAGGTTAGCGATTTTTCGCTGTGCTTTTTTTCAGTGTTTATTTTTCTCGGGATGACAGGTGGGTCCCACGCGATAAGTGGATTGGAAGGATTGTAGGATTGTGGATGAACTCGTATTTTTTATATTATTATGGATTAAAAAAATCGCGTCTTCCTGTATTACTACAAACAACGAGCAGTTGAGTACCGGGTAAGTGTGCAAACGGATCCGAACCGAGCTACAACCTCTATCTCAAAATAAATTGATTCATGTTATTAGAACTAGCATGGTGGCCTGCGCATTTGCGCGGCTAACATTATTATATTTTTTATCATATAATAGCTTAAATATTTTCATATTTTATTATTAAGACATATTAAAAATAGCAACACAATTTTGAATTTTGTATTGTATCGATAGTTATTTATTATTTTCTAATTTATAATTTTACTAATTTCTAAATTATATTCATATATGGACTTAGACTCTTCCCCAATCATGCTTATTTTTTAAAGTTTGATTTGAAGTTTAGTTATTTATAAATTGTATTTCTATATGGACTCTAAATTCTACTTTTAATTTTTAATTCTGACTTTCAATTAGTTCAAATTCCTATATAAACCCTATATTCTTCTTTCAATATATTCTTATTTTTTAATTCCGAATTTCTGCTTTTATAAATTATATTCCTATATGAGCTCTAAGTTTTTTTTCTAATATTCCTTATTTTTTAAAATTCCAAAATAAATTATATTTTTATATGGACACTAGACTCTAATTCCAATATTGCTTATTTTTAATTTTGAATTTTAATTATTTCTAAATTATATTTATATATGGACTATAAACTCTACTTTTATTTATTTTTCTTAATTTTGACTTTCATTTTGTTCTAAATTCCTATATGAACTGTATACTCTTCTTTCAGTATTCCTATTTTTTTTAATTCTGAATTTTCGTTGTTTCTAATTGTATTTCTATATGGACGCTAAACTCTTCTTTTAATATTATTTATTTTTTAATTTCGAATTTCATTTTTTTCTAAATTATATTCTATATGGGCTATAGAATCTTCGTTCAGCATTCCTTTTTATTTAATTCCAATTTTAGTTATTTTTAAAATGTATTTCTATAGGGACTCTGACCTCTAGTTTTAGTATTCTTATTTTTTAATTTTCGAATTTCAATTAGTTCTAAATTGTATACTGGTATGAACTCCAGTCTCCTTTTTCTATATTACTTATTTATAATTCCGAATTTCAGCTTTTTTAATTGTTTTTTCTTTTTTCCCCGATTACTGTGAGAATTTCTAAGCTCTGAGAGCGAACATGGAGGCTCCTTTTTCTATTCCTTTAATAAGTTAGTAGATACATCATATCCCCTTTTTTTAACGATTCGCACTAGACAATGCGAAGTTATATATTGGTATAGCAGGAAAAAAAATTAAAGATTACAACCCTAGGAGCTCATAACTAGGAAAAAGAATAAAAGTATACCACCATCCACACATTGACAACGCCAACACACAGACGCAGAAGAAGGCTACCACCGGACCCGCCGCCGCTAAGCGGGTGTTGATGAAAAACACACACTGGCCTAGAAGATCTGCTTAGCTCTAGTACAGGTCCAAAGGGTGATGAGATGTGGGCGAGCCAATCAGTTTGATCCTACAACTGACAAGATATATAAATATCAGATCAATGAGCCGATCGGCTGACAAGCTGATAGATTAATTCTAGCCGATACCGATATCAGCTGATAACAATAGGGTTTTGAGCTATCGGCTATAATTTTGATGTAAATTTTGACGCTTGATAACAATATATAGGCAATCGGCTGATGATAATGTAAGAAAGCAACAATATAATCCAGTAGAAACCAATCGGCTAACAATGATATGATAGAATAAGCACTGATCCGAAGGTTAAAGAATACATCGGCTGGAGGTCCGATGTCATAAAATCCACAAGATTAGATTAAACAGTGAAACCTTTGTTATCATCAGCTAAATCCAACTTATAAGCAATCCTTACAAGCCGATGCAACGTATAGATAACCATCGGTTGAAACCCCGATGAAACCCTTGTTGGCAGTCAACAAACAGGCTAGAGATTATGATTCTAAGCATGACTTAGTAGATTAAACTTAACTGATGCATCACTAAGTATGAAAAGGACAATAAGCCCTTTACTGATTTTTAGGGTGGTAGATGCCTTAGCTAATATAATCTAGTAAAACAATTTAGCCGATACCAGCAGAAACCCTAAAGCGAGAGACAACCGATAGAGCTAAATTGAGATACTAAGACTAGATTAACTAAGGCATATGATAAATATGCAGGCAAATATATCATCCAAACCAGAGCAATGAACAATACAAAAGGTCGAATGTACTGATGCAGCCTTGAACGACGCCGACGTAGACGCGATACAATTACTTGGGCCAGCAGAACACTGGACTTACCCCTTCACCGGATATCGAAAACCGATGCAGCCCCACGGCAAGTGCCAAGTCCCACCGGACGATAAAATAAAGTGGAAGAGGTAAAAGGTGGTGATGCGCCGAATTGTATTGATCGTGGAGAGTTTTACAATGACCCCGGGTGCACATATTTATACCCATGGGAAGATTTTTGTCCTTGTAGGATAAGAAATAAACTTTCCTAAAAGATAAAAGGAAAACATAAAGTCCTTATGGGACACTACACACTTTCCTAAAGATAAAATGAAACTAACAAATATTGCCTAATTAATAGATAAACTGCCATGCCGCATCCTCATTGAACTTGGTCAATTCTATACAAGCTTCCTTTGATAGATTAATTTCCATAACCAAATATAGCAGGAATCCGACTATTAGCGACATGATAATTCTCTTAGGGGCTTACCAAATTTCATTATTAACAGCGGGACCGACCGCCGCTAAGCCAACAACGGAATACAACCAAGATCGTCCAAAACCCAACTCTTACAACTAACACAAAACCACGCTCCATCCAAATCTTTGGGATTGAGGAAGAGAGGGTGAGAGAAAAGAATAGAACCGTTCTCTCCCTAGGCCCTCCGACGTGGCCAACTTGCGGAAGGTAGGACGCTGACATAAGAGGATAAGATTCTGAGCGAGGTTGCATCAATTGCTTGGGAGGTTTTGGCAAGAGGGTGCCTAGACGATGTCTTCAAGGAGAGAAGCGACGAAAGAACCGCCGCCGCCATCCGTCAAATTCTCAAAGAGAACTAAGACTAGGTTTTTACCCTGGCAACCACACTAGAGAGGTGAGACGGCACGACAACGCTCTTAGGAGGGGAGTGGCACTCGAACGCCACTGTTGCCGGCCCTGCCAAGGCCGGGCTGATTTTTGACAACGCTCTTAGGAGAGGAGTGGCACTCGAACGCCACTGTTGCCGGCCCTGCCAAGGCCGGGCTGATTTTTCACCCACCGTCCACGGCCTACTTATCAAAAGTTGATCTCCATTGCTCCAACCACCAACCCTTCACCGTCAGCGCGTGGACATCGCTGCACCAATGCCCTTCGCCGGCCAGCCTCCACGTGCCTCCACGCAGGCCTCCCACTCGCCGCCACCGGACAACCGGCAAGCCGCTGCCACCACCAGTCGCGCCTCCTTGTGCCGTACAGGCTTCCGCCGTCACTGACCGCACCTTCTCGTGCCGTGCCGACCTCCGCGGCCGGTGTGCCACACGCAGGCCTCCGCCGACAGACTCCGCCGCCACCTGCACGCGCCGCCTTGCCGGCCTGAACCGTCGCCTGCACACGCCGGCCGCGTCTCGCCGGCCTCCCCTGCCCCTGCAGGCCTGCACGCGCTGGCCTCCGCCACCACCTGCTGCCCTCCATCGCTCCGACGCCCACGCCTCCTACCCCGCCGCCACTTGCTGCCTCCAACGAAGAAGCGCCGTCCCGCTTCGTCCGCGACGGCCTGCCGCCGAAACGTCGCCGCCACGGCCACCACCGTCGCCAGCCGCCGCCGCCACCACTCATCCCCGCCGCCATGAGCCTTACTCTGCTTGATCAGCTGCGAACTCCATTCTCCAATCTGCTCTTCTCCAAATCTCTCATGAACTTATCAAATGCCACTTCAGAAGACCCACTATCCTTGCCGGCATTCAACGCCATGTCCCTCGTCTCCACCAGTTTCTCCCTGAGCTTTCTCCCTTCCTCGGTCTCCATCACCAGCCTCACCTTCGTCTCCACTTCCTCGGCTTTCACCAACCCTCCCTCCTCGTACCCGTCGAGCGACACGGCGATCTTCATCTCCTCCACCATGATCACCTTGTTCATCGCCTGCTCCGCGTACAGCGGCCAGCACATCATCGGCAGCGCCGACATGATCGCCTCCAGCGTCGAGTTCCACCCGCAGTGCGTCACGAACGCGCCTACCGCCTCGTGCTGCACCACCTCCGCCTGTGGCACCCAGTTCTTGACCACCATGCCTCTGCCCTTCGTCCTCTCCAAGAACCCCGCCGGAAGCAGCCGCTCCAGGTCCGGCTCCGGTGATGTGGACTGCTCCTCCGGTGGGCTCCTCACGGTCCACAGGAATCGGTGGCCGGAGCTCTCCAGCCCATGAGCTAACTCCTTCAGCTGCGCCGCCGGGAACGCGCCCTGGCTGCCGAAGCAGAGGAACACGACGCTCCGCCGCGGCTGGGCGTCAAGCCACGGGAGGCACGCGTGCCTCTCGGCGCCGCTCCCTATCTTCTTGCCGGCGTCGACCAGTGGCCCGATTAAGTAGACTCTGGGCTTGGGCATGTCGGGCACGCAGACACCGGCGGCGAGCGCTTTCAGGGCCTTGGGCTCCAGCCAGTCGAAGCTGTTCACCAGCACGCCCTTCCCTTCCATCATCCGCTTGAACTGGTACAACCTGATCTTGGTCGTCTCGCTCTCCTTGTCCTTCACCGTGGCCAGCATGTCGACGTTGCGGATCGGCGGAATGCCGGGAAATCGGATGAGCGCCGCCTTATCCATCTCCCTCAACGACGGCGCGTTGCGGTAGTAATACGGGAGGTGGGAAAAGACGGCGAGGACGCTGGCCGGGGAGGGAAAGAAGAAGTAGGCGGGGATGGCGAGCTCGGCCGCGACGTCGAGCGCGTCGACGCAGAACATGTCGAGCAGGAGTGCGTCGACGGCGGGCAGTGAGCGGAGGAACTCGCGGAGCACGGGGTTGGCGAGCCGGAGCGTGTCGAGGTTGCGCTTGACATGGTGCGCGCCGGGGTCCGGGCTGGCCGGCGCCGGCAGGATGCGGAACGTGACGGAAGGGTTGGCCGCGGCGAGGCGCGCCATCGCGTCGGCCGACATGGCGTCGTTGTTGGGCGGATCGATCACCGCGATGATGACGCCGAGGCCGCGGCGGCGCAGGTGCTTGGCTAGCTCCACCATGGGGTTCAGGTGGCCGACGCCCAGCGACGGGAACAGCACAAACGTCTTTGTCGTCATGGCTAGCTGCTGTTCCGATCAAACGGGATGTAAAAAAGACGGAAACAAATGCCCTCAAATCGGACAACCACAAGTATATATAGAGGGGTTGAATGGTAAGCCATGGTGAGCAACGTTGACACGCCCCAATGTGACCTGCACAACCAACACAAATTTCACGTTGGCTTTATAAAGTTTTGGAGGAATTAGGAGGACTACTCTTTCACTGAAGTCAGTAGTTCAGTAAACTGGTAGACGAGGAAGGAAGGGAGCTCACGTCTGGCGTATACTAGTACTGCACAAGATGGGATCACAGTATGATCATCACACGCAGCCACGCAAGCAAGGCAGGATACACATCGATGGCTTCTAGTCGTTCGTCTGTGCCGCCACCAACTACTCCCTCTGTCTAAAAAAACACAAATTCTGAGTTTCCGTGTCCAACTTTGACTGTCCGTCTTATATGAAAATTTTTATAATTCGTATTTTTATTATTGTTAGATGATAAAATATGATTAATATTTTATACGTGACTTATCTTTTTAATTTTTTCAAATAAGACGGACGGTTAAATGTTGGACATGAAAATTAGGGTTTGTCTTTTTTTACTGAGGGAGTAACAGATGTGATTAAATTAATTGGCCGGTAGGCCTCGAGATTCACAAGCGTGATTGTTTTTAGGAACCGCCGTCGGTGGTGATGTCCACAGGAGTAAAATAAGGACACGACGAATCAGATAGAGATCGTGATAAGAGTTTATTATTAGTCGGGAAAGTCAATTAGTCCGGTGATCGTGACACAGAATTAGAAATACAGTCATACGGGTTCACATCATCTGCCGTTGTCCCATACTACAGCACCGTGCCCCGTTGGACAATCTTTAGCCCTTCTTTTCCAAGAAGAAAGAATCAGAAATGCATCCGATCGAAGGTGACCGACCGCTGCCAGCTTCACAACAAAAGCATTCAAAGGACAACGGCAAACGGCGTTTTCCCTATAGGCTAAAGTCCTTCCTCCAACCAAAGCTCGACCGCTGCATCATTTTTATCCTGGAGATTAAAAAGAAAATCACATCTTCCCGTATTACTACAAACAGCGATCAGTTGAATATCGGCCGGGTAACTTGCTACAAAACGGATCCGAACCGAGCTACCAACCTCTATCTCAAAATAAATATGGAGGGAATAATTAAGACAATTTTTGGAAACCGATACGGAAGTATATCCAACGAAAACAAAAAAGACAAAAAAAAAAAAACCTATTCGGAGCCATTAACTTGCAGCAGTTTTTTTAAGATAATCCCTTCATTTTTTACACGGTTTGTAGCCCGGCCGTTACATGCCCCATGTCGTCCTTGTTGGGATTGGCTTCGTTATATTATACTAGGGAAGATGCTAATGGATAGCAGCGCTGCGCTATTAGTAGCGGTAGCTAGTGGATTGGAGTAATAGCTGCGTATCCACTCTGTTTTAAAATATAAGACACATTTATTTTATTATGATAAAACTTTAATAAACTGTTTTTTCTATTACTATATCATTTATATGGTAAAAACATAATTATAAGTTGGTAATTTCTAAGTGCGAATAGAATAAAATTTTATGTTAAAAGAATATATAAGCAATTGTTGATTAAAATCGTATCCAAACAAAATATATAGATATATATTGTATTTTGAATTGAAGAGATGCATGACTATATGTATTGAACAAGAGCAAAACGGGTGGGAGTTTCTCGGGCAAGGAACAGAACAGTGGAGCGAAGAAACCGACGAGAGGAGGAGAAACCGAAGGGAAGGAAGAAAGAGAAACGCAAGTAGTATCTTTTATTAGTAGTATATACAGGCAAAGATAGAGGGGGTTCTCCGCCGAGCTGCAACAAGGAAGCAAACAATCATGTACACCTGCACACCAAACACCCACGAATAGGAACCAAACAAATGGCTGGCTGAGATGACACTGCCCCACCTATCAGCGATATAAGTGCAGCGCACCTAGCTACAACCCAAGAAAACCTGACCAGAGAGACTAACAGCATAGGCTGCAGAAGAGGAAGGCTGCATGGACCAAGACGAATGAACCAAGCATCCAAGCGGATTGGACATGGCCCAGGACGCAGAGGAACGGGGCGCATACACCAGGACCACAGCGATGCATGATATTGACAACCCACGCAAACGCGCCAATAGCGGAGAAGCCATCACAGAGTAATCCCACTACAGGCGCGGTCTCCAACAGCATATGGTCCTAGACCGCAACACACAGGTTCAGAATAAAGCAGACCCACCGGCCAGAGAGAAACTGTGCCATGGACACAGCGCACACGCGCACCAAGCGACCAAAGCAATCTGACACAGCAGCTAAGGCAAACAGCATAGACTTGTTCCACAGTAGGTAGGAACAGGCAGAGGCCATGCGGCCCACACGGCAGTCACAGGCAATCAGTGGACCATGGCTACCTCAAAGAACAAAGAAATGCACCACGCAGCGCATAACACCGGAGAAAACAATTGCAAGGACGCCCACCCCTCCCTGCGCACGGTGCAATGCACCGCACACAAACCAACCAAATGAGGCCACCACACAGGGAACAACACGTGGCGGACGCAACGCAGAGAACCAGCGGACGAGAAAAAGGAAAACGTGGCACGCCAAACGCACCGACGCACGATGGCCATCCAACGGCGGAGAACGCGCGCAACGACCGCGCTCCAAATCCACCCCTGGGCTCCGGCCGGATGACGTGCCAAGCAACGGCAAGGGCCACGACAGCGTAAATCGCCGCCCAGAGCAGCCATTTCCGGCAAGTTTGTATATAAGCGATTTCCGGCAAGTTTGTATATAAGCGATTGGGAGGATTGAGGGTTACGTGTAGATGGTGCTGGATTTTTTTTCCTATGAGACATTACTCGTTTTGTGCATGTGGATTAAAAAGTCACTATTTTTTTTAAAAAAATTAATAAGGTAGAGCAATATGTGATATATGACTGACTATACACGAGCAAGTTCAAATTCCATCTATACAATTAGAAACCAAAATAATTGTATAAACAAAATAATAATTTTGAATGTGAAAATTCACATTAAATACAAAGTTAAATATGTTATGTTTGTTTCAACTTGTATAAGTTAAATTAGTTGGATTGGACATTTTCTAATACAACAATAAATCTAGATAGACTTTTGTCCAAATTCGTTGTACTTAAAAATATCACATCTAATACTAATACTAGATTATTTTTTTTTGACGGAGGGAGTATATTGTACAACCTCCGTCCCATATTAACTGTAGTTGTGGATTTCCGTGTTCAACGTTTGACCGCCCGTCTTATCTAAAAAATATAAAAAATTTTAAAAAAATTAATCACACATAAAGTACTATGCATGTTTTATTATCTAATAACAACAAAAATACGAATCATAATTTTTTTTCAAATAAAACGGACGGTCAAACGTTGTATATAAGTAGTGCAAAACTACCTTTTGAGACGAAGGTAGTATTCAAATAGTTATTATATATATTAAAAAACTGACATGATATATCAATATAATATATTTCATTCCATAAACATTTAAATTCAAATTTAATATATGAGTAATAAATATAAAATAACAAATTTAACTTTTTTTTGGCCGGGGGGGGGGGGGGGAATTTAACTCATCTACATGTACTATATATCTTCTGAGACTGGTGGTATCATTACTGATCAGATTAAAAAAAAAAACACATCTACCGTATTACGAACAGCGAGCAGGAACGTTCACGTGTGACTACTAACTGGCCTGCTGGGTTAGGGACAAAATATCTGAACTGAAGTGACAATTCCTGAAACGGTTATTCTGGGACGGAGGGCACATGTAGATGAATAGGGTGATAAATAATTCCTCCGTTTTAAAATGTAGGTATTTTAAGGTTGGCACTGGTATTAAGAAAGTAGGTGAGAATGATTAGAGAAGGTGTGATTGGTTGAAAAGAAAACGTAGGTGAAGGAGAATGATTGTGATTGGTTGAGAGGAGGAGGTATGTGGAAAAATAACTTCATTTTAGGACAAGGTATTGTGCTAAAAATAGCTATATTTTAGGACCGAGAAAGTAGTATAGTGATGAATTTTTAACCTACCAGAGGATGTCTTCTTGTTTATATCGTTTGTATGAAGATAGATGAATATATGATATGTGTCACGCCCCGAACTAGCCCCGAACGGAACTAGCCCGTGACGCTCAAAATTAACCTGTTAATCGATACCAGTCCCAGGAAACAGTGCTGGTATCACAGGAAGACAGAATATCACATCAACAGAGGTCTCTTTATTACAGAGTAGGAGTACTGTCATGTTGGGCTGTGGACAGATCCGGAGCTCACAACTGCATTACTAAAGGGAAAGCGGAAGCCAAGACTTGGACCAATCATCACAGGCGCGACTTGGGAACTAGACCGAAACCCTAAAACTCATCGTAGCCGACTTGCTCCTGGAAGAACTCCTCGTCAGCGGGATCCACTTCATCTTCTTCAGCAACTGAGGGAGGATTATTTATATAGAGCAAGGGTGAGCACAGGAGTACTTAGCAAGTCATGGGAATTAAGTGTTTAATGCAGGCTTCAAAGGAAAGGCTGTTGTTTTTGCAATTGGTTTTATTTAAACTCCTTTTTGAAACAACTAAGTGAGTGCTTCTCAAACGACATGGATGAGGTAGTGCGTCTCGTCCGGTCGGAGTATGTGCAATGTATCAGTCTTTGAATTGATTCAAGGTTGGCACCCGGCCAACGGCTTTCATACGGCCACCCGGGCCTGGCTGATCCCATCAGCCGCAGATTTTCCAAACATCGAATCCATTCCACAACAGTAATTTCACAAGCAGTAGTCAAACAAAACTACGCTAGGAATCACCTCACATCCGCCCATGACCGTGGGCACGGCTATTCGAACAGTTTAATAACCTCTGCAGAGGGGGTACACTTTACCCACACGACATTACTAACCCGGATCACCCAGCTCGTGCAGAACGGCCACGTCTGGAGACCTTGAGGCTTTCATGACAAGGCATTTCGAAAGCCGACACAGGTTCACCATATGCCAACGAGAGGGGTCCCAGACCGACATCAGGTTAGGTCCCAGACCATACTGTGCCAGGAAGCCCGGGTGTTCTCCCCGGCACCACCCCGTTGAATCCACAGGTCTCTTGGCATCATGGTTCTCCCGATTAGCAAGTTACTTAGCCAGGGGTGTCCCATTCCACCCATGTGGTCGCATTTGCCTTATGTTCGGATGAACTTCCAAGGAAACGGTCCTTAAGTGCAAGAGCGGGAAACTATACTCCCGGTACGTCCCTCGGTCCGCGATTTTGGAAATTCATTTTAGTTCGCAAGCACCAACCCAGGTGTCGGGTTTTCCAAGTCTTTTGTAAAACCCCAAGTTTTACCCATCGTTGGATGTTTTAAATTTGAGGGGAGGTGTCCCGATGCGCGTGCCTGTAGGCCCGTGCATCGAAGCACAACAGTTGACAAAGGAGGTCTAAGTGTTCAATAATTCAAGGAGGGTAATTACAGCAATTAGGATTGGGGCCGACAGGCTATCTCGCAAGCCGCGGCCGAAATACTTGTGATAAGCCTCTTTATGCAATATTTGTGAAAAAGAAATACTTAGATTTAAATTATAGGTGCAAGATGATTAAAGATGACTTGTCTTGCTCGAGATCTTGAGCTTTATCCTCGAAATCCTCGCATTGCGGGTCTTCGGGCTCCGAAACTATACGCGAAATGGGACAACTCAACAAACGACGAAAATAAAGCCCTATTATTGACCTCTAAACGTGCCATTAAATAGATCTCGAGATTTGAGGAATTTTGGAAGTTGAACGGAGTCAAACGGACATACGGTTGAGAAGATATTGAATTTTTAAGATTATTGGATTTTTGTCTAAAGGAGAAAGGATTTAATTAAACCCTTTCGAAAAAGAAAAGAAAGAGGGAGGGGAAACAGACTTCCCTCGGGCGGCTAGGGCGTGGCCCGAGAGAAAGGGGCGGCTCGGTTGAGCTTAATGGACCGGCCGGCCCGAGAAGGCGGCCCAAGGCACGCGTGGGAGGGGAGGAGAGAGGGAGCCGGTGGGCCGGGTCCATCTCGCGTGGTCCCGAGTGGGACCTGCTTGTCGGCGGCTCGGCTCACCATGAGCGAGGAGCACGCGATGCGGCGCTAGGGTTTGGAGCGGGGCACGGTGCACGCGCGTGGCTCGCGGTGGGTGCGGATGCGGCGGGCCCACGCGCAGCCTCACGGCTCGCGGTGGACCGCGCGCTCGAGCAGGGCAGAGGGGAGCGGCGGACCGGGGTCGGCTTGACCCGGTCTTGGCCGAGCTGGCGCCGACGTGGCGCCTACGTGGCTGCCACGCTGGCCGGCGGGAGGTTGAAGAAGGCGCCGGCCGGAACGGACGGCGGACGGCGGCTGCGAACGGCGGGGCGAACCACGACGATACAGGAGAAAGCGAGCACACCGGGTGGTTGCACGAGACGAGGGGAGACGAGCCAATGGCTCGGATTCGCCGGAGGGAGTTCGACGGCGGCGGATTGCGGCGGCGGCAACCGGCGGCGAGAAAAGAGGGAAACGGCAACGACGCGACTAGGGTTCGATTCCTCCGGACTAGAGCATCTACGCGGCCACCGGAGTCCGTTTCTAGCGTCGGATTAGACGGAGACACTACGAGAGAGGCCGGCGACGTGCGGGCGCTACAGAGAACGGGCGGCGACGGCGGCGAGCACACAGCGAGCGGCGGCAGCGGTCGGGGCGGCGCCAGCTAGCTACGGGGAGGCTATACAAGCTTCTACCGAAAGCTAAGGGGAAGAGGAGGAACGAGGAGGGAGAACGGGGAGGAGGCACTACCGTGCGGGGTGAAGGGGCGCCGTGACGATGGCCGACGGCGTGGGGCGTGATCGCTCCGGCCTCGGGCCGGGGAAGAGGAAGGAGAGAGTGCGCCCGGAGTCCACGTCACGCGTCCTCGCTCGTGTCGGCTCCTCTGACACGCGCGACGATGAACGGCGACGGCGAACAGGGCAGGGCGTGGCAATGGCGAGGGCGAAAACGGGGAAGATTTGTTTGGGGAGGGGCTCGGGTTTATAGGGCGGCAATGTCAGTTTGGAAACCGACCTTCGGCGGCACTAGGGGGCGAGGGAGCTTCGAGGGGAAGGGATAGGCTTCACGGGCGCGGTCAAACGGCGCGGAGGACGGGCTGGCACGGCGCGGCTGCTCCTCTGCCCTGGCGCTAGCTCCGAGCGGAGGGAGAGCAGAGGCCGGGCCGAGAGAGGAAAGCGGGACACGGAGGGGGAGAAAGAAGGCTCGTGCTATGCCGGTTTGGGGAGGAAGAGGGATGGGAGCGGGAGGCGCTGCCTCCGATTTTTGGACGGATGCGGGCGGCGCGGTTCTGGCACGCGCGCTGGCTCGCGGGGCAGGGCGTGGCGCAGGCGGCACAGCGCGGCAGGGCGCGGGGCCGGATGGCGCAGGCACGAGCAGCAGGCGGCTGACGACGGCGGCGACTGCGCGGGCGCGCGCACGCGAGGTAACGGCGCGCGGGGGAGCTTGCCGGGGATGGAGCGGGGATAGAGAGCAGGAGAACGAGAGATAGAGGGAGAGCTCGGCTAGGCGTCGGCTCACGCGCATGCGCACGCGCACGCGGCGCACGGGCAGAGCGAGGGGAGAGCTGAGGGAGAGAGAGAGAGAGAGATGGGCCGAGAGGAAATCGGACCACCGAACCCGAGGGAGGCAAAATAGACTTTTGCGGAGGAATTTGATTTGGGAAGGATTTGTATTCGGGATTTGAATTTGACGATAGATCGGGGATTCGAGATCAGGGATTGGCACGGAGACTGACAACAAGGAAAGAAACAGATTTCGCAATTAGGGTTTTTAGAATTTAAATTTTCCCGCTAGGCGCCACGACGGAACGGGCGCTACAATATGCCACTGCATAATAGTTCGCGTAAAGAAAAATTTTGGGTGTCACATCGGATGTTTGACCGAATGTCGGAAGGGCTTTTCGGACACGTATGAAAAAAATAATTTCATAACACGCCTGGAAACCGCGAGACGAATCTCTTGAGCCTAATTAATCCGTCATTAGCATATGTGCGTTACTATTGCACTTATGGCTAATTATGGATTAATTAGGCTCAAAAGATTCGTCTCGCGATTTCCCCCTAGTTATGTAATTAGTTTTTTCATTTATCTATATTTAATGTTTCATGCATGTGTTCAAAGATTCGATGTGATGTTTTTTGGGAAAAAATTTTGGGAAGTCTAAACCTATAAGCTAAAATTGGATCTGCACGTTAGAAAAAAAAACAATTTTTACTGGAACTAACCGTTAAATTGGGAGTCAAATTTGTTGTTTTTTAATTGTATAAATTAATTTTATTTTTTTTATTTCTATAGTGATATATCACATATATCGATGTAACTTATTAAATTAATCGATAATTTTTTATAGTATTTTAGACAACACAAAAAATTAAAAGACAAATAGATGTTGGATTGAGATACTCTGACTTAAAAGCCACCATGCCTTTATCATGTTGATACGTGAATTCATGGTTTATCACATCCACGTGTCAATGATTAAATACTTATTTTAAAGTTTATCTGACTCATATAACAATAACAAAGATACGTATGTTTGAATTGAAGGTAGATGGGCCAGATCCATAGGTGCCCTAGTGAGACTGTCGGCTGTCTGCGTCCAACAGGAACTCGGCAAACGCCGCGCGCGACGATCCGCCGTCGCCCCATGCAACGGCTGCGGCTTCCTTGTGCGTCGTGACCCGCGCCCTGAGTTGGTTGCCTGCCTCGGATTCCATGACCAGCCTCACCTTGGCCTCGACCTCCTCTGCCGTGACAAGGCCCTGCTGCCACCCGACCATCTCCACAGCGATGCCCATGTCCTCCACCATGAGAACCTTGTTCATCTTCTGCTCAGAGTAGAGCGGCCAGCACAGCATTGGCACACCCGCGGTGATCCCCTCCAGCACCGAGTTCCATCCGCAGTGCGTCACGAACGCGCCAGTCGCCCGGTGATGGAGCACGTCCACCTGCGGCGCCCATTGCTTGACTACGGCGCCCTGGCCACTGGTTCGCTCCAAGAACCCCGCCGGGAGGAGCGCTTCGAGATCAGGATCGGCCCAGGGGTTGTATGGTTTCTCCGGATCGTCATTAGCGACGATGGGGGCGCGCACCACCCACAGAAACCGGTGGCCGGACTTCTCTAGCCCGACGGCAATCTCCTTGAGCTGCTCTTTGGAGTGGTTGCCTATGCCCACGCTACCAAAGCAGAGGAACACGACGCTGCGGTCCGGTTGCAGGTCGAGCCATACGAGGCACTCGTGCCTCTCGGCCGTCTCTCTCCTCTCGCCGGCCTTCTCGACCAACGGCCCAACGCAGTAGAAGAGCGGCAACGCCGCGTCCCTGAGCGCGTTCACCACCCGCGCCTCCAGCGACTCGGACGTGTTCAGCAGGAAGCCATTGGAGTCCTGAATATCTCTGTGAAACAAATCCATTATGGCCTTGTACACTTCGCTCTCCGGGTCCTCGAGAAGTTCCTCATAGAGGTAAGAAGCCGGAATGGGTGGGAGGCCAGGGAGCTCGAGAGGGGTGTCTCCTAGCTCCCTGAAGCTCGGCTGATCCTCTGCACGGATCAATGGAAGCTGGAGGTGGATGGCGAGGGCGCTGGCGTTCCCCGGGTGGAAGACGTAGCCGGGAACGTTGAGCCTCTTGGCGACGTCGAGGGCTTCTACGGACAGAGGGTCCACGACGAGGGCGTGTGCACCACCGGGAGGCATGGAACACAGGAAGTCATGGAGGCACTCATTGTGTCGCCTCACGAGGTCCAAGTATCCGAGGAGGGAGAAGTCGTTGTCTTTGGTGGTGATGGCCGGAGGGAGCTCGACGCGTGGGAGCCTGTGGAAGCGTATGGCGGGCTTGGATGAGATGACACGGTCGACGGTGGCAGGGAAGGCGATGTGCTGCTGGAAGACGGGGTCGATGAGTGCGACGGTGATGGCGTAGCCGCGGTCGATGAGCTCGTCGGCGAACTGCATCATGGGGAGGAAGTGGCTGACGGAGAGGCCGGGGTAGAGAACCATGGTCTTCTTCATGGTGGCTTTGAATTTTCTGGCTAGTTTGTACAGTGGAGGCACTGGAGGGTAGACTGTAGAGTGGTCTCCCGACCTACCTCTGGCTCGTTTGATTGAGGGGAGAAGAGAACTAGATTGCCCCATATATACAGCCCAATTAAATCAGCCATTTATGATGGGGGTCTGTTTGGTGAGGTGGGTAGTGGTACTATACTCTCCTAAGAGCAAGTTTAATATTACCTCCGTTAGAAAGAGTATAGTTTTAAACTGTTTATATCTAACATTTGACCATCCATCTTATTTAAAATTTTTATGATTAATATTTTTTTATTAGATAATACTTTATGTATGGCTTTTTTTTTTAATTTTTTATAAACTTTTTAAATAAAACGGACAATCATGAAATCCATAACTGTACTTAAATAGGTAAACTTATTTATATTTATTTTAGACAATCACTACACGATGGCCCATCTTTACCAACTGACTATTGTTGGCAAAACGTCGATATACAGAACACATCATCTGTAGGCAAATATGTATATAGCACTGCCAACGTATTATGTGTCGGCGATTCTAGTCTTTTGAGACAAACAAAGTGTCGGTGATTCATGGGCAACGTATTATCTGTCGACAAAACAATTTCCTTCACGCCAACAGTCGGCAAAGGGTACATCACGGGGGCAGAAATTTAGATTAGCTCACCAAGTCGAGCGCACAATAGGCTGGAAAAAATGGATTGCACAGGCTAAAAGGGGACAAAACCCTTCTCTCTACCCTTCTTCTCCCAGTCAAAAACCTAGATCCACAGTCACATTTCTCCTCCTTTGAAGTCCATTGTTGCCACCAACACCACCGCACATCACCCCCGTCGGTTCCTCCCCTTCCCCTCGCCCCATCGCTCCCCTGCCACCACCAGCTCCCCTTCCCATGGAGAAAATGGACATTTGGCCACGTTCAAAAAGCGGTTTCGCTAGAATGCCATCCCGAAAACGCGTTTCGCTAAAATGCCAATCTGAAGCGCGAGATCATAGCTACTTTGCCATTTTCTCCATTTTCATCATTTTCAATTCCATTTTCGTTGGAATTCTGCTTGATGAGACCAAATTGCCCCTGCTCGTCGGCTGAAAGGGGATTGAGATCGAGCGCAACGAGTAGATAATATTAACACAGATTCCAATCGCGCATTTCATCACCATATAGGAACGGTGGAGAAACAAGGTTGGTGGCCTCTTCACAGAGCACATGCTGAGTTTAAGGGAAATAGTGGATTGTTTTTAGATGGAATCACTTAACGCGATGTAGTTCATATTGTAGGATTAAGCATGAGAAGCAAGACTACCAGAGAAGGTGAACAAGGGGATCATAAAAAAAAATTAAGTTGAAAGAACCAAGCTCTAAAATATAGAATGGACCCTAAGGGTTGGGTTGTTCGTCCATTAATACGTTCCTTGAGCTAGCTTCAGAAAGTTGGTAGACTGGTGTTGGAATTTTAGTCTGACCATCTTTACATCGTTGGTTCAACTGTCGATGGGATCTCGATCTGACAGTCAGTGTTCCCTCAGTCTAACCGCAGGTGCTCGTGCAAGACAACCGGTAGAAGACAAAAACACAACTTGACAAAATAAGATGATCAACTTTATATTACATCAAGATGTGTTTATAAAGTGTCTCCAAGCACTTCTCTCTCAACTTTCAAACTCAACTCGAGAGTCAAGACCTAAAGATAACCCTAATTTTTCACCTTAAAAAAGTGTTACCTCTTGATGCTCAACCTTATTTATTTGTACATAAAGGCACTCCACAAAAGCCAAAATCCTACTTAAATTAGGAATCCTACTTCTATAGAAAAGCCTCCCAAACCATGTATTATTTTATCTCTTTGTAAATTCAAACCCTAAATCCTACTTCAGCTAGTACTCTTTTCAACTTTGACACTTTCTTTTATCTGCACACATCTCGCTTATGCCATACAAAAACTCCATCTCCAGTTTATTGTTCAATCTTTAGCCTGAGCATATTGTATAATCTTCTTGATCGTTAGGACAACTATACTTAAGTCAATTCCAATCCACCATAGACAGTTCTCAGCCTTAAGCAACACTTATATATGGGAAACGAAGAAACTATATCCGACTTTCCTAACTTAAACTCACATTAGCATAAACACAATACACATACGAAATAATTGGAAGCCCATCACAGAATTAACATAAAAAAATCACTCAAAATCCAATTATAATCAAGAATGTTCTGGTCTAATTGCACCTCAGCCATCAGTTCGGCCGCCCATGCGCCTCCGGTCTAATCGGACTTAAGCTCAGGTTGGACCACCTGTACACCGACCCTTCACCAACACAACCACCACAATTCAACAATCGGACTTACCATCACCATGGCCAATTGTTCATCACGACATATAACTCAAGACAATGATTCCTACAACGATTTCACACACATATGTACACAACAACTCCATCGAGCTGGTGGGTATGAGCATCTCCAACAGTCTCTTCAAATTTAACTCTCTAAATATTGATTTGGCCAGTTTGTCAAAAATTTGGATGGCCAAATTTGTATTTCACTCCAATAGACTCTATTACTATCCAACCTAAATAGTGAGTCCCATATGTTATGCTCACTACCCTTTTTCAACCCCTCATCTTCCTCTCTCCTATTCTTCTCCTCTCTCTCCATGCCACCGCCTCTCTCATCCCCACTGCCACACCGTCACCCCTGGTCCCCGCCTCCACGCCGCCATAGCTTTCCCCAGTGCGCTCGAGGTCGGTGCATCCGCTGCCTCCAACGAGGTCCTCTGATCCATATCCGTGGACGCCGACAGCGAAGATGGCGGTGGGGATGGCGGCCCCGATGACGATGGTGGCGGAGAGGTGAGCACGGGAGGTGGCGAAGATGAAGGCGGTGGCGGATGGCAGCCCAGACCTCGGTGACGATAGGCAACTGAGTGGATGGCGATCCAGACCACGGCACAACGGCGGCTGTGCGGATGGCGAACGAGGCGAGCACGGGAGGTGGCGCAAGAGGGCAGGGAAAGGGAGGGTAGGGGCAGCGGGGCGGCAATGCTTCGGCTCCGGCTCGCCGTCCTCCCTCCTTTGCTATCGCGCCGCAGTGGGGCGCCTCCCACTTTCGCTTTCCTCAGCTACGGCGACGGGACTAACTACGGGGGCTGCAGACGGGGAGAGAAGGAAGGTGGGGCTCACCATTAGCAAGACAAATAGCATGGCCAAATCTGGCCACTCACTAGGTGATTTTAGCCAGCTGGATGGCCTGGCAAGCCGGATAGCAATTCTGCTGGAATACATTTTTTTTTCGTCTATAATGGCTAAATTTTGGCTTGGAGAGTGGGATAGAAAGATTGTTGGAGATGCTCTAATGTGCAATCCCTGACAGCCCTTTGTGCAGCCCATGTAGGCCTGCGGGTTGGGGCCAATGCTTTTCACATCCCCTGCTCGGTCCGTTGCTATTTAGGTGGTATTTGAAACTCATGAAGATGGAGATAAAGTTGATGCACATAAAATGAGATAAAGACCAAGTTTTAATTATCACAAACTTGACAAATGGAGTGATATTTTAAAGCAACTTCCATAACGAAACGTACTGTTTAGTAGTTTAAAAAGCATGCTAATGGAAATCGAGGGAAAATCATAATCTTCATAAGAAAATAACAGGGCCTTACTCATCTGTGTTTATTGCATTCTTGAATGATTGATAGCACTATATCATAGCAGTGTGATCATATGCTTTTCTTTTCTTCTGTCTGTTCTTTTGGTCGACAAAAAAAAATCTGAAAGAAAAATAGTAAGTTTCATAAAACTCCTAGTACGTAGCACATAATTTATGTTCGAAATAAAAAAAATATATAAATTTTAATACGTAAATTCTAAAATTTCATAAAACCATACTGTTAACCATTTTAACGTACTCTTATATAAAAAAATTAAAAAAGATGAGTATTTATATGATGGATAAAATCCTCGTAAATTTACAATGAGATTGTGAACTCAAAAGTACGATAGATCAAAGTCAAAATGATCAATATTATGTTCTCGTTTCAGCCTTTTCCCTTTCCCATGCTGTAACGTCTTGCCTCTCCCAGGCCGAGCCCGCTTACATCTGGCAACTTTCACAGGTCATAGAATGCCCTCACTGCCCTCACTCGTGTGCATCCGGAAAGAATTTACCAGTCGGTCACCCATCCCGAAATTGCCCCAAATTACTCGTGTGTGTCCCGGAAGAATTTTCCAGTCGGTGTTCGGCTTTCGGAAAAAAGTTGCAACTTGTTGATATGAGTATTATATTAATTCTATTAAGTCATAAGCTGGGATGTTACACATGCCCACGAGCACTTTTAATTTTCCAGTATTATAAGGAAACTTTCTACATATACATTTAAAACATATTTAGTAAAGTTTACAATGAGAAAATATTCAATGAACACGTAGGCGTGGCCGTGTGCACGGGGAAACCCGTTCTTGCGCACACGTACGTTTCAGGGGAAAATGGTGCTAAAAAAGGAATGAAAACGTCATTAGGCTTAATCAGAAACAAAAAAAAAGAAAGGACAGATTTGGGCGAGCGTCATGCACGATACTCTGGAAAGGCGTAATATCCTGTGTCTTGGATGGTCACGAATTCACGTTGTCCTAGCGGATGTTGGCTGTACGGTCCATGTCCGACATGAACCGGGCAAACGCCGAGCGCGACGAGCCGCGGTCGGCCCAGGCCGTGGCCGCGCCTTCCTTGTGCGCCGTGACCCGCGCCCTGAGCTGGCTGCCTGCCTCGGACTCCATCACCAGCCTCACCTTGGCCTCCAATTCCTCGGCCGTGACAAGGCCCTGCTTCCACCCGGCCATCTCCACAGCGATGCCCATCTCCTCCACCATAAGAACCATGTTCATCTTCTGCTCCGAGTGCAGCGGCCAGCACAGCATCGGCACGCCCGCGGTGATCCCCTCCAGCACCGAGTTCCATCCACAGTGCGTCACGAACGCGCCGGTCGCCCGGTGGTGGAGCACGTCCACCTGTGGCGCCCACAGCTTGAAGACGACGCCGCGGCCGGTGGTTCGCTCCAAGAACCCCGCCGGGAGGAGTGCGTCGACGTCCTGCTCGGCACGGGGATTGAACGAGTCGTCGTCGTCGTCGATGGCGACGGGAGGCGCGCGCACCACCCACAGGAACCTTTGGCCGGACTTCTCCAGGCCGACGGCGATCTCCCTGAGCTGCTCCACGGAGTGGTTGCCCGCGCCTGTGCTGCCAAAGCAGAGGAACACGACGCTGCGTTCCGGTTGCCTGTCAAGCCACGCAAGGCACTCATGCCTCCCTGCTCTATCTCTCCTCTCGTCAGCCTTCTCGACCAACGGCCCGATGCAGTAGAACGGCGGCAATGCTGGGCCGCCGTGGTGACACCGCGAGTCCCTGAGCGCGTTCACCACCCGCGGCTCCAACGACTCGAACGTGTTCACCAGGAAGCCTTTGGAGTATTGCGCGTTCCTGCGGCTCACGTTCATCATGGCCTTGTACACTTGACTCTCTGGGTGTTCGAGAAATTGGGAGAAGAGTTGAGATGCCGGCATGGGAGGGAGGCCAGGGAGCTCGAGAGGGTTGTCTCCTAGCTCCCTGAAGCTCGGCTCACCCTCTGCACGGATCGAAGGAAGCTGTAGGAAGATGGCAAAGGCGCCCAAGTTCGCCGGGTGGAAGACGAAGCCGGGGACGTTGAGCCTCTCGCCGACGTCGAGCGCTTCGACGGAGAGAGAATCCACGACGAGGGCGTGTACGCCTCCGGGAAGCATGGAGCAGAGGAAATCATGGAGGCACTCGTTGTGTCGCCTCACGAGGTCCAGGTACCCGAGGAGGAGGAAGTCGCCGTCGTCGGTGGCGGTGGCGGGAGGGAGCTCGACGCGGGGGAGCCTGTGGAAGCGTACGGTGGGCTTGGATGAGACGACGCGGTCGACGGTGGCAGGGAAGGCGGTGTGCTGCTGGAAGGCGGGGTCGATGAGCGCGACGGCGACGGCGTAACCGTGGTCGACGAGCTCGTCGGCGAGCTGCATCATGGGGAGGAAGTGGCTGACGGCGACCCCGGGATAGAGCACGATGGTCTTCTTCATTGTGGGCTAGCTCTGAATTTTCTAGCTGGTTTGCAGTCTACGTCAGAAATTACTGAGTGGTCTCACGACTTCTGGCGTTTGAGGGAGAAGGAGGTTGGTGGCAATTATAGCTCGACGAATGAAAGCGATCATTGATGATTTGGAACGCTGTTTGATGAGCCTGATGAGGTGGGTACTCCTACCATTTTAGTTCTTTTAGGTGGACACTCTATTCATCCCTTCTATTCATCCCTTAAAGGGATACCCATTTATTTTTACAAGTCACTTAAAAAGTCATAAAGAAATTAGTAACATAGATCAATATGTGATATAATACTTCATAAATATGCATTTCGAATTCAACTTATACAAATAAAAACAAAAATAACAAATTTGGCTATAAACAAAACTAGTAGTTTGTGATTAAATTTGTTATTTTTATTCCGAATTGTATAAGTCAAATTTTAACTTGCATGTTTGTAAAAGGATATATCAGATACCAATCTATCTTGACATTTTTTTAAAAAAATGTTTGATAACTTTTTAAACACCATACACAAAACGAGAAGATGTTCCCTCGAGAAAAAAAATCAACTTCCCTATTAGGTGTACATTGCACCTCAATGATGTGAGAAGAAACTCTCTGATACCGAAAGAAGAAGAAATATAAGAGGCTATTTGAATGGTTGTCCAGCTTGCCAAGCCACAAGTTAGTTATGTCACACGTATTTAACCCACTACCAGACCTTATAGCCTACCGTAGGAAGTGTAGCTCTGCCACATCATATTATATTTTAGACAAATATAGTATTGTGGAAGCGTGGCTCAATTGATTAATTTTTTTTATGGTGAAATCTGTTCAACCGGTACTAGATTTGGCACCGCTGCTCGTGGTTATGGCAAATTTTCTTTAGTGGTAGATAATGTACCTATCAACAACGAGGCACATGGTGATTTCACATTTACGGTGCTTCAATTTATGGCTAATTATATTTTAGTGATAGATGACGTGACAACACGGCACATGTGATTGGTGAATCTCAGAATATGTCAGCCCACTCTCACCTACTTCTTAATATTAGAAGACAATCAAATTCAATGGATAGCCACACATACATTAAACCAAAACAAGGTGAATATTTACTATAGCAAAAGGATAATAACACATTCTATAGGAAACTTATTTGTTTTTGTTTTAGACAATATTATAATATACTTTTTTATTTAGGGTAAATTATGGGCATTCAGCAAGTATATATAAATTTTACATGTACAACAAAATTTCTACGTATAAACTTTTTTTCGAATGATCAATATTATGATCTTGTTTCAGTCTTTTCCCTTTCCAATGCCCACGAGCACTTTTAATTTTCCAGTATTCTAAGAAAACTTTCTACATATACATTTAGAACATATTTAGAAAATACAAGTTTACAATGAGAAAATTTTCAATGAACTTTCAATGAACACGTAGGTGTGGGCGTGTGCACGAGGAAACCCGTTCTTGCGCGGCGCACGCGCACACGTACGTTTCAGGGGAAAATGGTGCTAAAAAGGAATAAAAATGTCATTAGGCTTAATAATCAGGAAAAAAAAGAACGGATAGATTTGGGCGAGTGTCATGCACGATAGAATCTACTCGGGGAAAAAGTAAGGCCTCGTTTAGTTCTTAACATTTTTTCCCATCACAATAAATCTTTGAATTTATACATGGACCATTAAATTAAATATAGATAAAATAGAAAACTAAATGAGCAGTTTGTATAAAAATCATGAGACGAATCTTTTAAGTCTAATTAGTCCATATGATTAGTTATAAGTGTTACAGTAACCCACGTATACTAATAACGGATTAAATAGGCTTAATAAATTTGTCTCGCGGTTTCCAGTTGAGTTATAAAATTAGTTATTTCATCCATCCGTCAAACGTTCGAGACAACCAAAAGTTTTTTTTTCGCGAAATAAACACGGGCTAATATGCCCTGGATGGTCACGTCCTAGTGGATGTTGGCTGTCTTGTCCATGTCCGACATGAACGGGGCAAATGCCGAACGCGACGAGCCGCCATCGGCCCAGGCCGTGGCCGCGCCTTCCTTGTGCGCCGTGACCCGCGCCCTGAGCCGGCTGCGCTGCCTCGGACTCCATCACCAGCCTCACCTTGGCCTCCACCTCCGCGGCCGTGACAAGACCCTGCTGCCACCCAACCAGCTCCACGGCGATGCCCATCTCCTCCACCATGAGAACCTTGTTCATCTTCTGCTCTGAGTGCAGCGGCCAGCACAGCATCGGCACGCCCGCGGTGATCCCCTCGCATCCGCAGTGCGTCACGAACGCGTCGGTCACCCGGTGATGGAGCACGTCCACCTGCGGCGCCCATTGCTTGACGACGGCACCCTGGCCACTGGTTCGCTCCAAGAACCCCTCCAAAATTGTCACCACTCAATAGTGCTGTCACCACTCATTGGTATGATTCGCATGCATACACGGTTGTCACGCCACCATTCTTGGCGTTGCTGCATGGGCTTGTCACGCCAATTAACTCGGCGTGGCAAGTAGCTGATTTGGTAATAAGTTGCCACGTAGGTATGTATTTGTCTCCGTGCCATCATTTGTCACGTCATTTATACCGGTATGATAATATTATTTGGTCACGCTAGTTTAGTGGCGATGGTCGAAAGATTCATTTTTTAATATAAATTCTGAGAGGGTCTATTATTAAAATTAAATTTTTAATTAGTCTAAATAATAAAAAAAATTCGACGGCGACCCGAGGTAGAGCACGATGGTCTTCTTCATTGTGGGCTCTGAATTTTCTAACTGGTTTGCACTCTACGTCGGAAATTACTGAGTGGTCTCCCGACTTGGCGACTTCAGGCGTTTGATGAAGAAGAAAGCTTGGTGGCAGTTAAAGCTCGACGAATGAAACCGATCATTGATGATTTGGAACGCTGTTTGATGAGGTGGGTAGTGGTGGGTGCTCCTACCACTTTAATTAGCTCATTTAGCAGGGAAAGTCTATTCATGACTTAAGGGATGTCCCTTTATTTTTTATTCTACCTCCGTTTTTTAGTAGATGATGTCGTTGACTTTTTCTTACTTGTTTGACCATTCGTCTTATTCAAAAAATTTACGTAATTATATTTTTTTTGTTATGAGTTGTTTTATCACTCATAGTACTTTAAGTGTAATTTATATCTTATACATTTGTATAAAATTTTTGAATAAGATGAATGGTCAAACATGTGAGAAAAAGTCAATAGCGTCATCTATTAAAAAAGGGATGGAGTATCACTTTTATATATATATATATATATATATATATATATATATATATATATATATATATATATAAGTAAGATATATCAATATGTGATATGTCACTTCATAAACATACATGTTCAAATTAACTTATACAATTAGAAATAAAAATAACAAATTTTACTATGAATAGAACACGTAATTCGTGATCAAATTTGTTATTTTTGTTTCGAATTGTATAAGTCGAATTTTAACTTGCATATTTGTAAAAATATATATCATATATAGATCTATTTGTTGACATTTTTTTTAAAAAAATGATGGACTTTTCAAGCACTATACACAATACGAGAAGATGTCTCCTCAAGGAAAGAAATCCACTTCCCTGTTAGGTCTACGTAGGGGTGAAAACGGTCGGAAATGGTCGGAATCGGTAGCATCTCTTCGGAAACGCAACTTGATCGGCCGGTAATTGACCATATTTATCATTTAAACTACTCAGTATCGACATTAATACGATGCAGAAAGAAATTAGAAAAAACAAAATTTAAAAATAGCCAAAAACAGTACGGTCGGAAACGGTACCCCTTAAATGGAAATAGTGCCCGGTTAATCGGGAATTTCCGTGACCGTTTTCACCCCTAGGTCTACAGTGCACCTCAATGATGTGAGAAGAAACTCTCTGATGCAGAAAGAAGAAGAAATATAAGGGGCTATTTGGATGGTTGTCCCAACTTACCAAGGCACAAGTTAGTTATGTCACACATATTTCACCCATTACCAGACCTTAGCTTGCCATAGAAAGTGTGGCTCTGCCACATCATCTTATATTTTGGGACAAAGATAGTATTTTTGGATTAATTATTACTAACTATCAAATCTACAACGTGAGCGCAGCTCAATTTATTAGAATCCTGGTGGTGGAACTTGTTTATCTAGATACAAGTTCTAGATTTGGCACTGGTGTCCGTATTTATAACTAATTATTCTTTCAATGGTAGATGATTATTGATGCAAAAAACACACACTGGCCTGGGAGATCTGCTTAGCTCCAGCGCATATCCAAATCTTGATGAGATGCGGGCGTGCTAGTCAGTTTGACCCTGCAACTGACAAGATATGCAAATAGCAGATCAAGTAGCCGATCGGCTGAGATGCCGATGGAGTAATTCCAGCCGATGCCGATACCAGCCGATTGCGATAGGGTTTTGAGCTATCGGCTATATGTCCAATGTAGATTCTGATACTTGAGTAAATAATGATATAAAGGCAATCAGTTGATGATAATATAGTATAACAATAATATAATCCAGTATAAACCAATTGGCTAGCAGTATCATGTAATAGAATAAGCACTGATCCGAAGGTTAAAGCATACATTGGCTGGAGATCCGATGTTATAAAATCCACAAGATTAGATAAACAATAAAGTCTTTGTTGTCATCGGCTAAATCCAATCTATATGCAATTCTTGTAAGCCGATGCAATGTCCAGATACCTCATCGGCTGAAACCCCGATGAAACTCTTATTGGCAATTAAGAAGCAGGTTAGGGATTATGGTTCTAAACATGACTTAGTAGATCAAACTTAACTAATGCAACAATAAGTATGAAAAGAAACACAATATCTACACAATCAAGCCGTTGAATGATTTTTAGGGTGGTAGATGCCTTAGCTAATCTAATCTAGTAAAACAATTTAACCGATACCGGCAAAAACCCTAAAGCGAGAGACAACCGATAGAGCTAAATTGAGATACTAAGACTAGATTAACCGAGACATATGATAAATAGCTAGGCAAATATATCAACCAAACCAGAGCAATCTAAGAGGTCGAATGTACTGATGCATGCATCCCTTGAACGACGCCGATGTAGACGAGACAATTGCATGGGCCGGCAGAACGTAGGACTTACCCCTTCGCCGGAGATCGAACTGAACCAATGCAACCCCGTGTTAGGTGCCAAATTCCTCCGGTTGATAAGTAAAAACCTTAGAAAAGATGGTGGCGATGCACCGAGAGTAGTTGTATTGATCGAGAGATGGATTACAATGACCCCGGGTGTACATATTTATACCCATGGGGAGATACACTAGTCCTTATAGGACACTAACCACACTTTCCTAAATGTAAAGGAAAACATAACAAACTATTCCTAATTAATAGATAACTTGTCATGCCGAATCCTCCTTGAACTCGGTCACTTCTGGATTAGTTTCCTTTAATAGATTAACTTTCTTAACCGAATATAGCAGGAATCCGACTATTGGCGATCTGATAATTCTCTTACGGGCTTACCAAAATTTGGTGTTAACAATGATGTACTCGTCGACAGCGAGGCACATGGTGATTTCGCATTTAGGTGCTTTAATTTATGGCTAATTATCTTTTCAGTGATAGACGACGTGACAACGAGGCGCATATGATTGGTGAATCTCAGAATATGTCGGCCCACTTATTAATATTAGAAGACAATCATGGATACCACATATATATTAAACCAAAACAAGGTGAATATTTACGATAGCAAAAGGATAATAACACATTATATAGGAAACTTATTTGTACTTATTTTAGACAATATTAAAACATATTTTTTATTTATGGTAAATTATGGGCATCGGCAAGTATATATAAATTTTACATGTACAACAAAATTTATAAGTGTAAACTTTTTTTAATAGTATCTCATGATTGGCCTAATGAATGTGGGCCGGGACGAATGTGGTCGCTTGTCCGGGCAGCGCTCGAACGGTCACCCGTTAAACTTAACCCTCCACCCGTGTCAGCAGGAGTGAGGAGTCCACGATACCGCCACGAACTCACGACGTCTGTCGACTGTCTGCATCAGATAAAAACTCTGTAAACGCAGCGCGCGACGAGCCAACGTCGGTCCAAGCCACGGCCGCGGCTTCCTTGTGCGCCGTGACGCGCGCCCTGAGCTCGACGCCTGCCTCGGACTCCATGACCAGCCTCACCTTGGCCTCCACCTCCTCGGCCGTGACAAGGCCCTGCTGCCACCCGACCATCTCGACGGCGATGCCCATCTCCTCCACCATGAGAACCTTGTTCATCTTCTGCTCCGAGTGGAGCGGCCAGCACAGCATCGGCACGCCCGCGGTGATCCCCTCCAACACCGAGTTCCATCCACAGTGTGTCACGAACGCTCCGGTGGCCTGGTGATGGAGCACGTCCACCTGCGGCGCCCATTGCTTGACGACGGCGCCCTGGCCACTGGTTCGCTCCAAGAACCCCGCCGGGAGGAGCGCGTCGAGGTCCGTCCTGTCGGGATCGTCGCTGACGACGGGGGCGCGCACCACCCACAGGAAACGGTGGCCGGATTTCTCCAGGCCGACGGCGATCTCCCTGAGCTGCTCCGTGGAGTGGTTGCCAATGCCGGTGCTACCAAAGCAGAGGAACACGACGGTGCGGTCCGGTTGCCGGTCGAGCCATGCGAGGCACTCGTGCCTCTCAGGTCGCTCTCCCCTTTCGCCGGCCTTGTTGACCAACGGCCCGACGAAGTAGAACGGCGGCAACGCCCGGCCGCCTTGACGGCGTGCGTGCCTGAGCGTGTTCACCACCCGTGCCTCCAGCGAGTCGACAGTGTTCACGAGGAAGCCATTGGAGTATTTATTAGTGTACCTGCGAACCAAATCCATGATGGCCTTGTACACTTCACTCTCAGGCGACTCCTCGAGCAGATTGTTGATGAGGTGAGAGGCCGGCATAGGAGGGAGGCCAGGGAGCTCGAGAGGGGTGTCTCCTAGCTCACTGAAGCTCCGTTTACCCTCTGCACAGATGGACGGAATCTGGAGGAAGAAGGCAAAAAGGCTTGCATTCGATGGGTGGAAGAGGTAGCCAGGGACCTTGAGCCTCTCAGCTATGTCGAGCGCTTCGACGGACATCATATCCACGACGAGGGCCTGTATGCCTCCGCGGAAATGGGAAGAGAGGAAACCATGGAGGGGCTCGTTGTGTCGCCTCACAAGGTCCAGATACCCGGGGAGGTAGAATTCGCCGTCATTGGTGGTGACGGCGGGAAGGTGGTCGACGCGTGGTAGCCTGTGGAAGCATATGGAGGGCTTGGACGAGATGACGCGGTCGACGGTGGCCGTGAAAGCGATTTGCTTTTGGGGCGCTGGGTCGTCGATGAGTGCGACGGTGACGGCGTAGCCGTGCTCCACGAGCTCGTCGGCGAGCTTCATCATCGGGAGGAAGTGACTGACGGAGAGGCCAGGGTAGAGCACCATGGTCTTCTTCATCTTGGCTTCAATTTGCTAGCTAGCTAGTTTACCGTTGATGTGGGATGAGTGGTGCTCTTCCGAGTTCTGGAGTAGAGAACTTCTGTAGAGCAAAATATGTTGAGGGGAGGCTCGGAGGGCATTGTTGGACCAGGATTGCACATCGGCGCGGTCGGTACAACGTTGTCATTCACTCATTATTTTCGATGTTCATGGCTTGATGGGCATTGCGTTGATTCATTGATCGGAATTGCTAAAAAAAATTACGCCGATGTTTTCCCCTCAAAACTTATGAATTTTGATCGTTGGAATATTGTACCGAGATTTGCGTGAAGAGAGGAAATTAAAAAATTCGCACATTTGTGCGCTAGTGGGAGTAGCAAGCTTGCAACCCTAGCTAGTCAAGCACCAACATGTTTTACTCAATTACAGACGAGAGTTACATCTATTATATTGTTAAAACAGCCTTGAAAGAAGGCACCACGTTCGCTGTGGGGGTTAGAAATTCCCACATTAATCGGATAAAAGGATAAATATTTACACCGTTAGATCGTAGTTGTACTAGATTTTAGTGGTGTAGATTATTCATGACAATATTGAGTCTAAATAGAAAGCAACTTTGATCTAATAGGAAATATGGGAGTCGGACATGTTGAATGAATAGAAGTCGGACATGTTGATTGATTAGGAGTCGGACAGGTTGTCTGAGTATGGATGCTATGGTCTTATGGACAGTAATCAGACAAATTACATTAATCTATGTTTAGATGGTAATTAGAGTGCAAATTGAACTATAGTGATCCACGTTTCATATGTGGCTGGAAAATATACGTGCCATACATACATGGCCATTGATAGTAAAGAGGGAGAACACTGCATGTATGTCATGCCGTATGCACATGCTAAGATAGCAGAGACATTGGGCGGAGATAGCCCACAATCGATCTAGAAGCAAAGCAAGTATGCTACGAAGAAATCAACATAGATATACATTATTTTATAGGACGAGACTACCGATCGGGCGCCCCATCCAAGCGTGAAAAAATCGGACGCTAACGTCAGCATAACGTCAGAGCCATGCATGCGTGCAAAACCACTTTAAACTATTTTTTCTCTTAAATTATTTATCCAAATCATGATCCAATTACACCATTAAATTCGTTGCAATTAAATATTCAAAACAAGACCACACATGGATATATTCCGACGAAATTTTTTTAGCTTATTATTAAATCGGGCGTTATTTCACCTTATATAAAAATAATATTTTAGCAAATAGCGGAAGAATGTTTCAATTCACTGCAACATTAGATCTATACATAGTAAAACATTGTGAGTACACTTGGTGGAACATTTTTTGTGGAACAAAAAAACGAATTCCCTTAATAGAGAATTTTCAAAATATGTGGGTGATTTGTTGCAAAAGAAGTTTCGTTTACTGCAACATTAGATCTATACGTAGTGAAACATTGTGAGTACACTAGGTGAAACATTTTTAGTGGAACAAAAAAATAAAACGACTTTCCTTAATAGAGGGTTTCCAAAATATATGGGTGATTTGTTGCAAAATAATATTTTAATTCACTGCAATATTAGATCTATACATAGAAAAATATTATGAGTACACTAAGTGAAATATTTTTTTTGAGACACGTGGTGGGGCCAGGGGAACGTGTGCACGGGGAGGGGGGAGCGCTCGATCCTGCTCCACCCCCGTCGGTCGCCCTGGCCTGAGCATATTCGTATTTTATAAGACATGGAAAATAAAATTTAAGGTACAATATCTTCGCCAGTATGATCTATGCATGTACAAGACCATCTAAAACATTTGACGAGATAAATTAAGTAGCAGGCCTACAAAGGAGTAGAGTGGTGGCAGTTAATACGACATATAAAAACTGTTAATAAAACACCAAATCGAATCCTAATGACGATTAAAAGGAGGGACGACAGGCAGGCCGTGAAACAAATAGGCAAGGCGGTTGCCGGGACTTATATAAAGTAAAAACATAAACTCCATTGATAACCATATTCGATTTTTAAATTTTCAATGACAATAAAAAGTAGAAGCAGCGGGCGGGGTGTATATGAGTATAGTTACAGAGCTGCCAACGGTTGGCGGGACTTCTAGAAAATAAAAAGTAAATTCTAACGATAGTTTTGTTCGATTTTTAGAATCCCAGTGACAATAAAGAGTAGGCGGCAGATGGGCCTTAGAGGAGTATAGTGGCATCGTTTGATGGGACTTCTAAAAACTATAAAAAATGAAACCCAATAAGACAATAAGCTCTAAAAACTACCAATTTTTAAGGTTCGTAACTTCTAAAAAGTAAAAAAAAACAATGATAATCATGGTCGATTTTAAAATCTCAATTACAATAAAGAAGGGAGGCAGCGGACGAGCCATAGAGGAGTACAATAGCAAAGCCCCTGACGGTTTGGTGGGACTTCTAGAAAGTAAAAAAATGAACCCGAACGGTAATTATGTTCGATTTTTAAAATTCCAATGACAATAAAGAGAAAAGACAGTGGACGGGCCGTAGAAGAGCATAATGACAGCGTTTGACGGGACTTCTAGAAATTATAAAAACGAAACTATAAGATCCAATTTTTAAAGGTTTCAAGGAGAATAAATAGAAATAGTGGTAGATCAAGCAAGCAAATAAAGAAGGATATGACAGAAGTAAGAGGTAGCAGCTGGTCTGACTTTTAAGAACTATATACTTGGAAATACGGAGATGATAAGATTTGGTCTTTCAAAGTCTTATGATAACAAGATAGCTATTTAATAAATTTTAATATATAGTTGGAAATACGGAGATGATAAGATTTGATCTTTTAAAGTCTTACAACAACAAGATAGCTATTTAATAAATTTTAAGCAAAATTATACCAAAAAATTTATAATTGTGTTTAGGTGCTAGCCGCGCAATTGCGCGGGCCACCCAGCTAGTTGTAATTATAACCCAATTATACTACTTTTACACTTCAAAGATTTTCACCTAAAAACTGATGAATATTATATAGCTACTTCCTTCTTTTTTTTTGACAGTATAGCTACTTCCTATTGATAGCAATACACATCGTACTTAATATTGCACTACGGTTTTCCTTCACGTTAACAAGATGACTTCTATGGTACAATTTGTTGATAGTATATTCTGCCAATATAAAAGTTCTCTAGAGGGAGACGAAGAAAACTTGTGGATCAAAAGACGGTGGTCAATGCCTCAATATAGTAAAGCGGTCAATTAGCCCAGTTTGGTGAAGTTGTCGGAAGTCAGAACGGAGTCGGCACGAAAAGATACAAAACAATGTAATATATCAACCCCATAATCATATAAGTTTAAATTCGATTTTTATGAGTAAAAAATAACAAATTTAACATGAATATACATATGGTAGTTAATGTCTAAATTGTTATATTTATTACAACTTATACAAAATTAAATTTTAACTTATATATTTATGGAGCGAAATATTACATATTAATCTATCTTATCATTTAAAAATATCGAAAGCATTTTGTTGACATACAAGCGAATGTTCATTCGGACAATTAGAATCCATCAAGTCGGATAGGAGAGTGGCTAGGAAAGAACAAGCCGAAATATACTTCCTCCTCTGTTTTTATAATGCTATGTATCTACTGTACTAACTCTACAGATTTACATGTTATTCAGAAGCCGGTATAAAGTACATGTGTTCTAGGACTGTGTTTAGATCCAAAGTTTGTAGGACTGTGTTTAGATCCAAAGTTTGGATCCAAACTTCAGTCCTTTTCTATCACATTAACCTGTCATACACATAGCTTTTTAGTCACATCATCTTTAATTTCAACCAAAATCTAAACTTTGCGCTGAACTAAAGGTGCAGGAGCGGGACCCAGCTCATAAAGGTGCAGTACATGCTTTCTGAAGGGAAGAGGGAGTACAAATAGACCAGTAGTTCATCAGTCCATGTCCATGGTTCCGTGTATAGTCCTTGTCATTTTGGGGCACGAAGAAAAAAATGCTCTCTCTATTTTATAATAGATGATGCCATTCATTTTTAAGCACATGTTTGACCATTCATCTTATTTAAAAATTTACGTAATTATAATTTATTTTATTATGAGTTGTTTTATCATTAAAAGTACTTTAAGTATAATTTATATCTTATGCATTTGCACAAAATTTTTAAATAAAAAAGTTATCAAACATGTGTCTAAAAGTCAACGGTGTTATCTATTAAAAAACGAAAGGAGTATACTAATACTAGTAGTTCAACGGTCTGTGGCTCCGTCTTATCATTTTTGGGCCATATCGATTCTTTTCACTGAAGGTTCTCTGAAGTTATGAAATATACTCCCATTTTATATTGTAAGTAATTTTAGTTTTCTTGAGAGTCAAACTTCTCTAATTTTAATCGGCTTACAGAAAAATACACCAATATCAACAAACAGCAAATAAATGCACTATTAAGAACTAAAATGCTCACTCTGTTTTAAAATATAAGGACTTTACTCTTAATCAAAATATAAGGACTTAGTGCTGGGTACTGATATTAAGAATAAATTTAAAATAAAAAGAAGTATGGTTGTAATTATTAAAATGAGAAAGTAGGTAGAGAAATCAAATTAAAGTTCCTGGAGTTTTCGCTTGCTCAAGAATGATATAGACATGTCTCATGGGATTTCATGCTTCTTTCGGATGCGAACATGCGGTGCATGCACCAGCTATTGAGCATGTCCATCGCATTAATGATAGATCTCTCGAGTTGTCTTGCTACCATATCGTAGCAAGATAGCTTGTATCCAAAAGTCATGATTTTTCACACTACTGTGGAGGAAACAAGAAGACTCTACATGTGGGCTCGGTATGAGTTCCACTGGTGATCATATCTGCGGCTTTTGTGTTCTTCGTTCTCGAGCAGGTTCAAAACACTGAGGCTTAGTTTCAATTTTTTCTTTAAACTTTTAACTTTTTCAACACATCAAAACTTTTCTACAAACATAAACTTTTAACTTTTTCGTTACATCGTTCCAATTTCAATTAAACTTTCAATTTTAACGTGAAACATCTTGAAGCCCCCTGATGATCTAGGTCGTGTTTTCCCCAGCTACCTGAGCTCATCCCTCCGATCAACAAGACCGAGTATAGCTAATGTTGTCATCTCTATGCAATCGTACTCCCAACCTCCCTACATTGCCTGCGTAACCACCCCATCTTCGAGGAAAAAAATAATCAAACGGTTGGCTATTAAAAAGAAACCAGAAAAACCAAACGATTAGTTAAGAGAATAATACATTGGATCCTATCCAAGTCTAAGGGCATGTGCAGTCCATCCCCATATGAACCCATCGTAATGTGAAAGGTCCCAGTATATACGTTAAGAGAGCTTTTAAATATAAAAATAATATAGAAAACTTGTGCCGATTAAGGCTTTGTTCGGACGGCCTAGCTGTAGCTACAGTAGCCACAGCCATCAAATAGCAAGCAGCAGCTTCCCGCAGCTATGTGTTTGTGCAGCCGAACGATTACGCTGTACATCACAGCTTAATTAGAACACTGCAGTAAAAACCTACCGAAGATGCCCTAAGGAGCTACACCAAATGGTTCCGTATACTTCATGCTACAATATATTGCTAACACACGGTAGTCTTATTTTGGCTCGATTCACGCACGACCTTAACCCTGAAAAAGAACCAACTATATATATTCATGCTGCGGAAGTTCGGATCCACTATTAACCGGGGGCGGCTGATACGCGATCAGTCGCGCGCCCCTGCACGCGCGCGGTCAGTCGCCCCTCTCTAGTCTCTTCTCTGTATCTACTATACATACGTATATACATATGTATATACGTGTGTGTATATATATAAATATATTTTTAATGCATAAAAAATATATATACATATACAAAGTTTATATACGATCTATACAAACTTTGTATACGATTATACAAACTATATATATATATATATATTAAAAAAACAAAAAAAATACATCACGTATACAAAGTTTACATACGCGTATATAAACTTTGTATACGCATATACAAACTTTGCATACGCGTATACAAAGTTTGCATACGCGAATACAAACTTTGCACACGCGTATAAAAACTTTGTATATGTACGAATATAAACTAGCTTGGTATACATACGAAAGTTTGTATTCATACATCTTTAAAAAAATCAAAAAAAAACAGAAGAGAAACGAGAAAAAAAAAAGAAAAACCAAACTGAATAGAAACGGAAAAAGGGAAAAAACCGAAAAAAAAAGGCAAAGCGAACAGAAATGAAAAACGCGGAAAAAAACAAAAAAAAAGGGAAACTCGCTCTCCTGCGTGGCGCATCCGCCTCTCCCTCTCCACGCGCGGCACGTGTCCAAGCCTTCTCGCCATTAACCTGCACGACTGCACCAGTGCACTTCAGACTTTTCGTGCCAGGGCAGATGTTGGTCACCTGAGACATAGTCCGAGACCTTTAGACTAAAAGCCCAACAAGAGAACATATCGAATTGCCGGCCAGTACTTAAGGCTGTGTTCGCCAGCCGGTTACCGCATAGCCCACATGCAGGCCTGCACCTGACTTCATGTAAGCTCCCAAAGTCTCACAGAAACTCGACAAAAGCTTTGATGCAACGAGCCAGAATTCTTGACTGCCACTTCGGCCCGCTCCTCATCGACCAGCGCCACCCGCTCACGGAGTGGCCACGCTTCGGTTGACTCGCCAGGGGAACCGGAGGGACTCGTCGCCGATCTCCCCGAAGCTGGTGTGTTATCTTGGTCTGCAATTCTGCATGTGCGGGAGGTGCAAAAGGCGACGGCGAGGTGGCTGGCGGCGCACGAGTGGAAGGACGAAGTAGGCCCGTACTCCGAGCTCGGCACTCGGCAGCGACGATATTATGTCGGGGGCGCAGGCGCAGAACATGTCGAGCACGAGCGCACAAGCAGAGGGCACCCACAAACGCAGGTAGGTACTCGCGCAGTGGCGCGTTCATGCCGCAGATGAGCTCAGACAAATCCTAGTGGCGGGAGGACTAGGCCTGCATGCTCAATGAGGACGGGTTCATGCATGCCGTGGAAGGTGATACCGTGAGAACGAGTTGGAAGCCATGGACCAGGGTACCGTGGCGGAGAAGCTGTGGCTTGGCCGGCGGCTCAATGAGGACGACGGTGACGGCGAGCCGTGCCGCAGGAAGAGATTGGCCAGCTCCACTGTAGGGACCAGATGTGACCGACTCTAGCTACACCACCACCATATCTTTCATGCTATCAAGTTTTTGTTGATGGATCTGTGATTGCCTGTGATTGTCTTGGCTATATTTATCTGGAGCGCATTGAATCTTTGACTAGGAAATTTAGGTGAGAAGATGCTTCAGAATTGTAGGAGTACCAATTAAGTCTGACAAGTTCTTCCAATTTAGAACGTGAGTTGTTTTGATTTTAACCTAGGTTAATTTTTTAAAAAAATTTACCAAATTAATAGCGAAAAAGGGACAATTGCTTATCTTATTTTATTAAATTCATTATTAAATATTTTTTATAATATATTTGTTTGCTGTAGAAAATATTATTTTATTAAAATTTGATCAAATTTAGAGGAGCTTGACTTAGGATAAAGTCGGTGAGTTTGAGGAGAAGGAGATTAAGAAGATTGGGAAGATACGCAAAACGAGATGAGCTATTAGTGCATGATTAATTGAGTATTAACTATTTTAAATTTCAAAAATGGATTAATTTTATTTTCTAAAGCAACTTTCCTATATAATTTTTTTTTTGCAAAAAACGCACCGTTTAATAGTTTGGGAAGCGTGCGCGCGGAATATGATTTGCTTTCTCACCCAATCTCACCAGAACGAACGCTCATATTTTGAAACAAAAAAACAAAAAGAGTATCAGGGCCCTTTTGAATTGGAAGAAAAACATAAGAATTTTAGAGGATTTCAATCCTATAGGAAAATTTACTATGAAGCCCTTTAAAACAACGGATTGAATCATATTTAATCCTTTGAATTTCCTATGAAATGTACAATCCTATAGAGATTATGGAGGAAGTTTAGCAAGAGCTTTAACCTCTTAGTAAATTTTCTTTGAGTCTATCTCTCTCATCTAATTCTTGTGTTTTTCCTGCGGTTTATTCAAACAGTCATTCCTATGTTTTTCCTGCGTTTTGCAATACTTTATTTTACACTTACATTCCTATCAATATCCTATCTTTTTCCTATTCCAATGTTTTCTAAATCCTACAATTCAAAGGTGATGGTTTAGGTTTTCATCCAAATAAATTTAGTTATCTTTCATCATCTTCATCAATGGTGATGGTGATGACGGATCTTCTAATCTTTGGTTCCGTGGTCATCTTGCTTCGGTGTTTCATCCATAGAGGCACGTTTGAATATGTTTTCGTATCCATGGCGTCGTTGTCTGGGTGGAGTTGATGATGAAGCTCTTTGGAATGACGGTCCTCTCTCTCTCTCGTTGGTGGTCTATCCGGTTGTGAGGAGGTGTGATTGTGTCCATGGATGGCAGTGTAAGAACAGATCTTATTCGAGGCGTAGCCTCACCGATGTTTTTTTTAGCAGTTATATGGATCTGTTATTCGGGACATACGACTATTGCGATTTTCAAAAGCCAACGTGCAATTGGTTTTTTTTTTTTCAGATTTTGCTTTGTTCTCTATTTATCCTCTCTTCCATCAGCGACATGATCAGCGGAAATGTGGAACAAATAGTGGCTATGGTTGTAACAGATACAATGCATAAGAGAAGATGGCTTTGTCAATTTTGATTGTATAATTTTTTTTGACATGGTCTTTTTTATACTAGCTCTTGTTGTGGTATAAGATATATATTAAGGTTGCGTTTCCGGATAGTTTAGCCTAACTAATTAAGTTATTAGTAGATAATGACAGTAATTAAGATATTATTTTTTTCCGAAAGACTTTTTCTACTAACCGATTGAAAACTTTCAAGTTAGATTTGAAAACTTTTAAAGTCAAATTTTAAAAACTTTCAAAACTTGATTTGAAAATTTTTAGCTCAAAATTTAAATGTGCAAGATAAATTTTGAAAACTTTCAACTCAGATTTAAAAACTTTCATCTTTAATTTAAAAACTTTCAAGTACAGATTTAAAAATTTTTAAGTTAAGATTTGAAAAAATATGAAAACTTTCAACTCGAGATTTGAAAACTTTCAAGTACAGATTTGAAAATTTTTAAGTTAAGATTTGAAAACTTTTAAGTTAAAATTTGAAAACTTTAAAGTCAAGATTTAAAAACATTCAACTCAAATATTTTGAAAACATGTGCGCTAAAGATTAAAAAAATCAGAAAAAAAGTCAAAAGGAAAGGAAAAAAATCACAAAAAAAGAGAGAAAAGCGGAGAAAAAATACAGCGTGGGAAGGCTGTTGCTGGCGCGAGCGCGCATTAGCCACGCCCTTCGAAACTGCCTAATCATCTTAGCTAATCCCTCATATACCGTTACCACGTTCTCTGAATTGCTAAACAATATGTTTTTTTTCAAATACTTTCCATATAGATTTAAATTTTAAAAAAATCAAATAAACTTATTTTTAAATTTTATAATAACTATAATTCTTAATTGACTTATCCCGTTTTACATTGTCACCAATAAACAAGATTCATGACCGGTCACTTGGTCACGTCAAAGTCTATCAGAAACTTGACAAATGATTGATGCGACGAGCCAGATTTCCTCGTCGCCTCTTCGGCCCGCTCCTTCGCCAGCGCCACTCGCTCACGGATCGGCGACGCTTCATTCGACTCCAGCATCCACCTAACCTTCGCCTCCACCTCCTCGGCTCTGACCACCTCGCCGTCGTACCCCGCCATCACAGCGCCGACCCCGACCTCCTCCACGATGAACACCTTGTTCAGCCTCTGCTCCGCGTAGAGCGGCCAGCACCGAGTTCCACCCGCAGTGCGTCACGAACGCGCCGGTCGCCCTGTGCCGCAGCACGTCCGCCTGCGGCGCCCACGACCCGGCGGCGAGCCCCCTGCCCTTGGTCCTCTCCAAGAACCCCTCCGGCATGAGCTCGTCGATGTCCAGCTCGCCGTGCGTGCCGTGACGCCCGGCGAGCAAACCTGAGAGCGAAGCCTCGCCGGCGTGCGGACGCCGCACCACCCACAGGAACCTCTGTCCGGACCTCTCCAGCCCAATGGCGATCTCCGCGAGCTGCTCCTTGGGGAACGAGCCCATGCTCCCGAAGCAGAGGAACACGACGCTCTTCTCCGGCTGTGCGTCCAGCCATGAGAGGCACCCGTGCTTCTTGTCCTCCCCGCTTCGCGAGACCAGTGGCCCGACGCAGCACACCGGCGGCGTGGGGCGGCCGACGACGCACGCGCCGTCCCCGAGCGCGCGCAGCGCCTTCGTCTCCAGCCACTGGAACGTGTTGACGAGGATGCCGCGGGATTCCGGGAGCCGCTCGAGCACGCCCAGAATCCATCTGTACATCTCGTCGTTGCGGTCGAGTGCTGCCTTGGGGAGGTCACTGGGTTTGAACGGCGGGACGCTGGGGAACAGGAGGGGCTCGTCGCCGATCTCCCCGAAGCTGGCGTTTATCTCGGCCTGCACGTGCGGGAGGTGCAAGCCGACGGCGAGGTGGCTGGCGCCGCCGCACTGGAAGAAGTAGGCCGGTAGCCCGAGCTCGGCGGCGACGTCGAGCGCGCAGGCGCAGAACATGTCGAAGACGACCGCGCGAGCAGAGGGCACCGACGAGCGTAGGTACTCGCGCAGTGGCGCATTCATGGCGCGGATGAGCTCGGGCACGTTGCTGTGGCAGGAAGGCGAGGGCATCACGTGGAAGGTGATGCGCGGGTTGGAAGCCATGGACCGGGAGACCGCGGCGGCGAAGCTGGGCGGCTTTGCCGGCGGCTCAATGAGGACGACGGTGACGGCGAGGCCGTGCCGCGGGAAGAGATTGGCAAGCTCCACCATTGGGGCCAGATGGCCGACGCCAAGCCCCGCGTACACAACCACCGTTTCTGTCATCATATCAAGTTCTTGTTACTGGGATTTATGACTTGCCAGGCTATATTTGTATAGAGCGCACTGAATCTTGGACTACGATTTTTAGGGTTAAAAAATACTTTTTTATAGAATCTAAAAAGTATTTTTTTTAATTGTCAGCTAGTATGCCTGATAAATTGATAATTATACTAGAGTTAGGTGACTCGTGCGGCACGCAGAGCTCCAGTTCAGCTAAGACTGAGGCCGAGGCACGTATACGGCCTATTGGTTGCAATTTAGCAGGAGCAAATAATGCAGCGTAATGTTTTGGGTACACATATACAACTTATCATTGAAAACTCTCGTTGCTCAGCGTCAGCGAATCTTCTCGACTTCCTTTCAACAGGTTGGCAGCATTCATCTTGCAAATTTATCACACAACAAAAGATCACTGTTTACTGCATCTTTTCTTTCCAATACACAATCCACAAGCCAAACATGTACAGACAGAAGGTTAAAGTAAGAACAAGGCCTTTGCTACAAGGATTACATGATTACATCATCTGTATGTGTGTAAAACCATCCCTAAAACAATGCACGTTGTACACTCCCGGCACAACAAAAAAACAAGCTTGAATGTAATCTGAGCCACCAATCTGGACCCAATCACTACCAACCTACACTACTTACAAAAATCACACTATATTTGTTTGTTTCCCATCTCTGTATATAATTACAAAGTTAGAGCAAATCTTGTAGCCTGACCACTCAGCTGCACGCAATATACAATTAATTAGCCTTGTGCTCATGGTAGCCTTCTATGTCCTACACCAGATTATAGTCGAAAACCAAATCCAAATCCAGGAGATCAACATGTTACGAGCAATCACCTCGCCGATGCACTTGGAAGTTGGAACCTATGTTTCCCCATGATTGATGTCCTATATATTTTGTACCAGATGATCCCCAAAACTCTTATCTTGGCACTCTTATTGTATCTTCTGAGTATCTCAAGCAAGAAGTGTACAGTGCAAACTGGCCGTAGCCAGGAGGGTGCGTTGTGATAGCACCTCTATGCTTCTCGCCCTTGCTATTAATTCCATTGTGAACAAGGCATCGTGTAAAAGAAAAGGTGTCATACAAGTAGCACAATCTTCTATTATTTCCCTATTTGGCATTTACCTGATTTTAGAAATGCTCCTTGTGAAACTCAAATTTTGACGTGCATCTGCCATTAAAATCATGGCAAAGATCGCTTAATTCCTGAGCCAGAACTGGAGCCCCACAGTAGAATACTCCTATACACAAACAAACACAATTACCTTCATTACAGTGATAAAAGATGATAGAATTGATACAAAAATTAATCAGAAGAACACAAGTACTTGAACTTGAGAGCCCCTCATTTTGCTTTACGTCTTGCTATTACTTAAATACCAAAATGACAGACTTAAGTTTCAAGTACTTCAACAGATCACGGCTACTCAATTTCGTACACCACCTCCCCTCCTATTTTCTGGTATATGCATTGTTACATGTCAAGAGAATTACAAATGTTGCAGTCATATGCACATGCTAGTCCCAGTTTTGTTGATCCAGAAAGTTCACATCCTGATGAGTATATCACAGCTAAATAGATTAAAAAAAGGATAGCTTCTTTAATTATATCGCAATATGATAACTTACCTATTTTAGCATAAGGATGTTTGGAGGCTATCTTAGAAAGAACCTTCTTAAAATTTGGCCTTGCAAAATGTGTACGGACCTGCAAAAAAAGTAATAGAATAGTTAAGTTCAAATAACAATGATGCAAATTATAGGAGTACAGCATGAGGTCAAGTGGTGAGACGTGACTTACTTTAGTTCCAGATACTATATCAACACCATTCTTGGCATGGTTTAGAGCTTGCAGCATAGTAATGAGTGCTGACCGAGCATCCCCTTCCTCGTAAACACTTGTGAGGTAGTTGTGCATCTCAATAATATTCTGGTATAAATCAAGAAGAAAGGTTGTAAGAAAAAGATGCAAAATAGAACATTACATTACTTAAAATATATGGCTTAGCTCACATAAGTTACCCACTTACCCTTTGATCTAGTTCAGCAATCTCGTTCATGACTCCTTTAAACCAATCAAAAGAGCCTTGTTCACGTGTCACCCAATAAAAATAAGCATTTGTTGTCTTCAAAACCCTCTTTGGTTTTGAGGTAATCCTCATAAGGGTGTCAAGATCAACATGTGCTTTATTGCGTCCGATTGGCGGGTAAAGATCACCTGAAGCTTCCTGCAAAGAAAGGTGAAGAACTTAATCAGTTTGTCCTGTCCTGTCTCTCATGGTCTTCACAGACGATATTATATAAATGCATACATAGATCACAGAGAAATGAGAATTACAACCAATTATATCTATTACTGTAGTTAGGCATCAGGAAGATGCAACTGAAAATACGATAAAGATCACTTACTTCCTCTTCCTCCATTTTGATGATGCTGTTGATAAGGTCTTTCAATATGCTGATAAAAGGCGTTGCGCCAATTCCTAATCCAACCAGCAGTAAAACATCATACTTGCTGTAGTCTTGCGCAGGAGAGCCATATGGACCATCAATCAACAATTTGGGTAAGCTGCATTCCAAAACAATGTCATGAAAATCCCCAACTGCACAAGCATATAATTATTGCTAAACATAGAGCATAAGCGTACGCTTTCTTGGTAGTCTCATCTGCTCTAAGGAGACCACTTTTCCCACCCACTGGTGGCTCACAAGCCGCTGAGAACACCCTCTTGAGCTCTCTTGTCCAGTCACCAAGTTGCCGAACATGAATGCTGAGATAGTCATCCCCAGGTGCCGAAGTTATTGAGAAGGGATGCCTGAAAGGGGAAAGAATCATTAAACATCTAAACAGCTATACTGATCTACCTACTCTACAAATAAGGTGTTCATAAACATGACATTTGCAATCTTATAAATAGAAACTCCAGGCGAAGCATATTAGGAAATAAGAGCATATACCATTCAAAGGGTGAAACAGCTGGACATTGAACAAACATATACTGCCCACTCTTATAACGGAATGTGGGAGGCTTAGACATCTGCAGTGTTAAAACATTACCAGGATAGATGGCCACCTGCAAATAAATAGTGTGTCAGAAGACCGTACACAAAATCAGTATGTAAATAGTGTAATACAATTTTGTGATGCATGTGTGCCACCTTCAACAGACGGACAGAATAACTGCCAGACCTGAAGAACCTCAGTGTCCTCTCCCCTACATACAAACAAACGGGCACTGCAAGATACATCCATGTCTGTAGGGAAGAATTATATTAGAAGCTTATGAAACTGTTCTGGTACACAGGTACAGAGAAAAGGAGAAATGAAAAATAATTCTCACCGTCCTTTTGTACCATATGCGGATAAGGTATAGCCACTCTCCATGAATTACAAGTGATATGTACACGATGATGAATAGATGGTGAGAATACCAGAAAGCGTTGAAGCCAGTTAATTTGTCAAATGGCTTTGGAAGCTTCACCAGGCTACGGCGGAACCACCTGGTTGCAAGAGTAAAAGCGATAATCATGCACACAAGCATGATTACCCCAGTTATGCCCTCCACTCCTTTGACCAGGGTCAAATATGTTGGCTTAGTTTCACCAAAATACTTCCCTAGTGGAGCATACTTCTCCTCCGATGAACCTATGAGCCGTGGAAAATCACATACAAGATGGAGCCCTCCATGAAGGATAACACCAACCACAATTGCTGCTGCAATAGTCTGCCATTACAAGAAGCAAAACATTCACCCTTAGCTGTATTCTTGCTCTGGGTCATTGTCAACATGTCACACAAATGTCCGAATTGGCCATGCTACCATATGTATTTTAATGCGTCTGTTTGTTTAAGGATGACACAAAGGCATTATCAGTGCCATTAAAAACCATATTATAATCATGGTTTATTTTTTTGCTTAGTAAAATTAAATGCATCTCGTGCATTCTAGTGAAAATAAGACTAAACTGAACCTCATGCTTCTTCTACTTCACAGACTGCTATATCCCATAGGAAGAGATATTTGGCATGAACTGTCTTAAGTGACATCAACTATACTATCTGCTGATTGATATGGTCCAATCATGGCTTATGTGCCCTCTGCGTGATACCAACCAAATGACTTTATATTCTCTTGTGCCTCCTTTAAGTTAGTTAGTCCATGCAATAATATACATATTTTGGAATGTAAACTGGTGATTCAGAAGCATATCACATACAGGCATGCTGTTAGCTGACAGGAATGAACTTGCATGACTATGATTCAATCAAGAAAATAATGCTCTCTAATGCAAGCGGCAAACTTCAAAGATGAACAATCACGAGCTTGTGTAGGCTCCTGGCTGTGGAGAACTAATGAAAATGACTATTTATAATAGGCTTAATTCATCTAGGATAAGCCAAGCCAGTAAAATTATATATATCAAAATAGAAACACCTTATCTGACCATGTTTTGTGGCTATTCATAAATCATAACCCATCTTTTAACATGCATCGATCATGATGTAAATGAGAGTCCAGTAGACCATGGCCCAAACTATTTGTCCTGATGGTAGGAGCATTAATGCAAAGAGTATGGATGAGCAGCCTATCAATAAAAGTTGTATTGTCCCCTTCATAGTGATGGACATAAATGACAAATAAACCCCACAGGTACAAACATGCATCATGCATAGTATCATGTCCTTAACCAAAGTATATGCTGTGTGCTGTCATATTTTTTTCCAACCAAATCAATTGATAAATCTTGAATCTACTCTGTGTTTTCTCCATGTTTTAAAGGACAACAAAGGAACAAAGATAGTCTAGTCGCTAACCTTGTGGAAGTTGATGTTGTCATCGAACGGCAATGCCCGTGCAGCCCTTGTATTCCTCAACCAAGTGATGGTGTTGCGGCATACTGGCAGGAGGATAATAGCCATATTCAGCTTAAGAGTCTCAGCAGCCCCTTTTGCAGTTGTTACACAGTAGCCCATCACGTTAAAGACATATCGGTGGCGGTATTGTATGAATTTCCAAATGAACAACCCAGCCATTATCCCAATCCACAGTGCAAGTACCCACAGGCGTTTCCAGTTGTCCTCCAGATAGTAGCTTAATTTGGTGCTTATTTTCCGGATTGGACTCCTTTTCCTTAGACCAGCAAGGTTCTGGCTTAGTGCCTGGCTTGTGTAGCTCAATGCTTGGCTATAGTTCACATAGGTATCTTTTTGCAATAGCAATGTCTCCAATTGCCAGAGCTGTCATGTCAACAAGTAGTGTTTTTAAGGATCACATAATTCTCGACGAGAAAAGGGGTGTCACATAAATGTAGTTTACTGTCTCAGTAACCAGTAAGCAGGTCAAACTGAAAAAACAATATGCCTAAAATAACACAGAGACTTTTCAAAGATATTTTCTGTTGCTGACAAGTGGGTTCTTCTACAATCCATGAACCAAAAAGAATTTCTGAACATTTAGAATGTTACCAAAATTATTAACTTACTACTGAAATTTAAAGTTTAGAATTCTTCTTAGTTTATGAATATGTTAGGCGTTTTACTTGCATATCGCTTCAATGCTTGTGATTGTCTTGTTTTCAATGATACAGAAGAACACATTAATATATTTTTTTTCATAACTACCATAATATCATCAGACAATAAGCTAATTCTCGTTGAATTAATTAAAATATGTCATGGTATCATCTCAGAAACTGCAGGTCATAGACACAACCAACATACAAGAACATTAATTACACTTCTTGCGCTCAGAAAATACAAGGCAGGCAAACGGTACACATCAATCCAAGGCCCCAAAGTCAAATGACTCACTAAAATGCAGAAGGTCCCCACAAGATTTTAATTGCATCTGGTGGCACACATGGTTCCCACATGAGTGCACCATACATGCTAAAATCTTGTAGAACATGCTTGCAATTATTTCATCCTTAAAAAGAGGGACACAGATTTGAATCTTTGAATATCCTCCTGAATCTTTTACATGCAGCACTTGTCTCTTATGATCTCCAAAAAAACGTAGAAGTCTAACAAAGACACGCAAGTGCATAATAAAACAAAATAAAATGGAACTTGTGAAATGCAACTACTACTACTGAATATCAAAGAATTAGTGCATGCTGTAGTATTTGGTGTTAAAGACATTGTATTTCTATACTAAAATACATAAGCAGCAATTGACATCTTATTGAAAGAGTGAATTGCCACCCCAATATATCAAGACAGTGTTGGTCTGTTGGACATGTAATCTTTTGCATGTGAGAATATTGCACAAAATCATAGCAGCAATTACTTGTTCAAAAGATAATATTGCATTATGTATTTATTTCATATGGTTATCACCAGTTGCCACAGCATTTTGGATCTTAAATAGATTTTGGAGGGACAAAAGGGAGAAAGAAAAATAGATCGGTGGAAGGATTTGGCTAGTTAACCTTCCTTAAGATTCTAACCATTAATTCTTAGCGTATAAACAGTTCCTAAATTGGATGGCCTTATTTCTTTTCATGCCAGTAGTTTTTCTAGGTTGAGAAGACAACATTTCAGGGCTTTAGAGAAACAAGTTAATGTAGCGCTGCAGGGTAAAGTGTATGAGTGCACATGCTGGAATATATAGAGTGAAAAGCACCATACATGCAATCTCTCGCATTTTTACAAAACAGTAAGTAACGGATTTATCTGTTTGAATGTTTCTCCTAAACCAACCTATTAACATCAGTAGCACTGTAGCAGTATGTTTAAAAAAGAAAAGAGAAAAGGAAACATCAGTGGATAGTTGTAGATTGTCAGAGGAAATCATGGAACCAACCATTGTGTAATTCTTTCTATCAGTGCTCAGACACAGATGGCAGAAGAAACATGCTAGTTTACCTCAATGTAGCCAAGCTGTTCGGGATCAAGTTCCTCCATGATCAAGGCCGCATATTCCTCTGCTTGCTCCTTGAGTCTTGACAGTTTATTAGCAGAAGCACTTAACATAATAATCTGGAAAAGAAAAAAGCCAAACCCCACTATTAATTTATTGATCACAAACCATCCTCACATATCGAGCAAGAAAAGATAAAAAAAACAACCTGTCTCGGCCCTTTACACAATGACCTCAGCGAAATGAATAAATTAAGCTCTAATCCAAAAGTTGCCTCTTTCCACGCATCATTTGAACAGATTATAATAATTACGCAGCATGACAGAAATGCCCCCACCAACTATACTGTATTAATCTTCAAACTTCCATCTCCATCCATAGTAGGAGTAAATTTACAACACACCCCTCCCATGTTCTAGAACAAGTTACCTCAATGTATAGAAAAAACTAGTGTGTGCAGACAGCCAGTGCGGGTGCTTTCCGGCCAGTTCGGCCAAGGGGGCCTCCATTAGTCAGGAATTCTTTTTTCCAAGCTACGCGTTCCATAATTCTTATGCGTAAATTCAGGAACACAAACTTGCAGACAACAAAAAACAAGTACACACACCTACAGAGCTGGGGAAATGGACAGCACAATCATCCAAATACTCCATAAACCAAAATATCCCAGGAAAACAGTTCGAAAAAATATGTCCCCAAAAGACAGGAAAATATGGAGTAATACAGGAAGTAAAAAAAAAAAAAGCAACCTCAGCATTGGACTATTATTACCTCTTTCACCTCAGCCTCCGTAATATGGCCATCTGCGTTCTTATCCACCCTGAATAAATCGCATACCAAAACGGAGTCACATTAACGGAACAAATCAATAATCAGTCCACAAATTGGTACGGCACGGTAGTTACATATCGAAGAAGATCTGGAGGCGCGAGTCGAAGCTGTTGTCGGTGATCTGCTGCCAGATCTCGCGCAGTTCTTCCTTGTTGATCTTGTCCACCTGCATCTGCCGCCGCCGGCTCAAGGTGTCGAACAGCTCCATGGCGAACTCCTTCGACTCCGTCATCCCTGCATCTCAAATGCAGCTGGGGAAAGTAAGGAGACTGGAATGTTTGGGAAGGGAATGGGGGCGATTGGGGAAGAGATTGACCTATGCATTGCGGGAAATCGTCGCGGGAGAGGTAGCCGTCGCGGGCGAGGCGGTCGAAGTTGGCCTGGACTTCGATCCACGCGTTGCTGGCCTTGTTGGGGCCGCTGATGAAGCGGAGGCCGCGGATCGCCCGCTGCGCGCCGGACTTGGTGCGGTCGAGCTGCGCGCGCTGCCGGCGCTCCGCGCGGGCCGCGAGGGCGGACTCGATGCCCGGCGGGGCGGTGGTGGTGCTCTGGGTGCGCGTGAAGCGCTTGGTGAGGTCCTGCGAGAACTGGCGCGCGCGGGCCATGGCCTCGGCTTTGAGCTCCTGCGAGAACTGCAGCAGCCGGTGCGACGACGTCCGCCGCATCGCCGGCGACCTCGACCGCGACGCCACCCCGCCAGGCGGCTCCGCCCGCCTCGGCGGCGCCACCGCTGACGGCGACGCACCCGACGACGACGCCGCGGCCGCTCCCCCCGCCGCCGGCTCGACGCTCCTCAGCACAATGGTGTCGTCCTCCTGCAGGTCGAGCGTCACCTCGACCAGCTCCTCCCCGTCGTCGGAGCTCCGGTCCGACCCGCGCGGCGACGACCCCGTGCTCAGCGACCGCGGCGTTGTCACACCAGACCCCCATCGCGGCCGCACCGGCGTAGTGCCGCCGCCGCTGCCGCTGCCGATTCCCGCCCTCATCACTCCCCCTCCTCCCCTCCTCGCACGCACGCAATGCGCCGCTCCCTTGGCTGGCTGGCTGGCTGGCTGCAGCTAGCCCACCACCAAACTAGTTTGACGATTCGGGAGGAAGATTAGATATACTCCTAGCTCACAGAACAGTCCAAGCGAACGCGACCTAATGCAACGCGGTTGCAGTAGGAGTAGTAGTAGCTTGCAGCCACCACCACCACTCTCCCGTTCTCTCTCTCTCCTGCGGAGAAAAGCACAGCCTCGTGTCGCGGACAAGCGAGTCCAAGCCGGGGCCGCGCCGCGGAGAAAAGCGGAGACAAGCACAGCAATATATCGGGAGCAAGCCAGCCGCCCAAAACATAACTCCGCGCCTCCACGTTAAAGCCGTGAGCTCACTCACTTGAAGCTAGTACACGAGGTGGATTCACGTTTCACATGGTGAGCCGTCGCGTTTGGTGGTGGTGTGACGATGAGAGGCTCGAGCCCGAACCACGGCGCGAGAGCGAAATTGACCCGCAACCACCGCGCGCGATCGCCGGCTTGTGGCTTGTGGGTTGTGGCCACGGGAGCAAATCCACCAGGTGATCGTATATTATCTGGCACGACCTTGCGCGCCCGGAGTGTCCGTCCCCTCGCGTGGGCTCGTGGGCATGCGTGCGCCAACCCATGCACTCCACCGCGCGCCAGCATCCGTGTGCACCGCATGCCGCGCGTTCGCGTCGGCCTCTCGATCGTCCGGTAGCACGGCGCGCCGTGGCGTGCCGTGCCGCGCATCGCGCGTGCGTGCGTGGCTGCGCGTAACGGGCGCGGGCGTGTCGGCCGTCGGGGTGGGCGTGACCTAACGTGGGCTGCGCGTAACGTGCCTAGGCGAGCGAGACGACTGAGATCGGTGCGCGCGGCTCGGCCGGCCAGTGCCGCACCTGGCAAGGCAAGAGCTACTACACACCAGTACACAGCCATGATGAGCCGCGAGCATGTGCGTGGCGGGGAGCGCCGTCCGGTGGCTGCCCACCCAGTGCGATATCACATCGGATCACCGGGTCGTCGGGGCAGGCAGGGCGACACCCATTGATTGCCTCGTCGAAACATTCATTCCTGCCTACGAGTAGTTTCCTCTCCAGCTCCTCGTGGTGAACAGCATCATTTCAGTTAGCTCCAGTGGAGCGCCTGGCCTGAAGCTGCCGCTGCTGGTGCCCGGTGAGTGACGCGAGCACTGAACAGAAAACCGCAGCTTCCTTCGTTAAAAAATGAGTGGTAGTAATAAATTTCGTCCACGATTTTCACGTAATTCTACAGCTCTACCGGGAAATTTCTAATCTGCTAGCTGACAAGTTCTACCAACTACCAAAGGGTTATTGTTCTTTTGTGCGGAAAAAAATTGGTGATCGGATTAAACGAGAATAAAATTGGTGATACGTAGTGCTTCTCTAGATTTACTGAGGCGACGAAAACAAGGATGAAACGAGGAAATTTGTATATTGATTACGGATATGAGTTGTTAGCATCTAATGATTTGCCTATTTGCTGATCAGATATTCAACTAACACTCTATGATGAGCCAGCTCATGGACACAAAACAAATATATACGTGCATCGAATAAATATCATGTTCTCAAAAAAATAAATATCATGTTGGTACGCAAAGAGATGAACAATTCTACAGGATCCTTAAAGAAAAACTGGAAAAACAGTGGTGAACTTAGCAAGGTTGGTCAATGGATCCCCTACGTCAATGACTTTGTCTTAGCAAGCTAGTAAGCACCATCATTGTAGGTTTATAACTAACCAAGGGAGCTTAGTGGAAGGATAGTCGATAGCTTACTCACGTCTCTTTGCATATGCTTTGCTCTTAATCAATAGATTCCAGCTGATATGATGATACAGAAATAGGCCATCCAGCATGCACAAGAATGAATGGAGAACAGAATAAATAAAGGGTCCTAGCTGACAATGCTATCGCATCCATGTTCTACCTCTGACTTTCCATCAGGGAGGCCTTGGATATAGTCATTTGGTATCACCTATCAGAGTTGCTTAACAATTTCTTCATTACTTCGTTGCAGGATTTAACCTAGAGTAACATTTAAAAGTACGACAGATTGCTAACTACAGATACCAAAACAAAGGAGAAAGTAGGCTCGAAATTTTTTGGTCTCTGTATTTTAATTTTGTTTCATGGGATCGGAGAAAAAGTGGTATTTTAGATTACCTAGATGCTGCAACGAGATTATTGGTGCTATTAGCAAATTCAACATGTACTATTTCTTAAGTAACTGTCGGTCAGTTTGGATACGGATGCAGGTATAAGATGTAAATGCAACATATATGAACATATTACCAGCAACCTGCAACAGAGCAAGTTTAATAGTATAGCCTACTACTAGCTTCAATTCATCTATAACCAATTCATACAATAGTTGCTTAATATACTATTAATATATGGTCCCACCTATCATATATCTAGGAGTCCGCGCTGTAGCTGGCTACAGATTTGTAGCCCACTACTTTTCTCTCTCATCTTTTATCTTATTAAATATGCTTATAGCTCACTAATAGTCTACTATTGTACCTGCTCAAAGAGTTTTATCTCAGCATTGGCTTCTGCTACTTGTTACTACTAGCTATCAGGTATTATGCCGACCTATATGTCCCTTTTTTTCCCATATGCTGAAATCGACTGCCAATTCAATGCGATTTGTTGAGCTAAGCTCTGGACAGGCTGTGGGTGACTGAATTTCTCGCCTCTAGCCCAAAGGCCTACGCGTACAGTAATGATCCAAGAAAGGATCAAACACGGCGGGGAGAAAACGACGGGTTGCCTATTGCCCGGAAGAGATCTCTTTCAATCCTTTTTTAGATTGTCATCGTCTTACCTAACGGCAGGTTAATCTCATGAGTTCCTCAGATGATGCAGAAAGTAACGGTAATACAACGTGGTGGATTGTGACCCCTCGTACAAACTGGTAAAAGTTTTAATACACAGAACTGGGATAATTTGCTAACATGTTTGGTAAAATATTCAGAAACCATTCCATCTAAAAGCAAAGATCAACCTATAGTTTTGTGTGTTGGGTTAAGTTGTCTGGGTCTTCCGAAAGCAGGGACAAGACTACAAGAGACATTAGAAATGTTCGAAAAAGAAGAGGCATTATAAGATGGGTAACTTGTCAGTTTGAGAATGACATAACAGATTTAACAGAACAGTTGATTGAAGAAAACAATTTTACAGAACATGGTAGGTTGGTACCTGGCAGCAGTACTAGGAAATGCCACGATTACGCAGGCACATCATATAGCAACATGCAAGCAGTGGTTGTCGATGAAGCACCTGTTTTTCTAAAGAAATATGATTAGATGATGCAATCCACTCACCAAATTTGAGATGTTAAGGTTACATGACTTCAGCTGGAGGAAAGTACGAAGAAAGAGTAAAGAGAACATATCAGTTTCCCATGTGATTAGAAAATAAGTAGCCACCTGGCTGCCTCCCAAGCTTATTATGCAGGAAGTACAAAAACAATGATAATCATCCATTCTGTTATATTTATCAAGGTAAACAGAGCACATTATCCAAAAAAAACCAACAATAACAGGTAAGAAGAACACATGTAACTAGGTGTTTCTCTTCCACAGCTTTCCAAACAGAATTACATAGTATTACAAATGCAATATCTGCCATTGAGTTTCCTGTACGGCTGCAGGCTGAAGGCAACAATACCAGTTTCATTCAGACGTGATTGTAACAAGACTTGGGGAGGTTTGTTTTAAAGAATACTCGCTAGCCCCTCCTTCTTAACAGGCCTATTTCCAGGGAATGCAGTGCGAGAGACGTCGACAAGAGCTTTGAAGCTGTATGGCTCATGCATCGACAGCTCTGAAAGTACCTTCCTGTTGAGTTGGATATTCTCCTTCATCAATCCATGCATGAAATTGCCATAGTTCACCTGGGGTAGTCAGTTAAAACAGTATATTAGACATAGGGCCTGCAGTGCGCGACCTTGAAATCCAAGAGTTATACTTTTGATAGATTATTCGGCCTATACTCAAGGATAAAAGAGCGATGGATAAAAAAAATGATGTCCTTGAGACGTGAGACACTGAGACTTCAAGCATAACTGGATACGCAGTTACATACCCCATGGATTCGTGTACCAGCATTGATGCGCTCAATCCAAAGAGACCGCATGTCCCTCTTCTTGTTGCGCCGATCCCTGTATGAGTATTGCAATGCTTTCTCCACCCTCTCCCTAGCAATCCTTATGCAGTTTTTTGCCCTTCCCCTGAATCCTTTTGCTAACTTAAAAATTTTACCCTTGTTCATCTTCGAGTTCCTGGACTGTTGCACAATCTTCTTTTCAGGGAACTGAAACATCAAAATTGAAAAATGGACAAACATTAGAATTTAGTATGAATTAATCATATAGGCATTCGGACTACACATACATCTGGCTGACATTTATCCCCAACTAGGTATGCATAGAAATGAACCATGCCAGAAGCCCAGGAGACTATTTTCCTAAATAGCTTGTTATACAACACCTTGCAAAATTACTTAATCTAAAATTCTAAAACGCTGCTTATTATTCAGAAGATTAGTTCCCTTGGTTCTGCTCTATTGGTTTTACACAAAACCCAGTAACAGCACAAAGTAAAAAATCATCCCACCCACATCAGCATGTGGTAGTTCACGCCTCTAATATATACTCCGTATGATTTAGGAACCATGACAAACAATGTGCCATCACGAACAGATCTGATTAAAACATGTACAGGCGCACTTGGTTATCAGTTATCACAGATCTCACACGAACAGGGTTTTACCCCAAAATAAATCCAATGCACTGCTAACCATCAAATGACGAGGTAAAATCTTTGGCCAGTTCAACCGGCATAATCTCACAGAACCAAGGCACTACTCCAGTAACAATTTCTGCATTACTCCAGTAAACATTTTCTGCAGCAACATCAGAAAGCTCCTTCGATCCAAACCCACACCTAAGACTCTGACGAGCTCCAATCGCTGAAAACTGGTCCAATTCGACCATAAATTCCCCAACTGCCAGTTAATCCCCCACCCCCCAAAGGTCGTCGTCCGTGCCTAAAAGCCTAAAACCCTACCTCTGCGGCTTCCGCACAGAGAGGAGAAGCACCGAAAGCTCTTCCAGCCAGTACAAAGTAGAGCGAGGGAAGCGGAAGAGGCTTACCTGCTTCCTGGCCGGCGATATCCCGCCCGCGGTGGCAGCCGATCTCCGCCGCGCGAGCGCTCGCTGCGACGGGTTGGTGAGAGGGCGGCGCGGAGGGAGGCGGCTCGGCCGGCGGCGAGATGGTTATGCGGAGCTTAAGTGGGCCTTAGCTGGTCCGTCCTTCTTCCGTAGCCCCTCAGCTGAGGAATTCATGGGCCAAATCTAGTGCCTTTTATTATTGCATGGGCCATAAGGCGGCTAGATGTTTGGGTTTGGGCCTCCCCTGTCGAGAAATTTTTCTGTGGAGACGGATTGAGGTGTTTTAAGTTTGCCTCGTGGGTGGTTTAGGTTAGGTTGTTCACTTTGTTTCCCAAATCACAATTTGGTAATGTTAATTTTGATCTATTTTGCTAGTACTAAATTTTGTAGTGTTGATTTTGTTTGCTTCGATGTCTTTGCCAAATTTTGGTAGAGTTTTAAGAGAGAAAGCTTCTATAGAACTGCTAAAATTTTGTAAGGTAGTAATGGTTAAATGTGTTTAATTAGTTTGTTGTCTTATTTAAATTTGGTGATGTCAAAATTTAGTAAGGTTGAAAGTGGAAACAAACTGAATAAGGCTTAAGTTTTCTTCATGTCCCTCATCTTATGGTCGAATTTCAATCACAGTAATTCCTCAACCGCAAAGCCGAATATAACGCATCCCTCATCTCCCAATACCAGTGGAAATGCCATCTCAAGGTTGTATTCAACCCGGTTTTTAGTTGACGTGGTGCTTATGTAACACTCTAATAGAAAAATTATGATGGACCTCATGTATCAATGTAAATTTCTTTATGACATTGTAAATTCATTGGGATTTATAGAAAACAATGATTATTAAATACATATAAATAATGATGACGCTTTCTCTCGTGGCCCGATCTTCTGGTGAGGGGGATAACTCTCGCTTTGATCGAGTGCGACGTTTGCGACGTGGCTACCAACCAGAACAAGTCCAGGACGCCGTGCAATCGCTACACCACAAACGATGTCGTACCAACCGTGACGCGCGGTTGATGATCCCTGCAATGCAAACGAGAGAACACTGCAAGAACAAGATAAGATGCAATCTAAATATTGCGAATAGAGAATTAAGCACAAAGGAATATTTGCGATTGAAGTGGTAGATCTAATCGACCCGGCAAATCAACACACCAACTATTGGGGGCTCTGAATCTATAGTCGCCGACTAATCGAGCGAGGACTAGAGACAAGGTGAATGGCACTTGGCAAAATTCAACTAAACAAAACCCAAATGTTTTTGAGGATGTACAAAGCTATTTATAGAGGAAAATAAAGCTAGGGTTCAGTGTTAATTCGTGGAGGTGGAGGGTGACACTTCCGAGATGGGCCTAGTCTATTACAAGGCCCAAGGCCCAAGTTCGGTTTCAGCAACAACACTGTCTTGTTTTGGCGATTCCCATTGACTCGAGATGAATTTGGACATGAGACCAGATGCGTTTGAAAGGTAGCGAGATAAGCTTTCCATGAAGTCCAAGATCACCCAAATCGGAGTTGGCATGAAGGCGCTAGGTCCGTTTGAAGTCAGTGCTGTCTTCGGAGGCCGAACTGGACTTGGACTTGGAATTATCATTGGAGTGTGTGAAGTTATGAGCGTATCCGACGAAGTGATGTCCTCATCATCCTCCCCTTCTTGAATTGGAGTCGTCCTCGACTCAATCCCATCTTCTTGATTGTGTGCACTCTCTCGTCCATTGGCCATCCTTGGAGGTATCTCATCGTGAAAAACATCCTCATATTCCTGCAAAAGGTTAGTAATAGCGGGTGGCAAAGAATATAAAGTACTAGGAGCAGTAGCCAATGTGAGTATAGGATCTTTGCAAAATAGAGCATAGCAACAAGAATCTGGCTCATCTAGTGCACAAATATTATATTTAGAAGCCAACAAAGCACCCTTCAACTTAATTTCATTCTTTGTGGTACTTGGTTCTATTTTACTAGTTGAAGCAAGATGTTTAGCAATAATTTGATTTTCACTTTTCACTTTCTTTTCACATTGAAGTCTTGCAAGATCATCTTTCAAAGCAGCGGCTGGAGTCATAGAATGCAAAACAACTCTTTTACCATCGAACATAAATTTATATGTATTAGTCCTACCATCAAAAACAACTTCTCTATCATATTGCCATGGTCGCCCCAAAATAACAGAACAAGCTTGCATATGCACAACATCATATTCAATTTGATCATGGTAGGAGCCTATAGAAAAAGGTATTTTAACCAAGCGGGTTACCTTCATCTTACCACATGTATTAAACCACTGAATATGATACGGATGTGGATGTGGATGGGTAGTCAAGTCAAGCTTCTTGACCATCTCTTCACTTGCTAAATTGTTGCAACTCCCGCTATCAATAATCATTTTGACGGTATGGCCTTTCACAAGAACTTTGCTTTGGAACAAATTGTGACGTTGGTTTTGCTCTTCACACTTCTCTTTAGCACTAAGTGCTAGCTTGACAATTAGGCTAGGATACTGACCTAGCGACTCTGGATGCAAATGGACTTCCTCGATGTCATCATTATCTTGTCCTCCTGCGTGGTCAGTGGCAGCTAAAGCATATTCATCATCACAATCACTAGCAGAAGTATACTCACCATCAGCATTCACAAATAGAGCTCGCCGATTTGGACAGTCGCGGGCAATGTGTCCAATGCCATGGCACCTATGACATGTAATATCACGTGTACGTCCAGTGGAATCTACTGAAGTTGCACTCTTGGCTGGAGTCTGAACTGAAGCGTTTTTGCTTGTTTCTTGAGCATGGGATGGCGTGGAGGTAGCTGGACGAACAACAGTAGTAGATTGACGTGGTGTTGACTGTCGTGTGGAAGTAGCACCTGCAGGAGAACTCCTATGCTTGTTGCGTCCCTGCACTTCTCTTTCAGCTTTGCAAGCAAAATGGAATAATCTATTCATGGTATTGTATTCTTTATATTCAAGAATATCCCGAATCTCTCTATTAAGACCTCCATAGAACCTAGAAATTCTAGCATCCTCAGTTTCTTGCAAATTACATCGTGACAAAGCAATCATCATCTCTTGATAGTATGTTTCTACAGAATTGGAACCTTGTCTTAAAAGTTGCAGTTTATTTAACATGTCACGAGCATAGTAAGAAGGAACAAATCTAGACCTCATTGTACGTTTCATATCATCCCAGGTTCTAGGTCTAAGTCCTCTACCACATATATCATTCCACCATAGAGATGCAAAGGAGGTAAATTCACTACTGGCAGCTTTAACTTTCTTATTATCAGGAAAATCATAGCAAGAGAATTTTTGCTCAACAGCTAGCTCCCAGTCTAGATAAACAGAAGGTTCAAACTTACCATCAAAAGAAGGCATAGTAAATTTTACCTTAGATAAAGGATCATCTTTGTCCCTAATTCGACGTCGTCTTCTATTTCCAACACTCTCGTCTTCCTCCTCATCATCAGCAACAGATTGCTCTTCGTCTTCATCGTCATATCTTTGGTGTCGATGAGCAGTGGCACCTGCACCTTCTTCACCTACAGCCTCAAGTAAACCAATGCGTCGCACAATATTTTCATGTCCAATATTTATATTCTGAATGTTTTCAGTTAATTGTTTATGTGATCGATTCATTTGCTCAATTTGATCCACTACTTTCACCAGGCTTTCACTTAAAGTTTTTAAATGTTTATCTGTGCTTTCCTTGTATGATTTACTATTACGCATCAGCTCTTCATACCAATTTTCCATGCCCTTCAGTTTATGTGCTAGATTCTCCAGTGTTGGTTCGTCGGAACTTGTACCTGACATCGTTAGCAAGCAAAAGAAACTCACAAGAAAGTGTCAGTTCCTAACAATCTATATATATGTGGAGCTTTTGAAGGCACTCAACACTCAAGCATATACCAAATTCTTATAATGTTCTCAAAGAATGCAAATCAGGTCAATCATCGTGGCTGGTTCGTGGCACAATGACACGCTTGATGAGTGGAGCGATTGCAAAGCCGGACCTGTAAAGGTTAGTAGTATGTGGATCTTGGTAGGCTTAACTATATCATAAGGAATAGCAAAAATCAAACAGATATGCAAAATTGAATAATAATCCAAAGTATTGGTCAAAATTGCTGGCCTAGCCTAGACTCAATCCTAGCTCAAGCAAGCAAATGATCACACTCGGACCAAAACAACTCGCTATGTCAACCAACTCTCTCCAAGAAATCCACAATTTTAAAAAAATTCCACCCTTTCTTTTTTTTTCTGATTTTTTTTCTCTTTTTTTTTCTGATTTTTTTTTGGTGCGGCTCTTTTGCTTCTTTTTTTTTTCTTTTTTTTGCACCTTCTGCCTTTTCTCTATTTTTCTTTTTTTTCTTTTTTTTTTACTTTTCTATTTCACAAATGGCAGCTATCAATCGAATTGGATAACATGCGTGTGCACCGAGGAATTAATCTGCACAAGGAAATTCTATGCATGTGTACACCCAACAAACTAGGAGGCCGAGATTTGCATGCACATGGAATCAGGAAGAGACGATGGAAATTACACAAGTACTCATGCATGCATGCATGCGCAATCAAGTAGGACAGCAGATTATGTTCTATTTTTTTTTCTTTCGGCGTCACTTGGTTGCACGAGAAAATCAAAGAAGAAACAAAAGGAAGCAGATTTTCCCTAATTATCTGACACATGCAACCAAAAAAAATCTCAATGAAACAAAACCTCAGCTCTCAAACCAATCTGTTACTAATCAATCTACTGCGCAACTTTCTCTATGGCGGCGGAACTGCGCGACTTTCTGAAACAACGCTAGAGCAACATGCAACCCACACTTGCAAACTAAATCCGAGACTAATCTAGGGCTTAAACCAGCACTTGACTCGACAGTGGATCAAAACTCAATAAAGCAAAAACTGAATGAAATTGCGTGGCTCAAAACTAATGTTTGGTGATGGGAAAATAATATTGCGGCTGTATGGTAGACGATGGGAAAAAAATTACAAAACTAAAATCCTCACCAGGCAACTAAAGCTTTGATACCAACTGATGACGCTCTCTCTCGTGGCCCGATCTTCTGGTGAGGGGGATAACTCTCGCTTTGATCGAGTGCGACGTTTGCGACGTGGCTACCAACCAGAACAAGTCCAGGACGCCGTGCAATCGCTACACCACAAACGATGTCGTACCAACCGTGACGCGCGGTTGATGATCCCTGCAATGCAAACGAGAGAACACTGCAAGAACAAGATAAGATGCAATCTAAATATTGCGAATAGAGAATTAAGCACAAAGGAATATTTGCGATTGAAGTGGTAGATCTAATCGACCCGGCAAATCAACACACCAACTATTGGGGGCTCTGAATCTATAGTCGCCGACTAATCGAGCGAGGACTAGAGACAAGGTGAATGGCACTTGGCAAAATTCAACTAAACAAAACCCAAATGTTTTTGAGGATGTACAAAGCTATTTATAGAGGAAAATAAAGCTAGGGTTCAGTGCTAATTCGTGGAGGTGGAGGGTGACACTTCCGAGATGGGCCTAGTCTATTACAAGGCCCAAGGCCCAAGTTCGGTTTCAGCAACAGCACTGTCTTGTTTTGGCGATTCCCGTTGACTCGAGATGAATTTGGACATGAGACCAGATGCGTTTGAAAGGTAGCGAGATAAGCTTTCCACGAAGTCCAAGATCACCCAAATCGGAGTTGGCATGAAGGCGCTAGGTCCGTTTGAAGTCAGTGCTGTCTCCGGAGGCCGAACTGGACTTGGACTTGGAATTATCATTGGAGTGTGTGAAGTTATGAGCGTATCCGACGAAGTGATGTCCTCATCAAATAAAAACATGAAAGATTCGTATACGTATATATTTGCTCGAACAAATTACAAGGTGCTAGCTGAAGCACATATAAAGTACATTTTCTGTAAGCTTTGTGAACATCAGGAGACATGAACGTGTAAATATCTAAGTGATCTATATATTAACACTATCACTTGACCGTGTGTACATGTATGTATGAGTAAGCAGTAGTAGCAGTGTAAGCACTATATGATGGGAGGTAGGACAACCCTTTTTTCCTTCTCTTTCCCATCCGAGTACGTATAATTAATTTGGCTGTATAGATCGACTTAGCTTGTCAAGTTATATATGCAGTTTTGTGCACGATTAGAGCTTGATTAGAAGTGGATTACACGGTTGATTAATTAATTAATTTATTACAGCTGCGAGAGGAGCTGGAGCTGCCTGAGAATGGGACTGAGCGCTTCCATGAGCTTCTCGCACGGGTGGTTGTGGACGCCCTCGTACGTGGTCACCACGATGCCCCTGTCCTTGGCAAGGCGCTGCACCTGCTTCTTCACGTTGCAAGTGTGGTGCGTGCACCGGTAGTAGCTCCTGTGATATGTCTCGTCAGTACTTGGCATAATGACATCCACGTATATGAGTGAACAGAGTTAATTAATCATGTTGTACACTTGTACGTACATGAGTGTAGCTAGCTGATTATTTTTGAACGATTTGCAATGGATGCACGAAGTGCCATGGAACACGTATATGCCTACCTATTGTTGACTAATGGTGCACCCCTATCCCTTTAATTTAAGATCTTTATACTCTGTTTTTTTATTTAACATGAACTATAGAGGAAGTATGTTAGTATATGTTAATAAGTTACAATGATAGGCCAAATATGATACTATTATAATAGGAAAAAATACGAATTACCCTCGCCCCTCCGAACTATTGCAGTAGTACGATTTACCTTCTAAACTACAATACCAGACATTTGACACCCCAAACTCTTAAAATCGAATAAATTACCACCCTAACTAGATTCGAAGCGGTTTTCAGCCTACGTGGCACACATGTGGCGATACAGTCAGCAAAAACAAATAAAAAACGGTGGGGCTCACCTGTCAACACTTTTTTTCCTCTCCTTCTCTGCCTCCCCCCTCTCTCTCTCTCTCTCTGTGTGAACAGAGGAGGCGGCGGCAGGCGAAGAGCCGAGGACGGTGGCCGGAGGGGAGGGGGGCAGGACGATGGGCAAGGAGCCGAGGACGACGGCCGGAGGGGGCAGAGGCAGCTGCGAAAGGCAACGGCGACGGCGACGGTGACGGTGGCGGGACATGGAGCAAGACGGTGGTGGGATCCTCCTTCCTCCTTCCCCCTCCTCGTCTCGCGCCGCTGCCCACCGCCCGCCTGCCGCCGACTGTTCGTTCGTCCCGGCTTCCCCTCGGTAGCATGGGCGCAAATGGCAAAGACACGGTGGCGATGGCGGCGGCGGGGGAGAGGCCCATGGGGGTGGCGAGGGTCGTCACGGTGGCGAGGCTCCCCCGGACGACGGTGGCGCTCACGCTGTGGCTGCGCGGCATCCGGGGGGAGAGAGAGAGAGAGAGAGAGCGACCGGGGAGAGAGAGAGGTATGACAGGTGGGCCTAGGAAGGGTTTTTTTTTGACTGGATTGCTACATTGGCGCCATGTGTGCAAGCTTAAGTCAAAACCGTACAAAATAGTATCAAGGGGGGGGGGGTAATTCGTCCGATATTAAAAGTTTAGGGTGAGCAATGTCTGGTTTTCGGGTTCAAGGGGTAATTCGGTCGACCGCGATAGTTCAGGGGGGGGGGGGTAATTCGTACTTTTTCCAATATAATATAGGCTAGCGATGTACCCTTCCAATCAATAATGTCAGTGGGCCTGTTCAGCAAGCTGGCTGCGACGGCTGCAACTGCACCGTGTGCGTGCGGCATTGTTGGTGTCGGCTGCGCTGCAGCTGCAGAACAGGCCCAGTACTCCCAATATATGCTCTCTCGATCTGTTGTGCACTCATGGCACCATTGCCTCGCCGCCCTAGCGTAGCTTCCTCTATATCCTACTAGGAGTTCCCCTCTCCTTCCCTTTCTCCTAAACACCATCCTACCTTTTACCCTTACTTAACTAACATGCTGTAGAGAAGACAAGAGCTTGTATGAATTGGAGAGCATGATGAACTGATGCATGAATTTTCAAGCGGGATATATATCTGAAGATTAAAAAGGCATTATATTTACACCCCCCCCCCCAAAAAAGTTCATTCAAATGTTATTTATCATCTCCATTTCTTTGCAAATATTCGAAACTTTAGGATAATTTACATCTATACTTCTTTAAAAAATAGTACTGGTGGTGGTGAGTGGTGAATCTTTCACTACCCCACCACCAACTCCTTACCCTTTTGGAGTAAAGAACATGTGGCGCCAAAAGTCCCACATGTCAACCGCCCCACCACCCTATCTATTTTTTTAGGAAGGAAATATGATATTGTGAAGCTGTATAACCCATATATTAGTCATAAATATATGTAAAATTTAAGAAATGATGTATAAAAAAATAATGATAATAGTGGCTAGGTTAATGATCATTTCATCAATTAAAATATCGTTGCAACACACAGGCAATATTATAGTTCCTCAAGAATTTGTGTAGTAACTCTTTTTGGCCCTAATTAAGCCTCTCATCACATAACCCCCTCCACCCTTCCGGCCTTCCCCAATATTGCATGGTTACCTTGCCAGCTTGCCTACATCGATCGGCAGGGCTTCCCTCTCTCCTATCCCTCTCTCCTATAGCTCCTGCTCGCTGCCTCCCGTGCGATCAAGCCATGCATCCTCACCATGTTTTGCCTCGCCCTTCGATGGCTCACACACTATTGAATCCTCTAAACTCACCAATCAACTCCCTCAAACGTACTATATATTGACATTATCCATTAGCCTCATTCTCTTGCACAGCCAAGGATGTGCCATTGTTGCCTTCGCCATCAAGGCTTTCATTGTGAATCCGCTTGCCCTATCCCAAAACTAGCCACCCCAATCTCAATAAGCTAATCCAGCTGGTAAATTTTTGAAGTCATTAAATATTGATCATCTGTAATTCTTCTCTATATCTCTCCATATCTTTCATACATAGGCTAGAGTCCATGACACATGTCTGTATTTTCATTGGATCCGTAATATATATAGGTGACAGATTTTCTCGAATATATTATTTTATTTTACTAGCCAAATACTCATACACTACGGATTAAAACAAAATAATATTAAAGGTTTTTGGGACAATTTCATCCCTGTAGATCTTATATTGTACAGATGAAAAATATGATAGAATCATATATGTAGATGGATTATTCTATAACATTAAAATACATGAGTAGTTGGTAGAAAACATGATGAAGTAGGCGTGGAATAAAAAAAAACTAGATGAGGTGGTGGTGGTGATGGCAGATTCACTGCCACCAGCATTGCCCTCTTTTAAAAGGAGCATAGATTTGTTTTCATTTTATAAACTGCATTGGTTTTATGGAACTATTTATTTTTAGGCACTTGAAAAATATGAACAAATTTCAACCAGTTTTTGACGGCCTAAATTGAGCCAAAAGATTTGTGCGCTACACTAACCTTATCATATTCCCATTTCCTACTATTCCACAACTCACTCACTAATGTGAGTCACGTACGGGCAAATGGTGTACATCGAAGATCACACCTCCTTATTGAGCGCCATCGTCTCCCCTACGTTAAAGTACCGCCCCTAACGTTGATGACACCGAAATGTGCCAACAACACCCGTAAGCTAGGACAAGCAAATGGGCCTCGTCTCCGCTCCCTCCCCTCCCATCTCCTCCTCTGGTACTCCCCAAACGAGGCAGTGGCGAGGTGCACTAGCGCCACCATCTTCCCTACCCTCGCTGCCAACCGTACCCACTAGGCCACTACCCTTCTCCAACTCCGTGGCTCTGGAACGTCTCGCCATCTGTCTTTCTTCACCACTCACAAGTAACAATCATCACTGTAAAGGGAAACACCCCTCCACCTCCCCTCCAATTTCGACCCCACTACAAACCATAATCTGTAGGAAATTTTTATCGTCCAGCACCCCCCCCCCCGAGGTACCAAATCTGGGCCGTTCGTTCGGTGAGATCTAACGGATATGATTGCACAGTACCTCGCGGTACCATTTTTATCCCTGGCACAGTACCGCTTCACCAGGTGCGGTGGAAGGGTAGCGAGGTCTTTTCACATCATTCTGTATCGATCTGAAGGTAACCCTAACAAATCCCTTGGTTGCGGCAACACCGGCGCAGACGCCGACAGATGCTGTCGAGGCTAGGCAAGACTGAAACGGCGGCAGTTTGCTTCCGGCGATGTATGGTGGCTGCTCCGGCGATTTAGACCACGGCGTGACAGCCTTCCCCCATCTGGGATGGAAAGCTTCGCTTCACTCAAGTCGGCCAAGACGGCAGAACGAATGATTTGGGGCGCGATTTTTTGGCGGCTAGGGTTTCGGATTTGGGGTCGAGGTTTCTTCGGCGGCGCTAGCTCTCGAGTCCGAAAAGAAGAGGGCGGCGCTCTTGTGGGAGAGAAAATCGCGCTACGGGATAGATGAGGAGGACAAACAACGCTTCTTTCCCTTTTCCAATCCTACCCACGCGAAATCAACGGCCGGATGGGTTTTGGTACCGCGTGGTACATGTACCGAGCGGCAGGGTTCACAGTTCCGACGAAAACTAGTTGAATTCTGCAAAATTTCAACATTTCGATACGGCTCGGAATTAAGTTTCAATTGGAATTTCGAAGGTTAAACAATAGATTTAGTCGAAATTTATCGAAACCGATCGAAATTTATCGAAAACCGTGATATCGATGGGGGGCTCGAAATTTAGTGGTCAACTGGTAATGTAAACCCTGCCGAGGGGTATAAAACGCAGGTTCTCTGTTGCAGTTTGGGTGTTGTCGACGTCAGAGAAGAGGAGGAGCTCGTCATCGCTATAATTGAAGAGAAGATGGCCCGTCGTCGTAATCTTCACCGGAAGGTTGCCCCTCCTCCCTCTTTTGCGCTCCTAAATCCAGTGCCAGGTTAAGGTAACTAAAATTCATAGCAATTCCTTTGTTCTAGCCTTCTAGGTATAGTAGCCCCATTAATTAATGCATTTTCAACGTCAATATTGTCCATACGTACGTGTAGATGCACAAGCCATGAATGGATTCATGCAATATATATCATGCATGAGTAGCCTGTAGGCCCTGTACACGTTAGCCGCTAGCTAGAAATTAAGAACGCAATGTATATATAATATACCTGGGGAAGTCGCTGTTCTTGACGGCCTTCTGCCCGTACTTCCTCCACCGGTAGCCGTCGTCGAGGATGTCGTTCTCGCTCCTCGTGTGGAACGCGAACCTCGGCGTCCTCCCGCCGCCGCCCGCCTTCTTCCCGTTGCCCCTCCCACGCCGCGTGGTCGTCGCCGCCGCCGCCGCCGCCTCCGTAACGCCACTGCTCGTGACGGTGCTGCTCCCTCCGCAGCTGCTTTCCTCCGCCGCCGCCGCCATCACGCCTCCGCCAAGATCATCCTCGCCCACGCCCGCCGCCGCCGACCCCCCATCTGGGAGGATCAGCGACGACGCCCAGTCGTCCCCCGCAGGGCTAAGCGCCGCCATCGACGACGACGCGAGGTAGGCGGCCGGCAGCTGAGGAATCAGCAGGCGCCCGTGCTGCTGATCGCCCGCCGCCGCCTCTAGTCCGTCCATTGTTAGCGCCGGCCGGCGAGGTTAACGTCGTCGTCGATCAGAGGACGGACGGACGGACAGGTGCACGGCGGCGGCGCGCGGTGAGTATATATAGGCGTAGGGGAAAAAATGTGCAGGTGCAGCTGCGAGGGTTAGCTGCGACTGGAAGTGGAAGGTGAAGGGCGGTGTGAGCGGGGAAGGTGGGGGTGGGCAAGCGTGCAAGCTGCCTTCACCTCTCCCGCGTCTCAAACTGTGTACACCAAGCTGAGAGAAGAGTGAGCAGCCATAGACCGATCAACCACCTCAACTACTGCCGATCTACTGATCTCTCTCTCTCTCTCTCTCCGTAAGCGTGTGCAGATTAAGGCGTCGTCAACGGCACGAGACCGCAATTAAAAGATTGTTTACGAAAACTACTACGTTGTGCATTACGTGTCCACATGCACACGCACGCACGCACTGGTTAAACTAAATCGTGGTGTAATTTGTAATTAACGTGTAGGGTTCAGGCAGGTTTGTTCGCCGAACGAGGGAGAGATATCAAACCGTCGTAATCGTTGTATTATAGTTTTTGTTCACGTAGTGTTGGTTTTATATGTGTCATGCGTGGTCAATTGCGTCCGTTTGACCCTGTCGAGTACTTAACAAGAAAAAAAAAGAAAATATATATTTTCATTAATATTTTGCGTTTATATACCTGCATGAAAAATATTTACACAAATATACCTCTACCGTATAACAGGGACACAGAATTAAGGTGGTGCCGCTCTTCCATACCGCGGGACTGGTGGTTGCGCAGGATGGCCGTGCGGCACCGCTTTGGTCCCGCGGCGTGGTAGTGCGGCGCCATGACCCGGGTGTGCGGCAACGTGATGGAGGGCAGGAACACGTGGGGCAGTGTCGGTGCCGCACAACGGCTACACAGGAACGCGTCAATGGCGTGCAACGGTGACGTCGGGCCGCCTCGGTGATGCGCAACGGCGACGCAGGACTGCCTCGGGACCGTTTCGGCCCGCGCGCCACCACTCTGTCGCTCCCCAGGCTGTGGGAGCAAGGCGGTGCCACATGCTCGTCCTGCGCGCCTGCCGGTCCTGCGGCATGGAAGAGCGGCACCGAGGCGGTCCCGTGTCTCCGTTATGTGGTAGAGGTATATTTGAGCAATTTTTTTCTATGCAGGTATATAAACACAGAATACTATTAAAAAGGGTATACTTTCATTTTTTTCTTTACAAAATGTGTTTTGTCGTATATTTTTGTACGGCTAATGGGCTTTCAACTATCGCTCAGGCTGGGCCTTTTGTTTGGGCCTGGCCCAATACTCTTTTGGAGTAAAGAGAAGCACTGGCGAACGCGCGCACACATCACCACAGCACACCGTTTTTAAAACAAACTAGGAATTGGAAAAGAAAATAAGTCAGAAAGGAGAAGAAAATTCATGGATTGCTTGAAGGGATAGTAACAGTTGAAACGTCAAAGATTAGCGTCTTAATTTTACTGCACCACAAACGGAAATATCCGTTACGTTTGCTAAATTTTGCTCTCTTTGGCTGGAAATATTGGACGACGTGTGCATGGCTGCATGCTTATGTACGTACATCCTCCGTTTCATATTATAAAACTTTCTATCATTACCCATATTTATCTATATGTTAATGAATCTAGATATATATGTGTCTAGATTCATTAATATCTATGTAAATATAGGCAATGCTAAAAAGTCTTAAAACCTGAAACGGAGGCAGTACATAAACAATTGTGCATGTCCTGAAGTACTCCCGTGTTTTAAAAAAAAATAATCTTAGAGATGTATTTGGACAACGTACATGTCAAAGATATACATCCTTATGATTAGATTTTTTTTTTTTTGAAACGGAGAGAGTACCTCTCCCATTTCATTAACGAAATGACAACTTGCAGTTTCTGGGGTTCCTAGAACACCCATTCCTCCCACAAAAGAGCCTGTAGATGACAGGTACTAGTACTACATGACATCGAATTAGCAGAGGAACATCCCAATTAATGGGTGTCAAGTCGCAGATCTCTTTCAGAAATTAAGAGGGTGCAGACACGCATATGTTTAGTTGTTGTCAGTATTCGCGACATATGCGTGGCTCCGCCTGGTATTGATTAGATTGAATTTCGTTTGATGCTAACTGATTTCAGATGTTTTAGTTTCTGGCTAATAGTTGTTTTTCTCATAATCTATGTATAAACATATTGCCGAATATTTTAATTTGATTAGTAAAACAACCAGCAAGTGAAACGTATGTATCTCAGCAATCAAACATAAGCGTATAGTTGGTGCCAGTCTTAACCAAAATGTCAACTCCGCATATCCAATAGCCACATGCTGTCAATTTTTAAATCTCACATCGATGTTTGTTAAGAGGTGGTGAGGCTAGCCGGTAAGACCCTAGGTCTTTCTCCGTGCTGTCAGTTTTGGAGATTTGGTTACTGTGCAGTGCAGTGCAGTTGCTACTGTAACTGCAAGTGGCACCACCTCATGAATCAAAGCAAAATGGCAAGACCAACTGTAATACTATTGTAGCAGCTGATTTGAACTGTTAATTAGATCAGAAAATAAACAAGCACAATAGCAACTGCATTGGATATTTGGATCTCTGTTACAGTTTTTGCCTCTCAGCTCCCCATCAGCGATGTCTCCCTCTCCTGTTCATGATGCCCTTTCCCTTTCCTGCTTTTCCAAGGAGAGGGGTCGCAAGCCATCATCACGCAAGCCAAAACAAGAGTAGATTCATTACCAAGGCCAGGCCAAACAGAGCAAAGTTCTCTAACATGTGGAACCTGAAAATCGTCGCTTCCGCGAATTGCATGATGTTTACACCCGGCCTTGGCTGTTTCTGCCAAATCGGTTGGCCAATCAAAAACAAAACAGCTCCAAAAACGGCAGGACGGTACACACACTCGCCATCCATGGAGCATCTACAACAGAGCTAAGGAGAAGGTTTGGCTGGACGACTCCTCCCTTTGGACGACTTCCATTGCATATGAATGTCATGAGCAATCCTTCTCGCATCGGCAGCCGTTCCCATCAGGCCACGACGGGAGAATCCCACGGAGTATAGACCCCTCTCGCCCTTCCACCCGTTTGGAAACGCTTTCCTTGGCAACCCATCTTTTTCTGAAAACAGCCCTTGGTCCTGCTCAAAGTGAGCCAAATGGCGCCAAAAAAGAGGCCAAAGAGTCAGGAGGTACACAAATTTCATGTGTATGAACTTGTTTCAAATTGGCTGTAGGTTGTCTTGAGTGACTGAATATTAAACAAAACACTGGATACGAGAGGAGGAGCCCTCATATCGGAATTTATTAAGAAAAGTGAGGCTCGAACCTAGGTTGGCAAGCCCACCACCTTATGGTGCTAGCCGCCTAGCCTGAAGACCGCTCAACCTTTCTAGGCGACTCAATATTGGTGAACACGTTTTTCAGGAAAAGAAATACTGAAATTCTTCTACAGCAAAAGGAACATCAGCTGTATTGCCATATACCTTTAACCAGCAGGGAACGTTGCTTTTGTAGCCGGTGGCAAGTACAATGGCGTCAAACTGCTCTGAACGACCATCCACAAATTTTACTTGCTGCCCTGCAATTCTTCTTATGGCAGGTCGGACCTTCACAAGAAAAAATCATCCAGAAAATAAATCAACCCATGATTGTAAGAGGCTATGAATGTTCATGAATATTTTTGGAAAAATAGTGAAAATAAACCTTTATATCTCCGGACTTGATCTTTGCAAGAGTGCCAATGTCAAGGATGGGTGTCTTTCCTGACAGTGATTTCAGCTCAAGTGGCCCAAGACTAGGCCTTTTCAACCCAAATTGTGATGTATCACCAAGAATCGCTCGTGCAACAAGCAGTAAAATCCGGTCTACGATATGGATCGGCAACCATTTGAGCAGCCACATTGCAAGCCGGAAGGTCGGCTGACCTAGCATCTCCCTGGGCAAGATGTGCACCTGCAAACCCATGATCCAAAATTTCTTAAGGCACGCTAACGAGGTTAAAGCTTTTGTTTTTTTTGGCTTGGTGATTGGAACAAATGTTAATCAGAACTAATTTTACAGTGAGTAATATGCCTGTGAAAGTATGGGTTTCATCCTTATTTCCTCGTACCCAACACAGTATACTATATCTAACAATATAAGCTGATTTAGCAATTTGTAACCAAACCCATGCCATTTCAAAATTTTAGAGCCATCAGAAAGGACTGCCTTTGTCAAGAAAACTAGGTTCTCAATCTATTGTGCTAGTGTTTCGTAACGATGTGTTCTCATTGCAGTGACAAGGTGCCATGCACCACTTAGTGCTTTCATTTTTTTTGAAAAAAAACTCTAAATAAAAAATTAGACTTTACAACCAAGTTTTTTTAAAAAAATTAAAACAGACAGTAAAACTGCTAATTATATTTCAACAAGTGGAAGTAAAAACCCTAGGTGGGTTGCAAGAAAAGAATACAGGACCACCGGCTGGCTAAACAACCACACAGCACTCGCCATAACTTAGAACAAACTCACTAACAATTGAAACCACTGACGGAGCCCGACATAGGGCATCGTTACTAAGCTTGACACATAAACAACATAGGAGGTTCGACTTTGGGCAGAAAACATTTTAAGAGAGAAGTAATCAATAGACCAAAATAATTTGGATGAATGCCATGAATTGCTCAAATATTAAAGATGCACAAACACCATGGAAGTATAGGGCAAGTGTTGCTCCTGGTGCACTTTATAACAAACACAGGCATTAGGTCAAAGAACTAACTAAAGGAAACCAACAAGTAAACATCCCACATACTATAATCTACATGTGAGTTTTATTGGGCAAAGAATGAATATAAAGTATAAACAACTATATATTACACAGAATGGCATAAACTATAAAACAAGTATAAAACTAACAGGCATAGAGGAAAAATCACATACTGCATCTCTTACTACAATATGAGGGTAGCCATTGTGGTTGCACAGGTCTAGGCACACCTCCATGCCAGAGTTGCCACACCCTACAACAAGGACAGTCTTCCCAGCGAACTTAGAACCGCTCTTGTATGCGCTAGTGTGGATGACACTTCCTCGAAACTCTTCCAAGCCATCGATCATTGGCAGCACGGCCTCTGAATTCTCTCCGGTTGCAACAACCAGCCACTGCGACACATACTCAACATCATCTTCCATCATGCCAGTGGCCTGTGTAGTCCTCACCCGCCATAGCATCAGTCGCTCGTCAAATTCTGCGCACACCACTGTATGATTGTACATAGGATTGATACCAAACTTTGCAGCATAGCTCTCCAGGTAAGCCACAAACTGCTGCTTTGTGGGGTAATCAGGGTAGCTGGCAGGGAAAGGAAAGAGAGGAAGTTCACAGAACTGACGAGGTAGATGAAGGCTGAGGCGGTCATACATCTTGAGCTGCCATAGAGGAGCTAAGCAGCTCGAGCGCTCAAGAACAAGGCTGTCGATTCCCTTCTCCTTCAGGCATGCAGCAGCAGCGAGTCCAGATGGCCCTGCGCCAACAACTATTGGCCCTTGAACCCAAACAAGCTGGTGGGAACAACACATAGCAGCAGGAGGTATGCATGCAACTCTCCTCTTGTGGCGGTTTTTGATGGATCAATGGTGCTTTTGGTTGTAGAAGGTGTCAACTGTCAAGGAAATAGGATCACAAGTTCACTTGCACTCATTTTCCTCCCCAGAAATTCATGAGAATGGCTTAGCTTTGATATGCTTGATGATGGTGTTCTCTTGATCTAACTAAGAATAAATGATTGTGTTGGGTACTTGGGTCAAGCACACATGGTGGAATAATGAACTAGCAAAGCTACATCTGATTTCGAAGGGTAGCAGGGGAGATAAATACTCTCAAGAAGAATTGGCACAAACGTTGTCCAGTTGAAGATACCATGTTGGGAGGGCATGTACTGTATGTACAGTGGTGTAGTCGGTTATTCCCCTTTTGGGGTGGCTAATTAATGTCTCTATCTTATATGCAAATACCAAAGTAAATAGGATGTGTGTTATTACCTCATGCATTCAAGTGTTTGCTCAAAGGCACTGTTCATGGTAATCACAAATAAATCCTTAACAAGATAGGTCGGATACATTTATATTGTGTGTGCATGTGCAAGAAACTGACTTGCAGATGCAGAGATGTTCAGGGAACATATGTCTGAAGCGTATTTGATGGACAATCTTCAAGAATTTAGACATTCAGGGACATATGTTGACATTGTACATAATATTTGTACTGTTAATAGGGAAAAGTTACACAAGATTGTATACAAAACTCCATGGGAAGATGTACCTTTTCCTTTGTAGCCAGTCGATCTCAAGAAGGGTACTCCTGGAGTTTTGGCATATAACTCCTGGTTTTCCTTGCTTTAATAACAGAAGTCATTTAATGGGTAAACCAAGCAAGTCAGTAGGAACATGCATGCATATAACATCTAAAGCAGGCGTAATTTGTTATCTCAATATATTTTTCCACCTAATGTAAAGCACGCTTATTAAGTATTACTCATGATACAATACATGATACTACTATCTCGTAGTAGTCTACAATCTGGAATGTGTTTTCACCTTGCTAAAGTAATTATGTTGGAGAGTTTGTGTTCTATGAGGCATCAACACTAGCCTATAGTAATAAAGCTATCATTTCGAGAACAGTAGGGAAGTTCACAACTGAAGTAAATTTATTAATACATTAATAACAGTAGAGTCCTCCAGACCCAAGTGTCTAAGAGAAGCACACTGTCTAAGAGAAAAAGGATTTTCATTAACCAAGCATGAAGAAATTAGCATTTGACCCCAAGTGAAACAGGGACAATGAAACATCAGTAATGAAGAATTCACTCATTCAGAGCTGATAGGCAAAGTAATTGCATATCAACATTTTGGAGTAGTTAAGACTGCAGAAAATATTCATGCATGAATAATAATGGAGCAAATCCTAACAAGACAATATGTATATTCAAAAAAAAAATATTAAACCAAAATATTTTGCTTCTTTTGGAAGGCTATTGGAACTGCACGTCGAACCCACCATTATCACCCATAGCTGACAGACATCATCTATAGATTTGTGGCCCATATCTTATGAATGACCTTGTAGAGCAACTGTTGTACCTAGTTGTTCAAAGGTCCCCTCGAAACAAGGATGCCAAGAAATGGCTTTGTGGCTTGATCAAAGTTCTGATGAAATATAGATTAAATTTATAGACAGCGGCAAGAACAATCTCCAGTCTAACTTATCTCTAATATATTATAAAAATTGAAGATGTTTTTGCCGGTATTTTGGTACGTCATCCATGTATGAGTCGGTTTTTAAATTCGTTTGCTTTTGGAATCTATCTATTTCTATTCTACTATTATAAAAATTGAAGATGTTTCCGCGGTCTGTCATCCGTGTTTGAGTCGGTTATAAAAATTGAAGATGTTTCCGCGGTTCGTCATCCGTATTTGAGTCGGTTTTAATTTTATGTTTTGGTTTTAATCTATATCTCTTCTCTATCTCTACTATTATAAAAATTGAAGATGTTTTGCCGGTATTTTGGTATGTCATCCGTGTATGAGTCGGTTTTTAAGTTCGTTTGCTTTTGAAAATATATATCCGTATTTGAGTTGGTTTTTAAGATCGTTCACTTTTGGTAATACAGAAGAAATCATATAAGAAATCTGTTTTAAAAAAACTTGCATGCTAACTTAAGACGATCGGACTCCTAACTGCAGCTCATGATTTTCTAAAAATATATATATCCAAGCAAACTCGCACAGTGAATTTCATCTTAACTAAACCATATAACAATAATAAGATTAAAGTAGATTTCCCCCGTTGCAACGCACGAGCATTTTTTCTAGTAACTTAAATTTGTGACATGATATGAAGGACGATTATTAAAAAATTCACAGCTGATGAAAACAGCACAGCCTTCTTATAATCTCCAGTCTACTAATTTTGCACCTCGGATCTCACAAGTATTTTTGTATTTTACCACTGTCCAGCAATGGACCGTGGATAGAAGTAAATTGTGTTGCAGGCCAAAAACAACTGATACGTTGGAGGGAAAACTGGTTTTTAAGGTTGAACAGAGCTGTGTCCCGATTGTTTTTCTAGCTTGACGGTGATTGACAAGGAAACGGCCCCCGCGTCGCCTCCTGCGTGGGCGACTCGGGCGGCGGAAATCTAGCCGCCGCCGCCGCCCCCCTCCAACTCTCATCTCTGCCTCGCCGCCGCCTGAGCGAGTGGCCGGCAAAGCCAGCGGGGCTCGCGGCGGCGGTCACCCCCGGTTCCGGCGCGGAGGACCAAAAGATGGAGCCGGCCACATCAACGCCGGCATCGAGGTGGGTGCACGGAAGAGGTGGAGACGGGGAAGGCGCCGCTGGATCTGGGCCAGAGGCCGGTGGCATGGCGCTGGCGACGACGTCCAGCTCCAGGGCCGCCGAGCTCGGATCCGGCCGGATATAGTGCTCCCACCACCGGCAGCGTCGTCGATCTTGGAGGGGCCAGGAGGCGTGAGGTGGTGGCGGCCCTGTGATGGGGGTGGCTGGATCTGGCGCCCCTTGGCCAGATCCGTTGCCCTACCGGCCAGAAGGACGACACCGAGCTGTCAAGGCGAGGTGGGGGCCGACGCGCCCTTGCCAGTGCGGGGATGGCTGCGGGAGGCCGGTGACAGAGGAGGGGGCTGGGCGCGTGCAACGGAGGGGGGGTGCATGCCCTCGTTGGCGCGGAGACAGTGGCGGCCGCCTGCTGCGCTCACCGACGGTTGCGGGAGAGAATCTTGGTGGCGGCGCAGTGGAGTGTGGGCGCTCGTGGTGATGATGGCAGCGGCTGGCCGAGCTTTGACAGCCAGATCCATGGCCGCCTTGGCCGGATCTGGTCGGGTCGGCGGCGTTGCGGGCGCTTGTGGCGACGGGTCACGCTTGGTCAACCCGTGCAGCAGAGGATGGCAGCGGCATGGCGGCGGGCTAGGCTTGGCGGCTAGAGGGACGATGTGGTGGTCCGGCAATGTACGAAGTGCGGGTGGGTTGTGTGGTTTTGGATGACGCTGGCGAAAACCTTGGCTGGCCTTTGATTGGCTTGACAAAGGCGGCGCCATTAGGCGTCGTTTCCCTCCTTGGAGGCGTTGTTATGGCGGCTTCTCTCACTACCAAAACCTTCCCATGCAACAATGGTCGTTCGTGGACCCCTGGCGAGGCCTTCGCCTCCTGGGTTCCATTCTTGGATGTGGTGAGCATCCAACTTTCTTCGTTTTCTTCTAGGTGAAGTCGGAGCTGTTTTGTTGTGGTGCAATGAAGTTTGGCAACGATAACATGTTGTAGTCTTCAAGGGGTGTTGGTGCTAGCTGTGTTCAAGTGGTGCTCTGGCAGCTTGGGCTGATGTTCAAAGTGGACAATCGGTGACTTGCTCGTTTTTGGATGCTTTTGGCAACGATGATGTGATAGCCATGGAGTCGGAGCTGCTGTGTCACTAGACGACAAGCTCGGCAACGATAGCACTTGCCTCGCGAAAGTCGAAGTCTTTGTGTCGCTTACAACAAGCTCTTTATCGATGGTTGTTTTGGGCTCCACCATTGTTCTTTTTTCACGCTTTTGGTAGCTTAGGTTAGTTAGAATAGTGTGGTTTTCGCTCAGTTTTTCCTAATTAATTGTGCATTGTAAGGTTTGGTCTCGTTTTTTTTTAAATGGGACACCTTCTTCTTAATATAAAACGTAGGCAAAAGCCTGACCGTTTGAAAAAAAAAAAAAAGGTTGAACAGAGCTATAGAGACAACATTGTTTTCAGAAACAGGGCCAGGACAGTAGCAAGAGTCTGTTTACCTACTGGATTCTCCACTTATTAATACATCCAGACTATATTGTCTGTTACTAAATTTCCTTACAGTTTTAGTTTGGAGAATATATCCTAAGCAACCTGTCCTCTAGTGATGTAGTAAACAGTGAGGTTCACTAGATGCAGCTTGTCTGCTATGCAGTCATAACTTTCTCCCAGTCCCTCTTCAGTAATTCAGTCTGTGCACCATGATCTCTTGGGTGTCCACTTGGACTTTTGCAGCCATAGCCACTCTCAAAATGCTAATGTCTTTAGGTTATTGATGAAACAGCTCCAGTGTATTTTGTGTCAGTTTGTTAAGAGTGAACAGTCCTCTCACATGGCATGGATCCCATATCAAAACATGCGCGCCAGCAATTAGTACTACAGGACATGGTTTGTGCTCTTGTGAAGGTTTATCACTCCAATGAGAGGCCATGGTTTGGACAGCAAGAATCAAGAGGTTTTTGGATCAAAGTTCTGCTAAGTCGCACTCTACATTACTCTACTGCTCTTTACGTAACATTATTATAAACTACCGCTCTTCAGGGATGAATTGTTTCCAGAATTGACACCGTTGACTTTTCAGTATATGCTTGACCATTCGTCTTATTCAAAAAATTTAAGTAATTATTTATTCTTTTCATATCATTTGATTCATTATTAAATATACTTTCATGTACATATATAGTTTTACATATTTCACAAACTTTTCTAATAAAACGAACGGTCAAACATGTGCTAAAAAGTCAACAGTGTCAAACATTTTAAAACGGAGGGAGTATAAGACAAGCATCTTCTCAATTTGACAGTCTCTTACAAAGAAATGTGGTGTACAAGCTAGGTTCGTTATATTTTTTTTTTAGCTAATTCTAGCAAAACCTGAAGATGCTTTAAGAATCAATACTAACATTGGATTAGTAAATGTTGCTAATTTTTTCCCTAAACAACAGCATAGTGCAGGACAGATATATAACCTGTCACAAGGAGTTCCATTCTTCCATATTCATATCCTAACAGAACTTGAGCTACCCCAATGATATCAAGTAATATCTGGTGGCTGGTGTGCACGTTTACTTTTGTATGTACAGTTGTCTGTGAACTATGTACAGCAAGCAAGCTAACATAAAAATTCCAAAAGTCATAAAAGAAACCAAACAGTGATAATTGGTCCATTTGCTAATTTATACACTAGGTTCATAGCTAGGACAGGAATCATACCCTTCATATTTGCTACTTTGAAAACGATGGCAACATTTTCATCACTCTTCTCGCCAAGCATGAGAACAATCATACGAAGACAAATAGGATCCAAAACTGTTAGGATCAAAAAGGCCTGAGGCTGCAAATCATCACCAAAATCCAGTCACCACAAAAAGGCCACCTGGCAACTTGCAAAAGAATATTCTAATGACCTTTGTCAAGAAGGATATCTCAAGACTTGGAATAACACACAAAGTAAATTAGTATCACATGGCAAAAAGAAAGTGGCATTATACTATCACATTTCACTGTCCTGTAGTACTACAGGTCTACAGCAAACATAAGTCTATATCACATTTCCCTTTTCTTCGAAATAAAGTACGGATGAAAAGCAGGAATCAGAAATTAATCAGATTACGAGTGTAAATTTTTAAGAGCATAGTGGTCGTGAGGGGAAACATCCACCACCGAAGTGTCTTTCGGCACAAAAACGGATATTTGTTCTATCAGGTTTATCTTAGATATCCCACTACCACAAGAGTAAATTTACTGGGAAATCATCTCAATGAAAAAAAAAATCTACTTCCCCCGTTTCACAATGCAAATCATTCTAATATTTCTAGATATATATATCTATTTAGATTCATTAACATCAATATGAATATGAAAAATGCTAAAATAACTTGTATTGTGAAACGAAACGGGGGAAGTACAATTAAAGCGAAAGACTATCTCCGTAGTAAACTAGTAAAATGCAATTAAATTTCAGGCTTACTAGGCGGAGCCAAAGTAGAAGCGGATTGGCGCAAACGAACGGGAAAGAGCCTCCCAAATTCGCCCAACACGCCATCGCATTAACATCTCCAAATTGCCCACAAACGAACGGGAAAGAGGAGGAACCACAAACGTAGCTCAGATTCACACCTCGACAAAAGGACAAAATCTTGCAGGCACATCAACAAAAGTACGAGCAATTCTTCCAGGACGGGGGAACCCAAAATTTTCAGCCTCCCGCAGCCTCAGAGGAAGGATCAGCAGGAGATTTTAGGGTTTCGAATAGGGAGGGGGAGAAGGAGCGGCAGATGTTGCGGCCGAAACAGCAGAGTCCACGAAGCGGGCCGTGCGTAAGCCGAAAGAATAGAATAGTTCTATAAATACTTTGGGCCGGCTACATAAGGAAGCTAATGGGTTTAAATTGATGGGCCTGATCATCAAAATAGAGTAGTACTGACATGGGCTTTTCACAGCAGCATCCACTGCTAAAATAAACATTAAAAAGACTCGGTTAAAATACGCAAATATGATTTATTCAATATCAATCTTAACAGGTTACAAAAGATGACAGGACCATTGTTTAATTATTAAACAGCTAAATATTGTAGAATTAACAGACTCATACAAAACAGTGCAAATGTAGCAGTCTGCATTCAATGTTAACGTTCTTCAGCCGCAATTTTCAATCCACAATCCAGTCTGCATTTAGATCCTGAAATTGAGAAAAAGTGACAGTTGGTAGTTTAAAAAAAATTAGAGTTTATGTGATTGTGATGTGATGAAAAGTTGGGAATTTGGAGGAAGATTGATGTGAACTAAACAGGGCCCCAATCCACAGATGCAGCACTTCCGCAAAGGCCATGTTTAGTTCACACCCAACTTCCCCCAAATCTCCCAACTTTCCATCGCATCTCCATCACATCATAGTAGGTTCATGGTAGGTTGTTGTATCCACAGATGCAGCACTTCAGCAAGATCAGTTCACGCTCAGTTCACAAAGGCCAAGTTTAACACAAAATCAGAGAACATAAATTATATCAAATATGGCAAAATAAATAAATCTTTAGTAACCGTTTTTGAGATGGGTGCGTAAAGGCCGTCAGTTAGGAGCGAAAGACTATTTATTCAAAGTAATCATAACCACTAGGGTTTGATCATCTGAACTATGCATTTTTGCTCATCACTCGACCTTGTAACCAATTTACATCCACATCGGCATCAAACCTCTTAAAAAATCATAGTTTTCAAAACCATATCAAAAATCAAAATAAGATTTTTAGTCAGATCCAAACAATGATAAGAGACCTCAGAAGGAAGGCAGTAGTAGGGTATGTCCTCACAAGATTTCAGAGAGAAAGGTTTCCACATTGATCATCATAGGCCTCAAAAGTAAACGAAAAGGATAAAGATGACGAAATATACAACACAATGACATGCATCAATAAATCTGACCTCATAGAGAAGATTAGGCTTTTCCACATGAAAATTCAGACATATGCTTGTCTATATTTTAATCTAATCATCGGCCAATATAACTGCACAATGAATCCAAAAGAAGAGCCAAACGAAAGAAAATCACCAAAGAAGATCTGATCTCATGAGGAATCGAAAATTGATTTGGTTACAGAGGACTCGGAATATGGGTGGTGATATATCAGGATGGTCGGCAAGGCAAAAACAATTTGCCAGTTACGACGAACGAGACCAATAGATACGATCTTCACCGTCCTCGATACCAAAAACACAAATCAAATCCCCCACTCGAACAACGAAAAAGTAAATTAACCATTGCAAAATACCTGGCAAAGGAAAAACCAAACGGAAAGAACAAGATCTGAAATCGCAGATCAACCCGAGACGAGCGAACAAGAAGAGGAAGCAGATGCAACCATGCGAAAGAAGATAGATAGCGGCGTGGAGGATGAAGATGATGGAGATGACTTCTCTTGCTCGTGCTTATATAGAGGCATCTGGGGAATTAGGGTTTGACTCCTTGACGGCGGGGGAGCTCGACTCGTGCAGTTCTCGGGAGCCGTTCGATTAGTGAATCGCGACCGTCCAATCGTGATCGGTTGGAGTGGGCCCAAACCGTCATGTTCGGCCCACAAGGCCCAAACATATGGGCCCAAGTAATAAGCCCTAGTGACCTAGGACGACGGAGACTCCACCCAGCAGGTTCGCCGTCGCCATGGCGTCCGCCCGCGCCGCGCTCCTCCGCCGCCACTGCCTCGCCGCAGCCGGCGGCGCCAACCCCGTGCTCTTCTCCGGCCATGGCCTCCGCTACCGCAAGCTGGAGGTCATCCTCACCACGGTAACAGCCTGTTCTCCAGCTCGTCCCTTTCGATCCGCGGCCACTTCGCTTTGGGCTGTCTCTTTGATGCGTGCGAGGTTACTGGAAGGTGGGGAATGCGTATAGCATTGCGACGATCTGAGTGCGGGTTTGTGGGTCGATTATTTGATTCGACGTTTGGATTTGAGCGAAATGTTGTTAGTCAAGTGAGTAGCAATTTCAGATTATTCCGCGCGTCTTAGGGATAATTGGAGTAGAAATTTCAGATTATTCCGCTCGTATTGAGCTAGTAGTTTTTCTTCAATTGAGAAACGATCATCCATTTGGTGGACACTTCATGGTGCAAAATGATCTCATGGCGGTGCCTTTGTCATATGTTGATTGGAAATGTTAGGAGTTAAAACTGTGTTGTTTTCCCACTCAATGGTTTCTTCCTGGAATGCTGTAGACGATTGATAAGCTGGGGAAAGCGGGGGAGGTAGTGAAGGTGGCCCCAGGACACTTCCGCAACCACCTTATGCCCAAGATGCTCGCTGTCCCAAACATTGACAAATTCGCTCTACTCATCCGTGAGCAGCGCAAGGTTTGTTTCCTTTAGTTCTTCAATATACAATAAACAATCGAACAATTGAACATGTAATAGCTATATTTTAGCTACTTACAAGCATCTTTACTACAGCTTGGTTATTTGATAGTAAATGAATGTTTGCATTGTTTCTATAACCTGAATCTATATGGGTATATGAATTGCACCATAGGTTATAGGTTCTGTGATTTTTGCTATGGATGGTGAATTCTACTTCTTCATGCACAATTTGTCATAGTATTTCTTGGATTGTTGGTAGTTTTGTTTATGCGCAAATAAGGTTTAAATTACTGTGGTCCCACTAGTTTATCACTATTCAAGTTTACTTGTTGTCGACTTGTCACTTGTTTGGATGCAGTGTAAACTATAAGTTTGTGCCTGAAAATATCATTCTTATTTGTTTGATCAGCTTTACCAACGTCAAGAGGAGGAGGTGGTGAAAGAAGTCCGACAAGAAGATGATGATGCTAAGGTAATGATGTACATCATTGAACAGATACCATTTTATCAATTTCTTCATGGTCTGTTGCTTTTTAATATTGTTTCAAGTGCTGAATTGCCTTTGATATGTACTCTTTGGAGCTACAGATTATCTTAGGCCGTGTACTATGTTTTTGTATAAAGTTCTGAAGTTGTATTTCATATTTTCATTTCAGCTCTATGCCAACATAGGAACACACTGTTAATTTCTGTTTTGTAGAAGTTATACTTTGGATACATTTCTGAGCACAATGGTTACAATACTGTCTTAATTTTCTTACACGCACATCTGAACTATTCAGTGTATGAAAAAAATTGAACATAGCGCCTTTAATAGTTCTTTTACTTCTTGTTTGGTAGTCATTATACTTAGTACTGCTTAAGTGTTTCGCTTTATTTACTCAACACTGTTATGATACTATCTTCAGTGACTAAATTTGAGTACAGTAGCTTTCCTGGCTCTGTAATGTGCACACTTTTGTTCATTCTTGAAACCACCTTTGGTTCATTCTTGAAACCACATTTTTTTTCACTGATAATATCATCAGATTTCGAGTTGAATCAGCAGCTGCTCCAACTCCAAGAATTTATGGAGCTAAGAAAACCCAACTCTGAAATAACTTGGAGTTGGAGCTGTGCCAAACAGGGCCTTAGATCTGAAAGTGTCATATTCTGGTTTATCAGTCACATACTTCCTTCTGCTTTCAATTGTTACTCATTTACTTCTGAAAACTTTTGAACAGCAACAGGAAGAGAAACTGAAGGAGTATCAAACGGCAGCAAAGCGTCTTGATAATGCTCTCTTGGTTAGTATGATTATTACTCCAAAATCGTGAATCCTGCTGCAGCCTGTTTGGTTTCATATTACAATCAACCAACTATTTCTTTATACTCGTTCACATTAGCCGGCAATTGTGATATTGCCCATTGAACTATTGATGATCATTGGTATTTTGATAGGTGTTGAGGAGATTCATCTCAGTTGGGAATGAACTACGGTCTCCTGTGACAAAGGACGAAATTGTTTCCGAGGTGCGCCTCCAGCTCAGTCACACTCCTTGTTCCAAAGTTTCAGATTTGTAGTAATATCTCAATTTAATCAACAGGTTGCAAGGCAACTCAATATCAATATCCACCCAGACAATCTTCACCTGCCGTCACCATTGGCATCCCTTGGGGAGTTTGAGCTGCCCCTCCGTTTGCCAAGGGATATACCACGCCCAGAAGGCAAGCTACAATGGACTCTAACGGTTAAGATCAGAAGAAAATAAGTACAATCCATGGGGTAACTTTGTTCCCCCTCCAAGGAGGTGAATGATACGAAAACGTTGCAGAATTCAGAGCAAGAGACTTCAGATAAGGTTTGCTGCAAAATTCAGTCCCATTTTGAAAATGGTGGACTGCATTCTGCGGTGTGGTTTTTCGAACCTGCTTATAGACATTCTTGGCCTTTCCTTGAGAGGATGATCGGTACTAGCCATTTTCATTCGTGAATACTGAATAATCTTTCTGGAATAGATATGTTGCAACAGTTTTTAGCAGCCAGACAGCATGGCCTGTGTATTGTCTACAACGTCGTATTTTGTTAATTTAGTATATCGTTGCCTATGCAAGCATAGCTATTGTTGCAAACATCCACTTATTTAATCTTAATGTCATCCTAGACGCTACGAGTTCACGACGAATTATTAGAGGTTTTAACGATGTTAAAATTGCACGCAAGACAGTGCGAGAAGGCTTTATATTTCAAGAGTTCACCAGGATGACCTTCAACATGGTTAAAGGCAAGTGCTGTCAACGCTCAAAACAGTAAGAAGTAAAGAAGGCATTACAACTACGAAGCATTCTTGTATAGAACGTGGTAGAAAGTGCAAACCATGGTACAAACTGCCAACGGATGAACAAGGAATATATGAGTCACCTACTTCTACTAATTTACAGATCCTTGTGATCCTAGAGCTCGACAGACTACTAATACATCGTGTTGCTCAGGATCTAGTTCACTGTACTTGGTCTGATAATTTTAGTCAAGTTGCAACCAAGGAGAGATCTCAGCTTCTGCTTGCTCCTGTTCTGTCTCCAAGAATTGTCTGTGGGTCCAGAGTTGATAGAATTTGGGGCATCGACATGCCACCAGATACAACAATTTCTGCATGACGTGTTAAGAATAAATCAAGGAATTTTATAACAGAACAAAGTTGAACTACCTTCATGAATATCAAGTGGAAATGGGACACGGAAAGGACATGCTTATGACTAACCGATGCCTTCACGGACAGAAAGATTTGGCCTTATAACATCCTTCGAATTTACCATGAAGATATCACCAATATAAAGATGGTTAGTTGGGACATACACGCAGTACAGTTCCTCTTGACCAGTATAACTCTGTTACAACGTGATGATGAGATGAAATTAGGTACTGAAACCAGACATTTACTCCATGCTAATATAAAAGCTGAACGGATATCAACAATTTTATTATTTTTGTATAAATGACATAAACATCTTAATGTAATGTAATCTCAAGCGAAATAATAGTTAATAGTCGTCTTACCTGGAGAGAGACTGATGATGTAATGAAACCAAATGCATATTCTCCAATACGAGGATGCCTTATGATGACCACTTCCTTGAATGCCTGTTTGTTCTGATCTGTAGAAACCAGAGTTAATTAGAAATCAGAGTTAATTTGAACCCAAGCTAATTTGCAGACATGCTATTAGTGCGACAGTAGGTTTACCTGGTGATATTGCAGCACTTATTTGCTTGGATGCATTGTAGATATGACGGACAAGTGGCATGCGCTTAATAATCCACTCACCAAGGCTAAGGACAGACGCTCCAACCCAAGATGACATGAAGACTCCAACCACAAATATGAAGGTAACAGAAGTGATAAAGCCAAGACCTGAGGATTCATTTGTAGAATAAATAGGGTGAAAAAAAAAAGTAATAGGCAACAAGCATCCCACATTCCACTCATATGCGATCAAGTTCAAACATCAAATGAATTTGCTCTACATCATTGATCATTCAAATGCCAAGCTTCCCAGACCTCTGACCAACTATCAGCTAGGACTAATCTATACCAGAATTATTACACCTAACATTGTACCAGCACAAAACTTTTTCATAAAATGTAAACAGAAATGTGTAACATGTAAAGGACTCAGCACTAAACTAAAAGCACAATGAATGCTGTTTTGGGGGAAAGAAATTATAACATGAGCAATCAACTATTTCAGAAATATTTGGTGAGTTCACATACCAAATATGTTGATTCCCAGTTGAGCATAGATTGGCGAGAAGAATCCGTCAACAAAATGAATGAACCACCATGTGATGTAGAATGTTATTGCTATGGGGAAGAGAATTACACTGGAAGTATCCGGAAAAGAAAATGAACAAACAAACATCTTAGTGTATAAACTAGCATGTGGAAAGATAAATTCATATACTATCATTGAAATTATCATAGCATAAGAAAACAGTGTTAAACCTTAATTGTGTGCTTCATCATTGTCATTGCCATGTGAATATATACACAATCACTAATCAAGCAACCACACGAGTATCAATCTATAACTCTACATAACTTCCAACCAAACGTGACCATCTTGGCATTTAACCAATTTCTCCAAGCTGATTTCCTTTTAAAAAATAAAGACTATATCCCAGATTGCAAGAAATAGGTACCCACTATCATACGAACCAGCAATGAACCTAGTGATCTTACCAAAGCACTTGCCTGAATTACTCTCAGTTCTGCAAAGAGAACAGAAGTTTGAATTCTGGAAGATTTTATTAATTCTGGAACCCATAAATTTGACCTTTTGAATTGTAACCACATTCCTTAAGTATGCTATAATACATACCCACAACAACCGTGTCATGTATGATAAACCATCACAGACACTGTAGCATAAATAGAACTTTCTTTTAGCTAGAAAGAATTATACTGTTCACTGGTAGACAGTACTCAGATGCATAGAAGAACGAGCAGAAATTTATTAGGCAGCATCCTTCAGAGACTTACCATCCAGTCATGAATTTCTTTGAAGCCCAACTTCGGACCACCTTATGAAAAGCCTGCATCATAGAAAACATAAAGGGAATCAGAACATGGGATTATCAGGCTTCAACAATATGAGGAGAGATGTCAAATCTGTATAGCATACTTTTTGTGCAAGGCAAGTATCAGATGCGAAAAGCAGGAATAAGAACATAAACGTTACACTTGGAACTTTTTGTTGAACAATGTTTTTTGAAAAATAGCTGTCATTGCGGTTCACTTGAGCAATCGAGGAGGTTTAGGAATTTCCAAATATCATAACCAAATAAATAATTTACATAACATCTTGCTCTGTTCAAGTGGTAATATCAACTGAAGCTGCGACTTCTCCCCTTTACTTTCTAAGCAGACTAAATGAGCAATACCATACAATATATCAAGCAAGTGAGCTCATCACTAATATGAAATAACTGGGTTCATCACATCAAACATGGGCATAGTATCGTTATCCTAGCTCCCAAACACAACAATGAAGCATATCCTATCACATAAACTGCAATAGTGATATTTTTTCCACCTTACATCTCACCAGTAAACCCCTAATCTACAACAGGATAAGAGACACAACGAACAAAACAGCAAAATCGTGCACTAAGCTATTATAAGCCAAAAATATACAGAATTAAACTGCAGCTGAATTAAAATGAGGAAAAGTAAACCCTAAGGGATTCAGGTGGAAGGGGGAGAGGACTGGGCTGGGATGGGCACCTCGCGGCTGGAGGAGGACAGAGCGGCGGACGCGGAGGAGGAGGCCGCCCTGTCGCCGTCCCCGTCGCCGTCTCCGGGGGCCGAGCCGCCGCCGGAGACGGGGATGAGGAGCTCCCGGTCCCGGTCGCGGCTGCCCATCTGGCTCAGCGGAGACTTCTCGTCGCCCATCGGGCACCTCCCTGCCACCGCTGCCGCCGCCGCCGCCGCGACCTCCCGGGCGGCCTCGGTCGTCGCGATCGCTGCGAAACGGGGATGCGGCTCGGCGCGAGCGAGATGAGGGTGTCTCCCCTTCTCTTTTGTTTTTCGCGTCGTCTTCTCTTTTTGTTTTTCCGCGTTTGCTTTTTTTTTTTTTTGTTATGCCCTTATTGAGAGTAATACTTGTCGGCTGTCGAGTCGTGTGATCGTGTCTAGTTTTCGTTAGCGTGTCTACCCACCTGTCGCCGTGGAATGGGGGCAACGTGTACAGTACTCCTACGCAGGGGCGGATTAGGAAAAAAAGTTGGGAGACTCAGCATACCGAGTATACCGGCATAAACACATCATCTTAGTATTAAACTATGCTAAAATGCTTTTAAGAGATCTTTAGCACATTCTATCTAATCTTATCAACCATGGCGAAAAAAATGAAGGTGGCTTAGGGGGGTATTCATGGGTTCGGTGGGTGTAGGGGGGACTCAAATCCCTCTGCACCCATGTTGAATCCGCCCCTACTCCTACGTGATGGTATTTATCACGAGATGACGCATGATTTGGGTCTAAAATAATCGTCAAATCACCTAGATTCACACATCACTATGGCCTTGTTTAGTTACTATGCAAAAACTTTTCACCTTGTCACGTCGAATGTTTGGACACATGCATAGAATATTAAATGTAGACAAAAAAACTAATTACACAGATTGCGTGTAAATTGCGAGACGAATCTTTAAGCCTAATTGTGCCATGATTTGACAATGTGGTGCTACATTAAACATTTGCTAATGATAGATTAATTAGGCTTAATAAATTTGTCTCACGGTTTACATGCAGAATCTGTAATTTGTTTTGTTACTAGACTATGTTTAATACTTCAAATGTGTATCCGTATATCCGATGTGACACGTCAAAAATTTTCACCATTGGAACTAAACAGGGCCTACATGAGGCGTGTACAGATTTTTGAGCAAAGATCAAATCGGTAAGAAATTCGGTTGTTGTATACTACTACCGCCGTCTAATAATATTGCAACCTAATACTCCATCCGTCCCAAAATATAAGGGATTTTAGAGGGACGTGACACTTTCTAATGCTATGAATCTAAACAAGAGACAAGATTCGTAGTCGTATTAGGAAGTGTCACATCACTCCAAAATCCTTTGTATTATGGGACAGAGGGAATATGAGACAAGACGTATTCTAATGCTACGAATCTGAATAAGGTATATTCATATTCATACTATTAAGATGTGTTACATTTGATACTAGATTGTTATATTATAGGACGAAGGCACTGGCATATAGAGAAAGTTGTTCGTTAAGTGTGATGAGCAATACTTTTTTCCCGAAATATTGCGTCCTAACAGCAAATCAAATACTCCTATATGCAAATCGGACATATGTTATTGCAGAAAAACCATCAACCACTCTTAGGGAAATATGGTTATTTGAAGACAAAATCCTCCAGACTTTGCCACAAAACTTTTTGCATAGTGTGTGGCCTAACAAAAAGGAAAAAAAAAAGAGGCTTGCCGAACTTCCATAGTATAGGTGTACTAGCAGCAAAGTGTCCACTGACTTATACCGTTATACACAATGCTCAAGACACACTGAGAGAAATATGATATTTAAATTAGCATATTGAATTAGTAGTATGTGTATATTTTACAAGTTGAGTTTTACTAGTGGTTTTTAAAGAGACGTCGGAGATATAGATGCTTAACACTAGTTAACATAAGAATATAGTAGTGTCTTGCACTCCGGATTATCCTTAGCTCCAGCATTTCGTCCTAGACTCCTGGTTTTCATCAAGCATGCCAAGGAGCTCGCTAAATTCAGCTGCTGCTTCTCTAGCCTAGTAAGAGCATCTCCAACCGACTCTCTATTTGACTCTCTAAGTTAAAGAAAAAACGAGCTCCAGCAAACTCTCCATCCAGATAGCCAAATTGCTCCTCCGGCTGACCAAATGTAGCCAGCCTCCTCCACTAGCCAAGGTGGGTCCTACCACCACTCCCAGTCCCATCCTTCCTCTCTTGGTGGCGATGGCGTGGCAACGGCGTTGTTGGCCGAGGGCGCAGCGATGGCGCCGATGGCCATAGACGAGCCCCCATGACCCCCTCCTTCCTTGCCTTCTCCTCCTCCTCCACTGCCTTCGGCCTCCCTCCCAAGCCCCAGCCACCCTCCTCCGCCTCTGCCTCTGTGCCTACCACCGCGCGGCCGCGGAGCTTCCGTCGCTTCATGCTCACCCACGCCGCCACGGGACACGACCTGAAACCACCGCTGCTGCCCGAGGGGACCGAGAGGAGGTCGCTCGCGGTGAGGACGGGGGAGCTGTTCCTGGGGCTGGCGGTGCTGCTGATGCGCATGGGAAGGGGCGGGGCGGCGGTGGAGGCGAAGGACAGGGTGGTGTGGGAGCAGCAGCCCAAGGACGTGGGGGCGGAGGTTGTATCTCTCACGATGAAATTGTGGAGGGGATGGGGGAGAAGAGGAGGAAGGAGGTAGTAGAGGCTGACGTGTGGGTCCCAGTGTCATAGACTCAGAATAGAGAGTATAGATGGAGATGCTGTTGGAGTAAGGAATGAGTTTAGCTTAACAAATAAATTGGAGAGCTAGCTATATTAGTGTTTGGAGAGGCTATTGAAGATACTCTAACTTCACTTCCTCAAGCTTGTCGGTAATCCACAACGGCAATGGCAGAAGCCGCTAAAGACACCATTTTCATGCACGGCACCTGCACTAATACTAACCCAACTTCTGGCTTCTAGCTCATTTTTTGCATTCTACAATTACAACTTCTCAGAATTTAAATTAAAAGCTGAACTATTTGGGGGAAGTTTCTGATTCTGCAAGAAGCTACCGCAGCTAGAAACTCCCCCAAACAGGGCCTAAGTCTGATACACCGGCTTGGCAGTTGGCACAGTGCCGTCAACTGTCATCTTGATTCTTGACAATGACGTGGAACATTGTCCAAAAGTTCCAACGTTCCAGGGAGAACATATGGTAATTCCGCAGTGAGAATTTTCATTAATTCTTTAATCAAGGACTCAAGGTGGTGCAAAGGAACTGGAATATATTCCCCACTTGCAGATAGAGCAACAGTTTACAAGCTTTCCAGAAATTATATATACTGGATTATTTGGTCCTTCATACAAAGCATCCATGGCTACTTGGCTAGCCAATGTACACATAATGTTGAGAAGAGCTCAATGGTCCACTTCCACAGAATCCCTGAAAAAGGAGGAGGAGAAAAATGATCTTGAGTTCAGAAGCTTGAATAGTGGTTGATGCAAGAACTATAAACCGCCAGACTTGTGGGTTTATTAGGTGCTTGCTCAACATTACAACAGGACATGACACAATGTAACTTCATATGGAACAAAATGAAGCTATATATTGTTTCTAATTAGATAAACATGACCATATAGAAGTATATTAAGAAACAAATATTGGAATCACTTTTGTATCGCTAAACCTATATATATATATATATATATATATATATATATATATATATATATATATATATATATATATATATATATATATATATATATATATATAATTAGCTTACTTGTTAGTCTAAACTTAAAAGGTTTGAATCCTGAAATAAGTGCACCCCTTTTAAACTTTAACAGAGGGACTAGGGTAAAAGGTATATATGTGAGAAACTAACACTAAATTAACATGTTTGGAAAAGGTAACATGCTTTATAGAACAAAAGGGAACAGAGAAAATACTAGTAGTATTTAAGTTCATATATTTTGAGATACAAACAATGATCAATTCTTAATCAAATTCCCACTATAAAATACAGGAGCCTTTTCTTAAGGTCTGGCCACACAATACCGTCATATTGTACAGAGATCAGAAAAACTAAGGGGAAGAGATTTCAGATCAGGAAGTCTAAGTATAATATCCATTTTTCAATAAACCAGAGGAAGTTATAAATTATAAAAGTTAGTTTACAAAGGTAGAAAGTGTATTGTCAACTCAACATGTGAAATGATGGAACAGTAAATAATCACGAATATGAAACAGACGTGCTAAATTACAAACAACTTGACAAATCTTTGTGCACTGTATTCCCATGCAAGAAATAAGTCAATAACATAAGAATATGGAATCAAATTATAATTCCAGTAGAAATAACAGTTTGGTGCGATTTCCTATGTCACAAACCACAGTACCAAATTGATACTGTGCCAATGAATTGGCTCATGAGATAGCATATATCAAAACTTCTAGACTATCTAATGGACACGCATTCTATGTACAAAGCAGTTAAAAATGAGCTTAACACCACGATAGACAGACAGGGAAGAAACAGTCAGATGCCTCCTTACTGTGATTTACCAAAAACCATTACCCAACTCAACCTAGAATGAACCTTCTAGCAGTGCCTTATTTTTACATGTTGGATCCATTTTGTGTGCATATAAATGTGCTTAAATCAAATCATATTTAATAATTGAGAAAAAGTTAATCTTGAATGCATACCATATCTAATGAAAGTCAATATCTTAAGCATTACTACATCTAAAGCCCATAATTTCTACGTAGCGAAACCTATATATTGATGTGAATGTTTTGTACATAGCAAAACCAACAGGAATCATACTGAACCGTTTTTTCCCATCTAGTGTTGTCCATGACATTAACCCAATGATAAACAGTAATTCAGCAATCTAGTGTTATCCATGACATTAACCCAATGATAAACAGTAATTCAGCAAACAATTCAGGAATACAGCTGAATTGGGGAGTTGGGATGGAAAGTTGGAGACTCATACCTTTCACATCCTCATAGCTTAGAAGCAAAGTGATTCCTCTTCTCCTCATCGCTCTCCTCGACAATTCCGACGGACCTGCAAGCCTCAGGGAACATGGATATTCTAATGGACGAGTACACGTTCCCGTTCCACTTCCGCGCCGCCAACTGCTCGGCGAGCTTGACGGCCTCGGCCGCCGTTTCAGCGGCGGTGGGGCAAACCACGTCGACGATTCCCATCTCCTTGGCCTCCGCGGCCTTGAGCTTCCTGCCGCGGAGGGTGACGTCGCGGAGGGCGTGCGCGGCGGTGATCTTGGCGCGGAGGATGGCCACGAAGTAGGGCGGGAGCGGGAGGCCGATGTCGATCTCGCTCATGTAGAGCACGCCGCGGTCGGCGCGCATGAGGCGGTAGTCGTGGCAGAGCGTGAGGAGGAACCCGCCCGCGGAGGCGTGGCCCGTGACGGCGGCGACGGTGGGCATGGGGAGCGCGAGGAGATCGGCGGCGAGGGGGCGGAGCGCCACGACGAGCTCCCCGACCCGCGAGGGGGGGATCCCGCCAGGGCCGATGTCGAGTCCGTTGGAGAAGAACCGCCCCTCCGCCACGGTGACCAGCGCCGCGCCCGGCCCGGCCGCCGCCGCCGCCGCCGCGACGGATGAGACGGCGGCGCGGATGGAGCCGATGAGGGAGTGGCCGAGGCGGTGCTCGCCGTCGCCGGTGAGCGTGAGCACGAACACGCGGCCGCGCTGCTCCAGCGTGCACATCGTGGTTGGTGGTGGTGGCTAGCGTAGCAGCAGAGATGGTTGCGGTTCGCCGTTCGCGTCTGGTCGTAGAAGGAGATTGGAGACGGAGATAAAGCCGGCGAGCGATTGCTTGCAGGATGGGGAGAACTCGGTTGTGTCAAAACAAAGTATAACAAACAAATTTGACCATTCACGATTGCAATCTTTGGCTTTTATAGGTTTGTGAGGAAATTGTTTGAACGATAAGACAGAGACGTTTTGTTAGTTATGTTTTGCGGCAATATGTTGGGACTTGGGAGTTCGTGGACCAATTGCAATTTGCAAATGACATGGACTTCAACAGGGCTGCAAAAGTCATATACTAATATCGCAAAAGCCATATACTAATCTCTTCCCTTATTTCTGTCATTTACAAGGTAGTAGTATGATATAAAAATTAATCACTTCGCCTATTTCTGTCATTTACAAGGTGGCGTTATTTTTGTAATAACGGCGATCTCAAAGAGAGTAAAATGATACTGATGACACACATATTCAGAAAACTGATGACACAGGCTAAAATGCTGCAAAGGCGGTTACTCCAAGATCAGCACGAAGTAGAAGTATATACTAATGCTAAACGTGAACGACGTTAAGTCGTAAGATAGACGAAATAAATCTTGATAGAAGACTGACCCACGATCATCCGACAATCAGATTATAATTCAGTAGTTTAATCATCACATGACAACTCCCACGATTGAAAAGCTAAAATTGAACAGTTGATCTGTTCCACAGGCAAATGCTGAAGTAGCGTTGAGAGGATCCGGGAAGCACAATCAATATTTCTGGTATTTCGGAGTAGTTTGGAGTGCATTGGTTTTTACAAGACACCGGAAATCACACTGTTTGTTTACACCAAGTGTAATAGAGCTGCAAACAACAAGCCAAATGAATTGGGTGTGATTTTCCATCTCAGTATGAGGTCCAAAAAGGAACTAGTCTACTTCTGTGCAGTAGCAACTGTTAGCTTCTGAAACGTAATAGCCTTTGCCAAGGGAAACCATCACATGAACATCATCAATTTTCATAGTCAACAGTACAAATTGCAACTGCCCACTTCATTACCAAGTCTCTGCCAGCATCAACTAATCTCGATAATTCTCATGTGATGTGCACATTTTCTGGCGTGGCGAAGAACTATCAAGCAGGCAACTCAAGCTTCACATTGTTCTTCCAACTGCAACAACCGACATGGAATTGTCAGTACCCAGAGAGTCTGCAAATGATGTTTGACAACAGTATCCAGTTTACCTTAAGAAATAGTAGTAGAAGAAATCCGCATAAAGAGCTGTTTGGACCAAACCAGCAATCCAAGCTGGAAGAAACAGATCGTCAGAACTTCTTTTCATATATAGAACATGGGATATGAAACACAAGCATACAAGGGGCAGGCGCTTACAGATCCATCTGCTGTGGTGACCCTCAGTGAAGTAACGGTAAATCCAGTTTAGGATGTAAAATGCACGGTAGGCCCTGCAAAACAAGTATTGTGAGACTTGAAAGAGACCAACTGGGAACCTAGAAGCATGTCGATCGTTCACTATTTAAAGCATGCCCTAATCCGAATCTGGACACAATGTATATTAAAAAAATGTAGGCTTAATTAATCAAGCCTAGAACTAGCCAGGAGAAATGGAAGATCGACGAAAGAGAACTAAGAATAGATGGGATGCAGCTACTGCAGATAGAACCTTAAATCTGTAAATACCAAAACTAATGTAAAGTCCCCTCCGTTTCTTCTTCGTTTCCTTCCTTCACTAAAACTTTGTACTACCTCATTTCTATTAAGGAAATGGCTATAAGGTAGAGCCAGCTCTACCTTCTTACATCAAAAAAAGAATAGATGGGATGCATTTCATGTGCCAAAATTTATGACCAGCAATATAAATGGACAGAAGGAACATGTGACATGTCATATGTCCATAAAGAAAAAAAAATACATGCATATTCAATATTCTCAAGCCTAAGGACCAAACAAAAACTAAATAGTTAATGCATGCATATATTTCATGTTTCCATCATAAACTTGGAGACTGCAACAGAAGTCGTTGAAGCATGAAAAGCAAACATGTTTCATTCTCTTGTAATACAGGAATCATGTATAAATATGTTATGGTAAAAAGCTTGTGTGGTAAAACTCATACCCTAGGAAGAATACATATTGTCCAGTCAAGTTGTCCACATTTCTACTTCTCTGCAGCAAAACTAACTGAGGGAGAATTGCCACTGCCTCCAAGTAAATCGAAAATGCCCAGCAGATCTGAACGGTGAAATTATGTTAATTTGTGTATCATACTAACAAATGTAAATGCAACATGACCGTGTTTTACTAATGTGCTACTTTACTATGCATCATTCTGACTAATTGGTTCCAGTAGAAACAAGAGGAAGAAGTATGTGTGCTCTAGAAAAAAAAAGTGGCCACTTCGAAGAATATAATCTGTACCATACAAGTGAAACTACAGAAAAATGGGATTAGATTCTATTTACCCAAAGGGAAGAAATCCTGATTAGTGCAGGATGATGTATACTGAGCAAATAATACATAGGTTTCTAAAATTCTAAATTAATTCAATAGGTATAGGTGTTATTCACCTGACCTTTTGTTACATTCTATGGATATGCTACCTTCAGATGAGTCTCCTACTGTAGCAGTGTTCTTTGAAAACAACTAGAATGAGGTCTGAGAAATTGTCTGGCATTTGACCACTATTGAAGTCTAACAACAATACAACATCAGCAAATAGCATATAGATCGACAAACATCTGTCGGCAGTCTGCATTGCCTTACTTAAGTAGGATTTTATTAATAGGGTATCCACAATTCTTCACTGCACTGAACAAAACGATGATTGTGCCTATAGTCTTGTTCAAGTCAGTGCAAACTGTGAACTCAGATTGCTAGGGTGGCTCATACTGAGATAAATTTGTTAAGATTACATTGCACAGCACTAGCAGCCTTGTACACGAATTTTAATTACGGTTCCTAGCAACGAAATGTAGCATGGGAAAACATATTAAGCAGATATATCATATTTCTTAATGCACATAGGTTCAGCAGAATTAACCACTTTATCGGGCGTCCCATTGCAGCATCAATTCAACAGTGCAGTGAACAAGCAAAGTAAGGTCAGACCACATCACCTCGCGGAAGGTGAACCGCTCGTTGAAGAGCAATGCGAGCACGAAGGCAGCGGCGACGAGCACCACATGGCGGAAGGTGTCCTGATCCTTGTCGTACGTGCGCCGCACCTGTGGGTGGCGCCGCATGCACCACACGATCGCCGCCGAGCTGGTGATGAACACCACCTTCATCACCGAGTTGTAGAGCGAGATGTAGTCCGTGAACAGGTCCATGTACCTCGCCACGAACACCAGCATGTACAGCTCCTGCGTCTTCCTCGACACCCCTGCGCCAACACACAGATCCGTGAGCGGAGAATCCCCCCCACCCCCAACCAAGCGGCCGAAACCCTACCCCCACTGTACGGCTCGGGCTCACCTGAGCAGGATTTCGTGGCGTAGATCTTGAGCAGGAGGACGAGGACCGAGAAGAGGTGGGTCATGTCCCCGAGGAACCGAAAGGCGTTCATGGCTGAAGCGGCGGCGGCGGGCCGGCGGCGAAGGCGACGGCGGCGGCGCAGTGGCTAGGGTTTGGGTTTTAGAGCTCCAGATGCGGCGGAAAAATGGCGGAGAGGATGCGTGCAGGGCGCCACGACGGGAAGGGACGGGAAGGGGGAGCCGGTGCTGTGAACCGACGTGGACCGGCTGGGATGTAGGGCCCACATGTCAGTCTCCGTTGGTCCACTGAACCGGGACCACAAAGAGCGGGAAGCGGAGGGAGGCGCGATCCCCGTGCGTGGACCGGCGTGGGGCCCACTCGGCAGCGACATCTGTGCCCCGTCGCGACGTGGAACAGGTCTAGGCGGGGGAGGATACGTGGGCCCGCGGCGGCAGGTGACGTGGCGGGACACCTCACCTGCGTAGGTGACGTCACCTGAGCAGCAGTTGCCTTCTTTTTTTTTTTCTCTTTTTCCACTGGCTTTGCAGCTCGTATGCCGCTGAATTTGCTGCTGCTGCTGATGCTTTGCCGTCTCCTACTCCTACTCGTCCACTTTATTAACCCTTATTAAATCCACCGTCCTCTTCCTCGTCTCCCACTACTACACCCCGCCTCTCCCGCCGCGAGATCCGACTCCGCTTCCGGAAGCTTCTGGAAGGGCGTCCCCCCCACATGAGCGTCTGATCGATCGGCCGTCGTCGCCATGGGCTGCGCTGGATCCACTCCCAAAGTTGATGGTACTCTTACTCTCTCTTCCTTGATGCTTCGATTCGTTTGTCTGTCTTTGTTCTTGTTTTCTGCTCAGATTCTGAGATCCGAGATCAATTGTTTCCAGAGCTGTTGTTAGCTAGGAGTAGGTTGTTCGTTCTATTGTTGATTAGTCTTCTCGTTTATTGATCGAATTGTGACCGGAACTGATAATCCGATAGTACTTTGAGCTGTCGATTTAAGCGTCTTGCAAGTATCCAGCTGCAGTAGAACTGTTGACTTGGATGAAACTTAGTATCACCTGTAGATTACTCATTACTGTGATGTAGTGTATCAAATCTGCTGCTAGTAATGGTATGTTGCAGGATTGACAGTGCTCTCATGGAATTAATGTATCGAAATGTGGGGATGGTATCTGATACAAGTAGAGTGAGTAGTGCAAATTCCTACGTCATGGAGGTCACATTTGGTTAGTGGAGAGATAACGCTACCAGTATTCTGAATGCCAAGAGCATTGGTGGTTATATCATTTTCTTAAAGGAGAAAAGCTATTTTGTTTGTATGTTGCAAAAGTAGCATTTGTCTATGATGAGAGAAATAAAGTGACAGATTATTCTCGAAGTAGAATAATCAAAAGTTTGTTCAGATTAAGCACTTTGCCTTCACCAATTGCTAAATCTTGTCTTTCTTATCGAAAAGATCAATTTCTAACACCTTATCTAGTTATAGATACTTTATTAGGTGGAACATTACAGAAAGACACACTCATCTGTGAAATTTCAGCCTCACACTTGGGATATTTGTCTGCTCGCTAATGAAACTTCAATTTTTTTTAGCACTGGTTATACTTCTTTCGAAAGTTGGATTGCCTGGTATTGCTACTTTAAATACAGGCCAAGTTAGTGAAGAGCCAAAGATGAATCTGCTTTTTTTGTTCAGAAAATTATGATACATCTATTCACAGTAGATGAATGTAGGTTTATAAATAAGTCGTGTTGTAACAAGGCCTTATTGCAGAACAGTTCCTGGAACTAGAATCCTGCTTGATATGCATTTATATCCTAGCAAGGTTTTATTAGATTTCTTTGACATGAGTTAGACTGAATAAGTAATGTTGAACCTTCTTCTTTAATGCAGAGAACAGTAAGAAGCTCAAAAAGCCAAAACCTTGGAAGCACACTCAGGCAATAACACCAACACAACTCTCAAAGATGCGTGAAGAATTCTGGGACACGGCTCCACACTATGGAGGCCAGAAAGGTATTTAGCTGATTTTTCAAGGCTGATTGGGAAAACGCTCTTCCATAGTTCCATTTATGACATTTATCTATTATGTATGTCAAACAAAATCAATTGAATGTTTGTATACTGTTAAATCATATTTCGCAGCTAAGTTGCTAAGGTCCATCTTTATCTATGCCCTCTTCTGAATAATCTTTATTTGGTTTGGCAATACAACAAGCCCTGTTATGTTCGAATTTAAGAAAGTTTGTAGAAATCATTCATATTGGCATTGGAGTTTATTTTACAACTGTAGCATGGCTTAAAATTTGAACACAATTGCTTAATTTTAACAGTGTGCTCTGACAAATATCGCCTTAGTTAAATAACTGGTAGCTCGTTGTATCTTTACAGAGATTTGGGATGCACTTAGGGCTGCTGCTGAAGCTGAATTACCTCTTGCACAAACCATAGTGAACAGTGCTGGGATTATTGTTTCAAATTCTGACATGACGCTTTGTTATGACGAGAGAGGTGAGCAGATCTTCGTTGGGAATTCTCGCTGTTTCTTCACCACCTATACTGTTTTGCTCCACTATATCACGCAAGACTAATAACAACCTTTAAAACTCTGCTGCAGGTGCCAAGTATGAACTGCCCAAGTACGTTTTGAGTGAGCCAACAAATTTGATCCGTGAACCGTGATGGTTGAGTGAAGATTTATGTTATGTGAATAGAAAAACAGATCCTGTAAATGATGTAAATCGTTCATTGATCGCTGACTCAGGACTGTATTTCTCAGAACATAAATGAAGTTAAGTTACTTTCGTAGTTCTGCAGTTACTCTATAATTAGGCTTTTTCTGTGCAGCATTGTCTCTGAACTTGCTTGCGCTAGAGTTGTACACTTGTTACTTGTACGACCTCATTACATATATAAACCCATATACAGGATGTTGCACTGCTGCAACATGCTGGGGTTGTGACTTGTGATGGGAACTAACGAGTCCAGCAGCACGAATGAGCATCTTATATTGTTCTAGTATGCAGAGAACACATCTGAAGGTTGAAGCACAATGTTATGCGGTTGGGACTTGGGAGTGGGACAAGCGGCTGAGTGCAGACAGACATATCAGCCAAAACGACAGAAAGAGAGAGACACTCAGGATGAACAAAGTACTACGAGTACGAATCAGCAGTTATATTAGGAACTTCAAGTTAACGACTGCATATAATTTTGGCTTTTCCGATCAATTGTCCAGATTCGATGCTACAGTAATGGTGCAAACAAACAGTACGGTGTGCGATCTAAACTTTTAAATTAAATTTAAAATTTTGATTTATTAGCCTAAACGAAATGATGAAGCAAACAGACGCCATAACAGGGACCATCGTTGTTCATGATTTCTCCTCTGGAATCGCTGCTGATAGATTGCCGTTGTCGGATCTGGCCTGTTTAGAGCAAGTTTAATAGTATAGCACACTAGTAGCTCTAAATTATCTATAGCCAATGTAATAGCCAATTTATACAATAGTTACTTACTATACTATTAATATCTGGTCCCACCTGTCATACACGCAATGCTTTTGGAGTCCATGCTGCAGTTGACTATAGATCTGTAGCTCGCTGTTCTTCTCTCTCTTTCTTTATCTCTTTAAAATATATTTATAGTTGGCTTATAGCTTGCTATTGTACCTGCTCTTGTAAATAAATCTTCCGATCGGCGGGGGTGAGCACGCCAATCTGGCACGGCGTATCCAACTGTGACGGGCTACAGGATTGGATACTTGGACGCTTCATGGAATGATGCTGCGCTGATTGGTCTGGATCATCCTACTCTGGACTATTGCAGGCTATAGCTGATTATAGCGTTAAGAGCAAGGCTAATAATATAGCTGATCTGTTAACTATAAGGTTCTTTATAGTCTTTTCTTAGCCTATCCATATAAAAGTTAGCTCTTTATAATTAATACAGGGCACACTTGTCTCTCTCACAGAGTTTCTTGGTTCTTGTGTCCAAGCCAGCTGTAAGTTTACAACGCGCTTCTCCTCCCTCTCCTCTCTTCTCTCCTCCACCTCAGCATTTAGCTGGCTTATAGCCTACTATTATACTTGCTCTAATGATTCATGATCCATCATTCATCAGGGACCAGGAGAAACTGATTTAGGCTGATGAAGTAAAAGCTGGGTCATTCTGTCAAATAATTCCACTACAGTTCCTAACAACTTGATACTCCTACTATCAATTCTCAAGTTGATAGCCTGAATGCAAGGCGTGATATGTCCCGATTGTTACATATATCCCCAAAGTTACTGTAACTCCAAGCCAGCCTTGCGGGAGTACTATCTGTTTCACTGATCAATTTTGTGACAGATTGCTACTTTGTCTATGTCCTCATAGGGTTAGGCAGTACTCCGGCTACATGCTGCCGTGCTGTGTGTGAAGCAGCCCACATGTAAAGAGAGAGTATTGTAGCAACTTCTCACCAGAGCACCAGGGCATGTTTTGTCAACTCTCATCAGAGTCTAGTACTACTCCATATTGGACCCTGATACAGTAAAAATGGTATTTATCTAGATTCATTAACATTAATATGAATGTGGGAAAAGCTAGAATGACTTATATTGTGAAACGGAGGGAGTACATTCAGAGTAAAGAAAATAAATAAGTCAGCGTCAAAAAAGATAATATTGCCCGACAGCTTGAGGCCCTCTTTGTTTAGGCTTAGACTTATTGGCCTAGACTTTTAAGTCAGGTTATTGGCTTATATGATTTATAAGCCAGTGAATTTAATGTACTAAGTTTAGTGGTTAAGTAATACATCTACCTCACATAAGCCAAAAAAAGCTTCTCCAACCTAGCTTTTGGCTTAATAGTGTTAGAGTGGCTTATGGCTTCAAAAAAGCCAAACGGAAAAGCTGCTTGTTTGTTTAGGCTTAGACTTTTCGACTTATAAGGTAGCTTATAAACCTAAACAAAAAGGGCTTGAGTATACTTTTGTGCCATGCAACGATACACACTGGTTACCTGAAGATCGGGTGAGGCACACGCTTCTTAACTGAAGATCGAGTGAGGCACACGCTTCATCAGCAATCCAGATCCTCTGCCGTACTGCTCGCTGACATGTGGGCCCGAGGGTCTGTGGAGCCCATATGTCAGTTTGCAGTACTGGTGAGGGTGTCATCAGAGGTTTCAGATTTTGACTCGCGGCGATCTGAAGCTACTGCGCCAGGAGCACAGGAAGGAGTTCCAGTGGTGCGAGTGTACTACGATGCACTCATCCTCTCCTCGGTCTCCTCGTTTTCGTTCTGTTCCGAGAGCTGCAGTTGGAAGAGAGAACACAATGATTCGCCTCGATTTCCGCGCCCATTGGGGGTAGGAGCCCTCTCTTTCAAAAACGTTTCCCGGTGTATTGTGATATGCTGTTTTCAATTTTTGGCTGGATTGCTGGTGTTGTGCACCGAAAATAAACCCTCAGAATTCGCGTGAATTCATCCGCACAAACTACAGTGCTATCTGGCTGATGAAGAACGCAGGAAGATCAGATCGAACGGAGTATTTTCTGGGCCTAGCAATTCACTCGTAGGCCTCCTTTAATTCAAATAAAATTCATAGGAATTTTAAAGGATTTCATTTCTATAGGAATTTTTTCTATATAGCCCTTTAAATAAAAGGAATGAATCCTATGTAATCCCATGAAATTCCTATGAAATGCCTCTTCTTATATAAGTTTTGGAGGAAATTTAGCATAAGGTTCTACCTCATGTTAAGAATCCTTTGAGTCTTTATCTCTTCTCAAATTCCTGTGTTTTTCCTGCGGCTCAATCAAACGGTTATTCCTATGTTTTTCCTATGTTTTATAATCCTCTGTTTTACACTTGTATTCCTGTCAGAATTCTATATTTTTTCTATTCCTCTGTTTTTTTCATTCCTGTGATTCAAAGGGGCCGTAGAGTTACTCGTAGCCCGGGCCGTGCTGCCCAGTGCTCGCCACTGCCGCGTGGGCTGTACACCCCTCCCCAATCCCTGTCACCATCACAATTTATAAAACAGTGCGGGTATCATGATATTTTCAATTTTTAAAATTACTATATATATCACGATAATTACGTGGTTTCGTAGAATAATCACCAAACCATAGGATAGCGATAACTTAAATGGTTGGCACGTGTATTAAGAAAGTACTATAGATGAGAATGATTGGAGAAAATGTGTGATTGGTTGAAAAGAGAAAGTAGATAAAGAAAAAGTTGTGATTGGTTGAGAGAAGATAGGTGGAGGAATAGCTTTATTTTGAGACAATGTACTATGTCAGAAATATTACTCTACATTTTGGATGGATGTACTAGTGTATCACTGTGAACAAAAAAAAACAGATAACACATGCAGGCCCACAGCTAGAGTACCGCAGCTACTGCTGGATTACGGACCCACCATGGCTATACCGCGGTACTACTCTCATACGGGTCGATGGCTCTGTCGTGTACTTGGCACGATAATTTCTCATGATTTGACATTAACATTACCTACTGGTACGTTACTCCGGTTAACTTGTTAGGTACAGTAATAAGTAATTACCGACGCTGTCGGCCAGTATCACATATTCATATGCACGTTCGTGGTATGGTGCCAAAGCATAGACCAAGTAGGCAACGTGAAGTCAACAAAAGGAAAAGCTCTGAACCAAAAGATAATCAGCAGCGTGTAGAGTCTCGTAGAGAGATTCTCCCACCGAATGGCATCCTAGCTCACCTTAATAAACCAACAACTTACCTATCTAAACTAAAGTGTAGCACGACACAACGTGCAATCAGCAGTTTAGCACCTTTCCTTTTTTGAGCCTCAATACATAGCCTCGAAAAGAAAGCATAAACAAGCAGCTCTATTAGCGCCATTTTGCCACTGTTAGCGGTAGACCACTCAACTTTAGCACAAGGGTAATAATCTCGTGTCACAGACGGTCTCAGACTTGTTCAATGGAGTTCAAAATTTTAAGAAACAAGAAGTAGCTGATAGCTAGTTTCTAAAAATCTGTAGAAGTTGTGTTTTCTAGTTGCTGACTTTCAATTCATTTTTATGATTTTACATCTATAGTTTCTCAGAATCTAAACAGAAATTTAAATTATCTAGAAGAGCTTTTGTCTATTTTGGGGAGTTTCTGCCAACTACATTTTCTCCTAAAATATCTAGCTGGCATAAGCCAAACAATCTAGATTTTCACCCAAATTTTAAAAATCTTTAGTTATAGAATTCACAAAATGAATTGGAAATCAGAAATTAGGACTTTAGTTTTTCCAGATTCTTATAATCTTATGTTCTCAAATATATTCGAGCCTGTTTAGGAATCTTCTAGCTACCGCAGCTTCTCTCGAGATCAGAAGCTCCTCCAAAAAAATTTAGCTTTTGGTACAGATTATGAAAAGATATAGTTGTAAAATTTAGAAAATAAAATAAAAATAGAAACTAGAAAATCCCCAGTTTTTTTATATTGTTAAAAACTGACTATCATCTGGCCATTCTCAGCTCCCCGAAACTTACCGAACCGGCACAGTAATCACACGCGGGCGTGAGGGTGCAGATCTGCAGATGCATCCAACGGCCAAACGGCAGGCTCGAACCCTACGACTCCCCCCACCCCACGCCGCGGTCGCGGACGCGACGCGACGTCGAAAGCACGGCCACTTCGGGGACGCCACCCGAGGCCACGCCCCCCAAACCCACCACCCTCCTCTTGGCCTCGCTCGCCGCGAAACGCGACGCGATGATTTAGGCGAGGAGTCCGGATCGATCGCCCGCAATGCCGGCGCCGGCGGCGACAGCGGCCGCGGGGATGGGGAGTGGCGGCGGCGGCGGCGGCAGCGGCGAGCACCACATGCGGGGACACGCGCACCTGACCAACTGCATCCACCTGCGGCACCACCACGCGCACGGGCTCGGCGCCGGGAGCGCGTCGTCGGGGCGGAGGCGGAGCCCGACGGGGTCGTCCGCGTCGGCGTCGGCCGCGCTGATGCGGGACCTGCTCGCGCTGCAGCGCTCGCGCTCGCTGCGGGACCCGTCCACCCGCCGCTCGGTGGACTCGTCGTCGAGGGTCGCTGCCGAGCCCGAGGGGGTCGGGGTCGGGCTCGGGGACGACCTCCACGACGACAGCTCCCGCCCCGGCGGCGCGCTCAAGACGCTGCTCGACCAGCTCGCGGAGAACCCGCAGCCCAAGCCGTCTCGCGGCCCGCGGCGCCGGTTCAAGCGCGGCGCGGGCCGGCGCGCCGCTCCCGCGTCCGCCACCGGCGGCGCTCTAGATCGCGGCGTGGACGGCGCCGCCGCCGTCTCGGTGAACTCCAGCTCGCAGGAGGCCGTCTGCGGCAACAAGTACCTCTTCGGCGTCGTCGGAGGCGACGACGACGACGACGACGAGTGCGGGGTGGAGCTGCAGAGGCCGCAGGCGTCGCAGGACTCGCGCAATGTGTGCGGCATCCCCTGGAATTGGTCACGCATCCACCACCGCGGCAAATCCTTCCTCGACATGGCCGGCCGGAGCTTCTCGTGCGGCCTCTCCGACCCCAAGTCGGCGTCGGCGGCGCGGAGGTCCATTGCCGCCACCTCCGCAGGCTCGTGCGGTCACATGGACGGCTCGCGTTCGCATCCGCATTTCCCGGTCACGGCGAGGCTGACCTCGACCAGTTCGGACTCAGACTCGTTGCCTCTGCTCGTCGACGGCGTGCGCAATGGCATCGGTGGCATTGCCAGGAGCTTCTCGGGGGAGCTCGGGATATTCTCGAATCAGACCAGTGAGCTTGATTCTGACCTCGCATCAGAGGCACGGTCGGGGCAGAGGTCACGGGGCTCGCATCGAGGCCGGCACCAGAGCCTCACGCAGAAGTATTCGCCCAAGACTTTCAAGGACATGATTGGGCAGAGCTTGGTGGTGCAGGCTCTCTCCAATGCCATCCTGAAGAGGAAAATTGGGTTGGTGTATGTGTTCTACGGGCCGCACGGCACAGGCAAGACATCATGCGCTCGGGTGTTCGCAAAGGCGTTGAATTGCCATTCTCCTGAGCACCCGAGGCCCTGTGATTCATGTGCGTCTTGTATCGCACACAATCTGGGCAAGAGTAGGAGCTTAGTGGAGATTGGGCCTGTTGGTAACATTGACCTTGACAGCATTGTGGATATCCTTGATAATGTGATGCTTTCACCTGTACCAACTCAGCACAGGGTGTTTATAGTAGATGATTGCAACACATTGCCACCTGATACGTGGAGTGTCATATCGAAGGTCATCGAACGTGCACCTCGGCGTGTGGTTTTTATCCTCATCAGCCCCAATCTTGATCTCCCACATATAATCGTGTCGAGGTGCCAAAAGTTCTTCTTTCCCAAACTGAAGGAGTGTGACATTGTCAACACTTTACAGTGGATTTCTACTAGCGAAGGACTAGATGTTGATAGAGATGCCCTGAAACTTATTGCTTCCCGGTCAGATGGGTCACTGAGGGATGCAGAGATGACTTTGGATCAGCTGAGCTTGCTTGGGCAGAGAATCTCAATGTCGCTTGTCCAAGAACTTGTAAGTGATCCAACAATAGTTATCAAAATTTCTTCTTTATTGAGTATACTACTGGTTTCTAATTTCAGAGAGAATTTAAATGATAGTAGTAAAACATTCTTTGTTCAAGCTATTGTAATTCTATAATTCCGAAACATGCTATTGATTTAATTATTGGGACTCTAGCATTGGTTGACATACTTAAGTTTAGCGTTGAACGTGTGCAAAATTTTGACACTTGGACCATGAAGGCGGGCTAAAGAGTACTCTGGAAAAGTTCAGTCTTTTTACTCAATTTTCGCTTTCTAAACATTGTGCGCATTCTAAATGTTGTTTACTAAACATTGTATAAATTCTAACAGTAGCAATAAAATAACCTGCTATTATATTATTGGATAAAATACTTCATTTAAAAATTTACCTGACAATAACAACTGGACATTGTTTGCTTTGGACAGGTCGGCTTGGTTTCTGATGATAAATTGGTTGATTTGCTTGATTTGGCACTGTCTGCTGACACTGTGAACACCGTGAAAACTTTAAGAGATATTACTGAAACAGGTGTTGAGCCTTTGGCCCTGATGTCTCAGCTTGCCACAATAATTACTGACATCCTTGCTGGCACCTATGCATTCACGCAGGAAAGGGTTCGAAGAAAATTCTTCAAATGTCCAACCTGTAAGCAATATCACTCCCTTTTTATCACTCTCTTCAGATGGATTTATAGTTGGGTTGATCCATCCATGAGTCATGTATTGTAAAAGTCATGCTCTAGCATTTTTTTCTCACCAATGTATTGTTATCCTTTTATAGATCTGGCTATACTAGTACGTATTTTATTTATGCCTTTCCTTTATAGAAAGAATACATTGTTGACTGGGCTAGTAGTACGTGGATCGCTGATCTCTCCTTTTTTAGTAGCATTCATGTTACCTAAACATTCTTCTTCCGCACAATCTAACATCTTAATATATGGATTACAGTATCAAAAGATGACATGGAAAAACTACGCCAGGCCTTGAAAACACTCTCTGAAGCTGAAAAACAGTTGAGGGTCTCTAATGATAAGATGACGTGGCTTACAGCTGCTCTGCTTCAACTTGCTCCTGATAAACAATATGTTCTGCCGAGTTCATCCACAAGTGCAAGCTTTAACCAGGGCCTGCTTACCTGCCCTGAGGGGGACATAGGAAGGAGCACTGCTATAGATCACACTAACATATATGCTGGTCCTCATGGTTTACCAAGAAATGCTAATCTGGGGGTTGATTCTGACAACAACATGGCAGGCACCCGGAGAGGAAAGGGACCTGGTGAACATACACCAGACAACCATGTATTATTAGCGCGTGCTACTAGAGTGAATTTATCTAGATACAGCAAAAGTGACAATGAGATGATTTGGCAGGCTGTACTAGAGCATATCCGATCAGATTCAGTGAGAAAGATGCTGGCTAAAGAAGCACGACTGATTTCTGTCAGCCTAGGCACAGGCAAGATATTCCTTCTTGCTCATTCTCTGTATATTACTAGTTATATCATGTCTAAATTTCATTGCAGAATACATCCAAGGATGACCTATTATTGTTGTAAGTAATGCGATGGATAAATATGCTGTTTCATAAGTAATCAAGCAATAAGATAGAATGGCTTGCTATGTGTGCCTGTAAACATCTCAACCGTTGAAATTTATTGAAGTAAAGGTGCCTGATACCTCTAGTACCCTCCAAACACCATAAATCGCTTTGTTCAAGTAATATGCGTCAATCTTGGTGCCTAGGCCATGTAATAGTACATGTTTTCTATACTATAAGATATATCTACCTCTCATTTCTCAATACCGCATACCTCCCAAGGACCATAAAATATCTCATGTAAATAAAATAATATGCATCTCCACATGGTGACTAAATTTTCATGCTAGAATTGATGAGAGCAAGTTTAAAACTTTGTTGATGTTATTAAGACACACATAGCCCCCCAAAAAACTAAGCATGCCAGATTCCTTGAAAACGTGTAATATGTTTTGTTTTAAGAATATTGTGTTGGCGAAATAATAGCTACACTGTTTCCATTTTCCAATATATCTTGCTTCTAACACTTAGTTCTTTTCCTCCAGCACCAACTGTGCAACTAATGTTCAGCTCTCGTGTGAATAAATCCAAAGCTGAGAGGTCAAGGGAACAAGTTCTACATGCATTTGAGTCTGTCCTTGCTTCTGCTATAACACTTGAAATCCGGTACGAACCAAAGGATGATGCAAGGGCAGGTCATGTTCCAGCTATTTCACCGTATCCTGAGGATAGCACTTCCAATGTGGCATTAAGGAGGTCTTTCACTAGACATAGTTCCGCTTCTTCCAGAGGTGAAAACTTAATTAGGAGACTTCAAAAAGACAACGTGGTCCATGGTGCTAATTCAAATCAGACACGATGGGTGCAATCAGATCCACATATATTGACTGAAGGTGAAATTATAGAAGTAGGACCTTCTCAAGTGGACTGGCATAGTGAACCAAATAACAGCGCCGGTGTCAGAAAAGAAAACATAGTTCTTCAAGGACGAGAAGTTGTGAATAATGAGCATGGCCGACAAAACAGCATAGTAAGGGGCAAGGTATCTCTTGCTCATGTCATTAACAAGGCAGAAACTTGTTCACAACAAGGAGGTTGGTCTAGACAAAAAGCTATGTCGATTGCAGAGAAGCTAGAGCAAGAGAATTTGTAAGTAGTTCTATGCTACTCTCTTGTACTAGAGGAGTACTTTTTTCAGCAGATACTCTGGAGGGGAACAGATGATACCCAAATTAAAAAAAAATAATATTGCACTAAAACAAGCACTTGATACAGCACCGCACATATTCAGTAGTTTATGAAAAATTTTTAGAGCTGCAAAGTCTTATTTTATCCTAGAAATTTTCCACATGAATAGAGCTATCAAATAGGATTCATCCACATTATATAAGAAGCTTGGGTATGATTTTGGATTATTGATCTATTTGCAGGAGATTGGAGCCTAAGTCGAGTTTACTTTGTTGGAAGGCTTCAAGCACTACTAGACGAAAGGTAATGCTAATAAACATATGCCAAATAGAAACAAAAGTACTTTGTAAAAGGGTATTCTTTAGCAATACTCAGTTTAGTACTAAAAGAACAGCTGCTGTATGTTATATGGCATATAACATTTGTTGCTGATCAATTGATGATAATATGCTAATCCTGTTTTCTCATAATTCCTCTGTATGCGGTGATCTTTTCTCACACATGCTGACCATTTTCACTGCAGCTCTCTGTATTGAAGATGAGGACACGAAGATCACGGGCTCTATCAAGACTTGCCTTTTGTGGAAAGTGTATTTCAACTAAGTCTCCAAGATGAAACATTGACGCTGAGAACCCCTAGATTTTACATGTAGCTAACTTATATGCATAATTTATTTCATGTAACTGTAGCGATCTGTAGGCGAGTAGATTCTTCTGTATATCGTTTTTTTGACATGCATGTAGAAGAGAGAAAAGAAATGTCACAAGTCTTAATTATTCTCCAAGAAATATTTGAAGCCAGCGACTCTTGCTCTTAACCATATCAATAAACCCTATTTGTCCTATTTCTAATCATGCAGAGCAACTGCAGGAGCGATTGCCTGCTGTGAGAACCATCCTGAGTAAACCTGCAGCAAGGCAGTCCATTATTATCATATTCAGTGACAAAAGCGAGCTAATGTGAAGTTCTGAACATGCATTGCGAAATGAGATTGCATTATGGGACGAGAACTGCATGGCTGTGTTGGTGAATCGCAGGGCAATTCTCCTTTGGCACGCATGGCTAGCTAGAGATTTTTCACCGCATGCCTTGCCTCCGTACGTGCCAAAGGAGAAACCGCCCTGTAATTCGCCGGTCGCACACTGCATACTGTGGCTGAATCTGAAATCCTGAACCTTAACATTTCTGAATTTTGAAGCTCTCTTGGAAGAACCTTTTTTTTTTTCTTTTTTTTTGTGCTGCAAGCTCTCTTGGAAGAACATGGTTGTGCCTTGACCTCGCTTATATAGCTCGCCATCGGCCTCGAGATATGGATCTAAGATGGCATATGCTCCTTGGCAGAACGAGGACTATTCGAGAGGATCAACCGAGCCATGAACCTTTATTTGCCGATGCACCATCTCTTGATCTCTCTTTCAGGTTTCCTTTGGAATATTGTGCTCCAGCAATGGTCCTCCCTGTCGCTCATCTGCATGCCTATCTACTACTAAAAGCAACCTGCCTTTCTTGATCTTCAGTAGATCAGTGATTGTGATTCTAAGCTTTGCGTTGGCCCTCGGCAACCACGAGCTCAAATTGTTCTCATGGTTTGAATTGAGATGATGGTACTGCTACAGGGTACATTCCATTGGATATTTGGATCTTCCTCTATTCGAGAGCATGCAGTTGCTGGCCTTTTCTCTGAAGGAAACACCGTACATAAAGGTATGGCACCTCTTCAGCAATGACCGGCTAGCATTCGTTCCTTTTCATCAGCGATGGTGAATTCATGGTGAAATTTGCTAAGTCCTTTTAATAGGAGGTCAATACATAAGTTTGGATACACGACCTGAAATTCTTCAGCTGTAATTCTGTAAACAGGAGTTGAGATTTTTTGGACATTGTATCAGGTCTGAAAGTGAAGCTCGCATGCTCTCTGAACATCTTCGATATTTTCATTTAGCAAAGAGAGAAATACCTGCACTTCTGGATGCAGATTTAAGTTAAACGGAATATGCGTGTTACACAAGGAAAAAAACAGTTCTCATTACTTGTTCTTGAACACCAATTGAGGGCATAATGCTTCAGCAAATCAGCACTGCTACATTTCTCCGACCTTCCAGCTGCTTTCTGCATACAGGCTGCAGCATTGCAGCCAGCATATGCTCTTAGCCAGGTATATCCAAGAGAGAAGAGGTGATCAAGAACATGATAATTGAAATGAGCAACTACTGACGCTGTGAGGCTGAGACAACGTTACACCTTATCGCCACTTATAGATACACCAAGAGGATCTGGCACCTCGTCGCTAAATGGGTGGGCTATCAGCAGATGGAGCCGAACTAATGGGAGGAAGCCCAGTTAGTCCAACAGTGGTTGGAGAACCTTGCAAATACGCCCAACGCCCCGAAAAAGGGACTTCGATCGCTCATCCTGTTAGTTGGGAAATTTGGAAAGAGAGAAATATGCTAATCTTTGATCACAAAGAGATGGCAACGTGTTTCCTTCTAACGAAAATCAAAGAAGAGGCTAACTTTTGAGATTTAGCAGGGTTTAAGCGGTTGCGTTAGTTAATCGCGCACTCTGTATAGTATATAGCTATAGTGATTCTCTTTTTTTTTTTCCTTTATCCCTAGGAGTTGTATTTTCTCCTGCTCTATTTAATGAAAAGGCACTATCGTGCTGTTTTCCATTAAAAAAAAGAGAAGAAATGACAACTACACCAGCCGACACCAACACAATGCAGATCGCCCAGCGCAAGATCGAAAACGAGCAGTCGTCAAATGGAAACTGAAACAGTTAGCTGCGCAAAAGTTTAATCACAAAAATCGGGGCCGTTAAATATCTTCAGAAGTTCAGATATATCATATATATTGTGCTACGAATAATGCCGATTCGATCTCCTCGCGGTGCTTGCGTGACTATGCTGGCCTCTCTGCATGCTGCCTATAAATACGATGAGAATTCGAATCCTCGGAGAAGCAGATATAGCTAGCTATACATGCATACAGGCAAAGACCAGCGAGGTGTCTCTGACTTTATGGGGCCCATGCATTACTGGACAGGTCTCCCTTGGCAGTGGCCGATCGAGCTGATCAAACCACGCAAAAGCCACTGCCAAAGGAGACTTGCCCAGCAATGCAGATTTGAGGCCACAAAGATCACATTTTATTTCCCTTGTAATCATATTACCATAGTGCGCTGAGATGTCGTCGTCCTCGGCTGCAGATCGGTCTGCATTTCTTTGCTTCTTCTGCATGCGATCGAGTCGTCGTCTGGACTATACTATCGGCGACGCATCACGCATTCTGCATTCAATATTCATGCCGGCCGGCGTGCTGATTCCCGGTCAATAACATGGACGAACTCGATCACTGCATGCTGCATGCATGATGCATTTGGCTAACGCTGTGTTTAGTTCGTCTGTTCGTGTGCCACAATTTTTTTAAGTGTATGGACACACATTTAAAGTATTAAACGTACACTAATAACAAAATAAATTATAGATTCCGCCTGTAAACTGCGAGACGAATCTATTAAGCCTAATTAATCCATCATTAGCAAATATTTACTGTAGCACCATATTGTCAAATTATGGCGTAATTAGACTCAAAATATTCGTCTCGCAATTTACATGCAAACTGTGTAATTGTTTTTTTTCTCCACATTTAATGCTCCATGCTTATGTCTAAACATTTGATGTGACAAAAAAATTGGAAGTTCGACGAAAAATTTTTGAATCTAAACACAGCCTAAGTGCAAATTGGCATTTCATTTAGAGGTTGTCGAACATACTTTTTTAAACACTAAATACCCATGCTTTATTATGTGTAGAATAAAATATATAATATGCCATAGACATATTTGCTTATTTGAATATATGATGAATAAATATGAGACTATTATATAATATTAGAAAATACCATGAACTAATTTATAAAAAAATACAAAAATAATGGTGGTATCCACCACTGTTTTCTATAATAGTATATAGACTCGCACTAATCTATACTACTTTGGTGGTGGTGGTGAACTAGTGATGCCATCACCACCCTAACTACCATATGAGGCCCGTGAAAAGTGAGGAGAAAACTTTACATTTTTCCTATCCACGCAAGCAAATCAACCCCCCAAAAAAATGTTAATCAAACACTCTTATTATGGAATTCTTCATCGCTCTATGATGTACTATTAGACGATAAGAATAACTTATTTTAGAGACTTCAAAAATATATAGAATGAACTATTTTTTTTTTAGAAAAAATCCATTGCAATGCCATGGCATTATGCTAGTTTACAAAAGGTACAAAAGTAGTTGTGGTGGCATCACCACTCTAGTGTCTTTTATAGTCCTTTCTATGTCCTATAATAATTATATTTCTATTATTTGAATTTATCTCAAAATAATTATTACAACAGAGTATTAATGTTCTCATTAATCACTTCTCATTTAAATTTCTCCATATTTTACCCTTAATTACCCTTCCACTCTTATCTATACACTATTTAGTAAGGAAGATCATAGTATTTTGCTTCTTAAACCTTATAATATGTACTAAACAATCTATAATTATAATTATTCTGTGACGAAGGTAGTAGCATAGATACAAAATTTTCTGAGGAGGGGAAATAAAGTCTCAACATGTAAATCTGGCCTATTCAACATGTTCAGATCAGATATCTTCGTAAAAATTTTATATATAAAAGTTGCTTTAAAAAATTATATTAAATTATTTTTCAAGATTTTTAGCTAATACTTAATTAATCTCACTATAATTGAATGATTTTGTTCTTTTTTGTCGGGAGGCAGGTTGGGAACTTGCGCTCCCAAACGCAGCCTAAGTCCTGTCTTATACTGAACCAAATTTTTAACGTTTGGAACGACCCCGTGTTTGTGTGTTACTGTCAGTCACTCCGTGACACGCGCCGGAGGGTGATCAAAGCCGAGAACAGCACGTACGTACGCGTACCGCCTGCGCCAACCCCCACGTACGCCGCGCCCAGCCTGCTGTGCTGCCCGTCGATCGATCAACCGACCGATTCCACCGATCTCTCGCGCGCGCGCCTACGTACGCCACGCGCAGAACGCTCCCGCTCGCGTCAACCTTGTATTGCAGCCGCATGAGCCTGAAAAACACGTGAGTACCCCGCGCGGGGCGCGCGCGATACGTACGAGTAGTAACCTGTAGAAGGACGAGGATCCTCTACCATAATAACATTATCATTACAATCACAATCATTAATATGTGGATTTCACTTTTCTATCGTTTCACATAATAGTATATATAATGGTAGTGTCATTATAATAAATAGAACCCGTGTACATCAGCAAACGACCGGTTTCACCGATCTCGCCCTTGCCGCGCGCTGCTCCGCCTATCTTGCCGCTGCACGTACACACAAAGAAAACGTGAGCTCGATCGAGTGCCGCGATCGGGCGAGTCCCCGCGAAACACGTTTATCGAGTTCGGGTTTTCACAGCGCGCGTCGTGGCGCCTTTGCTTGCCTAACCTTGGCAGGCGCATGGATCTGATCGATCGACGAGCTGCATCATGCATGGGCAATGCAGTGCGGACGTGCGGTGGGAGTGGGACGGGTTCAGCGCAGGAACCAAGAAACCGGCAGCGAACATGCTCATGGATATCCCTATTCCTTCTCTCTTTTGATCTCGCATGCGGGCACTTTTTCCCCTTGATTCGATCCTTGTTTTCCAGTGGTCTCAAGGGGAATCAATCTGCAAAATCCTGCCTTTTTTCTGAAGTAGCACACGATCGAGGCCCTTTGAGCCTGTCCGACAGACCGGTGATATGTCCAGCTCTGGGTGGTAGCTGCAGAGGCTTCCTGGAGGCTGGAGATCAGCTTGCTACTAAATTGCGTTGTGTACTGCTGCATTATTATGGTGATGAAATGACCTGTGTGACTGAAAGTCTGAAACCAGTAGAGAAAATCAGGTTGAGCTAGATTTCTCAGCAGATATTTGATGCTACTTAACTTTACATGGTCTGGACAGCAAGAAGCTAGGCTAAGAATAAACGGGGAAGTAGCCCCATGACCTAAAAAGATTGGAGATATATGCACTACAATGATCTCTCCATTTCAGACTTTGTTCCTGTAAGTGGGCACAATCTGGAGAGCAGGCATTGTCCTACAGTATATCCTATCAGCCTCCGTGTGCCTTTGCAGGAGGAGCAGAGAAAGGCCGTGTAGCTGCAAAAAGCCTTGCTGCCTTTCACCATGCAGGAGCGAGTATAAATATCACTGCACAATGATCAGTGAACTGTGCGCTCTACACATGAAACTAAATGTGGCACACGGATAGAAATATGTTGAGACCATGAGATGTGCAGCTGCATTGCTGGGCAAGTTGTCCTTTGGCAGATGTTGCAGTTCATCATCGATGCCTGGGGGTTACCAGACTACTGCCAAAGGAAATTTGCCCCGGAATTCATCTGCACAAGCACACACAAGAAAAGATGGATCTTCAGGATGTATACCATTGTTGAAGGAGAATGTGCACATATTCATCTTTTACATTCCGAATGTTTAACTATTGACGTTTGTATTCTACAGGTTATTGTTATCAGCTATATCCAGCGCACCATTTACAAATGAAAAATGAGGAATTGGGAGAGAACAATCTACATGTCAGCTCTCTTCAAACAATAACGCTATATGTACAGGTGACGAAATGCTATCAGATAACGTAAGCAGGATAGAAATATTTCTTTGTTCTGCTATTACTCTTTATTGCCCGCTGCCTCTGGAAGTTTGTACTCCGGTGGCCTGTCTGCGCCTTTTCTCGAGTATTCTCGCCATCTCCTAGCAGCAGCAGCTGCTCTCTTCGCTCTCTCTGTTCCTTCTTCTTCTGATATCATCAGCAAATCTCAATCAGATTCAGAAATACAAGAATGAGCAATAATTATATTTTTGGTAACAACAATTATATTTACACAATACATGCTGGTCTGTATGGTTACCATGCAAGGTATTTCTAACAGACTGTGTTATTTGTTTTAGCTTACCATTTCCTTGGTAGCGAGTTGGGGATCCCCAGATATCAGTCCAAGAACTACTTATATCTGAATACTTTTTGTTTGTCATCCGTGTCCTAATTTTTTCCTGTAACAAAATAAAGGTTTACATAAAATGTTTAGTTTACAAAACAATGACCCATTTGCAAAGACACAAATAGGTAAATGATAACGAAATCCTTAAAAACATCTAACTCTATGAGAAACACAAAGATGACGAAGGGGGAAGGAACCATACCAAAACTTTTGACTGTCTCTTTTCCCAACGCACGCTAGCCTGTTAAACAGAAAATATCTTAAGAACAAGTAAAATTAACAACATAGAGAAGTATTATGCATAATATAATCTGTATGCCTAAACAAAAGTATGCTTTATGTATACTCTATTAGCCTTAACATAGACATGGAAGAAAGAATCTTGAGGATATGCAAACAGAGAAATTTAGATAGTACATGCCAAATTTACATAATAAAGACATACAAATTTACCAATCGGAATACATCAACTGAAACTCCCATCCCAGCACTCATCAGCCCAACCTGTTCAAAATTGAAATTCCCTTTAGTGTACTACTAGGCTATTAGGAGAAAACAAGATAATATCACCTGTAAAATATCACTTGAGTTCCAGAAAAATGCTAACAGAAAGAAAGGAACAGGGATATGAGAAACTTTCTTGTGCACCGTTTATTTTAACTAGGAGTTTTTGTGATTACATCTATGTTATAGAAGTTAACCATAAGGTCCTAAACTCCTAATAATCAAACCAAAGAACTGGAGATTTATATGACCACAAAAATATACCGTACATCTAAATAACTGAAAGAAGGATTTCTTACATTCACCCGCTCTATTCTCCGCATTTCATTCTCAAGGAGAGAAAGCTGTGCAGCAGAAGTCCAGTGAATACAGTTGACTGGGCTGGACATGGAAATATAACACACATGAATAACACATTCAGTAATCTGTTATGAACAGATAAACAGTCCTAGTATTATGCTGGGTTGGGTTTCAGAGCATCACCAACTATCAATGGCCTCCTGAATTAGCTCTGTGCTACCCGATTGGGAATATACTCTTGACCTCCCATAATCCTCCTCGATTCTAAATACATTGGGGCACACATTGGCACAATATTTGCATCCTAAATCCACATCAACAAGGTGAAATATATCAAATCTCTTTATGAAGAACCAAATAGCATCTTTTATAGCTCTATTCATACCAAAAAATGTCAGTACCTATGCAGGTAAACTCATCAACGAACACCTGATCCTTGGGTGCACTGTCATCGAAGAAAGGGTTGGTCGCGGTTGCTGTATACCCATGGATTTCATCATACACTGCACGCTGCACCGGATCACTCAGCACCTGCTCTTCAACACCTCATGTTAGCGTTTTGAACAAAAAAGAATTCAATGCAAAACACATCTTCCAAGACAATTGCCTATATGCAATCACAAGGACCCAAGGTTTCATTGAAGGGTTTTACCGTGTAAACCTCGTTGATGAACATGCAGAAGTTTGTTACTTCGGGGTTGTCCCCACTGAGGTCGGGATGGCACGCTTTCATGCAACTGTAGTATGCTTTCTTGATTTCCTCAGGGGTTGCATCTGGCATCTGGAGATGCAAAAATCAGGGGTCATTATTAGCAGCAAATCCGTCGTCTCAAAGGAAAACCACTATCAGAGTATCACTCATCACTCATCAGAAGTTCAGAACAATTGTCTGAGTCCACTCTGAAAAAAAGAAGCATCTTTCCTCCCTCACCAAAAGTAGGATTTTTTTTTTTACAGAGAAGAAATTGATCTCTAATGATTCCAGTCCAAAATGCACAGTTCTTCCCTACTAACCTAATAAACTGTAAACCGAAATTATTGCAAAGGAATTGTTCAACAGAATGTTCCAGAACACTCACGACGCCAAGAACGGAGTAGAAGTCGTCGGCGACCTCATCCTCCGCGCTGCCGTACTCAGCTTCCGCCGCATAGGCACAGCTCCTAAGGTCTCTCCTTCCCCCCGTGCTCCGGCTCCGGCGGCCGGCCGTTCTTGCGAACCTAGCTGAAACCAACGGCCGGGTGCGGCGAGGAGAGCAGGGGATGGGCGGCGACGGCGAGGCTGTGCGCAGCGTCGCGAGCGATTCGGCCAGCAGCGGTGGCGAGGGTAGCGGAGCCATTGGGCAGCGGCGGCCTTCTCCAACTCGATCGGAATCGAATCGAAGGCGGCGGCGGCGGCGGTTGCCGGTTGGTTCGTTTCTTGGCGGTCTACGTCGTTTTAAGTCGGGGCACCACTAATTCTTCTGGTTCAGGCTGCCTAACTAAGCTGTTTTTACACGCTGGGACTTGCGGCTATTCATATTTCAATATTAGGGATTCTTAATAAATTCTACCATGGAAATTCCAAAAAATAAAAGAGAGAGACATGCTTTGCCTGGCTTGGCTAGCTTCTCGTTGACATATAAGACATAGCTAAATTAAGGTTTTAGAATTGATTTACAAGTATTTTTAAACCTAAGCCAAACGTTGCTGGTTTTATTTTAAGTACCAGAGAAATTATACATAATCACTAAGGGTGACAGAAAAAGCAAAATGAAAAACATAGTAAATCAGACAGCAACAGAGCTTGCTAACGCACTACTCTCGCTATATCTTTCGTCCCGATACAATACATAATTTTATGGCAAAATTTGCTACAGACACTTAAAAAAATGTATAATTTACTAGTAGACATTATAAAAACATGTCACGGCTAAAAGATACTTAAAAAATTGATAATTTGTTGGATGACACTTTCGACTCAATTGGAGAGAGAAATTTTTCAAAAAGACAAGGATGCCTCTATGGTCAAAATATTTTGAGTTGAAACTAGAGCTAAGATGGAATATAATGTGATGGTAAATTTAGAGTTGTATAATTTCTAAATTTTTACTATAGCATCATGCAGTTTGAAGCATGTGGTCTTAGGGGCATTATTATCTTTCTTAAAAATTTATCGATCCAATTGAACCGAAAGTGTTCTTGTCACACCCCAATCCGGCACCGCCGTACAACGGCACCTAACAGGAGCGTGTCGTAGGAAACGACGTGAACCGCTTCCTACGAAACCGCGATCTCAGTACCAATCCCAAGACATAGTGCTGGTACCCACGGTGACAAATATGAATCATTGCAATCCTTAAAATAAATAGAGGACTTATTTACCTTAACTTAGGTTGCAGCTCAGAACGGCCCGAGAATGCAACCGACGACGCGGACGAGGAAACACCAACAGCAGCAGCGGCAGCGGAACCAACGAACTAACACCCAACACCACAGGCGATGGCTGGGAACCAGGACGAAACCCTAATCTTCACTTCACTTCATCTTCACTTCAAGGCAGAGGAACTATATATATTTATATAGAGCAAGGGTGAGTACTTTCGTACTCAGCAAGTCACGGGAATTTAGGTGTTTAATGCAAGCTTGGAAGAGAGGTAAGGTTGTTTTGCAAATCTTTTGTTTGAAAGCATTTTGGAATCACTAAGTGATTTACCTCTTTTTTTTAAGTTTGGGTTGAAAAGAGACTTCGTCTTGATTCGACTTTAAGAGATGCTTTTCAACAACTCGAATGGTAATGTACCGACCTCCCGGGTCAGATCATTACTTATCGGCTCCCAGAGCCATTTCACTTGATTAGGCGGCTCCTAGAGCCTTTTTCATTTTCTCGGACTCCTAGAGTCCAGCTGCCCAGCAGCAAAGTAATCCGCTTCCCCTCGGGAAGCCTAGTCTATGATGCCCGCAGACATCCCGAATCACACAGATTCGTTTCTGACCACTCAAGTCATCCATCTGCCATATAGGCTGATTCTGGTTACGATTCCCACACCACAACAACTTTTCACAAAGCACTGGCAAACAAATCTACGCAACGGGAACTACCTCACATCCGCCCATGACCGTGGGCACGACTGTTCGAACAGTCAGTTAACCTCTGCAGAGGGGTACACTTTACCCACAAGACACGAACTTACTCCAGACACTGGCCGGTGTCAGAGGCGCGCGACAAAGCCTTTCCCAAGCCGACCCAGGGTTACCTCATGCCATATAGAAGGATCAAATCCTCACATAAACATAAGCCATTTTAGGCATTCACAAATCAACTCCAACCACCTTGATCGGTAAGTGAGCAAGCTTCTCGTCCTTGCCTTACCAGGAACCCGGTTTGTCCGACCCCGCCCTGGCGTTCCCAACTATTGGCATGCGAGGTTTCCCTGAACCGACTAGTTACTTAGCCAGGGTGTCCCATTCCACCTTGTGGTTGCACTTTGATTATGCTCGATGAGTTTCCCACAGGAATCGGTCCTTATATGCGAATACGGGACAGCGCCACGTAGGCACGGCTCCCGCATCGCGAGTTTTCACAATTCATTTTATTTTTAAACACACCGACACCTCAGGTCGGGTTTTCAAGGCTTCTCAAACCCATTTCCCAATTTTCGACAATCAACGGTGTATGTGGGATAATTGGTATACACGCTCAAAGAGCACGGATACCGAAGTACCACAAGGGTGGAGCCACAAGGAATCAAGGTAGTACATCCTACAGGAATTAGTGTGACTACTGGGTAGGTCCGTCGGTTTGGCGTGCAAACCGAAGCCAAGCAAGTTAAGTGTGATTCTACTAATGCAAGTTGCAAACAAAATAATAATGATTTTCCAATTATAGGGGCAATTGATCAAAGGGCGACTTGCCTTGCTCAAGGTCTTCACGGAGCTTCACGAATCTTCGAGAAAACCACGATTGACGAAAATCCGGTAACCGCAACTATACGCAAATAATCAAAAACCTAAACAAAAGACCAAAAGAAAGATCCTATTTAGACTAATTAATAGTGCCATTAAATAGATCTCAATTTTAGGGAATTACTGGAAGTAGAACGGGGTCAATCGGATGAGCGGTTGGGAAGATATGGATTTTCTAAGGTTTAAGGATTTTCTAATCAAAGGAGAAAGGATTTAATAATTTATTAAACCCTTTTTGGAAAGAAAATGGACGAGGGAGAGAAATCAGACTTTCCCGAGCGGCTTGGCGCGGCCCGAGAGGATTTGCGCGGCTCGGCCGAGCTTATTGGGCTGGCGTGGGCTACGGGGAGGCGGCCCAAGAGAGGGGCGCGGGGAGAGAGGGGGGGAAGGGGAGCCGGGTGGACCGGGCTCACCTCACACGGTCCTGAGTGGGACCCGCTTGTCGGCGGCTCGGCTCACCGTGAGCGAGGTGCAAGCGAGAGTGGCGGAGCGGATCGGTGGATGCGGCTCACGCGGGGGGCACCGGGTGGACGGGAGAGCGGCTGGCCCACGTGCAGCCGCTTGGCTCACAGTGGACCACGCGCACGGGGAGGAGGGGATGGCTGACCGGCTTGACCGGGTTAAGCCGACGTGGCGCCTATGTGGCAGCCACGTGGGCGGCGAGAGGAGGAAGAAGGCCGGCCGGAGGACGAACGGCTGGCGGCGGCGGCTTCACCGGGACATGGCGCGGCGACTATAGCTCAAGGGGAGCACACCGGATCGATGGTAGGGACGAGAGGGAGCGATTCATCGGCTCGGATTCACCGGGAGGAGCCCGGCGGCGGCGGATTTCGACGGCGGCCACCGGCGGCGAGCAAAAGGGGACAACACGATGAGACGATGAGGGTTCGATTCAAAGGGGTGGGAGCATCTCTAGGACTCAGGGAACCCGTTTGTGGCATCGAATGGGATGGGGAGGCGCCGTGGAGGTCCGGCGACGAGAGGCGGTCTCCTGGAGCGGGCGGCAATGGCGGCGAGGCCGTGCCGGGTGGCGACGATGCTAGGGAATGGTTTGGGGAGGTCCTAGGGAGCACAAGGACGGTGGTGGCGCGAGGGATTGGCGAGGGGGCCCACGGCGGCGCACAGGCGGGCGCGGCGGCGGCGAAGCAGAGCAACGGCGGGGCGGCACGTTTAGGGGGACGAGCGAGCAACCGAACGACTCGGGGCTTATCCAAGATGATGCAAATGGCAAGAATTTGGGCGAGGAGCTCACCGGCGTGCGGAAACGGTATCGGCGGTGATTTGAGGATGGAAAGGGGTGGAAGGCCGATGGCGGCACGCCACTGAGAGGCGGCGCATGGCGGATGACACCGAGACGGCGCGGCGTCGGGGCGAGTGCGTCGGGGAAGATGAGAGGGAGTGCGAAGATGGGGCGGCCCGGAGCTCCTCTTTGGCTCCTCGCGCTCGCCGGCTCCCACGGCACGCGCGATGATGACAACGGCGGTCAAGGCGGCAATGGTGTGGTGGGGAGAGGAGGCGAGACAACGAGGGAGATGGGAGGGGCTCGGGTTTTTATAGTGGAGCGAGGTCGGTTTGGGAGGCATGGGCGAGCTGGTTGGCGCTTGGCTGGCGAGCAGCAAAGGCAGTTCGTGGGCGGTGCGAACACGGCGATGGCGTGGATGCAAGGGTGCGGTGAAGGCGGTGGATCGGACGGCGAGAATCAAATTGCGGGAGCGGGAGGATTAGTGCGGGCTGGCGCGGTCAAGGTGGGGGCGGCGAGCTGGCGCTGGCGTCTGCGTCTCTGCCTCCGAGCGCTAGCGGCCAAGGAGTGGAGGCATGGCGTCGTTGCTTGGGAGGGAAAAAGAGAAGGGAGGACGGTGGAAAGGGGGCCTTTACCATGCCGGTTTGGGAGAAGATGGTGGGAAAGGGAGTGCTCTGCCTCCGGGATTTGGATGGACGCGGGTGGAGCGGCTTGGGCATGCGCTGCAGAGCTCGCGGCAGGCAGCGGGGCCGAGCGGCAGCACGGCGCAGGCGCTGACGGCGGCGGCGACCGGGCGGTCGGCCACGACCGGCGCGTGCGCGGGAACCAAAGGCGGTGGCGGGTTCAAAAGGCGGCGGCGGGAATCGGCGCCGGGGAGAGAGGAAGCAGAGAGGGCGAGAGAGAGAGAGGGCGGCGCTCTCTCTTGGCTCGGGCACGACGCGCGTGCTTAGCACGTGCGAAGGGGAGGGGAAACGGGCTGAGAGGAGGGATGGGCCGAGGGAAAGGAATTCGGCCCACAAAAACAGAGGGAAGCAAAATAGACTTTTATAGGGAATTTGAGTTGGAGGGATTTGGGACTTTGGTTTAAATTTCAAATTTGAGATTCGATCTCGGGGGTTTAGGGAGGACTCAAGGGAGACTCAAGGAAAGGATTTGAGATGGGAATTTGATATTTTCGGAAATGGGGATAGGTATTTGGCGGGGATTCAAAGGATGCGATTGAATTTCGGAGTTTGATTTCGGAGACTTGAGTCGGAATTGGAATCTTGAGGTGGACGATTTTGATGGCGATGAGAGGGAACAACAAGAGATTGAATTGAGATCCATGGCACAACTTAGACTCGCATACAAAGAACGAAATTTTCGCATATAGGATTTTGCCGAATTAGTTTTTAACGTCTCACAAGAAGCGGAGCGTTACAGTTCTCTAGCAAAATATCAGTTTTTTAAGGATATTCTTAGCTGTGACACATTCTTTCGATGTTTATTAGCAAATTACATAAAATTTGGGTGTCATGTAGCAAAATTTTTCTAATTTTATTTTATCCAAGATTTTTGCCACTAGTTGTATTGGAAGTTCTTTGCTTCTGAAAACCCACCTATTCCTTTCACACCAAATCTTTTAACCGAGAAGCATGTGAAGTGATCGCATCCCCTTCGTTTGGTTTCTGAGGGCCAAGTTTTTTTTTTTCAGTTTTAGCTTTTGAACCACTAAGGATAAAATTATATTTCATTAGAAATAAAAACATAAGACTTTTACTTATTTTAAAGCTTCACCCCCCCCCCCACCTGAAAAACTTTTACATTTCCCATCACTTGGTTCGTGTCTTCTTATTTCTTTTTTATCTAGATTACTATGTGAATTATTGCCATGAATTGCCCACTACTTAATTATTGAAATATCTTCCTTTCCTTGGTATAAGCCGGTCTGGCTGATTGCGTTGGGTAAACAAACTTTATTTTCTTCTAATATATTAACATGCGATCCTTTTGCGCGTTCGTGAAAATTATTAAAATGAATTAGATATTTTGAGAAATATATTTTGAAAAACTAGAACAAATAGTCTAAGCAATGAAGTAGAATAAAGTTATCTTTTAAAATGCCGTTTTAGAGATAGGAGCAAATAATCCGATCCGACACAGCTGAAAAGAACATTAGAGGGAAAAAATGACGTGTCAAGATATAGCTATGCTAGCTCAAATGTCACTCAAGTTGAGCCGCTTTTCAGGCACACCAACGTGGCAATGTAGCACGGTGCCGGCCTGCCGGGGCACACCGCGTGCGTGCAAAAGCTCGTGTATGTCCGCAGGGGCAGATCCAGAAATAAAAAGTTGGGGGGACTCAACATACCGAGTACACCGATATAAACATATAATCTCAGTATTAAACTATGCTAAAATATTATTATGAGACCTTTAGCACCTCCTATCTTATCAACTATGATAAAAAAATTAAGAGGAGGTTTAGGGGGTATCTATGGGTTTTGTGGGACTAGTCCCCCTACACACACGTTGGATCCACCCTGTATGTACGTGCGGAGCGCGTGCTGGTGCGTGTGCCTGTGTGGGCTAAACGGGAGGAGCGCCGCGCGAAACGGGTGGCACTTGACACTTGCCGGTAGCATTCGCTCGCTGAGCAACGTACAAACGCGCGCACACAGCACAAGATGCCTCGTCGAGTTCTCGTGCCGTCTCGTGCTCACGGCCACGGGGGTGGAATACCGAATACTCCAGATTAATCAATCACAGGGAGGGATTAGTGAAATTGGAAAATTTGCAGGTCGCGGACGCGAAACTGCCCGGTTGGGCGATTCTGGGCCACTGGTGAAGCCGACACCAACGACTACTGGTGCATGCCGGCGACCGTTAATTTCGGTCGGTCCCAGGACGGACGAACGTCTGGTAGTTCAGTTGTTCTACACGGATCGAGTGACGCCTACACTTCTACTCGAGATGTTGGCAATTGCGTGAAGCCAGCGAGAACCCGAGATCCCTCGCCTCACGCCGCTGTTGCTTCCCGTTTTCTCCCCCTCGTTTGGCGTCGTTCGATCCCTCTGTTCCTCTGACCAACGGTGTGGCCGCACGTAACGAGCGAGTACAATAGCAGACTATTGTACATAGAGAAGCAAATTTTGTTACGCTGCGAGTACGTCCGAGCGAGTACGTATGCAACGCTGCAACTTGTTAGAGCAAGTTTAATAGTGTAGCTAGCTACTAACTTCAATTTATTTATAGTTAATCTAATAGTTTATTCATATAATAGTTATCTGTAAGCACATAGAGAAGAGAAGAGATAGAAGGAAAGCGGACTACAGATATGTAACCAGCTGTAACACGGATTCTAATACATCATGTGTGTATGAAAGGTGAAACCATATATTAATGGTGTAGTATATGTTCATAGATAACTATTATATGAATAAGCTATTAGATTGGCTATAAGAGCAAGGCTAATAATACAGCCGACCTGTTGGCTATAAGGTTCTCTATAGCCTTATCTCAGTCTACCCATATAATAGTGCAGCTCTTTATAATTGATATATAGCCTACTTGTCTCTCTCACAGAGTTTCTTGGTTCTTGTGTCCAAGCCGGCTGTAAGTTTACAGCCCGCTTCTCCTCTCTCTCCTCTCTTCTCTCCTCCACCTTAGCATTTAGCCAGCTTATAACCCACTATTATACTTACTCTAAATGAATTGGAGATAGCAGCTGGCTACACCATTAAACTTGCTCTAACGAATCGCAGAGTTGCGTACGTACACGATACCTGCACATCCACCGCCACCTGCCTGCACATTTGACCCGGGACTGTGTGACACAGTGTGAGTAACGCTCATGCAGTGCACAAGCTTCGGACGCTCGGCTGCATTCCTGAGGATTTTTAAAAATTTGAAAACCATTTTAATAGAAAATTCTAAAAATAGAACCCAAAATTTGCTTTGGAACTTAAATATTTTGGACTCCTAGTTTAAATAGCGTGGCAAAACAATACATACATCCAGTGGCGTAGCCAGCTAGGTGGCACCGTGGTCAATAGACCACCTAAAAATTTGAAATTATAGTATAGGTGCTAGTTAATATAATAAAAATTGTATAGCGGACCACCCTTTTAATTGACATACTACATATAGATGGACCATCTTTACTTTAAATCCTAGCTACGCCAACTACATACGTCACGCCACAGGGGTGTTGCCATGGTAGACAGGATGGTAAGATCTAGATTTTGTATAAATATATAAACACTCTCTTCATCCCAATGTATGATGTAATTTACTTTTCATATAAAATTTAACCATTCTTATTTAAAAAATATAAATATAAACATTTAACCATTCGTATTGAGAGAGTTCGTTTTTTTTAAAAAAAATACCCCTAAAAGTTCTAAAAATAATTAAAAAAATTGGTAGGCCCATTTAGGGACTGAATTTTAGGTCGCTCCCTAAATGGGTCGGGCTAACATAATGGACCAGGTTTGGCCGGGCCAAACGTTTATTATATTCCCCTTCATTTACCCCCTCATCATCCTGCTCTCTACAAACCACACAATTTTAATCCAACGCTGCAGACGAACCCAATGGGACATGAACACATGAACATCCCCGCTCACATGATCATTGGACATAATCTGGGTTCTCCTTGTTCCAAGACAAGTAAGACGGGTCTCCAAGTGTCCTGCAACCGAACAAGCATTCAGATTTTTCAGAGGCAAAGTTTCTTCAGAGTTTAGTTACAGTTTGCCCTGGAATCCAATCCAGCGAGCGATTTTGCCATACCTTGGCTTAACCATGTTGAGACCAACGAAGGCCAAGGCGATGAGGAGGGAGATGGTACCGATCGCCACATACGCGAAACCGATGAAATTGTTCTTGCCGCCGATCCAAGAAGTGGTAGAAAGAACCAGCGCCTTGGTGCCTCCAAAGCTGTACGTGTTGTAGTTGTTCTGAATCACCACTGTGATTTCATCGCTCGCCATTATATCCGTCTCGATTCTGCCGTAGAGCTTTCTGAATGTTGGGAGTGCAGCTGTTCTCATCCAGACAATGAGATCCTCTTGCTCACTCAACTGAAACATGAAGGAGAATTCAGAAAAAAAAAAGAATGATGAAAATGAGCAGTCTAGTGTGATAAAGCTGTAACTAAATTTACTTCCAGCAGCTGATTATAGGCCATAATGCTTATTAACGATGAAAAAATAATTTATAGGGCAAAACTTTTCCTTATATGTGTTTAGCGACTTAAAAAATCAATATAGAAAATAAACTACGATAAATTTTTTTTAATAAACTTTAAAATTAAGTTTAAAAATTTAAATTTTAGTTATGACTGATAAGATGAAGAGCGAACAATGGAGAGCCACCTATTTAACTACAGAGAAAGCTTGCTCAACTGAATATGGAGGACAATTCAGTTCAAGAAAAAAGAAAGCACGAGAAACGCCTAGGGGTTTTCCGGCTAGCTCAACAAGGTGGTGGGCTAGGTGACCTGGGTTCGAAGTCTCACTCCTTCTAATTATTCGATATTATGTCCTTCCCTAATATTCGCGTTAGCACGAAAAGAGTAGTCTAGTGTGATAAAGATGATTGATTTGACTGCACTTACTGGTAATTTCTCATTTAGCTGACCACCACCTATGAGCCCACCCTTCTGGAAATTTTCGGGGAAAACATCACTGCCAAACTTAATGGTCCTGTCACTGCTCCAAGCTATGTTCTTCTTGTTCACTTGGACAGTCTTCTTGTTGACAGAAAATGTGAAGGTGTCATTGAACAGGCTCCATGCTATGAGGCCACATGGAACAATAGGGGCTCCGCCTTCACTGATGGCTTCAGGATCACAAGTTTTTATCACACTTGAGAACTCCTTGGACCGCAGCTGTTTATCGCTCCGGCTCTTGACATATCTAAGAATTAAGATCGTTGTACGGTAGTGTTCATTTCGGTACCACAATGGCCAGTTAATTAAGTTGAAATCACTCATCCAGGTCTAGCGTATATATACCGCCGATGGTTTTGGTAGAAGTTTTCCAGCTGGTAGTAAACTTGTATGGGGCCTTTCATAGGTTTTGGCACCTGAAAAATGAGTAAAGAAAAATCATTATTTACTGGATACTATAAATTTGGTAAGAGCTAAGGGCAACCATGTTGTGTAGTTGTGTCATCTAAGGCTCAATTCTAGTGAACTAGACCTGTTTAGATGGGACTAAAACTTTTAAGTCCCTATCACATCGGATGTTTGTACACTAATTATAAATATTAAACGTAGACTATTAATAAAACCCATCCATAATCTTGGACTAATTCGCGAGATGAATCTATTAAGCCTAATTAATCCATGATTAGCCTATATGATGCTACAGTAAACATTCTCTAATTATAGATTAATTAGGCTTAAAAAATTTATCTCGCAAATTAGCTTTCATTTATGTAATTAGTTTTGTAAGTAGTCTATATTTAATACTCTAAATTAGTGTCTAAATACATAGACTAAAGTTAAGTCCCTGGATCCAAACACCACCATATTAGCTGTTAGTTTTTCTCTTGATGTAAAACGAGGCAAGCCATTAATGCATAGTTAATTGAAAGTAAATGATTATAAACTTGAAAAATATATTTATTGATTTTCTAAAGAAACTTCTACTATGAAAAACACACGTTTAGTGTTAAGATGTAAGTTAATGAAAAACAAGGAAGTTGCAACTGTCAAACAAGGAAACGAACGGGCATAAACTTACAGTAATCGTTCTGGTGCACGCTTTGTCAGTCTTGGTGTCCTGAATGAACCCGACCTTGTCGTTAGCCGTCACACACTCCCCATCATATTTATCCACCAATTCAACAACCTGCATGGCAAGCCAGATTATTCTTTTTGACAAACGCGTAAGAACTTTGCAACGTCACTGTATTAAAAGAAATGAGTTTAAATACAAATTTAATCCACCGTTGCAAGCCAGACTATCTATACTTCTTTAAAAGAGGAGAAATTCTATTGTCTTTAAAAAAGTACTTGCCAGTATTTTCTTAAGAATGATAAAAATTACCATTAAAAGAAGTTAATGGTGGTGGCCGTGAATCAGCCACCCCACCTACTTCCATTGTAAATTTTGTTAAGTTATCCCTTAAACTTCTTAATATTATTAAAAAATCAAATCTAAATGGATAGATACATAAAAATTTAGATTAAGATGAATATTCTCTATAGAAAAAGATGGACACCACATTAATACATTTTCATTTAACCGTAGCAAAGTACGGACATTTAGCTAGTTAATAAATATAAGCAGAAATGTATTTCACGTAGTGCTGGAATAGTCAAATAATCAGAATTCAAGAATACATGTTGCATATCTGTGCAATTACCTCCTGTGATGCTGCAATTGAAACGAGCCCTATCGGTATGAAGATGATGCCGATGAGCGAGAAGGCCCCGATGACCTATTCATGGAGCCAGGTTACATTATTCAGAGATTGCTAAAATCTAGCACTCCATTTTTGGGATAAAAATAATTTGATAGCGCAGGAAGAAATTAAGAACAGAATGTAGAGATTGGGAGTAAATACAATTCCAGGAGTATATAGTGGTTTCCATGCCGGAAGCTCCTGCTGCGTGAACTTAGAATCTGCAGGAGAAAGAAAAAAAAAACAAAGAAAGAACCCTGAACTGAAACTCTCATCAATTTCCAAACACATTGCGACATTTCATCTTAGACATGTAACCAAACCAAACAAAAGAAAATCAGAGAACAATTAAAGAGACAGGGGCAAGAATGGGCACGTACACTTGGGCTTCATGGATCGCTTTGCGGCCACCGAATCGCTCTCGGATCCTGATGTACTCATCTAAAGAAAGAAAATGAAAAAAATTTAATAATAATCAAAACTCAATCAAATTCGTAGTCACATCACGCCCCCTAATCAGAACAAGAACACGCGAGCACACTAGATCCAATCACAACCTAGGACGTATATTATGTCTTATGTTTTTGGTTGGATCCAATCACGCAGGGAGATCGTCTCCTTCTTTCCTCCTTCCTTTCCTCTGAGAAGATCGAAGGCGACGGCGATTGCGGCATGGGATGGGATCCGTATCGTCCTTCGTTTCTGTCCCCATCCCCGCGAACGCTACAAAGGCGGAGTGAAAACGCGGGCGACTCCTCTCCTCCACGCGCTGCGCCACGTCGCGCACGGGAGCTCCGCTCCTCTCCGCCGTCGCCGCGCGCGTCTACTTTGCTCGTCGAAACCGTACGCGCTGTGCTGTGCGGCACGAGGCCTTTTCGCCCACGAGCTGGCAGCGACGCGCGCGACGCTGACACGGTGACAGTGGGCGGATGCAATCTGGGCGTGACGGTGACAAGGACGACGACGACGGCGTACGGCTGGGTTGGTCGTCTTCTCCGCCGTTCAGCTCTCCGGTGGCTGGGATGAGCCGACTGTTGCGGATGGACGGCGTTGATGGAGCATTGGAGCCACTGCGGTGTCCGTGGGATGTATACTTCCTTTTTTTTTTAAGCACTTACTCTCTCCATAAAAAAAAACCAAACTTGGGTGTTCTGGTTCAAACCTAGGATTAAGTTTTTTTTTTGGGACGGAGGAATAGATCATATAAACATGCGTTACACTCACCTATAACACACATATATACATCCTAACCGATATATCTTGAGATTCATGAAGATATTTTGTATATATACATTTTATCATTCGTCTTATAAAATATTTTGTATAAATATAAAAAGAATGTAAGTTATTACATTTAAATTACACTTAATGATAAGTAAGTTACAATAAAATAAATAATATTTATGTAATTATTTTTAGATGAATGATCAAACATATTTTCAAAATCAATGGTATCATCTATTAAAAATTGGAAATAGTAGTAGTCAAACCGATGGAGCACTTGGTTTTGTGGATAATGGACGTGGTTTGGGTCTCGCTAATCAAAGAAAGAAACCCGAAGAATCATGCTGCTGTTCAGTATCATATTTGCTGTCCAGTACTTGAAATGATGGGCTACATTCTCCACTGACAAAGTTGCTACGTAGAGCTCTATTTCAGTTTGGAGTTATGCTTTCAGAAAGCAGCGAGCAGGGGATCTTGATCGAGTATGACTGAGTGTGTTTATCTCCTAAGCATATTCTCCGCAGAGCAGTTTATGTCATCATCCTTGTAGTTTACGGAATTATTTAAAGACCTAACCTACAACACAGAAAGGCCTCTCTGCAAACATTCTGTGTGCTAGTAGTTTTTTGCCGTCCCCTTTTGCAAAACTATCATGGTCGGCCATGATAACTCTGAATATTTGCATGTTCATAGACATTCTTCAGTTAAAAGAAAGGGCAGTTTTTTTTTTCAATCGTGATATACTCTTATAGGTAGTAGTTTTTCTTAGCCGATGAAGCGACGAATATGCCAATTTTGACAAGCTAACCTGATTGGCTGCATGAAGAAACGACGCGAGAAGATGGGAGAAAGAAATGGTTCAGAAAGAAACATAAACTTTCCGCGCGCAGCTTTCACCAGATGTTGAGATCCTGGCCGGCTGCAATGCGTTCTCGAGTCAGATTTAGCCTCCCTTTGGCTCTTAGCCGTTCGTCCAAAGCTCCCCCATCTGAAGACCGACCGTTTCCGCAATTGATTCTTTTCGTTTTCAGACTCTAAACCAGCGGCTAACCGCTACCAGGTCGACATTCGGATGCTGAAACAGTTAATTCTGAATTTCTGATAGGTCAAGAAGCCCCTATGGCCAGAATGATGACGCGCCATGCTACGATTTTTATACAATTCAATATACTATATAAAGCCTCTCGATTAGGAGAAGCCAGTAGAATACTTAATTTATGATTCGTTCAACTTCATCAAGGAGGTTTGAAATTTGCAGTGAAACATGCTTTATGCTGCCAAATGTTCTTTTCTCGAGACGCTTGACATAACAAATTAAGCAGGTACTGTAAAGCTAAAAACAGCCCCGGTTTCTTGTCTAAACAACGGATTAGTCAGCTGGTTGACATGTTCTTGAGAACAATCTATAACTAAATCACTGGGAAATCAAGTATTTATGCCGTCACACGTATACATTTCCACTATGCCGCTCTTGTATACAATATAGACATTCTGCTTCTGCTAGTCCTTTCAAAGAGAACAACGGAACAAAACCTGTACTGCTATTTCAGAAAAAAAAGATACGCTTTTCAAGCCGGCAGTTTGCATGAAGAGCTCTAAGCCGATCACCAGGAATCAATCATCTTGCCGATCGCTATAAATAGTCAATAGAACAGTGTCAGCTAACTCGAGCAAGCAGCTTCTCTCACTCACTCACCGAGCAGAGTAGCAGCAAGCAGCTCGACCATCCTAACTAGGGGTGCAAGTGGGTCACCCGCAAACCCACTTATAGATCAAAATAAACGATTTCGTGGTTTAGATAAGTCTATAAGTGGGTTTTCGCGGATAGCCGCTTGCACCCTCGATCCTAACCATGGGCGGCTATGGTGTCACTAGGTTCGTGGCGGCGTGCCTCGCCGCGTGCCTCGTCGTGCTCCTGCTCCGCTGCTCGCGGTGCGAAGGGCGTAAGCTTATGCTGGCGGCGGAGGAGCGAGGCGGTGATGAGGTAATGCACTTCGAGGGCGGCTTGGAGCTCAGGGTAGCCGTCTGGAGCCGCCGCGGTGGCGGTGGCGGCGGCGTGGCAGTGTCGCCTCCGCCGAGGCCGCGGGGATTCTCGGCGAGCGGCGGCAGAGCCGAGCGGTTAATGCGATCAGTGCCGAGTCCTGGTGTTGGGCACTAAAAGCCTGTTCACTTTGATGTCATAAAAAAAACCTTACCAAATTTTGGCAGCTAAAATTTTGGCATGATTTCTTATATAGTTACAAAAATTTAGCAGCAAATTAAATGTAGCCACTTTTTTAGCAACTTTACTAAAATTTGGTAAGATTGAAAATGACATCAAAGTGAACAGGCCATATGCTTCTTCTGGTTATGGACTTTCTGACATGGACAGCATTGCAGGAGGACTCTGGTGCCGTTTCTTGATTCCTCTGCTTGTTTCACTTTAGATCGAATTAGAGCGTAAAATGATCCTTTTTCAAATGAAGATGGATCTATTCGTTCAAAAAAATGAAGATGGATCGGGCACAATCTGTGGATGAACTGGCTGGAAATAATATGCAGTTTGTGCACTGCGCAATGCAACCGTAGTGCACTCACTTCATCGCCAAAATAAAAAGGAAAAACACCGGGGTTCAGGTTCAGGGTCGTTGTTTTGTTCCCCTGTCATGTCAGTTGCATTCTTTCAGGTGTTTTGGTGCACTCCTGTTTTTCTTTTTCTTTTTTGTTGGTGAGGGAAATGGTGTTCTGTTCCATACACGTAATCTTCTCTTGTGATGTTTCGGCAAATGAAAGCCTTGTTTTGCTACATTGTAATGCTGATGCAAATGATTTCTTTTGCAGTAAATAAACATCCAGTTTAAGGAAACTAAACGTCAAGGTCCACATTGGTTGATATATAACCAGCTACCTCTCCGTTTCTAAATATTTGACGCCGTTGACTTTTTTAATCATGTTTAACCATTCGTCTTATTAAAAAAATAAGTAATTATTAATGATTTTCCTATCATTTGAATCATTGTTAAATATACTTTTATGTATACATATAGTTTTACATATTTCACAATTTTTTTTAATAAGACGAACGGTCAAACATATACTAAAAAGTCAACGGTGTCAAACATTTAGAAACGGAGGGAGCATTATTGTCTTGAAGTTTCACAAAACTATTAGGAAACCTATGGGCTTGGGCCTATGAAGACCCAGCCCATATACACTAATTGGGTCCATTCCAAACCTTCCATATATGAAGGAAGGCTATATAAGAAGGAAATGGATGCTCATATTGTACACTTGGTGCTAGAGTGTAACATCCCGGCTTAGGGCTTAATAGGATTAATAGAATACTCATATCAACAAGTTGCAACTTCTTTTCTAGAAGCCAATCTCCAAAGAACTCCAGGGTTAAGCGTGCTTGGCCTGGAGCAACTGCCAGATGTAAGTGGGCCCGGCCTGGGAGAGGCGGGTCGTTACATAGAGGAATAAATGAGAATAAGCCACACCCTTATATCTTGTATCTTTACTTTACATTATGCAACCCCTCTAGACTACGGATAGCTGCCAGATGTAAGTGGGCCCGGCCTGGGAGAGGCGGGTCGTTACATAGAGGAATAAATGAGAATAAGCCACACCCTTATATCTTGTATCTTCACTTTACATTATGCAACCCCTCTAAACTACGGATAGCTGCCAGATGTAAGTGGGCCCAGCCTGGGAGAGACGGGTCGTTACATAGAGGAATAAATGAGAATAAGCCACACCCTTATATCTTGTATCTTCACTTTACATTATGCAACCCCTCTAGACTACGGATGTAGCAAAGGAGTTATATAATACGTTATCAGCACGATGTTCTAACGGAGACCGAAAAAGAAGAAGGTAGAGAAATCTCTCAATGTTCTAACGGAGACCGAAAAAGAAGAAGGTAGAGAAATCTCTTGAATCCTTTTGCATCTTGGACATTGAATTGCGAAAAAGAATTCCTCGCATCCTCCCGATTCCGTTTTTGTTGTTTTTGTTGGATTCCGTCGCTGCCGACTGGGAGTCGCCGGTGAACGCCGGTTGATGGAGTTACACCACCAGCCGCTACGCACGACGCCGGCCCCAGCCACGACCGTACTCGCATCGGCCACCGGCCGCGAGGGTCGCGCCGTCCTGGCTACCACCCGCCGGCCGTGGCCACAACCGCATGGCCGCGCCACCGCGCCTGCACCAGGCCGCGCGCACTCCCCTGCGTCCGCGCCATCGCCACCGCATCGGCCGACGGTTGCGGAAGGAGATGGAATAAGAAGAAAGAAGAAACGAAATTTGCAGTGAAACATGCTTTATGCTGCCAAATGTTCTTTTCTCGAGACGCTTGACATAACAAATTAAGCAGGTACTGTAAAGCTAAAAACAGCCCCGGTTTCTTGTCTAAACAACGGATTAGTCAGCCGGTTTCTTGAGAACAATCTATGACTAAATCACTGAGTAATCAAGTATTTATGCCGTCGCACGTATACATTTCCACTATGCTGTTCTTGTCTGTAGTTTGCATGAAGAGCTCTAAGCCGGCCACGAGGAATCAATCGTCTTGCCGATCGCTATAAATAGAGCAATAGAAACCCTCTCGTCTTCGTTAGCTAACTCGAGCAAGCAGCTTCACTCACTCGCTCACTCTGTCACTCACTGAGCAGAGTAGCATCAAGCAGCTCGACCATCCAAACCATGGGCGGCTACGGTGTCACTAGGTTCGCGGAGGCGTGCCTCGCCGCGTTCCTCGTCGTGCTCCTGCTCCACTGCTCGCGGTGCGAAGGGCGGAAGCTTATGCTGGCGGCGGAGGAGCGAGGCGGTGATGAGGTGATGCACTTCGAGGGCGGCTTGGAGCTCAGGGTAGCCGTCTGGCGCCGCCGCCGCCGCCGAGGCCGAGGGGATTCTCGGCGAGCGGCGGCAGAGCCGAGCGGTTAATGCGACCAGTGCCGACTCCTGGTGTTGGGCACTAGCTTCTTCTGGTTCTGGACTTTCTGACATGGACACCATTGTAGGAGAACTCTGTTGCCGTTTCTTGATTCCTCTGCTTGCAATTAACCTTTTCACTTTAGATCGAATGAGAGCATAAAATGGTCCTTTTTCAAATGAAGATGGATCCGGCACAATCTGTGGACGAACTGGCTGGAAATAATATGCCGTTTGTGCACTGCGCAATGCAATCATGGTGCACTCACTTCATCGCCAAAAAAAAAAAGGAAAAACACCGGGGTTCAGGTTCAGGGGAGGGTCGTTGTTTTGTTCCCCTGTCATGTCAGTTGCATTCTTTCAGGTGTTTTGGTGCACTCCTGTTTTTCTTTTTCTTTTTGTTGTTGTGGGAAATGGTGTTCTGTTCCATACACGTAATCTTCTCTTGTGATGTTTCGGCCAGCTGCATACTTTGCTGCATGTGCTGCCTTGTTTTGCTACGGGCCGTTAGGCCTTATTTATTTCCAAACTTTCAACATTTCCATCACATCAAAACTTTTCTACACACAAACATTCAACTGTTTCATCACATCGTTCTAATTTCAACCAAATTTTCAATTTTTGCGTGAACTAAACACACCCAGTTGGTGATAAGAAAATTTTTAGGTGTCACATAGGACGTTTAACCGGATGTTGGAAGGGGTTTTCCGACACAAATAAAAAAACTAATATCATAACTCGCCTGGAAACCGCGAGACATTTTGAGCCTAATTAAACCATCATTAGCACATGTGGGTTACTGTAGCACTTATGGCTAATTATGGACTAATTAGTCTCAAAAGATTCGTCTCGCGATTTACATGCAAACAGTGCAAACGGTTTAATGCTCCATACATGTGTCCAAAGATTCGATGTGATATTTTTTAAAAAGTTTTTGGGGAACTAAACAGGGTCTATGTTGTAATGCTGATGTAAATGATTTCTTTTGCAGTAAATAAACATCCAGTTTAAGGAAACTAAACGTCAAGGTCCACATTGGTTGATAACTTGATATACAACCAGATATTATAGTCTTGAAGTTTCACAAAACAACACAATTAAACCGTTTTGACTAGAAGGACAACTTGGTAGTTGCCACTGTTCCAAATGAAAAGGAATACTAAGGCCTAGTTTAGTTTCCCAAATTTTTTTCCCAAAAACATCACATTGAATCTTTGGACACATGCATAGAGCATTAAATATAGATTAAAAAAATAATTGCACAGTTACTGAGAAAATCGCGAGACGAATCTTTTAAGCCTAATTAGTTCTACATGATTAGCCATAAGTGCTACAGTAATCCACATGTGCTAATGACGGATTAATTAGGCTCAAAAGATTCGTCTCGCGGTTTCCAGGCGAGTTATGAAATTAGTTTTTTCATTCGTGTCCAAAAACCCCTTCTGATATCCTGTCAAACATCCGATGTGACAACCAAATCTTTTTTTTTTGCAAACTAAGCAGGCCCTAAGGCCTTGTTTAGTTCCCAAAACAAAAACTTTTCACCCATCACATCGAATATTTGGACACATGTATGGAGTATTAAATGTGTACAAGAAAAAAAAAACCAATTAAACAGTTTGTGTGTAAATTGCGAGATGAATCTTTTAAGCCTAATTGCGCCATGATTTGATAATGTTGTGCTACAGTAAACATTTGCTAATGACGAATTAGGCTTAATAAATTCGTCTCGCAGTTTTTTGGCGGAATCTGTAATTTGGTTTGTTATTAGACTATGTTTAATATTTTAAATGTGTGTCTGTATATCCGATGTGACAACCAAACCCAAAAAATTTCCCCAACTAAACAAGGCCTAACATTCTCCCTCCGTCAAAAAAACCCAATGTGGGGATGTAACACAATCTAGTACAACGAATATAAACAGTTGACCGTCCAAATTTGTTGTATTTGGTACTGTTGCATTTCCATCTAGTTTTGTTTTTTTAACGGAGTAGTTTAGATATCTACAACTTGCATACATCCTCTGTCCCAAAATCAGTTTTTTTTTTTTTTGAAATGTGGGTGTACCATATAATAGGCAAGTTTACAGGAATGGAAAATACAAGAACTTGTCAAATAAGCCGTTTGGATACTCCATAGAAAATTCTGAAGAGGTTTATAAGTTCAGAGGAGAGATAAAGAAAGATGGTACATTGGACTTCTCAAAGATAATGAAACTATGAGGTTAATAAGTTTATGATTGAAATCCTCTAAAAAGTGAACGAAAGGAAGGATTCCTTTAATGATTTTCTAGCCTAATCTTCCAAACCTAAGAGATTGATATGAAAAATTCGGATTTCAATCCTACGAATTTCCTATGTAAACTCCTTGTTCCACGGAGAAAGAACTAGAGTATTAAATTTGCAAGAGGATTTTAGAACTCACAAATATGGTGGATTATTTTTTAGACCAACAGTATTAATCAAGCATTTTTTTTCCCGAATCATAACTTTCTTTGAAAAATGTGATACTTGCAATTGTTAGTTTATTGCATATAAGTAAAATCAGCGCGCTAAAGAGTCAAACAAACACTATGTAAGCATTTGTCAAGGGCATTTTGGTTACATAAGGGTAACTTGACAAAAGTACAGTTCAAACTCCAGAGGACAAAAGTACAAAATCATTTCCCTCGCAGAAAACAGTGTGACAACGAGGGCTACAATGTCGACCAGACCATTGACCAACAATGGCAACAGGAACCCATATTATGGTGTGCTACAGCAATACATACATTCTACTTACAAGCGATGACGACAAAATGGACGCAACATATTCGCACCTGCAACAGCTCCAGCTACTTACTTCCTTACCTATTGAATTGCGACTTTGGTGCTGGGCTAAAACCTATAATAAGGGGCACTAAAAGGAGATTCAACCAACGTCCACATAATACAATTTATAGGTTGGCAGCTCTCTCCAGAAACATGAAAGTATGGACACCGTGCAATATATAGTGATATGTACAGCTTACAGGAATAGACGTCATAACTCAAAACCTCCATTCAATTGAACAGATAAAGATGGTCTAGCCAAGTTGTCCAGCGGTGTTTCCAAGGTGATTACTAGTCCTGAACTGCCGACTTGTCCATTCCACTTGGATCGCCCGAGCTGCGATGCATAGCAACACACAAGGACATCAGTTAGCAGTAAAGTAAAGGGTGTGCTTGATTATAAACAGAAGCGTAACATGATCTGGAGAGCTTACAGAAACAGCTGTGAAGGCCGAGGGATGTCTGGCACAAGAGAAACCACACATTACATTGAGTTCCTCCTTCAATGAATGGACAAACTCTGCCCGTATCCCAGGATCGCTTCCTCCAAATGTGGGGCAAACACTGATGCATGTAGTTCCATCAAGGAAATCAGAAGTGGAAAATAAATGTGGGACCCAAAAAAATATAATCGAGTAACCTTGTGCTGGGCCTGACTAACGTGGCTTTGAGTTGCAGAAGTGTTTATATCTAACTACCTGACTTGAATGCTGGGCCTCACCATAAGGCCAGATCTTTTCCACGCTAAGGCTTGTGCAACTCCAAATGAAAGAGAATTGTCAGGCCATTGAAACATAGGGGTGAACCTTGTGCCTTGTTTGCTCTTCAAAAGCAAAGCAACAGGGAATAAGCATGGCAGGTGAAATAATTAGGAACAGGTCTTGGAAGGATGAAGTGGAGCTACAGTTGGCTTATTATGCAGACACTAACCTTGAAGGAGAAGCTTAATCTTGTTTCCCCAGGACATTTTCCATGAGCTTGAAGCAAACCACCAAAGAATGGGAAAAATCCACTTGCTGTTATCCCTTCTCCAGCAACGTATGTTAGCTGTCCATTCGGGAACTGCACATCCATGAAAGACTGAAACAAATAGCCAAGTTAACAATATGAGGGTAGAAATGAGACTGTTGCAAAAAGTTATGAGTAGGTTTGATATTCTTGTTATACAAGATTCTACATCCGAGTCCAAATCAAGTCACTGCACAGCCAATTGCATCAGAAAGTAATCATCAATATAGGAAACTTTCTACAAAGAACACGATAAGTACATGTATCATTTGATAGCACGAATACACGTGACAAAATGTAACAGTAAAGTATGTTAAACATTGTTACTGGATTTGCATGCCCGTAGCATGAAAAGTGATGATTTGCAAAACCAGTCCATCATACTGAAGTATAAAAATAACTGATACCTGATAGCAACTAGGAAACAGGGGGAATTGAGGAAAGAAAAAGACAAAGAAGGAACATGCATACTTACACAGGTTACAGGATTGAGGCACATCATTGACATCACCATCCATCTTCTATGTTTTGACCAGATAGCTGGACATAAGGAGTGCATTTTGTTCTAAAATAAACACACAAGTTTTAGACTATTAGTATGGGTATGCAACAAAATACAAGCCAATGCACATTGATAGGCATTATTTGCACCATAATTATATCATTGAGATTCTAAAACACTATGATGCAAAAAGTTTATGGCATGTAAGATTTCAGATCAAGACCTGGGTAGCTGGGAAGAAAAGTACCTTGCGATCATAGCCATACCAAAGAAGGTGCTGCTTTGACAGATGAATAGGCAAAAGAAGTGTAGAGTCACGAACAAATAATAAAGGTCCCAGCTGAACAAGGAAAAGCGGAGCATTTTCATCTCCAGAATTTGAACCACCACGCGACGACTCCAACCTCCAAAGGTCCCCACGTGCAACAACTGAAGTCTCAAAGTCATGGTGCCTGGTCTCGTATGTTGCTGAGATATTTACGGTTCCCTGCATCATGTTCAGCATAATAATATGTACTTCAGCAAATGGAATTCACACTGCACTCCAGCTATCATTAGATTTAACCAAATGTATGCACCAGCCACTACAAAATTTGAACCTTTACATTTAGTACCGATCCTGTATGCTTATACTTAAATTCTGATATTAGAAAAATAATTTTTGAACTATATGCATGGCTATTCTAGAAGCATATGGACAGAATCTTTCTATGAGCATGCAAAAGAAGAATCCAAGCATATTAAATCAATGAGTTCCAAGCACCAAAGCCCTCTAAAATCTCACTACCTCAGAATTCAGACAAGATACACAGTTTTACACCCCAAATAAACCTAGAACCTATACAAATGTCACTCCTAAGCACATTCTGAGTATCCGATTGAACTTGCTTCCAATTACAGTTGCAGAATTGTGTAACAGGTAAGTGGCAATTACGACGCGACATTTGATCAGCAAATCGGTAATGTGTACCTTAGCCTTCTTGAAGTTACCAATAGTCCCAATATCGCATCCGAACCCATCATCTTCCTCATCCAAACCACCTTCCGCACCACCAACGCTAGTCGCAGTGGCACTTCCAGTGGCTGCCGCGGCCGCTGCAGCAGCTACCTCGAGAGGCCCTCTGTCTCCGACCCTCTCCGATGCGAGCCCCTTATCCTCAGCTCTCTCCACCGCGAGAGCCACCTCCCCCTCATTCACCGTCGCCGCCGCCGCCGCCGCCGCAGCAGCAGGCTGCGGCGGAATCGCCTCCCACTTCCGGCCCCGCGCGCTCTCCGCCAGGAACGGGACAGGGATCTGCCGCGCCAGCTGCTGCACGGCGCCCCCGACGCACGCCCCGAGCTCGGACCCCGCCTGGCCGAGCCGCCCGCCGATCTCGACGAACGACGCGACGGCCGCGGCGGGGAGGTCGGCGGCGCCCCTCCCGCCCCCAGCCCGCCTCCCTCCGACGACGAAGGGGACGACCGGGAGGTCGATCTCGAAGGGTATCAGCTTGGCCGGCAGCGCGGGGGCGGACCAGTGGAGCTGCGGCGGGTGCGCGTGGAGGAGGAGGCCCGAGAAGCCCTGCGCGAGGCGGTCCGCGAGGTCCTGCCCGTGCCGCTGCACCCCGACCCACGCGTCGAAGGAGATCTCCATGGCTCCACGCCGCGCCGCCGCTAGGGCTTGGAGCGGCGGCGGCGAGGAATCGAGAAGCGGAAGAGATTTTTTTTTTTGTGGAGGCGAAGCGAAGCGGGGGATGGAGTGGTGGAGGAGGGAGACCGGCGGTGGCAGCGGCTGCCGCGGTGGTGGGGACGGATTGCGGAACGGAGGCGACGTGGACAGGTGGCTGGATGCCGTTCGTGATAGCGTATTCGCGTTGCGTGACGGTGAGGGGGGCCACGTGGTCCGTTCAGTTTCCGCGGCGAAACGGAACGGGGCGGGTTAGGTCTAAGGCCTTATTTAGGGGAGCTTGTCCCAGCTGCAGAAAAGCTGCTTCTGCTAGAAGTTATCTCAAATAGTTCATAACTTTTAAGAATCTGTAGTTCTCAAAAATGAACTAAGAAACCAGAAGCTGGGTTTCAGAGCTTTTCCAGATTCTTAGAAGCTGGCTACTAAACAGCTGCTTCTAATAATCTAAAGCTCCTCCAAACAGGCCATAACTCACGGGCGTTCGTTGGTTGGGGCCATCAGATTTTCAGGGTGCACTGCGCAGCTCGTGTTGAAGTGTTGTTTTGAGAGTACCTGCCTGTTTGGCACAGCTCTAGCTTGAGCTCCACCCCTCAGGGCGCTGGAGCTCAGCTAAACAATTTCAGCTCCACTAAAACTGAGAGTGAAGTTGGGTGGAGCTCTCTCACAAAATATACTAGAGTTGTGGAACTGGGTTTAGGCAGCTCCACAACTCCACTCCACACTTAGGGGCTGTTTGGCAGGACTCCTCTCCAAGAAAATAGCTCCATCTCCAAGTTTTTTTTGCCAAACACGAGTAGTGGAGTAGCTCCGGCTCTTGAATTGCAGCTCCATCTCCAGGAATATTCTGGAGCTCCTCAAGGGGTACTCCACCAAAACCTGGAGTCATATGTCCTCATGGAGATGGTAAAAAATTACCCACCATTGCCATTGGTTACAAAAAAAACGATTCGCTTCTATTCCACAGTACCGCCCCGTTCCCGTTCCTCATTCGTGAAAAAAATGATTCCACCATAGCGCCGCCCGAGTCTGCAGGCAGATCGCCGCCGCCGCCAACCCTAGCGCCGCCGCCGCCGAGATGGCCGGATCTGCCTCTGTCCAAGATGGATCCGGCCTAGAGGAGGAAGTCCCGGCCGCCGAGATGACCATGGGCGCCGGACTGGAGCATGGCCATGGGCGCGGCTTCCCTCCTCCCGCAGCCGGCCAGGAGCGCGGCTGCCCGCCTCCTGCTGCCGGCCAGTGGCGCGGCCAGGGGCGCGGCTGCCCGCCTCCCGCTGCCGGAGCCGCCCTGCGCCCGCCTCCCGCTGCCGGAGCAGCCCTGGGGCGCGGCTGCCCGCCTCCCGCTGTCGGAGCCGTCCTGGGGCACGGCAGCCCTGCCGCCGGAGCCGCCGTGAGGCGCGGCTGCTCACCCGCCGGTGCCGCACTGGGGCGCGGGTCCCAGCCGACCGGCGCTGCCCAGCAGCAAGCTCGTCCCCCGCGTACTGGAGCGACGAACCAGGTAATTACTTGTCTGATATTTGGATGACATCCAATGGTATAACCTCATGTGCTTCGTGTATGATATGAAGAAGCTAGCTAATTTGGGTTGTAGTCAAAACTATAAGCATGTGGATGAAGTATTACCTTCTGTTATGTGATATATTTTTTTATTTCAGAAAGCTAAAATCGTCCATTTATTTGCATCTTGAAAACTATAAAATCTCTAATTTGACTGGACAGGGTGATTCAATGGAATGGACTGATGAGCATACTACCATTGTTTGTCAATTGTTTGCCCAACAAGTGGTGAAAGGAAATAGGCCAAATACCCATTTGAACTCCGTAGGCTATGACGAAGTGATCCAGTTGTTTCACCAAATAACTGGAATTGAGTTGAGTAAGCGACAGCTCAGGAATAAGTGGGATAAGATGAAGCCTGATTTTGTGGCATGGCAAAAATTAATGAGGCGGCAAACTGGAACAGGATGGGATCACTCAAGAGGTGTGATTGTAATGGATGATGAGTGGTGGAGAAAGGCAAAAAAGGTGAATTAGCTTTATACCTGCCCCTTAATTATTAACTAGAATTAGCTTGCTTCTAACACATTGTTTCATGGTTGAAATTGAATAGGATATTCCTGGATGCGGCAAGTTTAGGAAGAAACCCTTGCAGAATGTAGATGACCTTAACATTATGTTTTCTGACATTATTAATGATGCATCCGATCATTGGAATCCTATGAGTGAGAACCCCATCATACCTGAGCACATGACTGAGGAGGTCCAGGAAGATAATCTTGTAGTTGATGATGAAGAGGTCCAAGAGACCCCCATGGAGGAAATGAATGACGAGGCCCAGGAGTGCCATGAGGTTTCTCCTTCCATTGGTATTGGAAAGAGAAGATCTCGGGCTGTTCTTGACAAAGGCAAGAAACCAAAGATAGGGACAGCACTTGTTATTCAAGAACAAATCACCAAGATTGCTGAGTCAGCCTCCTCTTTCACATCAAAAAAGTCAAATGAAGTAACCGTGCAACAAATCATGGATCTAGTTTTGGATTGTGGGGCAGATTATGGTAGTGATGAGCATTTTATTGCTACAGAGTTATTTGTCAAAAAGGACCAAAGGGACATGTTTATGACCCTACCAAATAAAGAGTTTAGGTTTAATTGGCTTAGGAGAAAGTACAATGCCAAGTATGGAGCATGATCCATACTTGCTGTTATGCAGGCCTTCTTGTTATTTCATAATTTCTCCCATTTGAAATATTTGTAATGGATTTGGTGTAATAATAGTACTGTTAGACTCATGCTTGTTTGTCTGATTGAATGGATTTGGATGAAGGCTGGGAAAAGAAATGGCGTCTACAGATTGATGTCACTTGGATGAAGTTTTTTTTCTCTGTGATTGTGTTAAGTTAATTAGTATAATTTAACAAGTGCTGTGATGGCGTCTACAGATATAATATATGTTAAGTTTATTTTTTATACTATTTGTAACAAGTGCTGTGATCTAACAAGTGTTGTTCTCTTTTTTTTTGGCTTGCAGGTGACTGACGGTGAAAGTGACAGTGAGTCAGGGGACTCTACTGATGGTGACCAGTTCTGGAAACTTGTTTTAGGTGGTGCCCAAATAGCTCAAGTTTATGCTGATATGTACCTTCACAAAAATCCACCAAGGACATCAATTCTTAGTGGCATGGGATGGTTGCTAGAGACATTGCGGACTCCTGGTGAATGTCATTCACAGCTTCGTATGAACACAGATCTTTTTTTGGACCTAAATGATTTGTTGGTGCAAAAGTATGGACTCGAACCATCCCTGCATATGAGTACTCATGAGATGCTTGCAATGTTTCTGTTTACATGTGGTGGAAATGAGTCCAATAGGAGAGCTCAAAATAGGTTCAAACATTCTGGTGAAACCATTAGTAGAAAATTTGATGAGGTTTTAAATTCTTTGATGGCCATGGCAAAAGATTACATTCGACCAAAAGATCCCAATTTTCGTTCGGTTCATAAGAGGATAAGAGATGATAGAAGAGCTTTTCCCCATTTCAAAGATTGTATTGGTGCTCTTGATGGAACTCATATCCGTGTGTCATTGTCACCTGATGAGCAAGTTAGATATATTGGAAAAACTGGAATTCCCACTCAAAATGTGCTTGCCGTTTGTGACTTTGACATGCGTTTTACTTATGTTGCAACGGGTCAACCGGGAGCTATGCATGACACAAGTGTTTTATACAATGCATTAAGAGTGGATGAAAAATTCTTCCCTCATCCTCCACAAGGTACCACACTTGTATTATGCTCTCTATTTGTGCTAACTGTGCATGTGTTACTAAAATGTATCAATAATCATACTATGCTATCTTTTGTAGGCAAATACTATGTTGTTGACGCAGGATATCCTAATCGTCCCGGTTATCTTGCTCCATACAAGGGTGAGAGATACCATTTACCAGAGTGGCACAGAGGTATGGAACCCAATACTCCAATGGAAAAATTCAATCGTGTGCACTCTTCCATCCGCAATGTTATTGAACGATCATTTGGATTACTAAAAATGAAGTGGCAAATTCTGTACAAGATGCCGTGCTACCCCATGTACAAGCAAAAAATGATTGTTGTGGCTGCTATGGTCCTTCATAATTACATTCGTGAGCATGGAGGTGAGGATCCTGATTTTGCTAGGTTTGATCGTGACCCTAATTTTATTCCAACAATACCAGAACGGTACAACAAATACGCAGTTCCTCGAACGGCATCTGATGAGTCAACTCCCGAAAGAAGTGCAGTAACTATGGATCTCTTCCGTGATGAACTAGCCACCGCTTTATCAATTTCTTGGCGCTAGATTTGTAAGATATAAGATGATAATGTATCTTTGTTGGACTTCAATTATGAACCTTTGATTAAAATGTGGTACCTTGTGCGGATTTTGCTATGTGCGGATTTTGCTCCCAACTCGTTTCTCAATTGTGGCAGATTTGCATGTGTTCCACTAAGATGTAAAATAAATATTACGATAAAAAAATTAGCTACTCGGAGGTGCAATTCCCTAGTACAGTAGCAGCATTGCCATGCGTGTTGCTTTGCACTGTGACTGTGTGCTCTCCAGTCTACTATGTAGCTCGATCGTGGCCGTTTTGGCGTTTTGCTGCAACATTACCTCTCGCAGCAGGATTGAAATAGGTGCTTGCATCGTCTTGAAAAAAAGTCTATTTTATAATTTTTTTTATTTTTTATTATAAAAAAATTAGCTATTCGAGCTAATTTTGTACCGTTCTTGAAATAGCTACTTGCATCGTCTTGCAACAAGTCTATTTTGTAATATATTTTATTTTTTATTATTGTTATGGCTGTGAGAAATATTAAACATCACTATATATTAGTAATCAACATCCATACAAGATCCATGGGCAAAACAGTCCTTTCACTCCTCCTCCTACCAAATCTGGAGCTGGACCATATGTATTATTACCCAAACAGGTGATAGCTCCAGGAGCTCCACGGTGGAGAAGATTTCCTGGAGAGGAGCTCATTTTTCTTTAGAGGAGCTCTCCCAAACAGCCCCTTAACTTCTGGAGTTAAATTTTAGAGTTGGAGCTGTACCAAACAGGCCCTACAACGTTACAAAGGGCATGTTACGGTGATTTTTTAGGCTGCAGCGGCATGGCACAGCCGCTCGACTACAGCTCCAAAAAGCCGTAGTCATCGCACCATCAGCTACTGCGGGAGAAAGCTTTTACTACTACGAACAAGCCGTAAATTGTGTAGCTGCGACAACCAACTGAAAGAACAATCTCAAAAGCTTATGATTTGAAATTTGAGATACTATGTTATAACGGATTATTTCATCAAATGCTCCAAACTTCCTTGTTCCAAAGGAGTCTTTAGTGATTTTTTTAAATTTTGATTCTTGGGTTGACTTTTTTTTAAAAAAAAAAGAAAGATATTTCACTTCGGTTACTATGCAGTCAATGAAGTCAATCGGTATTTCCTAAAGATACAAGAATAAACCAGTATTTAAAAGTATTACTTATTGTATTCAAATCAAATACATTTAGATAGATTATGCAAAAAAAAAGAATACATTTAGATAGAATCTGACCTGAAAAAAAGGCTTTTTTTCCCCGCAGACCACCATTGCCGACAGTATTTTGTGTCCCTGAATGGAATTTTGAATTATTGAGAAGGAAAAAAGGATAACTACAGCATGATTCATGTCCCTCCAGACGTTTTAGGAAAGAAAAAAAAACCATTAATAAGGCCATGAGATTCAACACAAATATTACAGGAAATAAAAGTCTCTGCAGACTGCAGATAAGTACAGTATATTTGTTTCACTTGAAGTAACGATTCTAAGATTCTTGGGTTGAACAATAATCCTGGAGGATTTGTGACGTGCACATATTTTGCAACCTTAGAAAATTGTGCTCACATCTTTCTTGTTAACCAAGGCATAAACCTGCACAGTCGTCGATCATATCCGGTACCCTAACAAGAGGCAGTCAGAAGAGTAATTAAGTTCTGAGTCAGATGTTCGAAAAACTTCGACAAATTTCTTCGTTGAAATCTGTCAAATTTTACTCCGTATTAGTAACTGTTAACTAGGAGCTCCATTGAATCAAAGAAAAACCAAAATTTAAATTTTCGAATTTAATTTTAAAATTGATTTTAAGATATTTTCAATATAATATCTTATTAGCGTTAGCTTTTAAGTCTCTACGAATAAATATATAATATTTTTACCTATAAATTAATTTTAATTTTATTTCCTAATAAATCATTTTGATTTATTAGTAAATTTGGATAAGCGATGAGACTCTGGTCACTAAAAGAATTAAATTACCAGGGAGATGCTTTTCTGAGAGAACGATGACCAATATCTTGTCATAATAATTAGATTGAGGTTTGTTAAATTGTCAATAACAGAATCACCTGAATCCGGACGGTACGTTTGTCTTGCCGCATGCCTCGTTCTAGAAGCAGATACTGAATATTAATACGACTGTCACATGTTACCATCCCAACAAAAGTTCATCACATTTTTTGTCATAGTTCAGACCATGTGTCTGTACTGATCCTCGGCTGTACAATCTAGAAGATCAGGGCAAGCTAACTCAGCTGAAATCATCACTGAGACTTGCATCAAAAAGTCGTTGTTCATCTAGAACACCGAGCAATGATAGGATCAGATAGTAATCAATCTTCAGAAACCTGAAGCAGAGGATAGTTAATTAACCAAGTACTTTTCAGTTGCCTTGAAATGCATCTGCTGCATGTTATAGTATTAATTGTACAGGCCCCTCCTGTGTGTAACATAGTCAAAGTTGCAGTGTTTAATTAGTGCTTGTTTAGTTGGTGAAATAAAAATTTTTAGGTGTCACATCAGACGTTTAACCAAAAGTTGAAAGGTGTTTTTGACACGAATAAAAAACTAATTTCATAACTCGCCTGTAAACAGCGAAACGAATCTTTTGAGCCTAATTAAGCTGTCATTAGCATATGTGGGTCACGGTAGCACTTGTGACTAATCATGGACTAATCAGACTCAAAAGATTCGTCTCATGATTTACATGTAAACTATGCAATTAATTTTTTTATTTATATTTAATATTTCATATATGTATAAAAATTTGATGTGATGTTTTTACGAAAAGTTTTCGAGAACTTAAATATGGCCTAGTTCTCTTGGGACAAAGAGCAGGTAAGGTAGTAACGCACACCATGACACCAAAGAGAGTGGAAGCTTCCAGACATCGCTGTCGTTCCCGGCATATATAGACGCCTTGCGTTGCCGCCAGCCAGCCACATGCTGAATTCACGCGATGAAATTTCCACCGGGATGAGGTGAAAAATCTGGCATTGGAACGGTCGCCGAGTTCACACGCGGTACTGTGGAGGTGCGGAGACTGATGACCTGGTTTCTCATCAGTCATGCATGCAGAATGCAGAACAGGATGGCGTTTTTGGCTGGCTCCTGAATGTTTGATGGTGATCAACTACAGTAATTCAAATGATGTATGTACAGTGGGTGACAGGTTTGTTAGATGTTTTCTTGTCCATCGATGCGACACAAAGATGGCATCTGGTGGATCATTACTTCGTGGTTAGCTTCGGGGCTGCTTCTCCTCTTCTCCGGGTGTGCAGGGGTGTTCAAAGATTCCTGGCTGAGGGTTTGGCTGTACTTATGTGTTTTGCAAATTGGTCTCTATGAATACAACTATCACACCGGGGTGTCCAGAGAAATGTGGTACCCCAGGCTCCTTCCAGGTTGCAGGGAGGGCATAATCAGCCTACTTGCATGCTAGGGGGAAAGTTATTTTTCCAATCCATGAACACTGACATTATTCAGCGGTCAGTAGTTTCATATCTTCTCTATGGGGAAAAAAAAGAAGGATGAGCCGAAGAGGCACATGCTAATTGCCAGTCTGCCTAGCTGTGCACTGCTGTTGGTTTTTAGAAGCAGTATGAAATAATAAGATTTGTGAAATACTGCATCCATTTCAGGTTATAAGACGTTTTGACTTTAGTCAATGTTAAACCGCTTTAAGTTTGATCAAGTTTATAAAAGAAAGTAGTAACATTTTCAGTCCAAGACAAATTTATTATGAAAATATATTCAATTATTGATTTGATGAAACTAATTTAGTATTATAAATATTACTATATTTGTTTATAAACATAGTTAAACTTGAAAAAGTTTAACTTTAACCAAGATAAAAAGCCTTGTAACTTGAAACGGCTGGAGTAGTAGTTTTTTTCCCGTGTGGAAAGGGTGGAGATACAAGAGCAAGACACGGTGTCAAGTGCATGGTAGTACTGCTAGGCTGAGTTCGTATGTAGTATGCACTCCCTTCGTGAAAAAAAAAAAATCAACTTCCAGAATTTGAATTTTGTCTAAAAAACAACATAAGCCCAGAGTAGTCATCGGCTTAGAGTAAACATCGGTTTCGAAGTCCTGAGATTAGCCGATGAGAGTTGTCAAGTCGTCAGTTGTCGGATTCTTGCTATATTCAGTTAAGGAAATTGATCTACTAAATGAAGCTTATCCAGAAGAGACCGAGTTCAAAGAGAATGCGGCATGGAAAGTTATCTATTAATTAGGAATAGTTTGTTAGTTTCTTTTTATCTTTAGGAAAGTGTGTTTAGTGTCCTATAAGAACTTTATCTTTTCCTTTTATCTTTAGAAAAGTTTCTTTCTTGTCTGACAAGGAATTGTATCAACCCATGGGTATAAATATGTACACCCGGGGTCTATATAATCTATCTTCATAATCAATACAATTCGGCGCATCGCCACCTTTTACCTTTTCTACTTTATTTTATCGTCCGGCGGAACTTGGCACCTGACGCGGGGCTGCATCGGTGTTCGATCTCCGGCTAAGGGGTAAGTCCAATGTTCCGCCGGCCAGGCAATTGTATCGTTTACGTCGGCGTTGTTCAAGGCTGCATCAGTACATTCGACCTCTTGCATTGCTCTGGTTTGGATGATATATTTGCCTACCTATTTATCATATGTCTCTGTTAATCTAGTTTTAGCATATCAATTTAGCTCTATCAGCTGCTTCTCGTTTTAGAGTTTCTGCCGGTATCGGCTAAATCGTGTTGCTAGATTAGATTATCTTAGACATCTACCACCCTGAAAACTCAGTCAATAGCTTGATTGTCTAGATATCATGTTTCTTTTCGTACTTAGTGCTGCATCAGTTAAGTTTGATCTACTAAGTCGTGCTTAGAACCATAATCTCTAGCCTGCTTCTTGATTGCCAATTAGGGTTTTATCGGGGTTTCAGCCGGTGAGTTATCTGGACGTTGCATCGGCTCATAAGGATTGCACATACATATAAATTGGATTTAGCCAATGACAACAAAGGTTTCACTGTTTAATCTAATCTTGTGGATTTCATGACATCGGACCCCCAGCCGATGTATGCTTTAACCTTCGGATCAGTGCTTATTCTATCATAGCAATGCTAGCCGATTGGTTTCTACTAGATTATATTACTATATTACATCATCATCAGCCGATTGCCTTTATATCATTATCTACATTAGACATATAGCCGATTGTTTAAACCCTATCGCGATCGGCTGGTATCGGCATCGGCTATTATCGGCTATCGGCTGGAACTACTCCATCGGCTTGTCAGCCGATCGGCTGTTTTGTCTATTATTTGCATATCTTGTCAGTTGCAGGATCAAACTGATTGGCACGCCCGCATCTCACCAACCTTTGGACCTGCACTGGAGTTAAGCAGATCTCCCAGGCCGGTGTGTTCGATTTTTTCATCAACACTACCATCTTACCTACCATCAACATAAAAAACGAGAAGTTTTATTCCTGCAATACCCTTTTACCTACCTATCACTCTTATTACTTTTTTCAATAATTAAGGATATTTTAGTCATTCTCACTATCTACTAATTCCACCTTCGGATGCTAGGAATGGATTTTTTGTGTGACGGAGGGAGTAGTTGGGACCTAATGTTCGGCGTACGTAAAACGGAGCGACTCATTAGCACATGATTAATTAAGTATTATCTTTTTTATAAATAGATTAATATGATTTTTGAAAGCAACTTTCGTATTTTTTTAAAAAAATAAACCGTTTAGTAGTTTTAAAAACGTGCATGCGGAAAAACGAGAGAGATGAGTTGGGAAAAGTAATAGACGAACAAAACCTAGTAGTACAAGCTACTACCCCATTTATCCATATTCATAAGTAAAATTTAGAGAAAATCTAAAAAATATCTTGACAAACGTCCAACCTTAAGAAATGTCATTGATGAGTGCGAGTTCCAAAAATACTCTCGTATAAACGACTTTATCCCAGAAATGCTATTATCATTAGGATTCACCTTATTCCGTGATGTTAAATAAAGTTTCCATCCAATACCACTTAACAGAGGGGTTGCTAACAGAACCCTCCTTAGCAACCATAACGATGACAGTATTTTTAGGACAAAGTCACATGTATAATAGTATTTCATGAAACTTGCTCTTGTCGATAGTATTTTTTTAAATTCGGCGCTCATCAATAATATTCGTTGGACCTTCTTTAAAATTTATTATATCTTAGGACAGAGAAAATAGTACTTCGTCACATAATATAAGTGATTTTGAGTTTTTTGCTTGTACTGTTTGACCACTCGTCTTATTCAAAGAATTTGTGCAAATATAAAAAACAAAAGGTTGTGCTTAAAGTACTTTAGATAATAAAGTAAGTCAAAAAAATAAATAATAATTTTAAATTTTTTTAATAAGACGAGTGGTCAAACAATGCAAATAAAAACTCAAAATCCCTTATATTATGGGATGAATGGAGTACTACTCCCTCCGTCCCAAAATAAGTGCAGTCATGGTTTTCCACGTCCAACTTTGACCACTCATCTTATTTGAAAAAAATTAAAAACATAAGTCACAAGTAAAGTAGTATTCATGTTTTATCATCTTATAACAACAAAATTGCTAATTATAAAAAAAATTCAAATGAGACGGACGATTAAAATTGGGCGCTGAAAGTCATGGCTGCACTTATTTTGGGACGAAGGTAGTAGTAGCTTTTGATAGGTACCAGGTACTGACGTTATTAATTACTTAGTACTACTATGAGTTAACTATGGCCATGGAAAAAGCATGCAGGAAAACACGCACAGTATCCCGAAATCCTGTTGCGGTATTTGAATGGTTGAATCAAATACTACCAGTACCGGTCTGATGCCAGCCTGCCAGCCAGGCACACCAGCGACGATCGATTCCGGTCGGACCGGACCACCACCGGTGTACCACTGTCGCGCTGACCGTTGCTCACGCACGCACGGCGCGGCCGCCCGGCCGGGCCGAGCGAACCGCGCGCTGTGCTGCCGGTCCATTTCTAGAAGCCCTCGCGCTCCTGATTGCGCTCTCCCTCTCTCTCTCTCTCTCTCTCTCTCTCTCTCTCTCTCTCCCGTTCGTTCCCCGGTCAGTCAACCGTCTCACGCAGCGACCAAACGCCCCGGAGAGAGGAGAAATCCGCACGCTCGCTCGCGCTGGCGCGCAGCGCACGCCTCCCGTTCTCTCCTCTATATTATCGCCGACGCGCGCGCGCCACTGCACTAGCACGGCTGCACGCCCTGCACCCGTTGCCACCACCACCGCCTTCTCCGCCGCGCCGCCTCCTCTCGCGTCTCCCGCTCGTGCAGGGCGCGCGTCGTCGGGCGAGCTGCTGCCGTCTCCGTGGCCGTGGCTGATCAGGTGAGAATTGAGAAAGGTTGTGAGTTTTCGCGTGGTTGTCTGGTTGATTCGATCGTGTCGGCGCGCCTTGGCATGGCAGGCAAGATTGTATCAGGAGATAATGAAAAAACATACACTGGGCTTTCTTTTTCTTAATTTCTTTGCATTCTTTGCTTCGACGGCTATGGTTGCTTGAACTGTTCAGGCGGCGCCTTTGTGTATACACGTGCTTGTATGTGATGCTCTGGTCATTTCTTTTTGCAGAACTAGTTGGCGTTCGATCGGAAAGTCGCTGTCTTTTGGCGACTCGGTGAGAATTTGCGCCGCGGTTCAATGTGAAAAATTTTGGCCCGTGGCGAGTTGGATTTGGCGCCGAGTCCATTCAGGTGGTTAAGACTTGTTCGTGGGAGAGCGAAGCTGCGCGCGTTAAGACCGGGCTCCGTTCTTGCATCGTGCAGAGCAGCTGCTGGTTTGAGAATTGAGAGGCGCGGTTGACATGGAGAGTTCCAACCTGGGCGGCGGCGGCGGCGGAGGCGGCGGCGGTGGGCCGCCGCCGTTCTTGATCAAGACGTACGAGATGGTGGAGGACGCGGCGACCAACCACGTCGTGTCGTGGGGCCCCGGCGGCGCCAGCTTCGTCGTGTGGAACCCGCTCGACTTCTCCCGTGACCTGCTGCCCAAGTACTTCAAGCACAACAACTTCTCCAGCTTCATCAGGCAGCTCAACACCTACGTGAGTCACAAACACAATCCCCTTTGCTTCTTGAAACGAAACAAACATTGCAACAATCATGTACTACTGTTTGCTTGTAAATTAGTAGTTCCTTGTTCTTGGTTTGTTTGGATGATTTTACCATTGACACAGCAGCCGGTTTTATATAGCCTATTTGATTTTCTGTAAAATAGTTCTTTATTCTTGGTTGGTTTGACCGTAGCTGAATTTTGACTTCAATTGGCATCTTCCTTTCAGGGTTTCCGAAAAATCGATCCTGAGAGATGGGAGTTCGCAAACGAGGATTTCATAAGAGGGCACACGCACCTTCTGAAGAACATCCATCGACGCAAGCCCGTGCACAGCCACTCCCTCCAGAACCAGATAAACGGACCACTCGCCGAATCGGAGAGGCGCGAGCTCGAAGAAGAGATCAACCGGCTCAAGTACGAGAAGAGCATCCTCGTCGCGGACCTCCAGAGGCAGAACCAGCAGCAGTACGTGATCAACTGGCAGATGCAGGCGATGGAAGGCAGGCTAGTGGCGATGGAGCAACGGCAGAAGAACATCGTGGCCTCCCTGTGCGAGATGCTGCAGAGACGCGGTGGCGCCGTGTCGAGCTCGCTGCTGGAGTCCGACCATTTCAGCAAGAAGAGGAGGGTCCCGAAGATGGATCTCTTCGTCGACGATTGCGCGGCGGGCGAAGAACAGAAGGTGTTCCAGTTCCAGGGAATTGGGACGGATGCACCGGCCATGCCTCCCGTGCTTCCTGTGACCAATGGTGAGGCTTTTGACAGGGTTGAGCTGAGCTTGGTCTCCCTGGAGAAACTCTTCCAGAGAGCAAATGATGCTTTCACAGCTGCTGAAGAAATGTACTCCCATGGTCATGGTGGTACTGAACCCAGCACTGCTATATGTCCTGAAGAGATGAACACTGCTCCAATGGAGACAGGCATCGATCTTCAGTTACCAGCTAGCCTCCATCCCAGCTCACCCAACACAGGGAATGCCCATCTCCATTTATCCACTGAACTCACAGAGTCTCCAGGTTTTGTGCAGAGTCCAGAGCTGCCAATGGCAGAGATTCGTGAAGATATCCATGTGACAAGATACCCAACACAAGCTGATGTAAATTCTGAGATTGCCTCCTCCACTGATACTTCACAAGATGGCACGTCAGAAACTGAAGCTTCGCATGGACCGACCAACGATGTGTTTTGGGAGCGGTTCCTCACAGAGACTCCACGGTCATGTTTGGATGAGTCAGAAAGACAAGAGTCTCTCAAGGACGATGTAAAAGCAGAATTAGGCTGCAATGGCTTCCATCACCGGGAGAAGGTTGATCAGATCACCGAGCAAATGGGGCACCTTGCTTCAGCCGAGCAGACTCTGCATACCTGATGCAGTAATACCATTTGCGCGGATTCATAGTTCGTGTGTAAATTAGCGAAGATGTAAATTATAGCTTAGATCGGATTAGAGGCTTGCGTGTTACTTTACAGATTTCAACCTTTTATTAGATTACAATAGGTCTTTCACAATTTATGATTCTGTTCTATCCGCTGACTACTGTGCATAAATTTTTTTTAGTAGACCATATCCATTTTTGTACTCCATTGCCCTTCTAAGATTCCTCGTTAAAATCTCAGATCTATGCTCGAATTTCTCAATAACTTAACACCTGACTATTTCATGATCTGATTTCCAGCTTGATTTATGAATGGTAGCACAGATCTCAGATGAACCGTTGCACGGTCTAGTATAATCAAGAGGGAACTATTCTTATTTAACATTCCAGTCAACACATACAGAAGCAAATGGGTAACCAATCTGAGTAATTATGATGTGAAAAAAAAAAGATAACAGCTCTGCATGTATCCAACGGTCATCTGTCAAGGAATGCAGGATCAACAATAGTATGCCAACTGCTCAACTTTCATTATAACGACAGAGGTGATTCTCAGGCTGGGCAATCAGGCTAGTAAAGATCACCGTAAACAAGCAAAGTGGTTCAAGGACTCTAGATAAGTCTAAACCGTCATATAACAACAACGGCAAATACAAAAACAGAGAAAGGTTTGCCTCCTGCCTGTTACCTCTGGTTTGGCCAATTACCGTCAAAATACATCACTGGCAGCCTCTAACGTCTACACACTCCAGGAAATATTATCTACTGGAGGATTATGGTCATTATGTACATATCTTAAATGAAACGTGACAATCCACGGTATGCTGCAGGAAGTTCAGTTGGGAAGCAGACAACGGCATAATCAAAGGACTCTCAGCTGAGTTAGAAAGGCAGAGCACAGGTCCAGAAAGAGAAGCTGTGGTCCACTGACCCTTTGCAAGTCAAGAAGGTATTTTTCATCCCTTGTTTTGTAAAGCTGCAGCAATTAGAAGTATATCAGCATAAATTGAATATTCCAAACATTACACTTTACACGTCAAAAAAAGATGCGGTATATGGACTTCCTCAATCATAAATAGCCTTAAGGGAATATGAATATGGTAACAGTTCATAAATACTCTGCAGCTTAATCATCACATATAGAGGAGTAAAGGCATGCGTAACTATGTAAGACTTAACTAGATCGTGCACAGATCTACATTTCAAAGGTTCTAACCGGTACATGATCCCAGGGTTAATAATCATATGTCAAGTTCAAAATGATACCTGAATTTCAAATTTCACAGTGTGGGTTGATTTCTCACTTTCATCAGTTTCAATTATAGCAGATTCTGCACCAAAGCCATGGTTGTTATGCATCATACTCTCATGACTGGGAAAACCAGGACTCCATCTGCATTTCATGTTATAATGTCCAATCTTCTTCCAGCAAACATTTAGCTCTTGCAGAGCTTTAAGAACTTCAGTTATTATTTCTCGTGGATGTGCTCGAGACTGTTAAATAAATACAGACAAATGAATTAGGATAACTTATAATAAATAAAGTGAATAAATAAGAACCTTATAGTAACAGCATAAAACCTGAAGACCAAGGGCCCATTTCCTGTCAGCTGCGAAATGATGCCTCAAGCCAAACCCAGGAGATTCCATATGCCCATGCTGCCGATGATCAGTGGCTGAGTTTGGTGTCTCAGCTGGAGTTACTTGAGCGAGAGAAGATTCCTGGATCACAGAAAGCAAAGCACCAAATTATCATAAACTTTGTAGTGCTACAGGGAACAGCACATTTGCCAGGAATTTGGAATCAATAGAAAGCAATAAATGAGAGAGAGAGAGAGAGATGAGTTGACATACCATAGATTCATGGAACTCAGCTCCAAGGTAGCCACTGGTTGTGCGCAGCCTATTGTCCAATAGTAAATAGTAGGCAACTGTCGCCTGCACATTATTCAGAAACTTTGTCATGCATTCCCCAAGAAACAACAAAGAAGAGCAATGGAGTGAAGCAAACACCTCGTTTTGCAGTCTCTTGTGAAGTGATTCGATTAGCTGATTCTTGTCAAACCCCATATTGATAACATCATTCAGAGTTTCATCGTCGAGCTACAAAACTCACATTGATTAAATCAAACACTGAAAGTTTCAAAAGCAGAATACGGCTTTAAATAGTTAGATGCATAATGGCAGCATGTTACCTTTTTAACCTGTTGTGCAGTGTCAGGAGGTGGCACAGCTAAATAACGCGGAAGACCAACTGTGAACCACTGATGTTCACGGATTTCACGTATGGTGATCCTCTTCATGGGATCAACAACAAGCATTCTGGGAATCAAATCCCTTGCCAAAGGTGACAAATGACTGGGAAGGGTATATATGCCACCCTAGAACATCAAAACGGACAGAGTTTTACTTTAACATATAAAAGGAGATGAGGCAGCACCGTTATCAGTAGGATATATCACATCTTTGCTAACCTTTATTTTCTTAAAAAGGTTGGGAATATTCTCGTCATCAAATGGAAGGGTACCACAAAGAAGAGCATAAAGAATAACACCACAACTCCACACATCAACTTCAGGGCCAGCATATAGTTTACCAGATATCACCTAGTCAAATGGAAAAGGAATTGAAAAAGGTAAAGAAAGATAGAAGCAATTATGCAATCATGAAGAAGGAGTAATAATGCAAATCATTCAAGATGAATACCTCAGGTGCTGCATAATTTGGGCTACCACAACTTGTCTTCAGAAAGTGACCATCACGCATAACATTACTCAAGCCAAAGTCTGCAATCTTAACATTGCATTTGGAGTCCAAAAGAAGGTTCTCTGGCTTAAGATCACGATGAACCACCATGTTTCTATGGCAATATTCAACACCAGATATGATCTAATTCAAAGATCAAACAAAAGAAAATTATCCTCGGATGCTAACTGAAGCATATCAGTACAATGCATATAAAAAATTACCAAATCTTAATGCGGAAGCAACAACAGAAAATGAAAAATTGACAGTGACTTGCTGCATTTAGAACTTGTGCAAACCCTAACTAGAGATGGGATTACTGAGTGTATTCCTTAAAAACCAATCCAGGAAAATGGTACAAAGCCTACCTGCTGGAAAAAGCGTCGAGCTTCTTCCTCTTGCAGTCTTCCCTTCTCAACGATGTAATCAAACAACTCTCCAGATTTGACATACTCCATAACAACATAAATATCAGCTGGGGTGTCTATCACCTCATAAAGGCGAATGATATGTGGGTGCATAAATAATCTAAGTATCTTGATTTCTCTTTTAACTGCAAAGGAATAACACGAAACGATTATTCATCAATGATAGAAAGTGTTTGGCAACAGACTGTATACTGAATAACATGGTTCAAAGACTTCACTTTACACAGCAAATCATGGCTGGTCAACTGTGACCAAACATTCAGTATTTTAGACCCATAGTCAAAGAATATTGCTAAGTGAATGGTGATCGACAAGGCATTGTTACACAAAAGGAATGAATAGTTTTTGTCTTACTCTAGAAATATGATTGTGTCGTTATTCAACTAAATGTGCTCCTGCATACTACAAATTACAAGATATAATGTCTTCTTGCTAAATTTGTGTAAGTCTTTGGATTGTAATATTAATGCCTGATCCAACCAATCGTGCCACCTAAGGTTGCTCATAGTTTGTCAAATGGAGCAACATGAGGCTCACAGTTCTGTCCTCAACCACCCAGATACGATTTGAGCCCTTTTTTTCCACATCAGTCATCTTCCCACCTGAAATTTACCACCACCAGCACCAGCGATTCATGCATGCCCTCCTACTTCCCTGACACCTTTTTGCAAAACCCAGCTGCACCTACTCATGTATGCCCTCTAACTGGAAACAAGGAACCTAAGATGAAACTTGTTTTGGGACTGGGAGTGCTTTTGGGGGATCAGCAGCAGTGTATGTCATTTAGAGAAACATGTGATGGACCTTAAATATTTACCCAAGAATCTATCATTTCGTATATATTCTACAAACATCTTGAACAAAAGGGTCAAAGGGATCAGTACCAACCTTTCTCTTCCATCTCCATGCTCTTGATCTTACGGCGATTGAGGATCTTGATTGCCACCTTGTGACCAGTCAATATATGCTCCGCGATCTTCACTTTGCCAAATGACCCAATCCCTAGGGTTTTGCCAATCCGGTAACCGCCAAGAGGGTTCCCATCTCTGCCAGCTCCCTCCATCTTCTACCTAAGTCCCAGTCGAAGCATATTAACATTTTTGTGCTCTTTAGGAGACACAAAATCTTCATAGCTATTATCAAATCAGGAGTATTAAGTACGATATTACAGCACATCAATGGATCTCGACGAGTTACCGATGCATAGTTTAACTTACTGCGGTAGGAACACAAAAACAAACATCAATTTATCCCGCGGAAAAAGATGACTGAAACTCGCCCCCCAATCCCAGAAATCAATTCATGGGAAAATTGCCTGCCCAGCTAACCTACAGAAAGCGAAACCGGATTGCCCACTGGAGCGTATCGCGGGCACGAACTCCCCTCCTGGATCTGGCGGCGCGGAGAGAGAGCCCGTACGGAATCCATCCGCAGGCGAAATCTCTCTCCACGAGAAGCAGGACGGGATGGGAGGAATTCTCACGTCCCCAGTCCCAAACGCTCGGGCCAATTCGCGCCGGCAACGTGGTGGAGGATGATGAAGAGGAGGGAGGAGTGAGAGTGTATGCGAGAGAGGGATGGCGGAGGGGGGGTCCTACCTGACCTCCGGCGCGCCGCGGACGAGGGGAAGGGGCGGCGGCGAGCAGGAGCCCTGGCTCTTCGCCCTCGCCCGAGAAGGCGACGGCGGCGCGGCGCGGCGGTGCGGGGAGTGAGAGAGAGAGATGCGCCCGTGACGGGAGAGAGGAGAGGAGGAGGAGGAGAGAGAGAGAGAGAGAGAGAGGGGGAGGTGGAGGAAGAGGACGAGGAGGTGGTGGTGGTGGGCCAGGTGGGTCCCACCTGCCAGCGGCGGCCTCGTGGCGCGCGGAGATGCGCTCGCTCGCGGTGGGCCGGGTCGGTGGTGGGTCGCGCGACTCGCGACGCGAGCCGTCGCTTCGCATCGCGTCGCGTCGCATGGTAACCAGAGACGGACGACAGGCAACGACCAGAGATGGGTCCCATTGGGACACCGCGAGAACATAGTTATTGAGACCGGACCGGTAATTGAACCGGTGAGGCTCTTGGTTCGATGGTTTATTGGTTCAACCGGTCGAACCGGTGGTTTAACCCGGTTCAATAGTTACTAAATATATTACTTATTGCTTTCTAACACAACAAGGATGCTAGCCCAGTGGTTGCTTAGTTTCCTCCCTCCCACGTGGTCCTGTGTTCAAGTCCCCCCAAAAGCATATTTTTCATTCATTTTTCCCCCCACCGCTCCCTTGCATGCACCTACTCCCACGCACATGCTGCCTGAGGCCGGTTCAACAGCGGTTTACTCTCCGGTTTATAGCGGTTTTTCATAAAAACCGGCCGGTCTAACCGGTTTATATCGGTTTGATTGCATGTCCGGTCTTTTAACTGGACCGAACCGGCGGAGGCGCTGGTTCCGGTTTTTTCCGGTCCGACCGCCGGTCCGGTCGGTTTTAATAACTATGCGCGAGACACGCCGACACGGGGTAGGGCACGCACGCACGAGTCGACCGGGTTTTGCGAGTTTTGCTCGGATTTCACGCGAATCCCACGAGAAATTTGGGCGTTTTTTGTTGGCGATGTTTCACACGAATTCCTCTTGATCCTCCTCACACTGTCACACACCCACCGGTGTCAGGTCAGGTCGGCGGCCTCTGGCCTCTGGCCCGCTATAACCTGGCGCTCGGTTTGATTTGTTGGTGACACGGCACGGTAACGGGCATGGGGCATGGGCTGATGGCTTTGCCGGCGCGCACAATCTGTTGCAACATTGCAAGTTGCGAGTAGCTCGAGAGGAGAGTAACTCGCAAGTTTTCTCCGTGCTGAGCTTTCAACGGGCGGGGAGAGCAACGCGATTGGCATCGTGCAAAACCAACGGCTTGTCCCGCCCCAATTATTCCCTTCCCATGATTGGACAGCACAGGCATATACTGTTGGGAAAAGGCTGCAGAACTATAGCAAGATCCATCCTTTACATGTTCAATAATATCATAACACTTTACAATGCTAGTAGTTTAGCGTAAAGTTTGAATTTTGATTAAAATTAAAAATGATATGACTGAAAAATTGTGTGTATATGACAGGTAGATATGATGGAAAAGAACTGAAGTTTGGATCTAAAGTAATCTAAACACAGCCTAAGGTGACAAATCCAAGATTTTTCTCTTATATCAGTACTACACTGCTAACCACCACAAAAAATGCATTGCACAGGAAAATATTAACAAGAAAAGCTGAGATCAAGGTTTCTTGGTGCGTTCATTCCTGGGGACTGGGTGAGAAAGCCCATCGTATTCCGCGCGCACGCTTCCCAAACTACTAAACGGTGTATTTTTTATAAAAATTTTCTATAGGAAAGTTGCTTTAAAAAATCATATTAATCTATTTTTAAAATTTAAAATAGTTAATACTCAATTAATCATGCACTAATGGCTCACCTCATTTTGCGTATGTTTCTAATCTTATCAAACTCCTCCTCAAACTCACCCTTAGTTGCCACTCAAGCAGGGGTCGAATTGCGGGTGCCCTGAGCAAAGCTTCCAGCAATCCAGCTACAAATACCAGCGTGCAAAGACGTCTGATCTGACTCTACCTGCACTTGTCTTTGCACTCCTTGTTTCGATCACGCAGATCTTCTAGAGAAGAATAGGCTAGGACAACCATAAAAAAACTAGAGAAGTAGCCCTCTGTCGGAAAAAAAAAACTAATCATACTATGAATCTGGACAGATGACACATGCGTGTCCAGATTTTTAGCTACAGTTTATTTTTTTAGGACAAAGTAGTACTACTTCCTCCGTTCTAAGAAAATAAATATATAACTGAATATGACTTAGTACTACAGTACAATAAATTTGACATATCCAGATTCGTTGGATTAGAATATGTCATGTTAAATCTTAAATTTGTTTTTTTAGGAAAGAGACAGAGAGGGAGTACAGTACTGTGCCATTGCCATAAGGCCCATGACGATGGTGTAACGACAAACGGAAAGCCAGTCGCTACCTTTGGAAGGCCCCGGTGCGTTATGATCTGCTTCCTCCTCTGGGCTGAACGGGCTCCTAACTCCTAAGGTCCACTAGGCGTGATTTGCTGTGGGCTCTCTTTCTTGTTGCGATATCTTTTAGGCCCAATGAGAGTAGACAGGTAGATGTAGAATGGCCCACTGTACTCTGCAACTTCGCCTGAGTGGCCTGTACAAGTGACCGGTTCGTTCACCGCCAGCCACTGGACACGCGTAAACACATCACGTGCACAAAATGTACGGCTAATTTTCTTGTGCAAGTAGCACAAATGTACTCCAAAACAGCGGCAGGTGAGACAACGACTCAGGTGCCGCCCATTTCCTGCAAAAGCCCAGGCCGCCAGGCGCCAGGGCCGGCCGGCCGAGGCTCCCAAAACCACCGCAAGATGCGTGGCGCGTAGCATCAAAAAAGGCACACACAACAAGACGACGACACCCCAATACCCCATCCCTTTCCCAGGTCTCGGATAGAGACGAGCCGTCCTGGCCATCCATCCATCGCTACAGGGCGTCGCTGCATGCTCGCGACTCCTCCCCACGTGAGGCGGGCAGAGAACCCCAACCAGCCAGCCAGCCAGAGCCAGGTGCGCGCCCGTGCGCACGGCCCGGCCGCCGCGCGCGTACAGTACGTACTACTCCTTTCCTTGGTGTGCCCACCACCGCGCGCTCGCTCGCTTTGCTTGCGTTGCTGTTCCCCGGCGCGGCGCTTTGACCAGGGCACAGCACAAGTGCACGACACACGCGCACGCACCGCGCGCAGGCGGCACAGTGAGGCACTGTGCCGCGCTCTGCTGCTCTCTTTTCCTGTGCGGCTCACCCGCGCCCGCACGGCCGCACCAGGTGTGCCGTGTGCGTGTGCGCGCCGATGGGCGATGGGTGAGTGGTGGTCTTTCGCGAGTAGAGAATTTAGCATCACCGCGCATGCATATTCTACGATCGACGCCATGTTTCGCCGGCGATGTCCCGAGCGAGCGAGCGAGCGAGAAGTTACACGGCGTAAGAGAGGAGAGGCCACAAGCCACACGCTACACATACGATGCGGTACGGTGAAGTAGTAACGGGATTATGAGATTTTTTTTTAAGGGTAGTTTTTTTACCGGTTTCTATAGGGAGTTTTTTATGATGGTGAGTGGGTTTTTCAGGGAACAAGGAGAATGGCTGCACTGGCTTTTTTTTTTACCACAATTTTAGTGATTTTTATTCAAAATAAAGGGAGCGGTTTTTTTTTAAGAAGAGGAAGAGAAACAATCATACTTTTAAAGTAGTTAAGATATGTGTACATAGTTTATAAGAATGGGACGGTTTAGGCTACATTTGTTTGAGCTGTTTGGGAGCAACTCTTGTCAATTATTATAAACATTCCCACATTCATATTAATATTAATAAATCTAAACATATATGTCTAAATTAATTAACATCAATATGAATATGAGAAATGCTAGAATGACTTACATTGTGAAACGGAGGGAGTATACGGTAGTACGTTCTTTTTAGAGACTTTTTATATCAAAGTTTTCTTAAGCAATCAAATAAATTTATTTTCTGAATTTAAAATAATTAATACTACTTACTACTATCTTCGTCCCAGACTATAACAACCTAGGATAGGATTAGACCCTTCCTAAAATAATTATCTGGTATTCTATCTAGTTTACTATATTAGAGGATGGAGGGAGTAATTAATTGTGCGTTAATCACTCATCCATTTTCCCCTCGTCATTTTCAGCTAATGACAACTGTCTCTGTCTCTCCCGCTCGCTCGCTTTCGGTACATGGAGCCATGGAGGGTATCTATCGATCTAGGAGTATCCAGCCGGCAGTAGTGCTAACATGGTCAGGATCGATCATACTGCCTGCAGGGAACCGATTTTCTTTCTTCTTTTCATATTATTACTTCGATCAATCGATCGCTTTGATGTTTACTCTTGTTTTTTTTAAAAAACAATCTTTCAGGTTTACGCCATGCCCCTAGCTACCGCAAGCTTGTTGTATAGCCCCGGCAGGATGTACATTTATCATGTCAATCACTTATCCTATCACTGTCCTTTTCAACAGTTCATGTCCATGCATGCTGAACATAGACACCAATGATTTTGTACATTGCCAGGTACTCCTCGGCATGTATTTTCCCGTCACAGGACACGGGACTTCTCTTTCCTCCTTGGTAGGAGTACAGTACTGTACTACTCTTACTCCGTACAGTACAAACAGTACTGCCGTATTTTCTCGTCACAAGGTTTTCTTTATTTGGGTGTGTTTATTTCACGCTAAAATTAAAAGTTTAGTTGAAATTAAAATAATGTGACGGAAAAATTGGAAGTTTATGTGTATAGGAAAGTTTTAATGTGATAGAAAAATTAGAAGTTTGAATAAAAAGTTAGAAACTAAACCAAGCCTTGCTTGAGATCTTTACGGTGAAGTCATGTAGCCAGTAATGTGATGCACTAGTACTACTTGGAGTACTACGTGGAGTACTCCCTAGCTCAAAAAACGTTGCAACTCTCAGCACCTCCCAAAGGACTTCAAAACTCTTCCATCTTCCCGGACATCAAGCCCGAACCGTGGTTATAGTTAAAGAAAGAACCAAAGAGATGATAAAATTCCAGTGCAGATGAGAAATAGTCCGGTTAACACATACTCCTACTTTGTTCATGCATCCCTATAGACAAGCCATACTGTCAGTTAGTACAAACAGTTCAGACATCAACGCTGGAGTACATGATCACCTGACCACTGCATCTGGTTCCCTTACTTAAGGCAATGAGGGGCATAACACTCATTGGATTATACAGCGGCAAGCAATGAAAATCAGGGCAGAGCTCAGGCTGCAGAGTGCCTGAAAACTGCATGCAAATTGCTGGCGCAGCCGGATTTATGGCCAGATCGGCCACGCACAAATCACAGCCAGTTACTATAAGGCTGTGTTTAGTTCAGCGCAAAATTTAGATTTTGGTTAAAATTAAAGATGATGTGACTGAAAAATTATGTGTGCATAACATGTTGATGTGATGAAAAATGACTGAAGTTTAGATCTAAACTTTGAATCTAAACACAGCCTAGCTCCCCTGAGACCCGGACGCTAACTTTGACCGATCACAGATCCGGGCCCCAACCCAACAACCGGCGCGACGATTTGAAACCAACGTGCCAATCCAATCCAATCCACACCCAAGTACTGTAGAAGTGTAGAAGTACCCCAACACTACCAAACTCTTTTCCCTTGCCTCGGAATTCTCGCAATTAACGTGACAAGTTACTACCACTAACATAGCAGAGTTACATACAGATCAAACCACCACGCGCGCGCGTGCCGCGAGCTCAGAGCAGAAGGCAGCAGCTGCAGCACAGCGCCACGGCGACCGGCCGGATGAGCAGCAGCGCTGACCAGCGGCCGCCGGCGAGCCGGAGTTGTCCATCTCGCCTGAACAATGTGCCAACTGATAGTACGTCGGTGGCGGCGGACACGGAGGCGATGTCCCCGCCGTCGCCGGCGCGGCGGCAGACGCCGACGCCGACGTCGGCCTGCAAGACGGCGCGGCCGTCGACGCACAGCCCCGGGTTGCCGCTGAGGTCGAGGTTCCGGCCGAGGCGCCTGAGGAACGCGCCGTCGAACGGCACGACGCCGTCCAGCCCGTTCTTGCTCAGGTTGAGGTGGTACATCCGCTTGAGCCGGCTCAGCCCGGCGGGGATCCTCCCGGTGAGGTTGTTGTTCTCCAGCGACAGCGTCGTCAGGCTCGCCAGCCGGCCGAGCGTCTCCGGGATCGACCCCGAGTAGCCGGAGTTGGCCAGCCGGAGCTCCTGCAGCCGCGCAATGTCGCCGAGCTCCGACGGCAACGGGACGCCCATCGGGTTGTTCTCCATGATCAGGTACTGGAGGTCGCGGAGGTCGGAGAGGCCGGCCGGGAGGTGGCCGCTTAGGCCATTGTTGCTCAATGCCAAGAAGGTGAGAGATGTCAGCCCGGTGATGGTGGCCGGGACGCCGCCGGTGAGGTTGTTGGAGCTCAGGTCCAGCTTCTGAAGCATGGCGAGGTCGCCGAGCTGGCCCGGGATGGAGCCGGAGAAGGAGTTGTAGCTGAGGTCGAGGCCGACCAAGCTCCGGAGCTCGCCGATGCGGCTCGGGATCGTGCCGGTGAGCGAGTTGTAGCTGAGGTCGAGGTGCACGAGGCTCTTGAGCTCGCCGATGCCCTGCGGGACCTCGCCGCGGATGAGCGCGTTCTGGGACACGGTCAGCACCTGCAGCGACCGGATGCTGGACAGCTGCGGTGGCAGCGTGCCGGACAGCGACGGGTTGGACCGGACGCTGAGCTGCTGCAGGCGGGAGGAGGTGAGGTTGGCCGACGGCGGCAGCGTGAACGCCGTGGTGGCCGCCGGGTTCTTGAAGCAGTCGACGAGGAACAGCGACTGGAGGTGCGGCAGCGCGAACGCGAGGTGCGGGAACGCCGCGCCGTCCTTGCACGTCGGGTTCGGCGCCACCCCGAAGTCCAGCCGCGTGACGTGCAGCCTCGCCGCCGCCGACGACACGTTCCCGGCGGCCGGCACAGGCTTGCACTCGAGGCCGGGCCACGGGGAGCCGCACGGGTCAGGGCCGACGGAGCGCCAGTCGCGGTCGGAGGAGACGGCCTCCATGACGAGCAGCAGCGTCTCCCTCTCGGCGGGGTCCATGGCCAGCGCCGCCTTAGCCGCCGCCGCCATGGAGAGGAGGTGGAGGAGGAGCGCGACGGAGGCTACAGGCATGATGGCGCGCGCGCGTGTGGCGTCGAGGTTTCGCTTTTGGGAGGCGCCGATGTTATTCAGGGTGGGGAGAGGAGATGGGGGGAGTTTATGTGGAAAGGGGGAGGGTGGGGCCGTGGGGGTGGTGGGGTCGGGGGTATCTGATGTGACGACACTGGGGCCTACATGTCCGTACGTGAACATGGACAGGGAAGTGTCTGAGCGTGCGTGCGTGCGTGTGATGGGGAATCAATCAATTGCTACCAACTTTTAGACTGTGGAGGCACATAGGATAGGAGCATCGATTTTTCAGCAAAAACATGAAAAAGAAACGCTTACATTGCGACGGGTAAAAATATTTTTATTGCCATATATTATTTTAAAAGCCTATTCATTCCTTCTTTTTTTTTTTTACTAACCCAATCCACTATCTCTCTGCTTGGTCTGTCTCTCTTTGATTATAAGTAAAGCTATAGATCCAAAACGTATAGCCGGCTGTGTCTTCAACCTCCATAAAACTGACACGTGTAGTTTTTATTAAAATCGGAGCAAATATATAAAACTTAGATGAAAACTACGATTTAAAATGGAGATTCAACCCGATAAATTAAAGTGGAAATGAAATAGAAAAACATGGGAACAATGACGAGAGATAGTGGAGAATCGATTTTTACAATCAATTGAAGAAGGAAACGCATGAGGAGGCATATCGGCGTGGCAACAACACGAGGGTATGAATCGGCGTTGAAAAAACATATAGATAAATAATACTTAATTAATTATACGCTAATAACTCAACTTGTTTTGCGTATCTTAACCTTTCCCCTCCTCTCAAACACTTTCTAAATAATTACTAGCTAAGAAATTTAAACAATAAATTACTTAGGGTGTGTTTAGTTCACGTTAAATTTGAAAGTTTGATTGAAATTGGAACGATGTGACGGAAAAGTTGAAAGTTTGTGTGTAGGAAATTTTTGATATAATGGAAAAATTGAATGTTTGAAGAAATTTGAAGAAAAATTTAGGAACTAAACCAGGCCCTAGTTACAAACCAAGAATCGTCCATGCAAAAAGGTTCTTTTTCATGACTTTTTGCACCTTACTCCCACTTCGTGTTATGATTGAATTAACATACGAAGTACTACTAGTCAAATACATGCATAATCCCTGGTCCCTGAAAATCTTGGGTGTACTTGTTCCTACCTGGTACTCTCCTGGCTCCGTCCTGGTTTTGACACAGGTTCATATATAGACTGACAAGCTATTCTATTCTATAAGTAAATTTCTTTCTATTATATTTATTTGTATCAACCACGCAAATTCATATCCCATTGGCGCATCTTTCTTAAATCTGTGAAGGGGAGTTTGAGGATTTGACACCTCTTAATATGGTGTTTTTTTGAGGATTTGTCTATGAGACGTGAATTTGGGTTGTGTTTAGTTCCTGAAAAAAGTTGGAAGTTTAGGGAAAGTTGGGAGTTTGGAAAAAAAGTTGGAAGTTTACGTGTATAGGAAAGTTTTTGATGTAATATGAAACGATGAAAAGTTAGAAGTTTAGGGTAATCTAAACACGGCCTTGGTGAACCGTGAACGAGATATTGGAATTGAACCGTTTGCAACAGACGGATATGCAAGACTTCAAACAACCCCGAATCTCTTCTTTTCCCAAATTACAGCAGTCCGGACTTTGGTTCCTGTACCAAGGGAGTACTACTACAGTAATACTAGCTCATGTTGTTTATTTGCTCTTGTCATGCTTCAGACACAGCACTGCACACGCACACACACAGAGCAAAGCATGCTACAGCAATATGAACTGTGTAAACCTGACTGGCTCAAAGCTCAAACAGTGGTTAGAGAGTTAAGACACCACTCCTATATTGTTTGATCAGTGCACCCGTGAGGGGGACAAGAGCTAGATTTGTAGCCAAATAGCTCTTCTATTTCTAGCCCCAGATGCACTGTTGAATTGGCCCCTCTGAATTATTGCACCCGAGAGAAGGACGAAGAGATCACAAGAAGAGAGGGTTCCTTCTCTGCACTTCTGTAGATGATGCTTGGAGCTTTGGCTCCACACACTTTTTGGAACCCAGATATATTGATGAGTTGAACATTCGTCTCGAGCAGTCGCAGTGCTGAACGCTGAACTGAACTGCATGCTGACAGCAAGCGATGCACTTTGCAGGCGAGTGGTCACCTTGATGAGTCCATGTAAAATGACTCCATGACTGCTGTTTTGGAGGCTCTCTCTCTCTCCTCCAAAGTCTCCAACGTAAACATCTTAAACAGCATCACTGCTCTCTACTAGTACAGAACTGAAATGGAGCCATGTTTTGGAGAAATTTTTTTTAAGCATTCCAAAGAAGCCAATGGCAACAAGGACCAAACCAGAGACAGCCCCAATGAATCGCCCAAAGACAGACCGATGCACATGTGGTGTTGCTGATCGATCCTCCAATCTCTACAGCGAAGGCATACAGTGCTTCCACTGCATCATCATCATCATAATCGATCACCATTCATCACCAGAGTTGCACTGCTCCTCACCTACTACGTACACTGCTTTATCGATGTGACATATATATTCACACAGGTGATCGTACTGGCTCTGAAGACTGAAGGCAAGAACAAAGTGTGTGACCTCGTGTGAGCACGAGAGGAGCAAGCAATGGGGGGCCATAGTATAATGGCATCATCATGCAATGCAAAGCAAATGCAAATCCAAATAAATTGCAAATGCATTCGGGATTGCATGCATGTGTGGCGACACCTCGCAGTCCCAGGTGATGTGACAAAAGATACCTGACAGAGAGAGCGCCATTGCCATTGCTGCCATTGCTGGGGAGCATGGTGTGCTTGCTAGGGAGGGGAGAAAGTTGACCGGAAAGCCACCACTGGCTGAGATGACTGGTCGATCGTGTCGACGCATGCAGTGCCTCAGGCTTATCAGGCTCCTCGATCGCGAGCGTGAGCCGCTGTTGCCATGTGCGCGCCATGGACGGAAATGGAGCCATGGGCTCTTGCAAAACGCAAAGGCGAAGAGATTCGATCATCCATGCATCGATCCCATCCACAACCAGTGCTAACTGCTAAGTGTAAAGTTGGAAATTTGGAACCAATGAGATGCACTTGATAACAAGAGGTGTGTGATTTTAACCCGGAGATCTCGTTTTCAATCTTAACATGAGCTAATGCAGAATAAATCTGACCTCATTGAGTTTTATCGTAGGGAGGCTGTAATCTTCACTACGTCAGTACAAAATTACAAATGGTTATGGGCTTATTGGCATGCCATGTGACTTGCAGCTGATTTTGCATCTTCAGGCAGCCTGCCGTGAAGTGACCATATTTTTCCTACTATACTTCAGAACTGGGCCAAATAACTCGATAAGTATATCAATGTATAGTTTTATCAGGCTTATCATCAAATCATCAATGGGTCAAACAGGCCGAAAGTATAACAGACTATATATGTGCATTATTATACCACATCTAAACTGTGCATTTGGTCTGATGTGATCGTGTGAGTCCCACGACCATAACTTTTGCAACGTGCGTTGTCTCAGCAACATTTGGAAAGCTGGGTTTGCAAACAGTTTTATGGCAGCAAGAAGTTTCACTAGAATAGTTAGAAATTGCAAGCAGTTGGAATAGGGAAAGGAAATCAAGGGTGGCAACTCACTCAACTCTCAAGATACTGTAACTGTTGCAATGGAGATGCTGATTGCACATTTGCACATACTGTGGGGAAAGATATATTCATCTGCAAAAAAGCAAAGTTTCAGCATTAAAACTTTGTACAAATAAAATTTCTGCATTATATTTGGTTGAGATTATTTGACAATTGAGTTCCAAGGATTCTACTGATCACTTCCCAGAGATTTCAAGCCTGAAAAGGAGGTTCTTTTGATGGTGCTGTCTGTCTGAATTGTATAGCATTTGCTGCAACCGTTGCTTTGTTTCCTGTCATGTTTGATAACGAAATAATCATAAACAATTCACGCCTATATAGAAAGAGTTTATGTACAGAATGACAAGACAAGAAGATGTAAAAAAAAAAAAAGAAAAGAAGAGAAACTGGAAAGCAATTTTTTGATCCAAACTAAACTTAATGTTGACGCCTTCCTCAAATCCCAATACTGTGCCCGGCCAAATTGACACGAGCGAGCAGAGAAGGCACAATCTGCTTCACTGAATCAACAGGTTCGATCGATTATTTTGCACCGCAGGATCAGCCTAGGTCACAGACCAGAGGTCTATAACCTGCGGCCTGCAAGATCTGACTAAACATGAGATCAGGATGATATGGCTCTGAACTTCTGCAGTAGTGGACTAGTGCAGAGTGCACAGCCGACAGTGAAGTCGCCGTCGGCATGTGTAACTCCATGCTGCCGTCGCCGTGATCATCCCGCTGCACATCGGAGGCAGCGTTGCCGGACATTGCCGTGCCAGTGATAATTCAGGGCAACAGGGCAGGGTGCCATGGCCGGCGGCGGAGGCGCCCTGATGAGTAGCCATCCTTTGATTTGGCCACGGTGGCAACTGAATCCGCCGCCGTAGTGCCAGTGGACGGCGGCGGATGAGGCTGCCGCATCGGGCAATCGTCTAGGGCAGCGAGGAGGCGGCGCACCGGCGCGAACTACTGAGGTACAGTAGCCGGCGGCGGGCGGGCGGCAACACGATGACGACGGCAAGTCGGCAACGGCGACTCGGCGAGGAGGAGGAACCAACCAGTCAACCCGCTCCGGGACTCCGTGAGACGTTCGATCACATTTGAGCGGCTTGGATTGAGCATGTGATAAGTCAGCGCAGGGATGAAACGTATCGCCACAGGATAGCCTTTGATTATGGGACTACTAATGATCTTTAGGTAGAACTTAGAGGCTCAAATCTTATGGAATTACCAACCAATAGATACAACCCATTTTGAATGAAATAAAAAAAGAATAAATATGTCAAAAATCGTAAATTTAAAGACAAAAATAGTTGTAAAATATAATCTTATTGTATTGTAGCTGAGTGTAATTACTATATAGAAGTAACAAAGTATAAAGTGCTCTATAACTGGGTGCAACTATAAGTTGGATCTACAGGATATAAATCTTTTATGTAAGATTATACAGAAGAAAAATCAAAAGATATGAGTAAAAAATCTGTTACAAATGAGATCCTGCCTCTGTTTCATATTATAAGTCAATTTGTATATTTATAAGTCAAACTTATTTAGTTTAATCAAATTTATAAAGAAAAAAAAATACAACAACAGGTTTAATATAGAACAAACAAACTATTAAAATATATTCAATGTTAGATTTATTAAAACTAATTTAATACTATAATTAGGAAATTGCTATATAACATCCTACTATAAATGTTATGTTAGTCGAATTAATCCCTATAAATATTGTTACATTTTTTTTATAAATTTGATAAAGCTTTTAAGAAGTTTGACTTTAGAAAAAATCAAAACGTCTTCTAATATAAAACGAAGAGAATAGCAAAACCATAGATTATTTCCTTTTACACAATAGCAGATTTGGTTCGTGAAAATGTCTATTGAAGATTTGGAAGGAGGAACGTGTCGGGTATAGAATACGGAAACTCGGGGTTATAACAATACACATTTTACTACTGTACTGTACTGTCAAGTGCATCCCATTGTATATTATGCCGTTAGATCAAGATTGAACGGCTTTAATTGTGCTTAGGCACTATCAAGACCAAGTGCATCTCGTTGTCTGCTGCGCCGTTCGATCAAGATTGAACGGCTCTGATTGTGCTGAGATTTATGTGATGTGGACGTCCTTTTTCAGAACAAATCCTTGTGAGTTGTGACACTCGTCCACATCACGACTCACCTGATCTCGCATGGTCTTGGTGACAACTACGGAAGCTCCGCCCCCCGCTGCCCCAGCCCCGGGCTGCCCCAATTCCGTCTGGTCCATCGTCCGTGGCGCCCTCATCGTCGTCCTTGACCCGGCGAGATTTCCGTGCAGGTTTAAGGTCTTTCAGTTTAACTATTGTAATCTAGATTATTAAATCAGATTACTCTAAGTTAGATTATAATAATCTGATATAAAATAAGTTATAAGTTGTTTGTTTCTTGGGATTATTGGAGACATTTAAGGGTAGAGGGTCTTTAGCCATTTAATAATCTGGAAAAAAACTCCTCTAAAGAAGATTATTGGATTATACTAATCTGGCTTATAGATTATAATAATCTAGTATAATAATATACTTGTTTGTTTCAGCTTACTCTTAATAATCTAGATTATAATAATCCTATAAGCTGAATCAAACAGGGCCTAAGTTTAGGTGCTGGTTTAGTTTCTAACTTTTTCTTCAAACTTTCAACTTTTCCATCACATCAAAACTTTCCTACACACATAAACTTCCAACTTTTTTTAAAAAAACTTTCAATTTTAGTCAAACTTTCATTTTTGACGTGTAACTAAACGCAGCCTAGGTTAGGTGGAGTCGTGGAGATCACTGGCTGTAGGCCTGTAGCAAGTCTGCCGACTTCACACCCTGCTGCAGCGTTGGGAAGACATACGCAAATATTAGAGAAGGACCTAATATAAATAATTAAAAGGGGTGAAACTTTAAATCTAGATTGTCTAGCCCATCACTATGTGAATCTAGCTAAAATACCCTGGGTATTTCTCCGGCGTTGGGAAGACGGATAAGGCTGTGTTCGGGAGCGAGGGTTGGGAACCTTACTCCCTAGCACACAAAACAAAGCAGTGTTTAGTGTATGATTAATCAAGTATTAGCCAAAATAAATTTGAAAAATATTTTTTTAAAGTTACTTTCATATAGAAAATTTCTGTAAAAACACACTATTTATCAGTTTGAAAAGCGTGTGTGTGAAAAACGAGGGAGATGAGTTGGGAAAGTGAAGATAAGAACTAAGGATATGTTTAGTTCCTTTCAAATTTCTAAAAATTCCGTCACATCAAATGTTTGGACACATGCATAGCGATTAAATGTGGACGAAAAAAATCAATCGCACAGTTTGCATGTAAATTGTGAGATGAATCTTTTAAGGCTAATTACGCTATGATTTGATAATGTAGTGATACAATAAACATTTGTTAGTGATGGATTAATTAGGCGTAATAGATTCGTCTCGTAGTTTACATGCGAAATCTGTAATTTATTTTGTTGTTAGTTTACGTTTAATAATTCAAAGAAAGGTGTGTCCGTATACTCTAATTTTTTTTTTGTGAAAAGTAACTAAACACGTCCAGCCTAAATCCACCCAGAAACCAGAGCCAAAATTGCCCTGTTTGGCTGTTCACACGGATTGATCATTGATAGATCCATGCTGATGAATAGTGAGGATGTTGACGGGCGCAACTACTACTACGTACTGGCGTAGTAGTGCACTGGAGCAGAACAGAAGCATATACTGTATATTCCTATATCCCTAGTTGCATTTTGTCGATCCCAATTCCCAACTGCTCACTGATTACAGCCTTGATTACGACCCCGGGCCCAATTAATCAACCCATGCTTAGTAAATTCATCACCAAACAAAAAAAATCAAACCATGCACACTGCGATCAGTCACGTACTAAGTGGCTCGCGTCGATTCCCTTGCAACGCTGCAACAGGGCGGCGTGCCGGCGAGAGGAAACGTGTGTTCCGTTCGCCGCGTCCGGAGCCCGCGGCGCGATGGCGGCCGCGGCATCCACACGTACACCTCCCCACCGCCGCTTCTCTTTCGCGGACGCGTGTGGAGCTCGCCCGCCGAGCGGTCGCCGTCGCCCCAGAATTTCTCTCGCGATCCGATCCGATCAGACGCGGTAGAATCCCATCAGGCAGGCAAGCCGCGCGCCCCGGTATATTTAGACGCGCTCGACGCCGCGGCGCGCGCCTCAGTTTGAGCCGAGCTGAGCTGCGAGCTCTCTCTCTCTTTCTCTCGGCAGCTGGTTGCCACGCCTTGCCATGGCGATGGTGGTGGAGGAGCTCGACGAGTTCGAGGTGCTGTGGCCTGACACCGACGCCGCCGACGACGACGCGCCGCCGCCGGCGATCTCGCCTGCGCCGCCGGTGCAGCCATACGAGACACGCGCGCCCACGTCGCGCGTCAAGCACTCTCGGCCGGTGGACGTCCCCTGCAGGGGAGCGCGCTTACACCGGTGGAACTGGAGAGACGGTGGTGCCAGCATGGAGGAGGACGGCCACGGCAGCGTCGTCGGGAAGGTGGTGATCGTGCCGCCGCACCTGCTGCTGCTGTTCGGCGTGCGGCGGCCGGAGGAGGAGGAGGAGGAGGAGATGGCGGCGGCGCCGTGCACGCTGCCGTCGTCGTTGGGGACGCGGCCGTGCAAGCGGGCGCGCGACCTGCGCCACCTGCGCAACTCGGTGCTGCGGATGACCGGGTTCATCGAAGGATGATGATGCATGCGCTGCTGCCATTGAGGGTTAAGGACAGGTTATGAAGTTGAAGCTGTATATGCATCCATGGAAGTACTGGATTTGTATCATGAATGAGGAATTAAAATGTAAGAAGATGATTTGGGAGCTCGATTTGAATTGGTCTCGTTGCTTTAATTTTACTTGAACAAATAAGTTCCGTGAAATTTTGTCATGCTTCAGTATATCAAAAGGGATCAAACACTGAGGATGCCGTGGATTGTAAATACCTATCTTGCCGTGTGAAAATTCTGTCATTTATCAAGTTGGGTTTACCAGGAAACTGGACTACCCCAGTTTAATACCACCTCGTGTGTTACGTTGTTAATCAACACGTGGGCACACAGTAAGCGACCTAGTTAGAGAGAGCGTAGGATTAAACTTGGCAGAAATCATAACACCACTCTAAAATTGCCGTTTTGCCGCTTTGCTGTGGTGCACAAAAGAACTTGTTCATCCTCACTAATATATACTCCCTTCGTCCCATAAAAAACGAATCTAGAATCGAATATGACACATATTATGTCCAGATTCGTAGTACTAAGTTGATTTTTTATAGGATTGAGGGACTACAACCCAATTAAACCCATGCTATAATATTTCAGATAATTTATTTTAAAAAGAAAATCAAATCCTTATTAGCACAAATCAAAACAGTCTGAACAAAACTGTAGTTCATTTTCAGACTCTCTCCACATTCTCAGGGATTTAGCGTGTGCTTAGTTGGTGAAAAGAAAATTTTTAGGTGTCACATAGGACGTTTGACCAGATGTCGGAAGGGGTTTTCTGACACAAATGAAAAAAATAATTTCATAACTCGTCTGGAAACCACGAGACGAATTTATTAAGCCTAATTACATATGGGTTACTGTAACACTTATGGCTAATCATGGACTAATTAGGCTCAAAAGATTCGTCTCGCGATTTTCATGCAAATTGTACAATTAGTTTCTTTATCTATATTTAATGCTACATGCATGTGCCAAAGATTCGATGTGATGTTTTTGGGAAAAAAATTTGAGAACTACACAAAGGGCTTACAGCGAGAGTGTGCCACACAGTAAAAACTAAAATGACCCACATGTTCAAAAACAAAAATGACCAACGCAACTGTATTAGCGTGTGCTATCCACGTGGCAGCCGACGATAAGGTGCACCGCACTCCACATCAACCCCGTTCGGTTCCTTCCAGCGTACAGACACACTCCGCTCCGCTCCTCTCATTGCCGTCTCCCCAAGGAATTGTGCTTGCTCACCAAGACACGCCAGCTTCTTCCTCTCTTCTCCTCCTCCTTGCAGCGCACACCACAGTATATAAATACGCCCTCGCCGTCGCCTCGCCGACCTCTCTCCGTCGTCCAGGAGACGGCCGGCGACGGCGACGGCGACGGCGACGCCATGGAGGAATTCCAAGAGGCTGACATCCTGTGGCCCGAGCCCGCGGAGGACAACTCCGACGACGGCGTGGTGGTTGTCACCACGACGCCGTCTCCGGTGGCTCGTCGTCCTGTGGGCTCGCCGGAGTCGTCGTCGTTGTCTGCTCCGGTGGAGATCGCCGCCTCTCGCCGGAAGCGGCGGTCTCGGTCGTGGGCTTCCGAGTACAACATGTTCGACCAGACCAACGACGACGACGACGCTGTGAAGAAGAAGATGATGAATAATGGAGTTATGGTCGCGCCGCCGCACGCCATTGTTGATCGGAGGAGGCTCCGAGGAAGGACGGCGGCGTACTCCATGTGCGCCGGCAAGGGGAGGACGCTCAAAGGGCGGGACCTCCGCAACGTCAGGAACCTCGTCCTCCAGATGACCGGATTCATCGAGAAATGAACACAGAATTAAGATTATTGATTGATTGGTTGATTGATTGATTGCGAATAGGATATACTGAAACCTGAAGATTTTCAGCTTGCCTGAAGGCTGAAGATATTTGCGGAATGCAATAACTCTTTGTTTAATTAATTAATCATCTGTAGGATTGCAAGTTGCTGGCTCGTGGAATAAATGTACATGTATTACATAAGAAATTAACAAAAGAAAGGGGAAAAAATGAATGCCAGATGCTACAGAGTTGCTCAATTATTGTAACTCTGTAAAACAAATTTCCATCTAGCAAATTCAGAAAACTTTGATTGGGTCAAGAATCTAAACTAGTAGTTAGCAGGTATCTAGGTGATTTTAGATAATTCAATCTTCATGCAAAAAATAAATTTACTGGTTCGCATACAGAAACATGGGCAACATTTCACGATACCGGAATGCTTCGACGACTACCTTAGGGTGTGTTTGGAACTCTAAGTTCCCAACTCCATTGCTTTGTTTTCCGCGCGTACGCTTTTCAAACTGTTAAACGTTGCGTCAAAAAATAGTTTCTATACGAAAGTTGTTTTAAAAAATCATATTGATCCATTTTTTTAAAAAAATAGCAAATACTTAATTAATTATGTACTAATGGACCGCTCCGTTTTTCGTGCCAACTGTTTGGGATGGGAACCGGCCTATGCGAACGCAGGAACTACTACTTGCTATAGCTCAATAAGCTAGCTACCAAACTATCTAAACTTCATTAATTTCAGCAAATGACAAGGTATCCTATCAAACTGGCCGTCCTTCGGTGCTTCCTGAAATTCTAGTACTCCAATTTCTCAGAGAATAAGAACAGTTATCAAAATCATTAAAAAAAACAAATCCTGAATAATCATTTCCCCCCGGAAGCCGGCCTATTCCTTAAGCAAGTCAACTACAGTAAAACAATCGAGCCAAAAAGGGCAAAAACTATCCATAATCACAACTACACTATGTCACTATTTACCAATTTGGGGAAAAAGCCACTACGTTTTCTGAAGAAACATTCTTGCGTTGCGTCTGCCAGCCAATGTCTTGCTTAGAACAGCTAGCCGTTAAACGCGCGATTCTTTTCCAGCATTACCAATCTCCTTGTTTTTCGCTTGATCAATAATTTTGGGGACCCATAATCCAATTATGCTCTGCTGTGCAGCGTAGCTATCCAAGTTGCGTGTACGAGAGAGCATTAGCGATGGATTGAAGGAATAAATTTTCCCAAAGCCGGAGGGAAAAGGTCAGGGATGATAGCAACCGGAAGCGTACTTCCATCGGCGCACATACTCCTGATGATTTCATGATTTCTCCCAGATTCTCAATCAAGAAATCTAGGTCACCGTCAATTGCAAGCTCAATATATATCACCAGCGAAAAGCATCTTCTCAATTACCTCCTCCTCATCAAAGTTTCAGTTGAAAAACAGGTTTGATGTCTCCTGACATGCACTTGATAGTTCCGTGTTTAATTTCCAACACGCTCATAATTTTTTTCTTAAAAATGTTTAGAATGACGTCTCTCCCCTCAAATCTTTTTTTCTTTTTTCTTTTATTTAGGTTTGATGTGTCCTGATGTAGTTGCATCATGCATGTAGAGCCTTTCCCTCCTGCAAGACTACATGAGCTTTCAGCCCAGCGAAAAGAGAACCTCATGGGCTTTTGCATTACAATTGGAGTCCCAATAGAGGAGCAATAGCACTGTAAATTGGCCCCCGTCTCGTGTTGGGTTGCCTAATGAAAGAGAGATACCGAGATGGGCCTTTTCGCCTTCCGCTTGCAGGCCCAAATGCGCACTCAATGAGTCAACCTGAGTCAAATTTTGTCTCGACTGAAAACTGGTGCAGTCGAGGCAAACTTGCTGAAAAAAAATTAGACATATAGTTTATTCCCTAGTTCATCCATACATTTGAATTTGATAGCATTATCTGTTCGTGAACACTTGTATATCCTCACGTTTCCTCTGCTACAAGCATCCATTTCGTGACAAGTAGTTGATCGAGTGACTAGATCATCTTCTGAGTGGGAAAAAAAAAAGAGTACTGACTAGTAACGATCGATGAACGAATTCAGAACCAGAAATCAAGGATTCAGGAGGGAGGCTTGCCTGCCTTAGAAGCAACTCCGCACAAATACCCAGCTCAAAAAACTACTCTATAGTTCGTTCATGTAGAAGAGTACAAACACAGGTCGTCGCCGTTCAGCGCGAACATCAGTACTGGCCACGCTCTCCAATGACAAATCAGATAAAACTTTTAGCGCCCCGAAAAGCTATGTACAGCTTCTTCTTCAGCTATCTGCCTAGCTCGATCTAAAACTTTCAGGGGTAAAAAAAAACACGAAAAATCCAACTGAGCACGGTAAAGAAGTGTCAAGTTGGAGTAAGGATTGAATCCGATAAAAGGCTCAGACTCTGTCAAAGTAAACGCAGTAGTCACTTGGTCAGGTGTAGTAGTATCTTCTGCCGATATTTGCATTAAGCAAAAACTCCGAGAATGGATATGATGCTGAGATCAAAGGTGACAACAAATTGCAGGAGATGAAGCCAGGTAAAGAACAGTTGGCAGTTCATGAATTCGATCCTGCGTTGCCTTGCTACAGGCGTCAAAGACGTCCACGCTTTCATGCTTGCAGCAGCGTACTGGAGTAGTGTGATGCATTTGTTTAGAACCCTAACGGACTCTACTGTCATAAGCCAACAACAGCATTAACTGCGATGCATCCAAATGGAATCTCAATTAGCAGCTATCAGTTGTTTGATGGCAAATTAAGCAAACCAACCAAATTACTCCAAACGGCAGGAAACCCTAGCCATCTCCCTCTATAAATTAGCGATCATATCTGGAAGGCCTCTCACACTCGATCAGGACTGCTCATTTTTTCAGTTCCACTCAAGCTAAGTTCAGTACAGTACACTGATCAACGATGGTGTCCTCCAAGAACCACTGCGCCATGGCCGCGCTGCTCCTTGCCATTCTCCTCCCGGTTTCTCATGCGTCGGGGAAGTATGTAGCTCCGGCTCCTGCTCCTGCTCCTGTTCCTCCGCCGCCGCACACCTCGCCGTCGCCGTCGCCGTCGCCGCCGAGCCGTATCCAGCCCGTCGTCGTCGTGCAGGGCACAATCTACTGCAAGTCCTGCAAGCTCAGCGGCTACAACCGCTACATGGACGCGTCTCCCCTACCAAGTTAGTATCCAAAAACACCTTAGAGGCCGGAGGCCGGAGATGTAAACCATTTCCATTACGTACGTAGAAATTAATTAATCTTCACTTTGGAGATCACTAAGGTCGTCGTCTATGATAATGTTTTGCAGATGCGACGGCGCAGCTGGTGTGCTACGGGGACAAGGTGCTGAACATGACGAGCACGGCGACCGACAAGAACGGCTACTTCCTGGTGATGGTGTACAGGCTGGACGTGTTCCGGCGGAGCAGGTGCCGGGTGTACCTGGGCTCGTCGCCGTCGCCGCTGTGCGCGGCGCCGTTCATCCCGTCGAACAAGTGGCTGGGGCTCACGCTGGAGAGGGAGAGGGTGGCGTCGCTGCCCAAGGGCGTTCGCGGCGTGTACCGCCCCAAGAGCACGCTCATGTTCGGCCCCGGCACCGGCGGCAAGTGCCCGGCCGCCGCCGCCGACGACGCCGCCGGCGTGCCGATGATGTGATGAGACGATCGATATTGACATGGAGGATTCGAGATGTGCGTATCGCGCATGTCACCAATTTAATTAGTGGTTTGGTTGGATGATGCATATGGTTTAATTAAGTTCGTGCACGTTATTTGGAATTAATAATGGGTAGAAATTAGCTAGCTCGTCTCGGTCGATGGAGCATTTGTTGTAACTTTGTAGTAGCTCGTCGCTTAGGTTTGCAGTGGTTTTAGTTCGCTCGTCAGTGTAACGTCATGAGGGAAAAAGTTACCTGAGTACGTCTATCCTTTTAGTCGATTCATGATGAGTTTGTGTATCCGATCATGCTGTTGTTTCAGAGGGTTTTTTCGAATCTTTTCATCTCTTGTATGCCAAGAGAAACGCAACGAGCAGGATACGCTGCCTCGATAGGCCCACCGACGCGGCCCATGTTGGCTGGTAGATGTGAGTAAGTACCATTGGATCAAATGGCCCTGTACTAGTTGCACTAGGCAGGAAACGGGCTAGAATTGGCCTAAGATCAGAGGGTGGTTTTTATTTGTTTTTCATTTCAAATAATTACTGAATGATGTTTATTTTGTTAAAATTAAATCTTGGGCTCCGATAATTCTGAGAAACTCCAAAGAGTATTTTATGACATGGGGAATTTTATAAAAGTAAAGTATAGCCAGAATTTACTAAGGCTATTTTACTTCTCATATTAACTTCTCTTGTTTAATTACTTGCACTTTAATATAAATTCTACAAACAATTTATTAATTCCTAAAAGAATTATGGCGTGATAGTGACCACGATGAGACCTCCTCTAGCTGCAAAATCTCGCTACTCATATAAAACACCACTTAATTGTTCATTTCCTAGGTACTATTACAAAATTGCATTTATAGCTAATCATTCTTCCAGTGATATACCCAATCTTTCAAAGGTGTTAATAGAGGTAGGATGTGTGTGCGCGTTTATAGAAGTGTGTACATCCGTTATGAGTACGTGCATTTATATTGTGTGGTTTTTTAGAAAAAAACGCCACGACATAGTTACCGTGATTCTCACTTTTGTAAGAAAGTTTTATATTACATGTTGAAATATTTCGAAGCAAAGAAATAATTTTATTTATTAAGATACAGTCCCTTCAATACAGCTATGGAGTTTAACCATGGGGCTTCCGCTTTATTTATTTTTACTTTTTTAAAAGCCTTCCTTTAAATGACCAATGTACGTATTTTATATTTGATACTGAACATTGTAACTTTAATGTTTTTTAATCATCTGACGTTTATTTAGCGCATGCATTTGTCGAAGATTATGGGATATGTTGCTAAAATTTCAGGGGCATCCAAAATGGAGCATTTTTATTGTTCTCGGAGAGGTACTGAAATAGAAATACACGTAGAGTCACAAAATCGTGTGCGATACGTATATCTTCTCCAACGACTACATAGTAACAAGCCGAATAACTATGGGCTGCCGCGGCAGGGCCAATCCAAGTCGTTCCCCTTTGGTGCTTTCAGTCGTTGAGAGATGTGGGACCTATAAAAGTGGGAAATTTAACTATTTGCCACTCTTGTGACATGGCAATTAACGATTTGCCACACCCTGTCTATGACATGTGGGCCCTCATGTGTCTATGACATGTGGACCCAGTGGCAAATCGTTAAGTACCACTCGTAAGAGTGGCAAATAGTTAAAAACCTAGATAGATGCATGAGCCATTTCTACAAAGTCTAAACAATGAACCCTAAATCTTTTGTGTCCGGCCGACGCAAGATGCCGAGGCGTTCTTCTTGTGGGGCGAAGAGAAGAGCGTCCTGCAAAGTCCGGGCAGCCTCTCGGTCGGCAAAGCGACCGAACAACCGTCACGATCCGGAGGCAACAACCTCCCAGATCCGTACGGCAGAAAATGATCCGCGACGCTGGTGGTCATCGTAGATCTCTCCGATTTGGGTGGTGAAACGACCACGCAGTGCCTTCATCCGGCCTATTAATTGGTACTTACAGTTTCACAGTTTATCCTCCACTCTAATTCTACGAGTCTCATCTTTTCGCTTATACTTATACTTGTCAGCCAAGCTTGAAATTTTTAATCTTAAATTTGAAGTAGATTTTAGATCTTTTTATTGTATTTTATTTTCTAGCCTTTGCTTTTTTTTTTCAGATTGCTAAGAACGCGTATATAAAAGTTTTGGACAGAGCTACAAATCGGACGTACGAATAAATCGGACGTCCGATGGTATAAAAAAATCGGACGGTCAAATGTTTTCAGTTGACTGTTGGTGCAACATTATTTTATACATGGTGAAACACAAAAAATCAGCCTCTGAAATATACAAAAATTTTGTGAAACACAATTAGAACACATGGTGAAACATATTGCTATCACGTATGAAACATTAAGTTTTTATTGTTTGAAACATATGTTTTTCTTTCATCAGAATATAGTCATATGATATCTTATTGTAAAGATTTAATTCTAACAAATTCAACGGTATGATCAAATCGCTCATCGGATAAATAGTTTAGAAGAAAAAAGTATTTTTAAGATCACTAAATACATGCATACATGCATGGAGTGGGGAGAAAGCCAATCGAATGGCAGGAGAGAGTAGTGACGTAAACATCCCATACTTTTTCTCGGTCATTTATGAAACATTAGGTTATATATGGTGAAATAAAAAATTCAGTTATCGAAACATTTAATTTTTTTTATGAAACATAATGAAAACATGTGTTGAAACATATTGCTACCGCGTCTGAAACATTAAGTTTTAACGGATTGAAACATATATTTTTCTTTCATCGGAATGTAATGATGTGATATCTTGTTGTAAAGATTTAATTATAATAAATATAATGTTGTGATCATATCGTCGATTAGATAAGTAGTTTAGGAGAAAAAAATATTTTAAAGATCATTATATCATGTAATGGATGTATGAAGTGGATAGGGAGATATAAGTTTGCCCATCCGATTTTTCATGATACGTCAGACGTCCGATACTAAACGTTTCCGAAAAGTTTTACTCATAAATTATTTTTCCGTTCACAAATATACCGTGAATAAGCCAAACGACGGGGAATATATTAGTTTACCCTCCGGTATATATCCGAATCCAACACGACGATTTCTCGTCTTTTATTCAGGAGAGACTGGACGAACCTCGGGGAAGGGCCCGCGGGGCTGATCGCGGAGCGCCTTCTCGCGAGCGACGTCACCTTCCGCGCGGTCTGCCGCCCGTGGCGCCTCTGCTGCGCGGACCCGCGCGCGCACGGCGTCCTGGACCGCCGGTTCCACCCGCGCCGGTGGATCACGCTGAGGGGCATGCACCCGCACCTCCCCGTGCCGCCGCTGCCTCCTGAACGCCACCACCGGCCGCTCCAGGCGCGTACGTGGATCTCCCGGAGCTCCGCGGCCACGACGTGTTCGGCCCGACCACCGAGGGACTCCTCGTCCTCGTCGACACCGCCACCTACGTCGTCCGTCTACTGAACCCTCTCACCCGTCAGGCGGCCGACCTGCCGCCGGCCACCAACCTGTTGAACCGGAGAACGGTGGAGGAACAGCCGTATCGGTTGAGGTCCCTGCGTACGGTGTCAGGCGCTGGCCTCGCCGACGAACGCACGTTCGCGGTCCAGTTCGGCTCGACGAGAACCATTGCCGTCGTCAAGCCAGGTGATGTGGATTGGACGGTGGTTGATCGTGGCGTTCACTTCATGCCAACCATGTCCTTTGCCGGCCGTTTCTACTGTGCCACCATTGATGCTGTGTCATGGTGGTGGAGACTAGTGCACCGCGGATGGCCGTTGTCGCCGATCTGGTTAGGCCGTTTTCCACGATGATGTCGAATACCGTGCATCTGGTGGGCAATGGCGGGGAGCTGATGCTCGTCGACCGGGAATGCAACGGCAGCTTAAAGGAGAGAAAATTCAAGGTGTACCGGGTGGACTTGGATGCAGGGAGGATGTTGCCTGTCCGTTCGCTCGGTGGACGCGCGTTCTTCATCGGCGTTGAGCTAGCCCTTTCTGTGTCGCCTTTGGTGTTTCCTTCCATTAGTGCCAATGCAATTTACCTGGGATTCGACGGACTCATGACAGGCACAATGGACATTTGCCCGATTCATCTTGTGGATGGGATCCCATTTCTGCGCAAATTCAGGAACAGATGGGAGAGCTTGCCTAATCACGACAGGTTTACGGCAGGCAGATTGATGGATCTTAGTGATAGTAATTACGGCACGCCGATTTATGGACCTTGGGGTCTCGATCAATAGGCAAAGATACAATGGCATAACACAAATCAACAGGAAAATAGGAATAAGTGTAGGAAAAATCTGTTCATAAGCATCACAAATCAGCAACATTAGTCATCATTGGCCATCTTAGAACAAAAAAGCAAGCCACTAGACATTTCATTCCATCGAAATCAACTAAGAAAGATATCAGCTTTTAGTAGATCTAGCATATTTATGAAGGGGACACGGTCTAATCCAAACAAATCGGGTGAAATCAAAGGAAGAGAGGAGAAGAAACTGAAGGAGGTGAGAAAGGGAAGGAGATGCCCAACCTAGCCCTTACCAGAGAGCTCAACGGAGAGACTCGACGAAAGAGAGGGGCGTAGCAGAGAGCCGGCGAAACCAAACGGCTTGACGGAGAGAGCGAACCAGTGGAAGAGAGCGATGGCGGCTAGCGAAAGAGAGGGAGGATGACCAACGGAAGAGAGGATGCTGACGGACGACCGGCCCTCCCGCCGGCGAGGACGGCGCGACGAGCCTGGCGACGAGCAGCGCCCTCCACTCGCGAGTCGGCGGAACCCTAGCTTTCCACTGGTTTGGAACAAATGAGGAGGAGGAGAGGAGGGATGGTGGTGACCCCATCCATGGGTTCTGCACGTGCGGGTGCAAGCGGTGCATGCGTGGGTGCAGCCTCGCGGCATGAGGCGAGCCAGGCTGAGTTGCGAAGGTCGATTCGAGCGTTTCCCCTCAGCCTGGCTCCGCGGGCCTTTTTGCATCCATCGGACCTAGCTATGAGACAAGTGCAGACAACCAAACAAACGCAAATCTGCTAGCTAGGTGCGAGCCAGGTATGGTCCGGGCAACCAAACACGCCCTATGTATCCTGGTGTGTCACGGGCTTTCATGACACCTTAAAGGACACAGGGAGCTATACGGGCTATCTCCTGGTCCGGGTTAAACGACATGCTGAAGCAGCTATACATGCATAATTTCCTGATTTCCGGATTGAACAATTACAGAAAATTCAGAAATAGCAGCAAGGACTTTTCCTCGCTGCTCGGCGACAGAGCAGAGAGCTGCGCGGGAGAATATGATCGTAGCAACCGCGAGCTATAATATGGAGCGCCGCTGCTGTTGATCAGATTAGTGAGTTGCACACGAGCGGGAACTCTGCTTCGAACGTCGCGCAGCGTGCGTGGCCCATGTTGGTTTGGTAGATGTGACCGCTTGGGAGTATTGGGCCAAATGACTCAGGTTGCATGGGCTACTGGGGTCTTTTGGCCCGCTCGAGAAAACGGCGGACTAGATTGCCTGCGCTTGCAACTGCAGAACGGAATCTCAGTTGCGAGTTGCATCTACGATACAATACATCAACAATACAAGGAGCCGAAAATCATAACGGGTGAACGATCGTCCCGCGCGATCGGTGACGATCAGATCCCCTCCCTACCTGATTTCTTTTTTGTCACCACATTATTTTTCTCTTTTAGTAAGTTTAGAAGCATTGTTTTTCTCTTTTAGTAAGTTTATACATTTAAAATTTGTAAAGCGAATATTTATAAGTCAAAAGTTTATATACCCAATTCAAATTCAAATTCGGATTCAAATATTTTATATATAGAATATTTTTATACATAAAGTTTATGTGTGCATTATTTTCCTCTTTTAGTAAGTTTATACACCTAAAGTTTACACATCTAAAGTTTATCCATCTAAAGTTTGTAGAGCAAATGTTTATAAGTCAAAAGTTTATATACCCGATTCAAATTCAAATTCAGATTCAAATATTTTATTTATAGAATATTTCTATACATAAAGTTTATGCGTGCAAAGTCTATGAACATGAATGAAAGTATTAGATTTTTTTTTCTATTTTTTTTACTAACTTTGTTTGTTTTTTTTTAAAATTTACTCCCTAATGAGAGTATGATGAAAGGAGAGAAGGGAGAGGAGTATAGGGGGAGGGGTGGGTTGATCGCTGGGAGCGATCACCCGCCCATTAGGGGTGCCCCAAGGAGCTACTACATACTGGAACCAGAAAAAACCACTATTTTTACACTGTTGGATCAAATTTTATTTGCGTTGGTGACTTGGAGTACTACTACCTGAACTACTAACTAATAGCTCGACCTAGCCGCCATTGTCACTACTGTCCATCAGTCATATTATAAATCGATATGATTTTCTTTGTCATCATTTTTAAGTTTAACCAAATATATAGAAAAACACAGTAGTACTTTCAACCTAAAATAACTATATTATTAAAATATGTTCAATTTAAAATTTAATGAAACTATTTTACTAGGTTTTTATAAATTTGGTTAAATTATAAAAAGTTTGATTAAGAGAAAAATAAAGCGGGACTTATAATATAAAAAACGGGGAGAGTAGTATTTACTTACTCCACTTCAGACTTTAGGCTTGTCGATTATACTTCCTCTGTTACAAAATAAGTGTAGTTTTGCATTGTTGATGTACAATGTTTGACCGTTCGTCTTATTTGAAAACTTTTTATGTTTAATATTATTTTATTGTTAGTAGATGATAAAATATGAATAGTACTTTATGTGTGACTAAGTTTTTTAAAAAAATTTCATAAATTTTTTAAGTAAGACGGATGATCAAACATTTATATACGGATATCCACGGCTGTATTTATTTTAGGATAGAGGTAGTACCAGTTAAGCAGCTTATTACATTCCCGATCGAAACAGATCCGATGCCTTGAACGCTACGTATACTGCAGTTATTCTGATGTCCAAGATATGCACTCTTGTTCATCGATCCCATGCATCCTCGATTTGCCTAACCAGGTGATTTTACTAAGGATGCATGGTATTTAGATAGATCTACTGGAGTGTACACTACTAAACTCCGATCACTAGGCGAATTAAAACGGCCGATGTACGTGATTGTCTTAAAAAAACACGATGTGTCCACAGTAGTGCGATACAGTGGTACATAGTGTCATGTATTTTAACTTCTAACACACCTGGAATCAAGTAATTAAACAGAGATAATGCTATTAACGAAGTACTGATCGCTTGCAGCGCACTCCAGCCCACACGCGAGTTCATCATTTCCTGGCCCTCGATTCCCCAACGAACCCTCGTATTTTCCACACAACTTGAATATACAGTCTCTCTGATCCCCTTCTAATCAGAATCCAAAACAGCAATCACGAGCCATCTTAAATTTCTTACTATTTATTTATTATCACTATATGCGTCTATGCACTTCTACGTACGCACACGCACGCTATAAATTGCACCATCATCTCTCGCTTCTTGTCTTCGCAACGATCCTAGTTAACCCAAGGGTTTAATTCTGTCTGTATACTATATACCATATCTTACCAGACTAGATCTTGCTTAGCTAGCTAGCGAATTAGTGTCTTGTAGCTAGTTATTACGTACTCGATCGTGTGTGGATTACGTTGACTAATTAATCGCGAGTTCGATCGCGATGGCACTGTTGTTCGTCAAGTTCGTTGTACTCTCGCTCGCCGCCGTGCTGCTCGCTCTCGACGGCGGCGGCGGCGGCGGAGGCGGCGCCTCCGCCATGGGCCTGCCCCCGCCGCCGCCGACGGTGAACTTCAGCATCGGCGTGCAGGGCATGGTGTGGTGCAAGACCTGCAGGTACCCCGGCTACCTCGCCGCAATGGACGCGTCCCCGCTCGCAGGTAAGCTCACAGTGACCGACCATTACATTTCACAATTGAAAAAATTTACAGTTCTTCAAAGTTAGTAGTTACCAAGAGGTAATAAATTTTTTAATGCATTTCCGTACCTCCTAATACTAGAGACACCAAATTTACACTTAAAAAATATGACACCACCCAACATCTTTTTAAGAACTGTAAAATCAATGTTCTCGATTACTCCCTCCGTCCCAAAAAAAAACCTAACCTAATATGAGATAGGACATAATCTAGTACAACTAATCTAGATAAGAGTCTGGCCAGATTCGTTCTACTAGTTTATATCCTATCACATACTAGGTTGGGTTTTTTTTGACGGAGGGAGTACATGTTGTTGTTGTCGACATAACATCTTGAGAAACGTCTAGGGTATTTCAGCTAGCTTCATAAGATCTCGGTTCGAACCTCACCTCTTTAATTTATCATATTAGTTTCTTCCCTAATATATATTCGCGTTTTGTTTTAACGTAACATCTCGCCGGCGGCCGTGCGTGTGCGTGTATATGTGTCTGCAGGAGCGGTGGCCTACCTGCGTTGCCGGCACGGGCACCGGCGGGTGGCGTCGATCAGGGGGGTGGCCGGGAGCGGCGGCTACTTCCGGATCGAGACGTCGCAGCTGACGTCGTTCACGAGCCAGGAGTGCAGGGTGTACGTGCCCCGGTCGCCGTCGCGCGCGTGCGCCGTCCCCGGCCACGGCAGGAGGGGCCTGCCGCTCAAGTTCGAGGAGTTCGTCAAGCGCGACAACGGCCTCCAGGGCCTCTACTCCGTCGGCAACTTCGTCTTCTCCCCCAAATACCCCAACAAGTGCTACTGATCCATTGATCCATCGATCTGTCCATGTTGGTGTGTTCGATCGTCGTCGTCGCCAAGATCAGAGACCGGGCCTGAATAAATCGATCGGCTAGGCTAATTAATTCATTGACTCGATCTTGCATTGGGGAGATGGATTAGTTGCTGTAGTGCGTAGTTAGGGCTGGTTTTGCATTGGTTTACGATGCTTATATGGTAGAGGAGTATGGCTGTAATAATTAAGATGTTATGCAATCGAGACAGCTTGTATGTTTATTTCGCTATCGTTTAATTTTCTCTGTAACCTTGTTCTTCCTATCACGTAAAATTACCTCAGAGAATCCGTTAATTTCTTGATCTTAACTCAGTCTCCCATGCTGACAACTTTGCTGGATTGGACATGAATAGGTTGTAATAAGTAGACTCGATTGCGATTCAAATAAAGAAAGAATTGGTTTGTCTTTGCTGCTATCAGGCCCAGCCCAATAAAGAATAGTAAAGCAGAAAAGCCCACCAAAGGCAAGATAAAGAGCCCAATCTGTTGTCAATCTTTGATCCACAAACCCATCAAGATCACGTATAGTCGACTGGTCACCGACGATCTATACCCAACGCGGTTTGGCTTGGGCAAGCCGGCAAGACCGCACACAACCACACTAATCACACATGCTTGTAGCTAAGACAAGATCATTTGGGAGCCATAGACTGAAAGGAAGTATGGTTGCTAAGACGTCATTTCAGAAAGGCGCAAATCCATTATAAAAAGGGGATCAAAAGGAGATGTATCATGGTTATGCTCCTCCCACCTTCAACCCTTTTTTCTCGCTTTCGCATTAATCATCCAAACGTGCTCTCAGCCACTCTCACTTGCCAAACACTCCTCTTCTCACACATCTCTCTCCATTTTTTTAAAAAAAATCTTTTGAGAATCTCTCCAGGTATTTCAATCTGCCAAATGGCAATATGGCATCAATCATTATCACGTATTTCTTCGGTAGTTTAATTTAGTAGTGGATAATGTTTTTGTCTTTTAAATAACGTTTGATAATTCATCTTATTAAAAAAAAGTGTAAATGTGCTAAAGTATACGACACATCTAATGCTTCTTTTTTTGAATAATACTATCAACTTCATACTAAATATTGAGAAATATCCATAGATCTTCCGGTTAGCTCCACAAGGCGGTGGGCTAGACGACCTGGGTTTAAAACCTCACCCTTTCTAATTATTTGATATTAGGTCATTCCCTAATATTTGCGTCTTTTATATTAAATGTTAATATTTATTAAAAACAAAGAAGATATTACTACCTCCGTCCCAAAATAAGTGCAGCCATAGATATCCGTGTTCAGCGTTTTGACCATTCGTCTTATTTGAAAATTTTATAAAAAATATTAAAAAAATTAGTCACTCATAAAGTACTATTCATGTTTTATCATCTAATAACAATAAAAATACTAATTATAATCTTTTTTCAAATAAGACGAACGGTCAAACGTTGGATATGAACAGTGCTAAAATTGTACTTATTTTGGGACGGAGAGAGTAGATTATCATGCGGCTTAACATAGTCCTTAGAGTCACTTAAAACGCCACATGGACATGCCACGTCATTTGTGCATGTAAGATAACATTTAAATGTCCATTTTAAGCTTCAATTTTCTATCAAATAAAGAAAAGAAAAACAAGAAGAAGCAATCATAAAACAAAGAAAAATATCAATTTTTTTTATCTATCAATATTTAAGTGTCCAATGGTCAAAAGCTTTTTTTTTCTCAATAGTTTTTCTTTATTTACTATGAAAACATAAGGGTGTAAAGGACACTTAAATATTGAATTTGCATGCATAGATGATGTGGCATGTACACATGGCATGTTTAGAGGGTCAAAGGACTATATTGAATCACACAATGAACTTAAGGTGGTACTTGTTTGGACAATACGAAATGTCAGGGACTAAATTGATTCTTAAGTGAAAGTTCAAGGATCATATTAGGTATTCACCCTTTTAAAAGAGAAGGGAGAGATAGAAAGTGTAAAATTTTCGTCCATTAGCAGCAAGCTCTAACCATCTAACGTGCACCGACCCCTACTGAAGATCGCATTGCCCATCAAGTCATCATCACTAGTGATGGCGTTTAACCGAAGCGGCTTGGGCCGCTTTTTAACCTCCCCGACTTGTCACCACGGGGCGGCGCACACTACACTCCACGCGAGCGCCAGGCGACTCGTCAGCCGCGAGGAAGACGACGACGACGACGACGACGAGGCCACCGCGTCGCCATCTCGTCAGTGAGTCGTCACGCGCGCTCGCGCGCAGGAATTTCACATGCTGCTGCTGCTGCTGGTGGTGGTGTGGTGGTAGGTTCCAGCTCCGAACCGGCAAAAAAAATCCTCCCCGTCTCGCCGCCCGCCGCGCCCGCGCCGCGCTTCTAACCCCCACCCACCCACCAACCCACCGCGCGCGCGCGCGTCGGTGCTCCACCTGCATCCTCTAATCCCCGCGTGGGCGGCGCCTTGTCTGATCTGGTTGCGCCACAGCTCGCGGGATCTCGCGTGTTTCGGTGGGGGGGATTGCGGCGTCGTGTGATTCGGCGATTGGGATGAGAGAGGGGAGGCGGCGGCTGCGGCGGTGGCGATGAGTGGGTCGGCGGCGACGCTGGGGATGCGGTGCGGGAGCTACGGCTCCCTCGCGTCGGCCGGCGGCGGGAGGAAGGGCGGGGGCAGGGGGTGGGGGTGGCGAGGCGGCGGGGAGAAGGAGCGGCTGCAGCTGCTCCACCGCGCGCTGCGGCTGGTGGGCCGCCGGAGGGCCGGGGTGCTGCTGCTGCTCGCCGCCGCCTCCGCCGCCGTCTTCTGCTCCATCTTCGCCGTCGTCAAAGGTTTGTACGCGCTCTGCCCTTTTCTTCTCGCCGCTGCCAATTGGCTGCCTGCGCTGAATTCGCGCCGCAAGCTTCCCTCCCTAGCTGCTGTTCGTAGCGAAATGGGCATTTGTACTAGCAGTTTGTGCCGGTCACGCAGTTCACGCTTGCAAAAATCCAGATTAGTTTTATGTCTTTGTGATGCTTTAAACATTGGGAATCAATAGCGCGCGGCATTCATTCTGGTTACATACTGGCCTATGCTGATCGTGTGATCGCCTCCCATTTACATGTATCAGTTTTGTGGTGTTGCGGATCAGTTAGACTAATTGGATGTTGTTGTCTGTGATCTGGTCTGATGGCAGTGTCATGTATATCTTGGTCCAGGTAGAGTACTTCTCTATAAACCAGGTTTTGATGCATACAAGTGGTCTTGATGGTTAGAGACCTTCATAAGGTCAAGGGAACTACACACTCTCAGATTTGAAATGGTAGATTGAATCTTGCAGAGCTGTGTGGCCTCCGTCTTGATCACCGAATACCCTCCCACTTAGTACTAAAATTTGTTATGTTACTTGGGAGCCTCAGATATGATAAATTGTCTGCCAATCCGAACTATCAAGGGACGTTAGCTGCTCATGCCATATGCTTTTACTATGGAATTCTCAAACATGTACTTTATTCAAGGAATTCAAAACAAAATGATGTTTCTTGAATGAAAAATAATATATGTTTTTGTTAGAAAGCATAGTCATTGACTTGTTGGTTTGGTGACTTGTTTCAGATGATAATGCTTCAATGATCATTGCAAATAACTATGAAGTCGCAAATACCATACAGAACTCTGTGTATCCCAGCATGACAAGGCCTCTAATGACGTCCAGCGACCAATTCTCTGCTAGTAGCGTCAACAAAACTGAACTTCCAAATCGACTTCGTCTTTCATTTGCAAACTTTACACATCATCCTTGTGAAGGTTTCTCAGTTGCCCCTCCCCTGGTTGATCCGAAACGCACTGGACCACGACGTAAGCTTAGTTCTTTACATCTTTTTGGTTAGCGTTGCAAGTTTGTTTGTGTTTGACTTGTCATTAATCGTAAGATATGTTCTCATTTTCCCTGTAGCATGTGATGTTTGCTACGTGCCTGTAGACCAGGCGTTCGCTCTTATGCCTCTACAACCTTCACCATCTCCTGTCCTTAAGAACTTAAGTTATGTATTTGAAGACAACATCACTGCAAATTTCTCAAATCAGGGCTCTGTATTTGGTGGGCATCCATCTCTGGAGCAGAGAAATAAATCTTTTGACATTAGTGAGTCTATGACTGTCCACTGTGGGTAGGTTACTTGCATCTTCTTACCCATATTTAATCCAGAACTTCTGCCAAAACTTAATGGCTGAAATGTGTATGCTGAATGAAATGATTTGTGCTGTTTTATCAGCTTTGTTAGAGGAAAGAAACCTGGCCAAGGTTCTGGATTTGATATCAATGATGATGATCTGTTAGAGATGGAGAAATGCCGTGAGCTGGTTGTAGCTTCTGCTATTTTTGGTAACATCACTGTTCAGTAATAGTATTAATTATGATTGCGTTCTGCTTGTCTGCTCACACTTTGATACTGTTTTCCAGGGAATTATGATATGATTCAACATCCAAGGAATGCCAGCGAATTTTCAAAGGCAAATGCATGTTTTTATATGTTTGTAGATGAAGAAACAGAGGCTTATGTAAAAAATTCTAGCTCATTGTACAGAAACAATAAAGTTGGCTTATGGAGGCTAGTGGTTGTTCGAAATCTCCTGTACGAAGATCCAAGGCGTACGGGGAAGGTGCCATTCTTATGACTTGTAATTTCTGTCGACGCTATATCCTTGTGATGCATTACTAGCTCTCGGTATATTTACAGGAGACAAACAAACCTCATGAACCTCATACTTGAATGCTAACATAGTATAATTACGTGAGGCTTCTTACTATATTGCTTAAGTGGTTTGGGTCCAAGTAGAGAATTGTTGAAATGTCATGTGCAATTCAGGATAAATTAAAATACTAATCCATGAGAAAAGAAATGTATAAAAGTGATACAGTCAGTTTGAGTGGGCACTAGGCAAACTTGTTGTAGGGGCCACTGAAGAGCGTATGTTGCAAACAAATGTTTGTCACTGATATTGAAGTTCCCAAACTGAAAGTTGTTGCTTTAATGTGTAGGCCCACGTTATATGTTGCCCTTGTTTTGTGCTTGTTAATTGAACAAACATCTAATTTGTGCAGATTCCTAAGCTTCTGCTCCATAGGCTTTTTCCAAATGTGAGATTTTCAGTTTGGATAGATGCAAAGCTTAAGCTCGTTGTGGACCCTTATCTACTACTTGAGAGGTATGATTTATGTGAAGATCTTGGTTTATTATATGCTATTTCTTTAAGGAGAGAAACCTGTCATGTGCTATAGTTTTGTCAAATTAAAATTTGGGCTGTTCTACACCTTGGCATCTTTGCAACAATTTCAACAGCCACCATTTGCCATTACTTCTATCAATGGATTACTGCATATTTAAGTCTGTTGAGGATATTAGACTAGAAAGATTATCAATGGCTTTCTCACAAGACGCTTTATTTATAACAGCTACTCACTCAATTTCTTAGTATTTTGTTTGTATTTCCTTGTTGGTCTGCTGACATTAGAATTTGGAACTTACCAGCTTTTCATTATTTTAAGATCGCAATATTGCAATATTTGACTACTGTGTTGAGTCTGACTGTGTCATATCATGGCTATTAGGTTTTTGTGGAGGAAGAATGCTACTTTTGCCATCTCTCGGCACTACAAACGCTTTGATGTATTTGAAGAAGCAGAAGCTAATAAAGCTGCTGGCAAGTATGACAATGCATCAATTGATTACCAAATAGAGTTTTACCGAAATGAGGGCCTAACATATTATGCACCTGCTAAGCTTCCTATTACAAGTGGTCAGTGATCTCATTGAAGTATGGCGAAAACAGTTCAGTTACTTTCTGAGATTTTAACTGTCCTTTTTGCATTGGTTTAGATGTCCCTGAAGGTTGTGTCATCATCAGAGAGCACATTCCCATCACGAATCTCTTCACATGCCTTTGGTTCAATGAAGTTGACCGTTTCACCTCCAGGGATCAAATTAGTTTCAGCACCGTCCGGGACAAAATAAGGGCTAGAGTTGGCTGGATGCCTGAAATGTTCCTGGACTGCGAAAGACGCAACTTCGTTATTCAGGTTTCTCATCCTACTACATAATTTTTGTTTTCACATACTTCCTAGGACACAAGCACACACTACCTAACCTGCAGAACTAAACTACCAGTGCCCTGTATTTCCTGTGTCCTATTGGCAGCACATGTTGAACCTCATAAGCTTACTAGTGTATGTGTTTTTGCTGTTTGACATCTCACCAGGGATACCACAGGGAGCTACTAGAGCAAATGATTGCATCCGGTTGGAAGCCCCCTCCAATGGCCAGTGAACCATCTCGAAAACTCAGATTAGGTAGCAGGAAAGCTCCTCCATCAAAGAAGTCTTCCATGAAGCGGAAAAGAGTGAAGAAATCGAGCTCACGGAGGCGTCTCCCCAAACCAATCACTGGGATGACTGATTCTACTACCTGACAAAAGTTGGGCGCATGATGATCCAGGGCTCTTTCCTCTTTGTTGACACAATTCACTTTGCTGGAGGGCGAGCTGATTCTATTAGGACACATACTTGTAGTTTTTTTTCCCTCCGACGAGATTTGTTCATAGTTTATTCTTGATTGTTGGTGTAAATAACAGCGAAAGCAATATAATTAAATATTTTCGATGAGCAGCCATTTTTTCTTTGTAACAACAGCTGCTACCACAAGGTGACCAACTAAGCTAAAGGGTTATGTTATTTCTCAAACTGGTACCAAATCTCTTGGTGATTTGTCTAGACAGAATAGCAACTAAGAGATGTGCTGATTTATTCTGTTACTCACTTGGGATGTCAAGTTGGCAATTGCATATGCTACTATTGTAAAGATGGGCCTGATTTCTGATCTATATGCTGCAAATGCAAGTAGAAAATGTACAGAAAACAAAATCTGATAGAAACTCCCAGCAAATGTAGGCTTCAGGACAAGCACACTCAAAACTGCAACTATTTGCATTGGCACAAGAGAGAAACATCAATCTAGTAATCAAATACTCTGTTTCTGTATTTCTATCATCAATCTGTTCATGACAGCTAACTAACCAGTAACCAACAAGGCGTCTCTATTGAATCTGCGAGTCATTTACTTACACAGCGAAGCGATTTGGTGTTCTTGTTGGTAACAGCTTACTTGGGGGTCACGTCGGGGACGGTGGGGAGGTTCGGAGACAGCCGGCGGCGGCGGCGGCGGCGGGGGACGCTCTCCTCATGGTCTGAGGCAGAGCCGGAAGCCGCTAGGAGGTGCTCGCCTTCAGCTTCAGCAGCGGCGGCGGGGGAGGCGCTCCTCTTGTTGCGAAGCAGAGCCGGGAGCGGCGGGAGGTGGTCGTCGTCCGCGGCGGCGGCGGGGAGGCGCTCGTCTCGCCCAGAGGCGGCGTCGGGGTCCACGGGGAGGTGCACAGGTTGTGTGACGAACATCTCGATGTCCTTGAGGAGTTTGTCAGCCTTGTCGAACCACTCATCGGACACCGGCTTGTTCCGCTTCGTGCGATGCTCCGCGTCGTTGCCGATGACTTGATTGCAGAGGTTGATGATGCGGTCGCCCATGCCGCGTCCGCCTTGAGGAACCGACTCCTGATGATTCTGCCCGAGGAAGACTGTGCCGGTAATCCCGCCGAGCTCCATGGTTTTGAGCTTGCGACCTTGGCGAATAAGCTGGCGAGCCTGTTTCCGCCCAGCGGTGATGCCGTTGTCGTGGCGATGGCGGAGGATGATGCCGAGAGTCCCGATGGAGAGGAAGAGGGGGCCGTAGAGGGTGGAGGGGGCCGTAGAGGGTGGAGAGCGCCTCGACGACGCGGAGGTTGTTCACCTCCCAGTTGTTTTTCTCCTCCAGGTCGCCGAGCGCGTCGGCGATTTCCTTGGCGTGGTGGATGCCGTCGACGGCGTAGACGAAGATGAGGACGCCGTGCTCGTTGCCTCTCTTCTCGGCCAGCTTCTGGGCGTCCTCCAGGGAGTCCACCCTGTTGCTCTTGCGCTCCATTCCGGCGAGAACCACCTCCACCCTGCTCTCGCGCTCTATTCCGACGAGCTCGATGGAGAGCTTTGGAAATGTGGGACTTCGGGGGCGGGGGATTTCGGGAGGAGGTGGTTTCGTGAGGAGGAAGACGCCGTTTATATAGACAGACAGACAGACAGGTGGGGCCGAAGGGATAGGGGTTGGGCTGTAAATATTTTCAAAATTCGAGAGTGAGCCAGTGAGGTTGCCCATCGCCGCCGCGGCGTCGCCGTGTTCGACACGATTACTCTCACCTCCGTTCGCTCTCGTCTTCCGCTCCACAATCGCCGTGCTCTCCACGCCTCCGCCGAGGAGGAGATCGACCTCGCCGCCGAGGCCGCGCCCCTCACCCTCCACGCGCTCCACTCCAACCGCCTCGCGCTCCTGCTTCACCTGCGCCCAGTCACCGCGCCGCCTCTGATGTCTTCCTCTCCTCGCGCCCCGATCCCCACTCCCAGTCCCACGGCGCCGCGCCACGGCACAGATCCGTCACGGCCGCGGCGGCGTGCTCGCCACCGTCTCCGTGGCCTTGCTCCCGCGCGCCGCGGCGCCATGCGCGTCACCGTCGCCGTGGGCTTTGCTGCCGCGCCACGCAGCTGTGTGTGATTCCCGCGCGGCGCCGCGCCGCGTCTGATTTCCTCGCGCGCAAGCTCTTCCTCTCCGCCTCCGCCCTCGCAGCGCCCCACTCCCCACTCCCACCGCGCCACGGCCAAGCTCCGTCAGGGCCGCGGCGGCGTGCTCGCCACCGTCGCTGTGGCCTTGCTCCCACGCCACGCAGCGGCGTACGAAGCCGGCGGGGGCGCGGCCGTGGGTGTCAACTGGGGCACGATAATGCCCCACACCCATGCCCCCCGTTGGCAATCGTGGTGCGGATGATGGCATGCTGCAGGCCAATGGAGTCGACCGGGTGAGGATGTTCGACGCCGAACCATGGACGGCCGGCGCGCTCGTCGACACCCGCATCCAGATCGTGATCGCCGTCCCCGAAGACCAGATCGCCTACGTCTCCAGTGACCCACGCAGCGGCCGCTTATGGGTTCGCGCAGAACGTCTCCTACTACCTCAAGACCAGCATCGACGTCAGGTACGCCCGCACTGCTTCTCTCGTGAAATGGGGAATCGCGCTCTCGCTAGTCGCTACGGGTTATGGATTGGTGAGAGGGATGTCGCGCGCGCATGTTGTTTGCGTATGCATGCTAAATGTTAGGTGTTGTGCGCGGGGCGAGACGATTCGGGGCGTGTAGCGGATATCTGTTCGGGCGCGTCGAAAGTGTTCGACGGAATGCCTCATAGATGGTATGGAATTGTGAGATGCAGTATTGTGTGGTTGATCTGAAATCGATGGTTCGTGCAATCGTGCTCCTGTCGCTGCCTGCTGGGTTCAGGTCTGTCCTATCGCCTGAAAGACTTCGAGTGTTACTGTTAATTAATTAGGCATCACATAAAAATGTGTTAATTAGAGGCAGTCCATCATATGTATCCTGCAACCAGCACCATGCAGTAACTAGTTTCATTTATATTGGTGCACAGTGCCAGTTGCTGTGTCACGGTTTTTATAAATTCAGTGACATCACACTATGATTTCCATGTTTGTTCAGAGTGGAAGTTGTACAAGTTATGACTATGCAAATGTTAGAGAAACATGCACTGATTAGTTTATGATTTATGAAAGGTTGTTTGTAGACTGTAGACTCTGTTTATATGCTTCTGCAGATGCTGACTGAACTAGTTCATTCAAAACATACTCAAAATGTCGAGTGGATAAACGCAGAACTGGGCTGATCAATTGGACTACCATTTCTAGGTTTATAACTGTAGATGCCATTGGAAGCCAGGATGAACTTGTATGCTGTGTCATTTAGACCATTTTAATCCTAAATTGTGTTGAATCACTGTGGTGTGTCCTTATTGATGAATGTTTGGGCTTTGGAGAAACAATGTGGATTCTACCGACTTTAGTCAATTCAGATTCTAGGTGCTTTGATTGAATCTTGATTTTCTATAACTCCCAGCTAATTAAATTGAATTGTTGAGAACTTTCTTTGTAAGAATTGTGTAAGAACTTTTTAGTCACTTTTATATCCAGATTGTAACTGGGATTGAACCTTACGTATAGCACTTCTTGGAACTTCTGTTCGGACGCACAGAAATTGGTCGACTGAATGCCGCTCTAGGACATGGAGTTTAGTGTAATCGTGATCTTGTAGTGTTTGATGGGATGGACTGTGATACATGGTTGAATTTTGGTTTATGCGAAATGGATGGTTCATACTGTTGTTGCTAGCGTGCTGAGTTCAGTTCTCTCTTGTTGCTTGGAAGACATCAGTGTTACTTAACATCACATCAAAATGAGTTTTCTTACTGGCAATCCACCATATGTATCCTTCATCATGCAACTAGTAGTATGTAAATATTACGGGCATATAGCATCAGTTGGCAGAGTCCATCTTGTGCATTATATGTCATGGTTTATATGAATGCTGTGGCATCACACCACGCTTCTCTTGTTGGTTCAGAGTGGAAGTTGTATAAGGTATGTAAATACTAAAGAGATATGGCTTGATTGGTTTCTGAAAGTCTCTGTATAAATCGCCTCTGTTGATCGTGTTTATATGTTTCACTGTTGACTAAACTAGCTTATTGAGGGAAAGTATTGAGTATGTGGACTGTGGAGTAAATATACAGAGTGGCCGAGTGGGTTGACCAATTGGACTATCATTTATAGGTTTTCTGCCCGTAGAGGCCAATGGAAGCCATAATGAACTTTTATGTAATAAATTCAGAGTATTTTAATCCTACAAACTTGTTAAGGAGTTTACTGGGGAAATTTAGGCGTGCTTTTATTGGTGAATGTTTGGAGGAACAGTACGGATTCTCTGGACTTCAGTGACTTCATATTCTTGCACTTTCTTTTGTTGGTGAAGCAGCAACGTGACTTCACATTCTAGTGCTCAAGTCACAATGTTCTCACGTGAAAGTGGTTCATTGTATTCAAGATGATACTTGAAAGCAAGGTGAATTCATGTTTTAGAGGTACAAGAGGTGAGACTTGTTGTGTAGTTGATGACTTGATGTGTCTAACTGAGCGTATTATCTATATAAATTCGATGGCATATGTTGCATGTAAAATTTATTAAGTGCAGAACGCCTGGGGATCTAGGAACAAGGTGCGGGACGGCGGGTATAGAAGGATTTTGATAAATGGAGTTTCTTTGCTTGAGCATTTTTTGCAGATTCACCATAGAAAGTTGAGGGCATTCTGTACATGGTACTTCTGTGGTCAATAAATCAAACATGTATAGCGGATGTATAGTAACATGGCATAGCAAAAGAGTGGCGCATGTCATGTCAGGAGTCTAGTTCTTTTTAGTTCTGGCTTTCAGAAAAACTGTCTGGCACCTGGGAAGTTTAAAAACCTTAACAAGTCATGTAATTGCAGACCTGTGTAGGAAATTTCTTCATTTCTATTAATGGAAATGGGAGGCCATGTCTCTTGTTTTAAAAAAAAATCAGAACAGTAGCGCTTGTGACAACTTGAGAAATAAAGCATGACCCCTAGTATTGCAAGACAAAAAAAACAACAGGTAGATGTAAAACAAGCCACCTCGAGCTTAAGCAACACGATGATCTTTTACTCCCAAACCTTCAGGAGCATGGCACCAGCTGCAGGGCTTCAGAACAACTAACTTAACTGTGGAGGGGACTTTCCCCACAATGTATCTTTTGATAGCCAAGAGTGCGTTTTCGGCTTCCATGATCATAGGGCTACCTATACGGCCACAGAAACCAACTTCGTGAACAGATAATCTATCAGGGTGAACATAATCATCATGTATTGTGTCTAGGGTAAGACATTCAAGTGATGTTGCATTCTCAAGAATATGACAAGTTAACTCGATCATGCTCTTTGCAGAGCAAAAGCCAATGATATTCACATTCTTTATGTTGCCATGGCTGGATCTTGGCATCTGCCTCAGATGTGAGGAATCTTGAGAAATCACATCATGCTCCATGCGAATCTGTGATACCTGCATAGGAACAAGTAAAGCAGACTTGAAGAAATGGTTCCACTATAGATAATAGATATATTTGCCACATTAAATTCCAAAAAGGAAACACATGAAAATTTACTTACAATCAAAGTGAAAGTCTCCAAGACAGGAGACGCGTCAATAAAATAAGCTAGAGAAAGATAATCATATGCTGGGGAAAAGGCCCCATTGAATCCGATAAGATTAATCATCAAGCTCTTGAGGTGGAGGAATTTGAAAGGTGCAACTACTGTATTGACCTCCTGCACAAATAACCATATTAATCATATTTCAAGGTAAGACCCTTGCCATGTGCACAATAGTGGTATCTAATGAGATCATCATATCATAATAATATACCTCACCAAATGAAGATATTATGAGAGTTTCAATAGTTGGCACAATGGATGAAAGATTGGCACTGGCATAATGAACATTATTATACTGATAAAAGGATGATATGTGTAGTTTCTTCACTGCCAGTAAACCTCCATCTGATAGTCGTGCTAGATTACCATCATAATGGAAGGTTGAAAGATTTGGAGCTTTAACTTCCATCATTTGCAATGCTTTGCATTCATACACTTCTAGGTCCTTAAGCTGTTGTAGCTGGCAAGGTATCCTGAGGTAGTTGAGCTCTTTGCAATATTTGAGTGTCAACTGCTCTAAAGCAAAAGAATTGGAAAGAAGGCACTTTAATTCGTCCCCAGTAATATGCACTTCACGCAGATGTAGTCTTCGCAAGAATTTAAGTCCACCAGTAGGACGGAAGGCACAGTAGCTAAGATGAATATGCTTAATCGAGTTTCCACCCCTATTGAATAAAATTGAGGAAGGGAAATTGTAGTACTTTGCATTGTACTCTGGAAACTGCGTAAGACTGAATTCCTCAATTGCTGGTGTAATAGCAACATTGAGCCAACGGTCAAGATAACAGGTGTTGATCAAATTATAAGATTGAAGCCCGAATGTCCTCAAGCCAATGCCTGAGTGGTTTTTCATAATGTGATCAACTTTGTTGATGAGTTCCCTAACATTTTCCCTCCAATTGCCATTCAGCCCCAGTGCTTTCTTACAGAAGATGAGGTTGGGACGACATCTCCAAGAACATAGAAATGTGCTAGACACGCATGCAGCACGAGCAGCATCTCGCAGTGGCAATAAGGAATGTATATGATACCAGATGTCCTGAAAACACAAGGATGGGAGAAAAATTCAACACCACATCTGTAAAGGCAAGTGAACCAGGATGCATGGGATGATGTTCCATTGTACAACAGAATCCTATAAAAGTTCATGTAGCAAAGAAACATAAACAAACATATAATTTCTGAATAGGGCATAAATAGTGCATCTGAGTACTCGACCAGGCGGAAACCATGTAATAAGAACGTAAAAACTAAAATAAGTAGCGGTTACATGCACATGGTTAAATAAAAAGGGTTCTATATTTGAGAAGATAAGTTGAATCAAAAGGCTCCATATAAGAAGATATACTAAACCACCATATGTAACGGAACTAGGAAGCATGATAATAAAAGCAATGCCCTAGTGTGAACGACAGAATCAACAAAAATGGGTAGGGGGATCATTTTCTTGTCTTGTATAAGTCATGGTGGAATTTTTTTACTTGCAATTATCTAAATGCCTTGCGTTTGCTAAATGTAAATGAACAATAAGGTCCTAATATTGTTTAAAACACATACATCACTACATTTTCTTTTATAATGGCATTTGAGAGTGTTCAAGCATGCTAAAATTAATTCATACATAACAGTAATCTAGTCATATTGGAGCCTTCGTCTGAAATTTTGATTTTAGAAAAAGCAATATAAGAAGAAAAACAATCTGTGGAAGTTTTATACTGTGCATATACAGACCCAGAATCCAGGGTAGCCTGTAAAAGATTGGGTCAGCCCAATGGTTAGCTGAACTTTACTATTAGGGATGTGAAAAGAGCAGTACAAACAAAAGTAGTATTGACAGAAGTGCAGCATATGGTGGTTGGTGGTATATCCACCACCTTCTTTCTAAGAAGAAAAGGGGATACATGAAGAGAAATTTATACCTCTGGAAGGGAGACCCGTGGATTTCTCATTCTTTTGACATCTTGGTTATCATCTTCTTCTTGTTGGCAGGGTGAGCCCTTTCGTTTAGCCAATAAAGTAACTGATCCATTTGCTGTGCACATTAAGGTTATGCATGCTAGGTACGAATGATAATGGAGTATAAAATAGAGAGTGCAATGCCACATGCATAATCTGCCTCTGTTATACAACTATTGGGCAAGAACCATCCAAGTTGTACTTCTGTGAAAGAGTGCGAATTGAAGCACTCAATCAGAAACTAAGGACAAGAATTTTGCATGCAACTCAAATAGTCATAGAAAAAACTGAAAAAATTTAGTAACACCGATTGTAATGATATAAGTCTATACATAAACATACAGGACTAAATTTGATCTACAACTAGAGAATCAAAAATAATAAAATCAGATAGTGATAGTACCGTATAACGCAGATAAAATTTGTTATTTTTGTTTTTTCATATGTCGATCAAATTTAGACTTGCATGTTTGTATGGTGTCTATCTTATCAAATTTTATGAAATTTTTATATAACTTACTTTGGTAGGCACCTAGGTGTAGAAAATACTTTCCCAGAAACTAAAGGAAGCAACGTTGTTGATACATGCTGATGCCTACCAAAGTACTAAGGCGGTGTTTAAATCCCACCCCAAAATTTTACACCCCGTCACATTGAACGTTTGAACACCTGTATGAAGTAAAAAATATAGGCAAAAAAATAACTAATTACACAATTGCGACTAATTTGCGAGACGAATCTTTTAAGCCTAGTTGCTCCATAATTTGACAATGTAGTGCTACAGTAGATATTTGCTAATGACGTATTAATTAGGCATAATGAATTCGTCTCGCTGTTTACTGACGGATTATATAATTAGTTTTTTTAGTGCCTGAACACCCCGTGCGACACCCTATATAATACCCGATATGACACGCCAAAACTTTACACCCTTGGATCCAAACACACCCTAAAGTAATCAGTTAGCTACTCTCAGCAAAGAAAATCCCAGCCTTTTTCTTTCTTCTCTCTCACAATAGCAGTATCTTTCATCTAAAAAAGGAATAGTTGTATACTGAAGAAGCTATATATAATATATGCCAGCCAGGACCAGGAACATGTACAAGATGGCATGCGATGCAACAAAGAGGCCAATGGAGCTAAGAGAGGGCTTTACCACGGGCTTGGACTTGCCGCCGTCGCCGGGGCCGGGGCCGCCGCTGCGTCGACATGAGCCGCTTCAGCGACAGCAACCCCATGACCCCTCCCTCCCTTGGATCTGTGGTTCTTCCCGTTTGTTCGAAAACCAACGGAGCCCCCGATCCGCCGCGCTGTCTCTCGAATTTTTAGCCACCCGCGCGAGGCTGGGAGGAGAGGGGAACCGAACCGGACTCCCGCAGCCGTGACGACTGACGACTGTTCCACTTGTTTACGGCGGAGATCAGGAAACAACAGAAGGCCGGCTGTTCCACGTGACCACGTCGTGGGCTGAGATTGGGGCCCACAATAGAAGGGAAGGCCTTGATGGGCTTTCGTGCGTGTCATGTTCTTGCGCGTTTAGTGGTAAGGAATTGCCTCCCTCTAACTCTTGCTCCTGGATGAATCGTGTCCCTCATCCACGTGAAGCTCCCTCGCGTGTATGAGTGATGCAAAATAGACTTATATTCCTAGTGGTAATTCATGTTTCCTACACATCGGAAGCTTTAGACCATCAAAGTCTAGTTTTAAACTAGCAAAAAGAATGTACGCCCACCGTGGGGCTCGAACCCACGACCACAAGGTTAAGAGCCTTGCGCTCTACCGACTGAGCTAGACGGGCTTTGTTCAATACACTGTCAACAAGTTCTCATTATATAGTCATCTGTGTCACTATTGCCATGCCATGGCAATGTTAACCGCATCCACCTAAAACGTGTATTCTACCACATTCGTACATGAAAAATATTATCCTTGGCCGCTCATAGCTATCACTCCCAACTACATATGAATTTCAGAAATTTTGCTTTGGGATCAAACACCAATGATGGCGTGTGAAAATACCTATATCTTGAATGGTAGCAATTCTGTCATTTCACAATCTGAAACAAATTGCCAGGAGATCTTGGGGGTAATTTGTCCAGACAGGAGTACCAGCTAAGATTCACCTCGGGTGATCTTGGATTGCTCACCAACACAAGCATGCACACAGTCCACAGTAAAGAGAGCTTAGGAACAAAGAACGTACTACCTCTGTCTCATAATATACCGGATTTTGCCCACATAAACTGTATGAGCAAAATCCCTTATATTATGGGTCAAAGGAGTATACAATTGTATTAGCGCGGCAGCTCACAGTAGGGCACAATGCACTCATTCCATGCTCCATCAACCGCCGTCCTTCCAGCGTACAGCCACAAATAGCATTACAGTTCAATAACACAAGTCGAGTAGATTCTACTAAGCATCCAATGTTACAGCTAAGTGCCAAATTATGCTATCAACCCGGCCGTTCTTGGGGGCTTCCAGAAAAATCATGTTACTCTACTCCTTTTTTTTCGAACGACTCGCACTAGACATTGTGAGGTTCATGTTACTCTACTCCTTCACCCCATAGGATAAGAATGCTTATCAAAACGGCAGAATAACAAAAAAGAAACCATGCGCTGCTATAGAATCATGAGGCCTCCTCTTCAAGGATGTCTATGAAACGCCTTCCATCAGATCGTTGGAAGACTGAACTGTCAAAGTGGAGCTCGTTGGTAGAGACTGCCTCAAATCTAGTCCATAGTTCTCTCTTGAGAGTTGTTTCTCCAGCTTGCTTTCCCTTCAGGTTGGTGCTTTCCAAGCCTTTCCAGGGAGTACCAACCAATGCCCTGCTATGAATTGCTGGAGTTTGGATGGGCTTATCATCTGAAATTCCCTGTCCCTTCTTCAGGATATTGCTCTCCAAGCCTTTCCAGGGAGTACCAAGCAAGGCCTTGCTATGCACTGATGAAGTCTGGATAGGCTTGTCATCTGAAAGTTCCTTTATTTTCTGAAGGTTATCACTTTCCAAACCTTTGCATGGAGCATCGATAAATGACTTGCTGTCTCTTGCTGGAGGTGCAATGGGCTTTTCATCTGAAGGATCCATTAATACACAGGTTTTGAGTGGTGATAAGAACCAGTCAAGAGTATCATCTGCTTCTCTCCTTCGGTATGTAGTCATGGTAGGTTGATTGAACCCATAAAAGTCTGGATACCTCGAGGCCAGATCCTTCGAGATCTCATCAGATGAAATATCACCACTGGCTTCACAAGGTTTGCCAGTCTGGGTTGGTCCGGTGCTTGGAATTTCTTCCTTTCTTGATCCCTCTGATATTGGAGAGAACCTCTGTTGCTTGCATGACAATGCTGTCCTCAGGCACGGACTAGGTAGTGCTCTTCTACTCTTCTGAACTGTGAAACTGAAAGGTGAGAAGAGACTGTTTCCTGATGACCCCTTCTTTGCTTTGATAAAATTAGGTGTCATGACACAAGTATTCGCTTCATTTGCTTTCACACTTTGCTCCAGATCGAGACAATCGTCATCAGAAATGGTCAGTTTCAAAACAGGTATATTGGGAAGATTTAGCTGATCCAGGCCGGTAGTTGTCTTCAACCGCGTTGTTGATGATTTTGGGCATCTGGATGAGCATGTCTTTGTTTTTGTCAATGGTGTTAAGAGAAACAACTGCTTTCCACTATCGACCATACATGCTCCAGCACGCCACGATACAAGAGGTGAAGGCGAGACAATCAAGTCGGGCTCATCTATGTTGCTGCAGAGCAACCTGTCATTCCCTATTGTAGCAGGTACTGAACAGGCTCCACTGGTGAATTTCGACACATTCTTGTTTTTCTCTGGAGAAGCTTGTAACGCTAGCTTCAGTCTTGAAGACCATTGCTGTTTACCAAAAAAAAAAAAAAGATGCTCAAGTCTAATGTTTCACAAAAGGAGAAAATAATGATGAACTAACATAAAGTGAGCTCATGCTTAGAAGTTTCAGAACAAAAGGAAGCTAAAATAAAATTGAATCACATGTATATGTTTCAGAGAAAAAAGAAAGATTCGATGATAGTGGGTACACACCTTCAAAGAAGAATTAGTGTCTGATAAGAAGCAGCTGAATGATTCTATTTCTTGTTTCCCTTTTGTAGACACAGATTGACATTCGAGGGCGGCGCAGACCAATTCATCAATCTAAGTGAGGAGAAAAACAGGAAAATGCTATAAGAACCAACAAGTCAAGTAAGTCCCCATGTCACGCTTGCACAAACGAGATTATATTCAGAATATATACAACAACACAGATCTACATGCTACATAACGGATTCAGGAACTCGGCAAGTGACCAGATAATTCAGGAACGAACAAGACCTGGCTGTGTTCTCATGCACCTTTTCCCGTGCCCCTCTCCCTCGTTTTCCTCGCGCATTCAAACTGCTAAACGGTACGTTTTTTGTAAAAATGTTTCTATACGAAAGTTACTTAAAAAATCAAATTAATCCATTTTTTTTAAAAAAAATTTAGCTAATATTTAATTAATCACGGTTAATGGACTGCTCCGTTTTCCGTGGGCAGAAGTTGGTTCCCATCTCCCCAATCCGAACTCAGCCCGTGTCATTTGAATTGAACAAAATACTACCAAGTTACACTCTCTCTATACCGAGATCAGCCTGCAGCAAGTGCCTCGTAGCTACTCCACTACAAACATGAACTCGCCGCCCCTAAATCTCTACCCAGAACAACTAGCACATCGCTAAACCGAGAGGACGACCAAATCCCGATTCGACCCAACTAGGGGTTGGGGGGAGGGATTTCGAGCGAGGGGGGCTGAGTGAGAAGGGCAAGTCTACCTGGGAGACGAGCCCCGCGAGATCGGAGCGCGCGAGGAGGAGCCGGTCGATCGCCGCCGCGTCGGAGGCGGGAGGGCAGGCGGAGGCGGCGGCGGCGGCCGCTGGGGTGGCGGGCCGGCAGGCCGCCGCGGGAGTGGGCGCGGGCTTGCGGGGTCGGGATCCCTGCGGCGGCGGCGGGTGCGGCGTCCTGTTGCCGGGGAGGACGCGGAGCGGGCGCCGCCGCGCGGTCGTCGGACCCTGGCTCTTCTGCATGGAGAAGAGAAGAGGAGAGAGAGGACGAGGCGGCGTCGGAGGAGGCGTAACGGTCGGGAAGGGTGTCTACGGGGAGGGGAATGGGGATTTTGAACCTGCCCACTGCTCACCGCAGTTTCCAGAGACAACGGGTGGCTATGACCCTGTTTAGATGGGTCTGATCTTTTTAAGTCCCTATCATATTAGATGTTTAGATACTAATAATAAATATTAAACGTAGATTATTAATAAAAATCCATCTATAATCTTAGACTAATTCACGAGACGAATCTATTGAGCCTAATTAATCCATAATTAGCCTATATGATGCTACAGTAAACATTCTCTAATTATAGATTAATTAGGCTTAAAAAATTTGTCTCGCGAATTAGCTTTCATTTATGTAATTAGTTTTATAAGTAGTCTATATTTAATACTCTAAATTAGTGTCTAAATACAGGGACTAAAGTTAAGTCCCTAGATCCAAATACCACCTCAGGCTCAGGCTCAGCCTCTCTCGGGCTTGAAGCTGGAAGGTGGCTGTGCTTTAAGATTCGTGTAGAAGGAGGCATGCTTGGATCCACCCTTGGATCAAAAAACCACCATGGACACCAATAAACTAAACGGCATATTTACAAATAAAAAATAATTTGTGAATAAAACTTTTATATACATGTTCTTAGCGATCTAAAATTTAAAGCTAAAAAGTAAACTTTGAAGAAAAAACCCTAAAATCAACTCTAAATTTAAGATTAAAAAATCAAAGTTTAGCTGATAAGAATAAGTATAAGCGAAAAGATGAGGTGTAAAGAAGCATAGGCTGACATTGGTTGGCCAATTGCTGGTAAATAAAAATAACAATTTATGATTAAAACATTTAAATGTTGCTGTTGGAAAAAAACGACGATAAAAAAATTCTCAAAATCAACTTTAAAATTAATTAAGTTTTAAGATTTAAATTTTGGCATTGGTATACATATCGTAGGCGAAAGATGTGGTTGATATCCGCATTGCACCATTTGTAAATTACAGCGACAGTATGGTTGAAGATCTCAAATTCGTGGCCCCTCATTCAGAAATACCCATTTCAAGTTTCCGCCCTTCTTGACACAAATTTCAAATTTCTCTGTTGCTCCGGATAAATTTAGCCGGAAATTTGTTGGAAGGACAATACTGTGTTCTGCGTTTATACAGTTTACAGGACTTGCAAGCTACTAAAGGTTGGTGCCAACATCTAAAGTTCTAAACACCAGCACGGTGCTGGTGCAACTCTATAGAATGCAATTGCTCCTGAGGGTTCAGAATCTCAGGAAAATCCAAATAACTAAAGCATAACAGCTGCCAAGAGAAGAGATCCACTAGAGCTCCTCAGCCTCACGGTATTGAGAATGAGCCGCAGCAAGGAGAGCAGCGCCAATGCCTGACCCGTCCTTGGCGAGCTTGATGACAATGGTGGAGGACACCTCCTCCCCAAGCATGTCCCTCAGGGTGCTCTCCACGCACTCGGCGAAGATGGTGTAGTGCTCGTAGAGCCCACCGTCGACAGCGATCACCGTCCTCTGCTTGTCGGTGTTGGGGACGTCGCGCCCAAGCTTCTTCAGGATCCCGTGTATCCCTGCAGCAGCAAGGCAAGCGGCGCGTTTCGCAACGATGTCGCAGACATCCACCACAAGCCTTCTTGTTTTAAGGGAGGTGCTTTGGACCTGCAATTTTGTATTGGTATGCTTCAGTGAATCGATTGGAAAAAGATATGCCTGAGAAACTTTGAGAAAAGGATAAGGTGAGTACCCCCAGGATATCTTTCAGTTTCGCTCCAACTGTTCTGAGATCAGGTGATCTGTCGCAGTGCATCATTGACATGTATGGAGTCCTGGAGATGAAAGCCTCAATCTATTTAGTTAAAGATAATCTTTCGGGGGAGGACAATGATGATGGGGACTGCAGGCATTCTTTGGTTCAACTTCTTCAAAGAATGGAGTGAACAACACAATACCCAGGCTCTAGATTGTAAAAGGAATGAAATTCATATATAAATTATTAAAATTTGAATTCGTCTACCAGCTTATTCAAAGATCAATATACATCACTACCACTACCACTGCTCTGTATAGGATGCCATGGTTACGGTTTTGTGTGGCTACCTTTTACAAGGTAAACACAGGCTACACAGCAATCAAGCAATATGATATTTTTCTCTTATGTATGTGCATGTTCGGCTGTGATTTTTGAAGCAACGCATATTCATGATGGAAGATTAGAAGCTGGCAAATGAACCCAAAACTAAGATTACCTGATAATAAATGGAATCTTGAGTTTTGGTGGTACTTCATCACCAAAAAGAGAAGCTTCTTCAGCCATCTTTAATAGGACTCTACGAACAATTTCTCCCAAATACATGCCAGAGATCAACTTTTCGTAAACCTACAAAATAATGAATGAAATGCTTCGTCCTAGTTGGCAATGAAATACGAGATGGATCTTTTTATGTTACCTGTTCACCAGGATTCAAACTTTCAGCATCTAATGCTTGATCGAATTCAGTCAAAGGAAGATGGGATGACCTGAAGTTCCCCCATTCCATATTTATTACCTGTGACAGCACAAACGCTGATGAGAACCCTGAAAACCATCTAAAGCTTATGGATGAACTAAACATGCACAAGTGACTCATGCTAACAGTACAGACAATGTTTCTCTCCTTTTGCAGCGTTATTTGTATATCATGTCTTAGTAACCCGAATCACATGATCCCAGGTATTATAAACAGATTTCGCGATTTTTCGCAACATATCTATTATCTAATGAGTAATGCCTCATCACCAATAAGCTAGGTAGAAGCAAAAGCACTCACCATATCTCCTGACTTCGGCAGGAGGTCATGCCATTTAGGAATTGCATTGGCACGTTCCACGTATGCTGCATTAGTACCTGTTCCCAGTATAACAGCAGCAATGACATCATTATCATCATATCTCCCACCAGCCAATGTCCCTATAGTATCATTTATCTGCATAAGAAAAGGAGTTGTGTTTGGATTTCAGGTTACAAGCATATCTTCATACAAAGGGTATTTAACAAAGTTCTATCATAATTTGTCAAATCAAAAGAAGCTCACCAATGCTGTGACTTTCATATCAAGCCCCTGGCGTTCAAGAGCCTTGGTTAATTCAGTCACAACATCTTCACCAACCTGACTTTACAGCAATAAGCAAATAATTCTTACATCCCAGAGGAATATGTAACAATCATGAGCAATAAGGTTTTCCAGTAAAGAATTAAATAGTTTCCAATGGGAAAAGGAAACTCTTGTCTATCCTTTGTAAGAGTATATTGCTACCTATATGCATATACTTGTTAAGATCATAATAATAAGATCTAACCGTTTCATCAATCGAAAAACCCTTAGTCCAATTAATAAGAGTGCCAGATGCAATTGAAGTTTGCTTTACTGGGAAAGAGAACGTAAAGCCAAGTTCTCTCTGCCTCCCCTCAGCAAGATGAAAGTCTTCACCCTCTGAAGCAACAAATTTTGCTAAAGAAGAAGCAATAAAATCAAATAGTTCCTGAAACAAAAAATATATGACAACAGTCATACTTAGCATTTAATTGAATACGGAATGAATGAACCAGATAGGATAAATGGAGCAATTCTTACATTTGAACCACCAGTCATCAGATGCGGAGGAATTGAAATCTCGTCATGTTCTTGCTTGATAACTCTCCCTTCCTTGCCACCTAATTGAACCCGTAAAACACGGAAATTTGTACCTCCAAGGTCAAGCGCATAAAACACCCCCTTCTCTTCCCTGCAAATGCAGCCTTTGACATATCAGAAGTCAATCCAAAGTACAACTAACAGCAATAGTTCAATAATTTGATCGAGGGTGCGCCTCGGCAATAAGTTTGAACTGCCTGTGGTACACGTTAGAACAATAGACCCCTTCTTTTATTCAGTCTTCGGACAATTACTATGACACCCTTTCTGTAATCTAAAATATCTATAGATACCAGAATTATTTCTGATGTATATGTGAAGTGATACAGTAATTGCAAGGTTATAGTAACCACATCAGATGCAACCTAAAAGTGCATATTCAATAAGGTTGGTTTCTTATCTAATGCCATAACAGCTGAATTCACATTTTGTTCATTTTTATCTAAAGAGAAGTAATATATACACAAGAAAGAAACGTACTTTCCTGAGTAGTAATCAAGTAGCAAATTAGCAAAGACATATATGACTTGGTTTGTCAAGTTCACATCTTTCAGACCAAATCAACATTACTGCGAGTTTCCGACATCAAAATTATCAACAGGACTATGTCCATTACACAAAATCAGACGCCCGCCACTGCAACCAACCTAGCAGCATCACATTACCGTGACATCAATGCGCAACCATTCAACGTTTTGCAGGCGCTGCTAGACCGCAACACCGTTCACCGCAATCAAATTAAAAGAAAACATTAACCACCTAACGTTTCAACTTTGAAGCAGATCTGCGGGACTTCACACTGTTCCCTCGCAGCAGCCATTATCCAAATGAATCAGGCGAAGAAACCAACTCTTCAGACTACGCCTCCCCATACAACACAATGATACATGCAAATCGCGCGAGAAGGGGGCGAGCCATTTTACCCGGAAGGGAGGGCGTCGACGTAGCTGATGATCATCTTGAGTTTGCTCCCGCCCTCGGAGGCGAGCCCGGCGTGCATCTCGACGGCCATCGCGTCCGCCACCTGCCGCAGCCGCGCCCGCGGCGCCGCGCACCGCTCCTCCAGCTCCCGCAGCACCGCGTCGGCCCGGCCCCACCGCTTCGCCTCCCGCAGCTGCCGGCGCACCAGCAGCGCCACGCCGACCGCCGCCGCTGCCGCGACCGCCGCCGCCGCCGCCTTCCTCATCGCGGTCGCCCAGCCTCTCCTCGGCGAGATGGGGCCCTTACGTACATATGTGGGCCTCAGCCACCATCCCGTAAAGGCCGCGGGGCGCTGCAGTGCCGTTCCAGCCCAGCCCAACTAAAAGACGTCATGTGGCTAGAGTTGGAAAAGGTCCACTCTACGTCCCTCAGCTGTGGATTAATTTTCAACCCAAAACTACACGAAATGAGCCCAGAGAGTCCCCAACTTGTAAAACCACTACAAATCGAGTCCTTAACAGTATAGAGGGCGGTTTTTGACTAACATTGCGCCTACATAACTTGTTGATTTGGCCTTCTTTCACATATGTTGCGCTTACATTATGTTCTAGTCTGCAAAAAATGAGAAAATAATTCAAATGAAAACGTGGTGTTTGAATCTCCTAAAGATAAAGATAAAAATTTAAGTGTTTCACGTAAAACGAGGTGGTAATAATATGTGATTAATTGAGTTTTAATTATTACAAACTTGAAAAATGGATTAATCTTATATTTTAGAACAACTTTCATATAGAAATTTTCGCACGAAACGCACCGTTTAGCAGTTTGAAAAACGTACCACGAGTATCCAAAAGTTAATCCAACCTTTATTGGAGAAAAAAACAGGCCCGCAATGGGCTCCACATCTCAGTGACAATCTTCATCCCCTTACCTGCCTGGGTTGAGCTCAAGCTCAACCATCCATGTGGGCTAGTCCCCTCCCTCCATCTGCCTCCCGTTCCATGTCCCTGCCCGCCGCGGGTGCCTCTCCGTCTAGCTCTAAATCGGCTGTGGGAAAAGAGGAAGGGAAATTGGTCTGAAGGGGACCCCCACAACTGATATGTAGGTCCTATCGAGTTTATTATTTTTTTTATTTTTTTTCCTTACAATGATATGCAAGCACTACATGGGACAAAGACAAGTCAACACATCACGTATGAGGAAACCACCATTAAAATTGTCGAGGGACTTGATTTATACTGATTTTGATTCTCGACCGATACTATATCTGTTTATATATTTGGTTTTATGGTTAAGGATACAAATGAAACTCAACCTATAATTCTAGGGACGTAAAGTGGACTTTTTCCTGCTCAGTTTGGTGGGTGCTGAGTGCTGACTGACTATGTTGAGCTGAGTTGAACTACTTGGAACAATCTCATCAGTAATCACATTTATCTAGGCTATAACAATATGAAATTGGAAGTTCCATCTCAAAAAATGGCATGGGAATTGCTTAGCCGTTTGGAAGCTTTCATTAATCGCGGAGGGCGTAGATAAAGAAAAAACACAACATGCTAAATCCAAGTAGAATCTTTATTAGAATCGAAGAGCTCGACAAATTCAGTAGCGCCCATTTGCACTTCAGCACTTATGTTCATCAGCAAGACAGTAACTGTGTTCTATGAAGAGAACGACATGCATGCTCAAGTCTGTTGGTAATGTGAAGTGTTTATTCAGCAACAGCACTCTCCGCGCAAGATTGCAGCTCCGCTACGAGCTGCACACAAGGTGTTCGACGGAATGGCATAACCAACCAAAAGCAAAAGGCACCAACCTCTACGGAAGCTTCGACGAGCGGCCTCAGTCGCGGAGCACGACGGCCGGGTCCTTGGACGTCGCGACGTCGTCTTCTTCCCCGGCGTGGTCAGGCTGGGCGGCGGCACCGGAGGCGGAGCCGTGGTGGGTGGTGTCGTCCATGGCCTCCTGGGCGCGGTCGAGGTAGGGCTTGAAGCCGACGCGGAAGGAGAGGTAGCCGAAGGCGGCGGCGCCCAGCACCACCAGGCCCGACCGCATCGCGTTCTGCCGCGCCCGGCTCCCGCCGCCGAGCGCGCCTCTCATCGCGATTCTTTCCTCCCTCCCTTCTCTCGTGTGCGCTTCGTTGGAGTGGCGGATTCGAGACTCACTGGAAGTGATTCCGCTTTGTGAATCGTAGCTGACTAGCTGTTGCTGAAGGGACAGATCACTTCGCTTCGTCGATGTTTTTTTACCTGCGCGGCAGATGATCCAGCATTGAAATTGTAGATGGAAAAGGAATTTAAAAGGCATTGAAATTGAAGGAAAAGGGTTAGATATAAAATGCAGAAAAAAATGGAAAAGGATTAAATAAAATGCAGAATGAAAAAAATGTTGCTGCCCAGGATCGAACTGGAGACCTTCAGTGTGTAAGACTGACGTGATAACCACTACACCACAGCAACTTTTAATGTTTTATTCACTTGATTCATTATAAATACAATTTATGAATTTTTGAAAGAACAAAAACTGATAATACCAAGTGGAGCAGAGTGCAAACGTGGTGTTAAAACGAAGAAACATGAAAAATGCTAGGAATATATTTTTAGGATGTGGTTGGAACTTACACCTCTACACAGTGGCTAGGTCTTGGCAGCATTCTGTCAACCGAGCTATGTACTCCCTCTCTCTCAAAAACTTGGTTGTATAAAGGTGAAGAAAAAGAAAAGAGTAATACAAAATATTATATTTGAATTAGTAGTTGGAGCTTTTGTTGTCTTAACTACTCAACTCTACAAATTAAAATGCCGTAAGTATACTGATCGTATCAGTAATTTCCAAATTTAAGATAGACAAAACACAAAGGAAAAAGTACGAATTACCCTCCGAACAATCGTGTCAGTACGAATTACCCCCTAAACCACAAAACTGGACATTTAAAACCCTAAACTACTTATACCGGACGAATTACCCCCCTAACTCACTCCGAAGCAGTTTTAGTCCGATGTGACGCACACATGGTAATCCAGTCAGTAATACCAAATACAAAAATTTGTAGGGCCCACATGTCATATGGCTTTCTAGTTCCTCAATCCTCACCCTATCCTCGCTGAAGCATGTGTTGGCGGCGAGGGCAGTCTCCATTAGCGCTCACGCTAAAGGAAGGCAGGGCTGGCTGGGCGTAGGCGGGAACGAGCTAGAGGTGGCGGCGATAGTCGCGCTTGACCCCTCAAGCCGCGCTTCCACGAGCCGGCGACGACGGTGGTGGCGGCAGCGGCGGCGGCTTCCATCAGCTGCAACCTTCTATCTATTTTAACACATAAGAAATTAATTACATGTACTAACTAACAACTCATTAAACCATACGACTACTTTAATATCTCTACTAACATTTAACAATGACAAATGTTAACAAACCATACTTACTAACATTAAACAATGAGAAACAATTAACAAATCACAAGCCCTTTTTAATTTCATAGGCCTCATACTTAGGGATTAGTAATTTATACCTTAACTTTGCTGGTTGAGGCCGTCGCCTACCCTTTCCTCCTGGGCGACGCCTGCTCAAGCTTCTCTCCGGCCTGCTACACCCTCCCATCGCTCCCTCCGGCACGCACGGCGACCCAAGGGGTGACTCGCGGCGGCGATGGCGATGTGGTCCTGATAACAATGAAACAACAGCTCGACCGGGTCGGACGCGCCTTTAAAAGGGCCTGTTGAACTCCCATTGTTCGACAGGGGCGGTGGAGAGGACCTGTCGAACGCCCCCGGTTCGACAAGCCGCGCGGCGCCAGGTGGTGGGACTAGCAGAACTCCCTCCGTTCAATACGCTGCCCTGTTGAATCCCCGGCATTCGACTAGCCCTAGTCGAATGCTTGCCTTTCAATAGGTGGCCTATCGAAGTGCAGCTATTCGACCAGTCCCCAAATTCGCGATTTCCTCCGGATGGTCACTAATTTTGTGATTTTTCATTAAAATAATACTATTTCTAAAAAAAATTCTGCTGGGGAGTAACTGAGTAACTGATTGGTGGAAAGTTAGTTTTTTTTTGGATGATTTGGTGCTGCATGTTGTTGATTTAGCTAGGTTTGTTATCTCTGGATGCTTTGAGCTCATCTGGGTGAAACAAAGACCCTAGCTACTGTGCCAATTACGCTGTGTAACAAAAACTCTTTTCCTTCTAATATATTGACGTGCAATCCTTTTGCGCGTTCGAAAAAAAAAGACCCTAGCTATTGAGCTAGATGTTAACAATATATATAGGCTGTATTTAGTTCACACTGAAGTTTGGAAGTTTGGTTGAAATTAGTACGATGTAATAGAAAAGTTGTGTGTGTATAAAAGATTTGATGTGATGGAAAGTTGGAAGTTTGAAAAAAAACTTTGGAACTAAACAGGGCCATAGTTTGATGTTATTTGGATTGCAATACTGTCTGTCATCAGGCCCAGAAATAACTGCGAGCAGTTGTGGTTACCCTGTGTTATAATCTATAGTGCATGTTCATCATTGTTTACTAGGTAGGCTGTTTAATGTTTGTGATAAGCTGTTTTAGGACAATCGTGTCTAGTTCTATGTTGAAGGGGATTTTTGTTCCCTATCGAAATACAGGATTAATCTGGGAATTGTCTGAGAAATTTAATACATGTGAGATGCAATCAGGGATTTATGTTTACTCTCTGACTGGTAAGTTTGGGACTCTGTTTGTACCTTGTATTGCAAAATGCTTCAACATCTCTGAGGTCACCAAATATTGTTTGTCTGCGTGTTTTCTCCTCAAGTGCCTTATGTAGTTAGTCCTAAAGGTTTACATTTTGGACACTACCTTTGTTGTTTGAGGCTAATTACTTAAGATAAAGTCTGTTGTCAACTTCAACTCTTAATTAACCAAACCAATAGTTCTAGTTTGTTGTTTTGACTGTTCATAATATCTTTCAGTGTCCAAGATGTCTATCAGTGTTGTACTATCAATTAATCTTGATTTTTTTTCCCGTGCTGCAGTTTTTCTTATTTGATACTCCCTCCGTCCCATAATATAGCAACCTATTATCGGATGGGACATTTCATAGTACAACGAAACAATACTAGGTTGCCATTGACAATAGATATTATGGGACGAAGGGAGTACATTTTATCCTGACAAACTATTGACAAACTTATCTGACTGGCACATCAAAAATTGCACTGAAATACAAGGATGGTGTGAAACTTGAGCATTATTCTTTCGTTCATATTAACAAGGCAGCCTATTAACAACAGGGACCACCTATACATTTGACGACAATTTTTCTCCTAAAAATTTGACAGAAGTAATTACACTACACTGTAACTTATATGTAATTACACTGTAACTTGCATGTAACTAGAGTGTAACTTGTATATAAGTTTCACGTAATTTTGAATCGTTAAATCTATTACAAGATTTATTTTGGTGAGGAAGAAAAAAAATCACAGCACACATATATGTGTAAGGATTTGTTCCCACAACCTCCATTTTATCGAAATAACATATTACAGAGAGATTTTTGAAAGTTACATACAAGTTATACTATAGTTACAGTGTAATTACACTACGATTATACTATAATTACATCTGTCAAATTTGTTGGAGAAAATTTGTCGACAAATATATAGCAAAATCGTTAACAACCTTAGGAAAGGAGGGAGTATAATTTCCTCAGCTTGGACACACCACAGAGGATCCCGGTCCGGCCCAATAGACCAACGTACCCCCCGGGTCCGGCCCAGGATGGCAGCACCCCCACCCATCCGTAGGGCCCACACGAAAATCAAATTCCATAACTACCCTTCAAAACCCACGCCTAAACTCGCGTAAACGTCGCGTTCAAGGTAGGGGCAGCGAGGTAATTTCACGCGGGCGAAACGATAGCGAGAGGATATGGACTCGGCTCGGCGCGGCTAGTGGGCAAAAAGAAAAAAAAAAAGAAAGCGCGATTGCGGCTAGGGTTTTATTCCTTTCCTCACAAACACACTCTCTCCCCCCTCACTACGTCTCTCTCCTCTCTCTCCGCCGCCGCCGCCGCCGCCGACTCTTGCCTTTCCCACGCCCTCGATCTTGGCGGCTGGAGAGCCATGGCGATGCAGTCCGGCAGGCGAGCCTCGTAGCCAGGAGGGGTCAGTTCCCCAGTCACCCACCCCACACACGAAGAGAGCGAGCTTGTAGCGTGATTTTTTTTGTAGGCCGTCGAACTCGCACCTATGGCGACCGCGAACCCCTTTGACCTCCTCGGCGGCGACGACAACGACGACCCCGCGCAGCTGCTGGCCAAGGCGGCCGTCGCGGCGCAGAAGGCCGAGGCGAAGAAGGCCGCGGCGGCGGCGGCGGCTCCGGCCGCCGGGAAGGGCGGCGCGCAGCCGGCCGCCTCCAAGTTCCCCACCAAGCCGGCTCCCCCTTCACAGGCCGGTGAGTTTTGTGGTTGAGGTTCTGGAGTTCTAGATCTGGGGGATACGCGTTCGCTTTTGTTCCTGTTCTTATTCTCTAGGATTATTAAATGATGGGTCTTGTCAACTTATATAGGATTCTTCTAACGATTGTTCCGTACAGCATAAAATTTTGATTCCATGGATATGTAGGTTGTAAAGATATGAGTTTTGATTTAATTTTACCATTTTCTGGTATGTAAGGCTTCTTTTTACTTAGCGAAATGGTTATGTTTAATACATGTTTTGTTTCAGTGAGGGAGTCTCGAGATGGCAGTGCACCCTCACGCGGAGGGTATGGGCGCGGCGAACGCGGCCGAGGCAGAGGTGGGCGAGGCTATGGTCAAAACCGAGACTTTGGAGGTGAAGAAATGAATGGCTTCCAGGGAGGATATGGTGGAGGCGGTGGTAGCAGAGCTGGAGGTGAAGAAGGCGCTCAGGACATGGAGAGGGGCCCTCGGCCACCCTTCCAGGGAGGAGGTCGACGAGGTGGGTTCAGGGACAGTGGGTATGGTGATGACTCTGAGAGGATGTCTCGGAGGCCATATGAGCGCCATAGCGGCACTGGCCGTGGGTATGAGATGAAGCGTGAGGGTTCGGGGCGTGGGAACTGGGGAACTACCACTGATGAAATTCTCGCCCAGTAAGTGGCTCATCATTTAAGCTGTTCATGTCCATACTATGGAGATATAAGTACTTATTGTGTTGTTTGATTGGTCAGGGAAACTGAGGAAGCCCTGAAATTGGATGAGAAGGCCCCTGTTACTGAGAAGCAAGGCGCACCGGAGGGTGCTCCACAGGCAGATGAGAACAAGGATAACAAAGATGTCACTCCAAATGAGGAAGAAAAGGAAGAGGATAAGGTATACTTCTGATCACTTAAATCAATATGGAATGCAGATTTTTAGATTTATACTACATCTTTAGTATTATAGAAAGTAAGACACGTTAATATAATTCTTTTGAACTTGCCAATTGGTAAGGTTTGCGAACATGACTTGTTGCTGGCTTCAAAAATGTCACTTTTCCTTGCCTGATTAGTCATAGTTGGATTTATGTGTGAAAATGTTCCTTTTATTGTTAGTCACTGTGGTCCCAAAGGGTACTTGCACAATTTTTAGTTTTCCAGCAGCCACAAAGTCGAGATGGCTTAATGACTTCCTTTTTCTCTGAGGAAATGGCTAAAAATGAGAGTAGCAGATCTTCTAAAGACTTTGAGGGCTCTCCATTTCTGACTACAAACAACTGTCCAATGAAGTATTGATTTTGATAGCCATATGGCCATAAGTTTGTCATAATTATTTTGTAGGTTGGCCACAATATGAAGTAACAGTACTCTAAGCTGAAACCATTCTGGCTGGTTACTTGTTTTCTTTTGATTGCTTGTGTGCTCATATGTGAATACTTTTTGAACAAATAATTTTGGTGCATACTAATTTTTAGGTGAATTGTGCCCTTGTTTTCTGAATTACTCCTATAACTTCCTTTTACAACAGTCGTCTAGGAGTGTATTATATTTGTCCATACCTCCTCTCTTATGATTCAAATGTTTGATGATATAGGAAATGACTCTTGAGGAGTTTGAGAAATTAAGGGAGGAGAAGAGGAAAGCACTTCTTTCTTTGAAGACTGAAGAGAGGAAGGTTGAAATTGACAAGGATTTGAAGTCTATGCAACCACTTTCCAATAAGAAAGAAAATGATGAAGTTTTCATCAAACTGGTACCTTTGCCATTTACGCCTTGTAATCCTTCCATTCTCTTCAACCGATGGAAATATTGATGGACTGATAATTTTTCGCTGTAGGGATCTGACAAGGATGCTTTGAAGAAGAAAGAAAATGCTGAACGTGATGAGCGTGCTAAGAAGGTATTACATGTTCCCATCTTACCTTAGATATCTACCTCTCCCCTAACAAGCTAATGGATTTTTACTATTAATATTCTGGCATAATCAACCACTTGTTACCATCAGCCTGTTTTATCTGGTCATGGTAAATTTACTTTGCCTTTTGTATTGTATTCATTTTACACTCCTGAAGTCTGAACTGCTGTTACAACTTCATTTACATTTTGTCTGATCTGCTGTTAGCCTATTATCTGTTCATTTGGGATTCTTCATGCTTTGGTGCTTTCAATTAGAAGAAATGCTTTAATTATGTACTCAGTGTTTACTGATTGGGGGTCAATTTTTTCAGTCTCTGAGCATCAACGAGTTCCTAAAACCAGCTGAAGGAGAGAGGTACTATGGCGGCCGTGGTCGTGGCAGGGGCCGCGGGGATCGTGGCGGTTTCAGGGGTGGATATGGTGAGGGCCATCGCTCTGCAGCTCCACCAGCTCCAGAAATCAAAGACCAATCCCAATTCCCCACTCTTGGTCGGAAGTGAAATGCATGTACTGCCTGCAGTATCAAGTTATGTTTGCGGTCAACTTTGAATTTTGTCTATCCGTAAATCACTGTGCAAGTGCTGATCTGATCAAACAAATAATGGTGTCGCATTTGGTCAAGAGTCCCCGATATGTCAGTCGAATTTGTATATCGGAGTTGCTTGTTACGTTTCAGAATTTTGTAGGCTGTTATTGAACTCCCTTCTGTTACCAGCAAAGCGTTTCGTACGTGCTGCCAGCTTTGGTTTCGTTTGTGATTTGATTGGGCTTACCTTGTTCGTAAAGCTGTTTGGCTGGCACAAGCAGATTCAGGTTCCTCTGAATAAAGTGACAGCTGACAGCTGGTTCATATGTACTGCAGAAGCCCGACATGATTAACAGAAAGCTTTACTGTGATGCAGATTCTATAGGGTACAAAACAAAGGGATTTTGCAGACAAGGAGCTTAACCATCTGAAAATGGATTTATTCTGCAAGTATTTGCTACCTAAAGACCTAATTGCCTATTATTTGTCATGGTATATATTATCTGGGCAAAACCATCTGAAGGAAAAAAAAAAATTCTAGACAACACAGCTACAGATGTGGCTACAGTATGGTGGCATTTGAGATTTCCAGAGCAAGACATCAAATTTCCCCCGACCTGAAGCTTCTCCAAACAGCAGATCCTGAATTGTAATATTTGGAACCTCAGCGTTTTCAGAACCTTTCTGGTAACTGTCGTAGATTAGAAGGTATTTGATAGGCTTTGGTTCACTAATTATCCAAGCGTATCGAGGATGGTTCTTGTCCGTCTTCAGATCATGAGGGTATTCGCTTGCCAAGATAAGATTCTTCTGCATGTACTCTCTGGTGCCTTCAAGAACCCTGCGCCAGAAATGGGCGTCAAGATGAACCCTTAGCAAGGCACCAACAACATGAGCACAAAATAGAGATCTTCTCAGCTCTGCTGCAATCTCCATAGCTATTGATGTCAACTTTGGATGCTCATCAGGATCTGCACTTCCAAACACAAACACCTTGAAGTAGTACCAGTAGGCTTCAGTTGGCAGGCATTTCAGCCTAAGAGCACCTGTCGTACCTCTGATCGGCTTGTGATTATGATCTTGCTTCCACGGGGAATGCGGTTTTCGGAGGAGTAATACAGCTCCTTCCATGTATCTTCATCCACATCGCCTAAGATTTCGATGACGAGCAACAGTGTTTTCGGTGATGAGGTACAGTTGTTTTGGTGCTTGATGATACATCTCTCTCTGAAAGTGGCCACTGTCTCATGCTTCAGCTCGTCTCCATTGTAGAACAAGATTAGAGAGAAGTGGCTCTTCACCCTCTCATCTCTGCAGACATGCTCAATCAGTGTGCTCTTCCCGATTAACGCGGGACCAATGATCGGAAGAACACCTATGTCATTACAACTACCATGAGGATCAGGATCAATCCGCAGCAAGAAATCGATGACTTGTTCTCGCTCGATCTGACGGCTGAACATACGCTTGTCCAGATAAAGATGCGTGCTGAAAGGTTGCCGGTACATAACCGGAGGGCAGCTCATCAGAAACACGATGAACTCCTTTGTGTCAGCAATGGCGTCTTCCAGGCTACGAATCATGGACTCCAAATCCTGAAAGCTACTAGTTCTAGCACGAGAGAAACGGATTCGCTTGGCAGGATTGAGCCTTGACATTGCAAACGAGCTTCTCACCTGTTCATCTTCTTTCTCCTCCTCTTTCTGGAGGAGATCAGCCCGGTGTCTGAAGGTGTCGAGGACGTAGTGGCCTCTGAACAGCTCGTCTCTCATGGCCTTGAGCTGCCGGAGCATCCCTTGGTTGGTGATATGCCTCCCTTCTGCCTCCTCGACGATGGTGTGTGTCCGTAGAAGCAGCCGGCGCAGCTGCCGTACGCCGTCGTCGATCGCCGCCGGCTGGTTGCTGCAGTATCTGTCCATGACGTAGGAGATGGACCTGCTAGTGAGGTCACCGAGGATTGCAGAAAAGAGCTCCATGGCGAGGTTTTCTTCAGAGTTTAGACACTGTTAGGATACAGACTACAGTGATCATCGATGCAGCGTAGGTGTAACTACATTAATTACTCTCTCCGTCCCATATTACAAGGGATTTTTGAGTTTTTGCTTGTAACATTTAACCACTCGTCTTATTCAATTTTTTTTGAAATTATTATTTATTTTGTTTGAGACTTATTTTATTATCTACAGTACTTTGAGCACAACTTTTTGTTTTTTATATTTGAAAAAAAAATTTGAATAAGACGAGTGGTCAAACATTGCAAGCAAAAACTTAAAATCCCTTATATTGTGGGATGGAGGGAGTAATTAGCAAGCTAGTGCATTTTCACTTGGTTAGGTCTTGGTCTATGGTCTAAATTTCCGGGCGGAAATGAAGTGACAGAGAGTCAAGTTAAGACCGAATTGAAGACTTGATCGGCAAAGTGTCCCTCGTTTTTGCATGTCGTAAAAAAAGATCTGAAGAAAATTTGACGGATCAACACAAGGGCTTCGGTGATCGGTGGTGTGCTTGGGTCGCTATGCTTTCTTGAACTGCAACAACAAGAGTGTTAATCAATGGCAATCCCGGGAATGAGATTCATCACCGCTGAGGAGTCCGCCAAGGCGACCCAATCTCACCAATGATATTCATCCTCGTGATGGATTTTCTCAGCCTTCTGTTTCAAAAGGCGGAACACGAGGGGCTATTGCAGGATTTGGGAATCCCTCACATAATCTCTCTCTATGCTGATGATGTGGTCGTTTTCATCAAACCGACGATTGAGGAGGTTAAGGTCGCAACTGAAATCCTAAGCATCTTCGGTGAGGCCTATGGGCTCCAGACAAATTTTGGCAAATGTTCAGCCCTGCCGATTCAGTGCTCTGAGGAGTTGCTTGCTAAGATACAGCCAGAATTGCCCTGCCCTATTGCTTCCTTCCCCTGCAAATACTTAGGTCTGCCCCTTTCCATCTTCCGGTTGAAGAAGGAAGACCTGCAGCCATTCGTTGACAGCATAGCCCAGCGGCTTCCAGCTTGGAAATCCAACCAAATGTCGTCGATAGGTCGTGTAACAATGGTGCAGGCTGTACTCAGTGCAATCCCAATCTACCTGCTGATTGCTGTCGACGCATCCAAGTGGGTGATCAAAGGAATTGACAAAATCCAGCCCAGGTTTCTCTGGGCAGGCAAAGCGCAAGCCAATGGAGGTTGCTGTCGGATCGCTTGGTCGAGGGTGTGTGCTCCTAAGAACTATGGCGGTTTAGGCTTGCCGAATCTGGAGTTGATGGGTATTGCACTTCGCTCCAGATGGACTTGGCTACAGCGGACTTCACTAGGTAAACCATGGAAAGGCCTAGACATCCCAGGGTCGCAAAAAGAGAAGAGCTTCGTGGCTGCATCCACAGTCTGTCAGCTGGGAGATGGACAAACGATCCTCTTCTGGGAGGATAGCTGGCTGCAAGAGGGCTGCATCCGGTCCATTGCTCCTAACATCTACGATCGCGTTTCGCCTTGCATGCGCCGGCGCCGGACGGTGGCTGAGGCACTAACGGATCGTAGATGGATCAAGGATATCGCCGGGGCACTTGGGATCCAAGCCATCCTGGAGTATCTGAAGCTTTGGTCGCTACTTCATTTGGCGACCTGTATCCCTACCACTCCTGATTCTTTCAGCTGGAAATGGGAAAGCTCGGGTCAGCACATCTCAAGATCTTCTTACAAGGCTCTGTTCTTTGGTCGGATCTCCTTCCTCTCGACCCCGATTTGGAAATCACTTGCTCCACCTCGATGCCGCTTTTTCCTGTGGTTGGTAGCAATAAACAGATGTTGGACCGCCGATCGTCTGCGAAGCCAGGGGTTGCCTCACCTGGACCGTTGTGTCCTTTGTGACCAAAAGGAGGAGAGCATTGACCACATTCTGGTAGGCTGCCCAGAGTCGAGGCAACTTTGGTGGTGGACATTAAGAGCGTTAGGCATTCCAGATTGTCTACCCATCAACGAACCATCCTTTCACCTCTGGCTTTGTGGAAGCCGAATGAAATTGAGAGAGCAACATCGCCGGGGCTTTGACACCATTGCAACGCTGATGGCTTGGTCGATTTGGAAGGAGCAAAATAATCGGATCTTCAATCAGCAGTCCAAGTCTTGGATCGAAGTGGCGAAAGCAATGGTGGAAGAAGCCGTACTTTGGAAGTCGGCAAATGCAGGGGTCCCTTCCATTTTACCTCTGTGAGGTCGTGGTAGCCAAATCTAGCGCCAGATATCCCATTAGATCACTAGTCTCTAGTATTGGTCCCGTGCTTGTTTTTCATTTCTCACTGTAAATAACTTTTATTTCTCTTAATGGAAAAAATGCGCTCCTTGTGTATTCTCCAAATTTTTTTTTGATGGATCAACGAGTCCTTGTTTTTCTATAGCGCGTCGTCTGCATGTCTGGCCTACAGTACATGAGGAAAATCCACCTCGATTTGATGAGCATATACTCCCTTCGGTTTTGTATTATTCACGTTTTAAATAAGGTTAAGGTTAACTTTTTATAATTTTGATTACCAATAACTTTAAAATATATAATTTAAAGACACTATCACGCCATATGTAAATTTATTTTACAAATCAGCATAATAAAAATAAAATCATATTTATTATATATATATATTATATTACAAAATCTAGTTAAAGATATATTTTAGAGACAGTGTTATTATTGTTTAATTATCGAATCGGAGAGAATACTTACTATAGTCACTGTAGCTCGTCTGCATGTCTGGCCTACACGAGGCATATACCCCAGGGCCCAAGAGAAGACCGTGACGAGGCATGCACCGCACGTGACGTCATTCCCGACCATCGCCGTCGTGTGTTCTAGGCTTCTAGCACACGTCTAAACGAGATTACAGGACACTAGCCACGTGTTTTTATCACTTAACACACCTGTGTGTATGTACTGTGTCCTGAGATTAAATACTGGAAAATGTGATCGAGCAACCGTGTCACTTTTCAACAAGAAATTTATAATTTGATTGTTGGTCAAACAAACTGCCAGTATTTAGTGCCGATTCTTAGTACAGCTAGCATCCTAGTAGTAGTTATACTGCAGTCGGTATATTTTTTGAACTCAAGGAAAATGAATTCAGTATCACAGGAGAGAAAGCAGTCTACTGCACTCTGCAGTGTCAACCTTCAGCATCTAAATCAGTTCAGAAGTTAAGAAAAAAAAAGGAAATCCATAATGCAAATAACCATTCCATGCACCAACCTACTGAAAGCCTGAACCACATGTCATTTAACCTAGTACATAACACAATTTGATATGTAGCTGTAATAAGGAGGAATCCGAGATTTCCACACCAAAACCTCGAATTTCCCTCGGCGCCTGACGCGTCCAGACAGCAAATCAACCAGCTTAATCTTTGGACCATCATCTTCAACAAGAGCCTTCTGGTAGCTATCACGCAGTACAAAGTAATTTTCAGGTTTAGGTCTCACAATTACCCAACCGAACTTAGGATGATCCTGGCAATCACAAGGCATAAGGGAGTTAATTTCGTCTCTGTACTCTCTGACGAACGCAACAAACCTGCTCCAGAATTTGGAGTTGAAATTGGCTTTCAGTAGAGCTCCTCCGATGTGTGCACACAAGAAGCAGCCTCTTAGCACTGTCGCGATCTCCATCGCCATGGATGCAAGCTTTGGATGCTGCTCTGGGTCTGTGGCTCCAAATGCAAGAACCTTGAAGAAGTACCAGTAGGCTTCGAATGGCAGGAAATTCAGCCTCAGAGCTTGTTTGGCTCCCAACCTGATGATCTTCTCTGATCGGCTTGTGATCATGATTTTGATCTCATGTGTCATTTGCTTTCTGAAAGAAGAGTGGATTTTCTTGAGTGTTCTTTCATCAACATCTCCTAAGAGCTCAATGATAAGCAGCAATCTTCCATCCATGGCATCGTTTGATTCATTTCGATGCTTGGTTTGACAAATTTCACTGAAAGTTTCTGCCTTCTCATATCTCAGATCATCTCCACTGTAATACAAGATGAGAGAGAAGTGTTCACGCACTCTCTGATCACGGCAGATATGTTCAACGAGAGTGCTCTTCCCGACGAATTCCGGGCCAACAACCGGCAAAACCTGAACAATTTCTTCTGCAACTGCAAGAGGCTCTCTCTGAAGCAGGAAGCTGATGGCATTTTCTCTCTCCATTTGACGGCTGAACATGCATCCATCCAGGTACAGATGCGTGCTGTAAGGCTGGCGATACACAGGAGGATAGCTCATCAAGAACACGACGAATTCCTTGGTGTCACCGATGATTCTCTCGAGGCTAGTGACAGTCTGATGCAGATCGTTCGTGCTTCTTGTCTGAATTTGAGTGTTGCTGCTGCTGTCAGAGAAGCGGATACGCTTAGCCCGGTTGAATTTGGACAGAGCAAAACGTGGTGTTACCTCGTCCTCCTCCTCATCTCTGAATCTGAAGGCGTCAAGAACGCAGTGGCCTCTGAACATCTGCTCCCTGAGCAGCTCGAGCTGACGGATCATCCCATGGTTCGTGACATGCCGCTGCTCAGCTTCCTCGACGACGGTGCGGATCCGCACAAGGAGATGGTGCAGCCTCTGAAGATTTTCATCGACCGATGGCCGCTGCTTCGGGTACCTGTCGATCATGAAGGTTATTGATCTGCTGACAAAATCGCCAAGAAATGCAGATAAGAGCTCCATCAAGAACCCTTCTCTGAAGAAAGTAGTGAGTGCCATGGATGCAGAGATGAGAGCAGAGAAGTGCAGTTTTGCAGGTGGTGTTGTGTTGTTTGCTTGCACAAGAGTAGCAGGACTGACCAAACGCCTTATCTAAGGGCAGAGTCAATGCCGTGAGGATTGGGTCACGAAGTGCAGATGATTAGGCGTACAGAAACTGTCAGGTCAGATTCATCAGACCAAATTTACTAACCCTTCCTGTTCCATAAGAAATCACAGGTCTTTATCTCTGAGATATCACATCTTTGACAAAGATTGTGATTTGTGAGTTGAAGTTTGGTACGGTGATAACAGGGGACTAGGTTATTTGCACCATGTAGCTACTAATAATAAAAAAAACAGAGGTGTTATGCATTCTTGCAGAAAAAAAATGGCACAAGTCGTTGCTGGACTCACTAGCTGTTGACTGAATAATAAAAACAGCGGGGTTATGAATTCTACAGAAAAAATTGGCACAAGTCGTTGCTGGACTCAGACTGAAAGCAACATTTTTGTTTTCTGGAACGAATAGTACCAAACAATGCGAGATTTCATATCGATATAGCAAGAAAAAAAAAAGATTATAGGCCTGGGACTATGAAAGCAACGGAATTAGCACAGCACAGTTCCGTTCTGTTCAATGCCTGAACCTTTTTGGGAATACGCGAGAAGCACATCATTGTATTAAGAAGGAATAAATGTATGTACAAAGCGGTCCGAAAAATTAAAACCGAAAGGGACAAGATACAAGAGGGGGAAGAAGAAACAAAAGCCTAATCTCCCAAAGAATTTGGCGACCCATCTCCATTCATAGGAACTACCATGACCAGTATTGCGGCTCTAGCCAGTCGCCAAAGATCCGCTTCACCCGTCATAGCCCTAGCAATCTCTGTCCATTGTCTGCTATTCTAGTTGAAGACCCGATTGTTTCTTTCCTTTCAAATCGTCCACGCTACCAGTGCTGCGATGGTGTTGAACCCCCGGTGATGTTCCTTGGCCATCTTTTTGCGACTGTGACACAACCAAGAATGAAAAGATTGCTTGTTGAGTGGTAAACACTCAGAATGCCCAATAGCTCTAAGAGCAATCCACCACAGCTGGCGAGACTCCTAGCATGCGACCAAGAGATGATCAATCGTTTCGTCGTATTGATCACAGAGAAGACAGCGAGCCGGGTGCGATATACCACGACTCCGAAGGCGGTACACTGTCCAACAGCGGTTGAGGGCGACCAACCAAAGAAAGTACCAACAACAAGGGGGTGCCACCGTGCCAAAGACTTTCAGATTGGCTTGTGTTGGAGGCGAGTTCTTCCAAAGAAGAGGACACGATACGCTGAGCGAGAGAAGTACAGTCCCGAGGTCTCCCAGCGCCATGAAAGCGTGTCGGGTTCCCCCAAGAGTTGCATAGATCGAAGTAGGTCCCAAAGCTTGAAGTACTCCAGGATCGCTTGCACCTCCAACACCGCACAGATGTCTCAAATCCATCTCCTGTCGTGCAATGCCTCAGCCACCGTACGCCTGTTCCAGAAGCGGGCGGGGACAGCTGCGTAGACGGCCGGCGCCAGCAATTGAATTAAAGAGCCCTGCAGCCAACAATCCTCCCAGAACAACACCGAAATCCCATCTCCCACCGAGAATACCATAGACATCGAGATGAGGTTGCCTTCCTTCTGTGAAAGTGGAATATTAAACCCCTGCCATGGCTTGTCCGGCGAGGTCCGTTGCTGCCAGAGCCATCGCGACCTCAACGCAACTCCCAACCTCTCGAGATCGGGGATACCCAAACCACCATACTCTTTGGGTGAGCAAACTCAACGCAACTCCCAACCTCTCGAGATCGGGGATACCCAAACCACCATACTCTTTGGGTGAGCAAACTCGAGCCCATGCGACCCGACAGACGCTGCCAGTGCCTGAAACTGACAGGGCAATGCAATGACTGAACAACCAGAGCATTCGCTCAACTAAGGAAAGCAAGCCATTACTAATCTCGAACTTACAGAAATGGACAAGCATAATACAGCCAACGTATGCTTCTAAGATCTTATAGTTCAAATAGACATCAGAATATGGCTCAGATAGAGTACAAGGAAAATGTAGGTTATAACTAAAAAAGAGGAGCAAATAAACACACATCAAACACCAACTCGTCTACAACATGCTGTGATTCGTGAAGATTGTACCACACATCGTGAAATAAAGTTATGGTAGGGTGGAATCTGGGATTTCCATACTAAGATTTCAGAATTGCTTCTAGCCTTAGCTTTTCCACATAGCATATCTTGCACTGTTGTATCTGGAACATCATCTTCAAGAGAACCTTTCGGGTAAGGTTCATACATACAAAAGTGTTTGATAGGCTGAGCTATTCCCTTGATACAGGCAGGATGGTTCATTGTAACATCATCTGGATATTCACTGTACAAATTGAGGTTATTTGGGATGTGCTCTCTGGTCCATGCAAGAACTCTGTACCAAAATTGAGCATTGAAATTTGTTCTTAGTAAGCCGGCAAAAACGTTTCCATGCATGAACGATCCTTCCATCTCCTTTGCTATCTCCATGGCTATGGATGCTAGCTTCACATGCTCTTCGGGTTCTGTACTTCCGAAGTTGCGTACCTTGAAGAAATACCAGAATGCTTCACATGTCAATGGTCTCAGTCTAAGAGGTCGCGTGGTCCCGAAACTTGTGATGTTCTCAGATCGACTTGTGATTATGATTTTAGTACCATGTGGCATGCGCAGTTCTGAAGAGTATAATCTCCATTTCTCCTCATCAGCATACCTGGAGAGTTCAATGACAAGTAGCAATCTTTTGTGGAAAGCATTACCCCGATGCTTAACGATAAAATTCTCTCTGAGTGGTTGGTGTTTCATCCTTCATGGAATTTCCACTGTAAAAGAGAATCAGAGAGAAGTGATTTCTGACTCTCTCATCGATGCAGACATGTTCAACAAGAGTGCTCTTTCCGATATGTCTTGGACCGATGATTGGGAGGACACCAAGATTTGAACTACCGGGTGGTTCCATCTGTAGCAAGAACTCAATGGCATGTTCAAGTTCCATATGTCGATTGAACATACACTTGTCCAAAAACAAATGCGTGCTGTAAGGTTGGCGATACATAGGACGGTACTGCACAAGAAATGCAATGAACTCCTTCATGTCAGCTATGAGGATTTCTAGCCTATGAACCATCTTCTGCAAATCTTCTACCTCCCCACCACTGAATACCGTTTGTTGAGGTTTACTAGTTGGGAAACGAAGACGCTTAGCAGGATTGAATCTGGACAAAGCAAATGAATGGCTCACCTCGTCATCTTTGGCCTTGTCTTGAATAGCTCGGTATCTGAAGTTATCGAGAATGTAGCAGCCTTTCAACATCTCATCTCTAAGGATCTTGAGCTGCTGGAGCATCCCTTGGTTTCTGACGTGCCGCCCTTCAGCCTCCTCGACGATGGTACTGATCCTCATAAGCAGCTGCCGTAGCCTCTGTAGGTTCTCCTCAGCAGTTGCCTGATTGCAGTTGCAGTACTTCCCAACTATGAAGGACATGGACCTGCTGATAAGATCCCCAATAGCTGCAGAAATGAACATCTCCATTAACTGTGACCTGGAAATGGACATCTTGATCTCTCCTAGAGTCCCACACACACTCACTGAAGTCTGAAGATGATACTAATCGAGTCTGAAGGTTCTTGGGAGCTTTGTCACTTGTTGCAGAGTAAAGCTTCAGCGCAGGATTTGGATAATAAACTGTGTTATCTGCAAGACTGCCACTTCGTTATATATTATTCTTGTGACCCAGCTCCAACGATTGCGGCAATTGTTTTGTTGGTGGTTGACTGGCTGTGTGCTATTCAAAGCTTATCTGTCTCGAGGAAACAGAAAATATTTGCCACTGTGCTCCAGTTCGCCCAGGTGTGCAGACGTGTGTGTTGCGCTTGACTTCCAAAGTTTCAAGCTCGATAATGCCTCCTAGTTGAACCTGTCACCATCTGCAAAAATAAGAGCTATACCTGTTGCCTTGCCAGTCGCCGGCAAACCGGTATCCGGACCCCGAGAAGTTGCTCATCGCTGCAGGTAGGCTGATGCAGTGAAACGGAAGCTGGGAAAATGGGCATCCTTTCGTGATAGCAGCAAATCAAGTTGGGCCAATGCAAACCTGCTGTCGCCGTCATCGATCAGCAGTTGGGAGCACCGGCTGCTGACGAGACCCAAGCCTGGAGCAATCTGCACCTGCATCTCAAAGTACTTGTAGCATGCCTGAAAATATATGCAGGGAATTCGCAATTTGGGTTAATAAGATGAACACCAGTTCATCAGCAGAGTGAATGCAACCAGATTCTCTACAGGTGCTGAAAAGAAATAAATAAAAAAAAAACCCTCCGTCCCAAAAAAAGACCAATCCTACCTACGAACCTAGAGACATGTGTATCCAGGTTTGTAGCTAGGAATTCGTTTTTTTTTTTTTTTGGGGGGGGGGGGGGGGGGGACGGAGTAGTACTGTTGATTT